>NC_057863.1:575202783-575827783 GCF_019393635.1 Dromiciops gliroides
ATTTTGATTGCCATATAAAATGAAAGTTCTCCAAAGGAGGAAATTTCATAATTTGCCTTTTATTGTCCTCAGTTCCATTGTTTAAGATCTGTAAGCTTTGCTTTCTGGATGATTGACACACCTCAAAATACATTATAAGCCCATTTCTTGTTTTATATTCTGTGAAGATAAGTGGCATCCTTGGAATAATTATTCTCTCTCCTTACCTAAAAAATCTGACCTCTAGGGACAGATTTTGTACTAGACAATCCTTTTAGAGATACCATGACTCAACTTCCCTTTTCTGGCATGGAAGGCTATAACAACACAGTAACCCAGAAATCCAAAGGATATATTTCTTTTGGCCTTCCTCTATTTTTTGCAAAGGTAGTATTCAAACTTGGCTGCCCTTGGGTGATTTAGAGGATAGAATGCCTAACTTGGAATTATAAAGACCTGGATTTAAATCCTGCCTCAGACACTGGCAAGCCACTTAACCTCTCTCCCTTAATTTACTCATCTATAAAATGGGATAATAACACCCATTTTATAGGGTTGGGGATCAAATGAGGTGATGTGTGAAACATTTTGAAAATCTTAAAGTGCTATATAAATACTAGTCTGTCATCATCACTATCATCATTCCAAGTATATAGCAGAGAGCCATTTTTCCATTTGCTAAAAATAGTACAGAAAAATTTAGTGTCAAGACATTTTATTGTGGGAGATGTAAAGGGTAATGGCAAAATAACATTTGTGTGTATTTGCTATCTCTTCTTTCCTGGATGCTTTATTGTCAAGGATGTGCATTTATCAATCCCTAAATTGGGAATCCCTTTATATTATATGTAAGCAGAGAGTTAAAGGAAAACTCATTTTTAATATGAAAAGTAATTTATCAATCCCTAAGTTGGGCATTGTGACCCTTTATACTAAATTTAAGCAAAGAGTTAAAGGATAACTAATGTTAAATATAAAAAGTAATTTGTTACCCATATCTCATCCTTAGTTATGCTTCTAGGCTCCTGAGTAAAATCTGACTCCTTGTATGATAAAATCCCTAATGGAATCTGTTAGCCTCGGAAGTTCAGTGAGACTAGAAGAATGAAAAAAAAACCCCTCCAAATTACTTTAAGATATGCTGCTCCTAGGAACGTAGAAATGAAATTTCAGGCCCCATCCTTCCACTGTGCCTGTCCTCTTCCTATTAGCAAAGAAGGTATTAAAATATACACAACCGCTCCTGAGAGTCTCCCCAGAATGTGACTTGTAAGCATTTACCCTCCAAGATGATTCTCAGTCTCTTGTCTCATTACCTAACATATATATTGAACTGTCTGAGTCACTTAGCAGCCCATAGGGCTAATTTATTCGAGTCACTTAGGAATATGTTAGCTTTGTTCCCCTACAAAAGGATATCTTGCTGTCTTTTGTCTCTGTCATCAGCACATTTACTGGCTTCAGCAGAATGGGTGATCCCAGAAGAGGTCTCCTTGTGCCTTCTCACTTACATACTTTCAGTTTGCAGTGAGCTTTGATAAAAAACACCCACACATACACACAGTATCTTGAAATTCCAATAAAAAACACCTTGTCTTCCTTACTGTCTTTCATTCTTGCCCTTTTGTTCCATTTTCTAAAAATTGTCTTCTCATTGCAACCTGTTTGCTGTACGTTGAGTTGTTCGACAGTGTTTTTCTATCTGTACCCTTTGACCATTATGACTCATGGAATGAAGAATTTTTAAAGTACATAAACATGTATTCCCTCATACACACATACATATGTTACATGTGTGTATGTGCTTTATATATGTTAAGCACATCTGTGTGTGTGTGTGTGTGTGTGTGTGTGTGTATACACACACACACTCCTATTGCATTCCTACCTGGCATCCATCAGCTTTCTGCATAAAATTATTTTTTCTTTGAATACCCTCTATTTCTCCTCTGTGAGGAGTTTATTCTCCCCTTGGTGCGTGGGGACAAATTATGTGTATAAAAGCCATTAATGATCATGGGAAGAGTGTGTAAATCTTTGATGCATTGAAAAGAGAATAGAGCCCTGGTGTGTCTTTTTCTCTATCTTACCTCATTGGATTTTATTTTACAGTACCCTCCATATGTTGTTTGAGCTTTTTCAGAATTCTCCCTTCACCCCCTCAAATCTTGAAGTGATGGAAAATTATAAATTTTTAATGTGAATTCTACATAGCATTGAGAAAGTTTTAATAATGCTAGCTTTTATGTGTATTATTGGATAAATTTTGAGTCCTGCCTATTTATACACAAGTTGTATATAAATATTTCAATATACCATACTAGGTCAGGATTATGAGAACCAAATTCTCAAAAGTAGCACTTCTTTCTTTCTAAGAAGTTGGTGCTTTTTTCTTTACATCACAGTTGTTCCCCAGCATTCTTCACTTACTACATTGAAGCCTGTCAACACAGAAGTTACATAATGAATATAACATTCTGTGTCTGTGGTACTCCACCTCTCTAGAGGAGGGAAGTATGTTTTGTCACTGGCCATCCGGAATAAGATTGGTCACTACACTGGACCTGGAGTCAGTAAGACCTGGATTCAAATCCCACCTCAGATATTAACTAGTGTTATGACTTTGAGTAAGTCACTTACCTTCTGTCTGTGTCAATTTCCTCATCTATAAAATGAGCGTAATAGTACCTCTTTCTCAGGGTTGTTATGAGGATAAAATAAGAAAATATTTGTAAAGCGCTTTGCAAAATTTAAGGTTCTAAGTAAATGCTAGTTAGTAATTCCAGCATCTCTTATTGTCATTTTCGTATTCATTATTGTAATTATTGTTTATATTGCTCTTTTGGTTCTGCTCTCTTGGCTCTTTATAACTTCAGAGGATTCTGCTGTTTCTCTGAATTTCTCATAGTTGTTTCTTAAGGCCCTATAATACTCTATTATCTGCACACACTACGAATTGTTCAGCCATTCCCTGATGGCCATCAGTTCTGTTTCTGTTTGTTTTGTTTTGTTTTGTTTTGTTTTGTTTTGCTACCATAAAGAAGGGAGCTCTGAATAGCTGGTTAAATGTGCCACTTTCTGTCACTGATCTCCTTGGGGCATATGTTCAATCACAGGATTAACTTTCTAGACCTCTCACCAACATTCTTTTCATATAGTCATAAACTAAGTTTTATCTGAGGTGATGAGATTATATGAGCTTCTGCTTGATTTAAGCCATAGAATACTACAAAGAATGTAAGAACTGGAAAGAGTCTTTGGGATATCAAAGGAATTGCCATTTTTACAAGGGAAGAAAAATGGTAATCTGACATAGTATTGTCGAAGTATTCGATTCAGAGTGAGAAGGTTTGGATTTTAGTCCTTGCTCTGCCATTTAAAAGCTTTGTGACCTTATGTAAGCTGCGTGACCACTCTGCGCTTCATCTGCAAAGTGGATATTGTAGTATAGAGGCAATGCTTGTATTACCTACTTCTCAAGGCTGTGAGGAAGAACAAAAAGATGATGTTTGTAAACCATCAGTTGATATAAACATGCCAGCCATTGTGAGTAAGCAGTAACTCATTGAGAACCTGTTCTTTGTTTGAGCATTGAAGAGAATGTAAAAGACCTTAAGATAGTCAAAGAAGTCCATGATACAAAAGAAAGAAAGGAAGAAGGAAGGAGGGAGGGAGGAAGGAAGGAAGGAAGGAAGGAAGGAAGGAAGGAAGGAAGGAAGGAAGGAAGGAAGGAAGGAAAGCAAAGGTTTAAAACTCTTGCAGTTGAGGTATTCCTGGAGTAATAGGTCTCTTGTAAAATGTTGCCATGTAAAATAGGATTACATACCTTGGTAGCTTTAGGTTTGTCAGGACAGACCAAGGGAAGTATCTTCTATTATGGGCCAGTGTTACCAACTGAAATTGTTGTCTCAACTGGTCTCACAGCTTTTCATATCCTTCTTGTGACTTATGATAGAACATAAGTCATTAAAAGTGTCAGCCTTTTATGTATATTTTTATTACTGACTTTTTATGGTATCATACAGTCTTGTAAGCAACGTGGTAAGTGACTGGGAGCAAAGCATCACCTGTGTAAACTAAATATTTCAGTGTTATGAAAGAGTGGTCTGTTGAGAAAAAGAAATATAGTAGACTGGAAGTCAAAATATGGTCTTTTGTTTAAAATATGTTTTTAATAAACTCACATATAATGTATAAGAATAAACTGATATAAAATGAAAAGTTCATTACAGGTGCCTGTAGGACACAATGTTTGATTTAAGTGATTTATTTTGGGGGGAGAAGTAATTGATTTGCACATGGTCCTTTTTGTTGAAAAATCCTTCAAAAAGATGTCAGTTCACTTTGCTGATTTAGTAAGTTCTGCATCTAATGTGAAGATATATTTATTTATTCATTCATTCAGTTAGGTGCTTTGTAATGATTAGGAATCTTGAGTCATTATTTTTAGGAGACAGAGAAGGACGAAGAGAGAAAGAGAGAGAGATACAGAGACAGAGAGAGAGACAAAGAGAGAGACAGAGAGAGACAGAGAGAGAGAGACAGAGAGAGAGAGAGAGAGAGACAGAGAGAGAGAGAGAGAGAGAAGAGAGAGAGAAGAGAGAGAGAATCACATTTATTAAATGTGTATTATGTACTATGGACCAGGCATTGTGCTAAGTGTTGGTGATACAAATAGAAGCAAGCAAGACAGTTCCTTGTCATGTCTTTCTCCATTAGGCTATAAGTTCCTTTAGAGCAGCAACTTTTTCTTATTTGTATCTCCAGTGCTTCGCACAGCGCCTTGCAAATAGTAGGCTCTTAATAAATGTATGTTGTACAACCCAATGATTTCCTGCTTCATGCTCACACTGTTTGAGCTCTCTTCTATGCCCTTTCCCCCATGTACATCTGCTCTAATATTGCTCATCTTTAAACACCTATTTTAGGTGCCACATCTTTCAAGAATCTTCTCACCTAATAGAGTGACTAATGATGTTAATGACGTTGATAAACAATAATGATAACTAATATATGTTTATATAGTGCTCTAGAGTTTGCAGAATGCTTTACACGCACTATCTCTTTTGAATAAGATAGCAAAGGATGTACTATGCATCCACCATTTTCTTTCATTTTATCTTTACATTTCATAACTGAGAGAGATATAATATGTTGGCTATTGGAATGGGATCCATTTAGTGTTTGTCCTTGGAAGGTTTTATTTTCTTTGTTACAAGTGGGACAATCTGGGGAAAGGAGATATGTCAGATTAGCAAATGTTTATTGAATACTTCTTGCAGGGCACTGTCAAAGATAGGCATCATTCTTTGATTTTTTTAAAAAGAATGTAGCCTCTCCCCCACCCCATAGTTGTACTAATGTACTCATCAACAAGTTTTTAAATCTATGGATTTCACTAATGAATGCATGAATAAATGCATTAAGAAAACCCATTTATTAAGCACTTACTGTATGTCAGGCACTGAGACCGTTCTTACCTTAAGGAGTTTGCATAATAAAGGGGGACACAACACATACAGTGAAGAGGTAGCCATGGAATGATTCTTTTGTCTTAGAAGTCACAATGAGTATAATGCAATAAGACATTCAATAAGACATTTCAATTAATATCCCTTTTCTGAAAGCAATAGTGATATTTATTTAATTACTATTCCTAAAGCTAGCATGAATGAATTTTTTTCCCCTGAATCTTGATATGAACCATGAAAGCTGTCTTTTTAAACCTTCTTCATCCTTTTGACGTCATAGGGGCATTTTTGATTCCCCCTTTCTCATGAAGTTGCTTCAGCATTTCTACATGAAATACAATTAAAAAGAACAGACACATGGTTAACTTTTATGATTCAAAAACATTTTCCTCTAGGGAAACACTTTCTTTGAAACAATGGCATAAAATACAAAGCAAAGTTTGTAGAAAACGTTTTTTAGGGTATAGAAATATTCTCCTTGTTGTGGTTGTTCAGTTACTTTCAGTGGTTTCTGACTCTTTGTGACCCCATTTGCAGTTTTCTTGGCAAAGGTACTGGAGTGGTTTGCCATTTCCTTATCCGCTTCATTTTACAGAGGAGGAAATTGAGGCAAACAGGGTTAAGTGCTTCCTTAGGGTCACATAACTGATAAATGTCTGAAGTCAAATTTGAATTCAGGTCTTCCTGATTCTAGGACTAGCACTCTAATTCAGAAATACCTTCCAGAAAAGCCTTAATCATGAGTTCTGGGCATCAGTCTTCATTTCATGAGATGCCAAGAACTATGAAAGGTTAATAATGATCACTGCCAGTCTTCTGTACAGTGTTATCCTATGCAAATATGAGTTATAGCTAATTAAAACTTGTTTACATTTTAAAGAGTAATAGTGGGGGCTTATAAACTCTGCCTGCATAAGCTGTTGATCATCCTCCCTTCAAAAATATACAGTGAAAATATTAAGTCCAATTGGTAGACCTCAGCACATCACTTGTTATGAGAAAGCTTTATGTAAAATGGTCACTTGGGAAGCAATTATTAATAATTACAGACCTCTTCATCAAAGCTTTTGATCTTTCGTGTGCACAAATCTTCATTCCTGATGCTCATGTTGGTGACAGTATATTACAGTTCAACAATGGCTTTGATGCCATTAAGAACAAAGAGGCTCTTTGAAAAATATTCAGTTCAGCAATTACTGTCAGTGCTAGACTCTTTGAATGCAGTTGTGTGTGTGTTCCCCTCAGTTAATGAATTCACATCATCCTTATACATTAATGCTGTCTTCCTCATCTTGTGCATGCTTCAAGGGGTACATGTTTCAGCTGGTTTCATGCTATCGAAATTAAGTTGCCTGTAGTTGATGTGATTTGAACTAAAAGCCCCTTTAGATAAAGTAATTGCAGGGTCAGACTCTGTTCCAGGTAGGGAGTGATTACCTGGCAATCAGTACCTTGATGATATTTCAGTTTTTCATATTATTTTGCAGTTTTTCTAAGGGTTTGAGTAATTGTTCTTGTACAGTAAAAAAGCACGGCCAGTGCTTTTGTACTCAGTTATAGAGGATGTTAAAAACTTAGAAAACGTAAAACTTAGAAAACAAAGTTGGATGCACAGACATTTTAAAATAGATAATTTTAGAAATCAGTGTGGCCAAATGATCTTGCTTATTAATTACATATGTATTATATGTATGTATATAGAAATATACATACTTATACACATGTGTGCATATTAACTAGGATTATTTATTTGGAACTTGAGGCCTTTCTTCCTTGTGATAATGCCCTTGTTTATCTCCTTTTTTCTAAGCCACGAAGGGAAAATGTCTGATAGTCAAAAGCCATTTAGGCCCACTGAGATTTATGGCCTTTTCATTTTTGAATATTTAAGGGGAAAGGTATGACCCTGATGGCTTCCAGAAGGAAATGACATTTGCTTTTGCATATAATACACAGAGTTATATAGGTTTGCCTACCTTTGGGCATTTCTAATACTATTGGCCTAATGCTTCCAGAATTTGAAATGAGTATTATGCCAGGGAGACATGTAATTCATTACTGTAAAGAAAGGCACAAGAAAAAAAAAACCTTCAGTGAACATACTTAATATGCCAAAATCTAATAACATGGTATATATCCTATTCATAAATGTATGTAAAGGGGGGAGTTGTTTTATCATTACTTGGCAAAAATCAGTCAATCAATCAACAACCATTATTTAGTGTATATGATGGGTCAGGCATTGGGGTAGGCACTGGGGATGTAAATAGACTTGGTCTTGATCAAAATGAGACTTGGCTGGCAAATAGTGCTGATGAAATTAAAATCCCAGGGCTACTTCTTTGGAGTGGCTGGGTAGCTTTTTCCTTCCTTCCTTCCTTCCTTCCTTCCTTCCTTCCTTCCTTCCTTCCTTCCTTCCTTCCTTCCTTCCTTCCTTCCTTCCTTCCTTCCTTCCTTCCTTCCTTCCTTCCTTCCTTCCTTCCTCTCTCTCTCTCTCTCTCTCTCTCTCTCTCTCTCTCTCTCTCTCTCTCTCTCTCTCTCCCCCCTCCCTCCCTCCCTTCCTTCCTTCCTTTCATGGGGCAATGAGGGTTAAGTGACTTGCTAGGGTCACTAAAATATGTTAAAATATTAAAAAGAAACTTTTAAACAGAATCAAAAGGCATTTTCTTTCTTTCTTTTTTTGTGGGGCAATGAGAGTTAAGTGACTTGCCCAGGGTCACACAGCTAGTAAGTGTCAAGTGTCTGAAGCTGAATTTGAACTCAGGTCCTCCTGAATCCAGGGCCGGTGCTTTATCCACTGTGCCACCTAGCTGCCCTGGTTAGCTTCTTAAAGGATAAAAGTTCTCCAGCAATAAAATGTACCTTTTACCTCAAGTGTCTGTCCAGAAAGTGCTTACTATTGGCCAATGCAGAAACAGATTCAAATGCCTCTTTACTTTGCCGAGTGTCCCATAGCCTCAGTTTTCTTATTGCTCTGAGAGTTTTGAACTAGATGAACCAGCTCTAAATTCTGTGGTCAGACTTCTAATGTAATAATTCTGTGAGCAATGGAAACATTGAAAAGGTCTAAAATTCTTTTGTTCTATACCAATATTTACTCATGTAGGTCAGTTACCCATTAATTCCTGGATTGCCTTCTTTTGATTGTTCTGCTTATTAAAGGTATCAATAATTTAATGATCAGTTCTCTTCAGAACAACTTTCTTTTTAGACCCTTTTGTTGTTGTTCAGTCATTTCAGTAGTGTCTGACTCCTTGTGACCCAATTTGGGGTTTTCTTGGTCAAGGTATTGGAATGATTTGCTATTTCTTCTCTAGCTCATTTTATAAATGAGGGAATCTGGCAAACAGATTTAAGTGTTTTGACCAGAGTCACAAAGCTAGTAAGTGTCTGAGGCCATATTTGAACTTAGATGAGCCTTCCTGATTTCAGACCTAGTGCTCTATCTCCTGTACCACTTTTCAGACCCTTTTTTGTTGTTTAGTTGTTCAGTCATGTATGACTCTTCATGACCCCATGGACCCTAGCCCTTTTATTGTCCACTATCTCTTGAAGTTTGTCCAAGTTCACATTCGTTGTTTCCATGTCACACTCTATCCATCTTGTCTTCTGCCATCCCCTTTTCCTTTTGCCTTCAATATTTCCCAACATCAGCATCTTTTCCAATGAGTCCCATCTTCTCTTTATGTGGTCAAAGTATTTAAGCTTCAGCTTCAGTATTTGACCTTCCAGTGAATGGTCTGAATTAATTTAAGTATTGACTGAATTGATCTCCTTGCTGTCCCAGGGACTCTCAAGTCTTTTCCAGCACCACCATTCAAAAGTGTTGATTGTATGGATCTCAGCTTTCCTTATAGTCCAACTCTCACAGCCATACTTTGCTATTAGAACGACTATAGTTTAACTATATGGACATGAGGACTCTTATTGGCAGGGTGATATCTGTGCTTTTTGGTATGCTGTCTTATCATACATTTCCTTTCAAGGAGCAAGCATCTTTAGACTCATTTAGACTCATTAGAGTTATTTGTTAATTTACAAGGAAGGCATCATTTCTCTTTTTGACAGAAGGTGTAAGGTTTCTGTGTACTTTTATGATGCTATTTCTTTGGGTATCTTTAGTATTAAGATAAATACCTATTTGGTTTATTCGATCTATTTCTTTTGTACTTGTGATACAGTGAAGAAGGCAAGAACTTTCCCAAAGAAGAACTCTTACAGATATGTATTGATACCTGAAGAAGAAAGGCAGTTTTCCCCTACTGTGGTGGATTTCTTCTCCCTGGTAGTCACATACATAAACTTTTGCCTTTGATTTTGGCTCTATATTGGTTTCTATTACTAATGACACTAGCAAGCAAACCACCACATGGGCACATAACGACATATTTAATTTACTAATTATTTTATTACTAATTCATAGACATTTTTAGCCCCAAGAAAATATTATAAAAGGAGATACTATCTTTTGCATATTAAATCATAAACTAAATTCTTCTCCAGTGAAAAAGCACACATATGATGCTTTGTGAACTTAAATTATTAGCGGTTTTCTTACCAGTTGGTTCTTGCTTTGTAATCTTTTAGGTTCAAATTGAATTCAAACAACATTTGTTGAATGTCCAACATATGTAAAGCAAAATAGGCATAACCATCTCATCCTTTACTTTTCATGGAAATAATTTCACTTCTTCCTTCTGAAAATTAAAAAAAAAGTTTTGTAGAATTTAGGAATATAAGAAAATAACAGTGGTATTTTTATACTAATAATGTAAAGTTTGTAGATAAACTCTAATAATAGACAACACTTAAAATTTTTTTTTAATGTGTTATTTTGGAAACTGTCACTGTTGCTGTCTAGAGATGCCTATAGTTCAGAGTTTTATTTTGCATGTTATAGTATAGTAACTGGTGTATTGTAAGACCCAGAGAGTCCCCTGTGGAATATTTTTGGGAAGAGAGAAACAAGAATGACTTAGGAAAAGAAAGCTTAGATGAGTTGTGATGTCTATTTGTTGGGGGTAGAGAGAGTACCCATATAAATAGACCATGAATACACTGAAGTAACAAAATATGAAATACAGAGTTTTAGAACTGAAAGGGACCTTACATGAGATCTAGTCTAGTTTTCCCCCATTATATACTTGATACACTTGAGGTACAGAGAAGTTAAATTGCTTGTCCAGTATCATACAGTCAATGATTGGCAGAGCTAAGACTAGTGGCACATTGAAAACATGAGTACCTGAGTTCAAGTCCTAATAGACTTACTGCTTTAGTGAGCTTGGGCAAGTTTCTATATCTCTCTGAACTTTGGTTTATTCATCTATAACATCAAGGGGATGACCTCTATGGTCTCTTCCAGTTCTATATATGTAATCGTATGAATTATAATTCTATTAACCCAGGTCTCCCGATTTATAATCCAGAATACTTTCCACTCTTGTCAGTGGATTCTTATTCCAGCTGTCCATCTGGTTGATAATACCTTGTAGATGCAATGTGCTGATAAGATTGTAGTAGAAACATTCATAAAAATTTCTGCTATTAATTTACAGATGTTATTTTAAACTTTGGAAATAATACTGAAGACCCCACATGTTAGATAACGAGTAAGAGAACCTAAAACAGTCCATATAGATTGGAGGTGGAATTAGCAAAGTTTGTATACTAGGACATGAGGATGGAAGCGGGAGTTAAGAAAAAAAAAGTCATAATATGCACTATCTGGAAGCTTTAAAGAATTGAGAGTGTTGTCTATAAGGTGAGCTAGACATCTCCAGGGAGAAAGGAGTCCTGTCTCATAGCCTGAATCCTAAATTTGGGGGGTGAGGGCTAATGTGGGACAGGGGAAACTTGAATGGGGGCCAAAATCAAGTCCAAGGGTAGACAAGGGAGACAGTTGTCTTGGGCACAGCATTCATAGTACACACTTAGCAAGAGTTTCTAATATTTGTTGCTACATATGTATTTATTTTAATGCCAGAAAATTCTCTTTTCCATGACACTTAGATATTTATTTTATTAAAAGTCTAGTTAAAATGAAGACTGAAGGCCACAATGGACTAAGTGACACATTTTTCAATTGTGAAGGTAGTAAATTAGAGATAAAAATTTTCAAATGTAGATTATCCTAGTTTTTATGGGAACCCTGACCTCATATAAATCAAGGAATATAAGACAAAAGAGAGGCTTCAAGCTAGGAAAATCATGTCATGATTTTTGTTTTTCCTAGTTTTAGTAAATTAAATGTTACATATTTGCCCATTAGTATAACTGGTTATATATGATGATGATATCATATTATATAACTGGTTATGATATTAGTATAATTGCTTATGATATTGCTGCAAACATTTATATTTTGAAAGCAAAGGCTGAAAATAGAAAATGCTTGAAGGTAACTAATATTGCTCCAAAAATATTTTTCCATGGAAGAATACTATTCCCCTAGGATGAAAAAAAAATATAAGAAAAACAGTTAATTGACTAGCCATATATGGATTTTATTTTACTTTTTTCTTTTTAAATGTTTTATTATGGATTCCATAGGATCATAGATCTAGAACTGAAATGACCTCAGAGGCCATCCACAAAGGTTAAGTGACTTGTTCAAGGTGACATAATTAGTAACCATTAGAATTGGAGAGGAGAGAAAAATTATAATCCAGTCATCAAATTCAATGAGGAAGGAAGGGGAGACATGACAACGGCTACCAGGATTTTGATTGGGTGGTAGATATGAATAGCATGAACCTCAAAGTAAGAGAGATTACTGAGTGATGGAGAAAGGGGGAGAACCTAGAAATGGCAATGGGAAGCCAAGAGTGTTCTAACTTTCCTGCCTCGACCAGTGAGCTAAGGAGAATGAGTCAAGATGCAGCCAGTACTGGAAAGGTTGGCCAGAGAGACTGTGTCATTGGTGGGAGCTAGGTTGCAGTTAAAAGATAGTAGATGGAAAGAGTGGGAGAGGAAAAGATTTAAAATGAAGGTAAATTTGTTACTTATGGAACAAGCATTCCATAAGGCACAGTGGAAAGGCTAGCTGGAGTCACTGTTCCTATAAAATATTTTAAGGGATTGCTTTCTCTTCTTTTATAGAAAAATCATTTAATATAATAAAATATTTCCTCTCCTAAAAAATTCTTTCCTCTTCTTTTTATTCTCTAACATAGCCATACCACAGTGAGACATCAGAGGTAGGACCAAAGACAGTCAAAGAGCCTGGGCTCTTGGAGTATTGAATTCATTATTTAAAATAATAAAGAAGGAAAGTGGATCCAAAGTAATGAAAAATCAGTATTGTACATTCTTTTAATCAAATGCAATTTTATTAATTTATAAATAGCATTATTTTTTTCTGTTATTTCCCACCTGTCATTTCATTTGTATATGGAACTCCCAGTGAGGCAACAATGCTCTACCAATGCTTTCTTGTGCCTACTCTGTAATTTATAGTTTTAGAGAGTTTTTGGGATCCAAAACTGGACACAGTTCTTCCAGTCCAACTCTCTATCCATTACAACCACCATGATTTTTAAACTTCTAGTAAAGTGGTGTTTTTTTTTTTAAGTGAGTAAGATTAATTTATGTGAAGATCGCTGCTAGTAATAATAGTAACTCATATTCAGATAGGTTCTTAAAGTTAAAAAAACATTTTGCTCAATGTACCTCTGTGAAGTAGATGGTACAAGCACCATCCTCTTTTTATAGATGGGTAAACTAAGACTCAAAGAGGTTCAGGGACTAGCCCTCCCTCACTCATACAGGTCAGGAAGCAGCAGAGCTTTTACTCAAATGTAGGTCTCCTGATTCCAAGTCCAGGTCTCTTTTCTACTTCTTGTTCTTCAGTCATTCAGTTTTGTCCAATTCTTTGTGACCCCATGGACCATATTGTCCAATAGGTTTTCTTGGCAAAAATACTGGAGTGGTTCGCCATTTCCTTCTCCAGTGGATTAAGGCAAGAAGATGTTAAGTGACTTGCTCAGGGTCACATGGTGTCTGAGCATGAATTTGAACTCAGGTCTTCTTGACTCCAGGCCCAACACTCTATCCATTGAGTCATCTAGTTGCTCCCCTTTTCCCTTGTGACCTTCTAATTTTCCACCCTCTTAAGTGCTGAAAAGAATGTATTTTAATTGAAGCATATGTTCCTCTGGCAAGTTTTTGCACATCGTTAATTTGTTTAGCGATGTCATTTGCTTAGGACCTCAAGGCAACTCTACCCATATCAGCACAAATTCCATGGTCCAGATTACTGTAGCCCTCGTCTGCTACAAGGATGATACTTTTATCTCTGACAGTTGACAGAACACCTAATAAGTAGCTACCAAGCTCATCTTAAAAGAAGTCATGATTTGGTCTTCTATAAAAACAGCTATCTCAAGATCATTTAAAAATAGAAGTGGACAGTTTCTTACTATAACAAAGCTAATCTAGTTAAGTTCAATTGCTCTATAATAAGCCATAGGATTAGGTATATGTTGCTTTTTGGAGTGGTATTTTTGTACAGCTACTTTACAACTGAGTTTGCATAGTAAAGCTTATTAAGGTAAAGAAATTCGATCCTAGGTATAAAATTGGATCCAATTTCAGCTATTATATTATGACCTTGAAACTCAACAAGCCTTTTTTTTTCTCTACAAAGAAGTTACAAATTTTCTTAACCCGTGTTCTAATATAAAATGAAAAATTGATTCATTTTATGTTATCCAAGAGACCCTATAACATGAATTTTCTGCCTTTGTTCACTCATCATATCCAGGAGACTTGTCAAGAGCCAAACAGATTTAAATTTCATGAAATGACACATGCTATAAAAGTTTATTACAGAACCACTTCATAGTTGGGAGCAAGAGTATATAGGCCTTCTATTACAAGTAACCTTTTAATAGAAATCCCTGAACCAATGGGAAATTTTAATCAACCCCTTAAATATTTAATTTGGTATCCCATATTTCTCATGCTTCCTGAAGAAGAGAAGATAATTTCTCTGTGTTGTTCTCTCAGAAAGTAGGTGTTTTCTTTAATATTTGCAAAATAGATTGTAAGCTTCTTGAAAGCACTGACTAGGTTGTATTTTTGTATTCCTAGAACCCAGTACACTGTTTAATCAGAGTAGGGGCTTAATAAAAATATACTGAATTGATTTAAATCCACAGACAAATATATATTTTATTGAATTTGAACTTTATCCACAATGACATAGACCTCAAGTTTTCCATGTCCAGGTATAGTGACTAAGAATAGCTAATATTTTTATAGTGATTCAGGTTCACAAAACACTTTATAGATGTCAGCTCATTTTATCCTCACACCCACAACAATCCTGGGAGGTAGGTGTTATTATTTTTTCCATTTTACAGATAAGGAAACTGAGGCACAAAGAGTTTAAGTGGTTAAGTCCAGGGTTACACAGTAGTAAGTACCTTGTGGCTGGATTTGAACTGAGGTCTTCCTAAATCCAGGTCCTGTGTTCTATCTACTAACTTGGGCCCTTAGAGAAGCTCATCAAGGGATTGTTTATTGCATGCATTGTACCAGTACCTTACTGAATAGCAGAATGCCATGGCTCTGAAAGAGTTAAATCATTTCTAGAAGTACCACTTAAGTTCCATTGTCAAGAGAAGACTATTGTGGCATTTAAATGATGGATTCACCTGAAAAGATAACTAGATTTCAAACTGTTCTGGGAAGTTTAGGTCTTGGATGAGATATCCTATCTCATTCATTCATTTATTTCACCTAATTTATAGTTAACTGACTAGGGGAATGAAAAAAAAATCTGAGTCACAGGTTAGGGGAGGGACTACTTAGGTAGAAAAGAATCATGGTATCATAGTGGACCTCACACTTAATGTGAACTGTACTGCTGTTTCAAAAACAAAATGTGGCTAAGAAGTGTGTGTGTGTGTGTGTGTGTATACAACATACATATGTGTATATGTGTGTAATATCCTGACTGACCCCAGGCTAAACACACACATATGTGTGACATATAAATGTATATAGCACATCTATGTGCATATGTATATACACATATATATGCACACATGTATACACATATACAACCTGCCTGATGACCAGCAGTCTAGATAATGGCACAACACTTAGTGGTGTTCTCTTCTATTCTTGAATTTACTTGATAGTCTCATTCTTGGCTTTTTTGTTCCTCATAATATTTGGTTAATTGCATCTACATTACTCTTGTCAGTCAACAAACACTTAAGTGTTTATACTCTGTGCCAGGCACCGTGCTAAGCACCAGGGATACAAGCATGGATGAAATTAGTCCCTGAACTGAAGCAGCTCATATTCTAGTGAGGGAGACAACTCAGAAACCACTATACATGCACAAGATCTAGACAGAATAGATGGAAGGTAATCTAGTAGCTAAGGAGAGCCAGAAAGGCCTACTACAAAAGATATGATTTGAGCTGAGTCTTGTAGGAAGCCTGGAAATTCGGAGGAGGAGATGAGGAGCAAGAGCATTTCAGGCATTGGGGCCCAGCCAGTGCAGTTATAGACCTGGAAGATGGAGCATCCTGTGTGTGGAATAGCAAATAGACCAGCATAGATGTATGAGAGAGTGTATGGAGAGAAGTTAAGTGTAAGGTGACTGGAAAGGTGGAAATCTTATAAATTGCTTTAAATGCCAAACAGAAGCATTTGCATATGATTTTTCTTAGTGATAGGGAGCCACTGGAGTTTATTGAGTAGGATCGTGACGTGGTCTGATCTGTGCTTTCAGGCCCGTCAAAATGACTTTGGCAGCAAAGTAGAGGACGGATTGGATTGGTAAGAAGAGAGTTGAGATGGAAAGACCAGTTAAGAGGCTGTTTCAGAGGAGAGATGAGTAGGGCCTGAATTCAACCTTGATCTGTGGTTTGGAACCCAGACTGTAATCTTCATTGCTCTGTCTGACAGTTTACCTAAGTGTCCTTGACTCTGTTCTTAGCATTCTTGCCTGGATCAATCTTTTCTTAATTGTTCAATAGGAAAGGTCCAGTCCCCTTCCTCTGATAACTCTGACTATTTGGGTTCTGCCTTTAAAAAAAAAAAGAGAGATGGGCATCAAAACTCACAGAAGAATGTGCTGAAATCATCTTCTAACCAAGAATGGCTTGGAAGGTCAGAAGGAGGGAGCTGCTGTGCTGATACAGGAGTTGAGCCCAACCCCACAGTCACTCTGACACAGATCCAATCACAGAAAGGCCTCACCAGAGAAGCAGACCCTCAGAGCCTCTGAATCAGCTGAAGTGCCAGTATTGTCTGGAACTAAGCTCACAGTCTGGTGAGTGGACTGAGCCCTGGGCAGGGGGGAGACTACAGGGGTCTATGCTGGTGCTAAGGCAGAACTTGGATTTTACACCCCTGCTGAGAACCAGGAGGTAGGCTTGAGTAGCAGTGGCCCAGCTGGGGGAGGGGCACAGGCTCATCAGCGTCAACAACCACAACACACAAAGCTGGTTGATTAGCAAGTTGGTCTGGGGTCATCTAGGACCAGGAAACAGGCCGGGCAAGGGAAGAACCTTATTCTCCTTAAATCATACCACCTGGGACTTCTTAAGCTTGGGATGCTGCAGCCTGGAAACAGTGCCCCACTTTAAGGAGCTAAAAGTCTATTAAAAGAAAGACAAGATGAGCCGACAGAGAAAGGTGAGGACCATAGAAAGTTTCTTCAGTAACAAGCAAGACCAAGGGGCACCCTCAGAGGAAGATGTCAACATCAGGGCCCCTATATCTAAAGCTTTCAAGAAAAATACGAATTGGTCTCAGGCCATAGAGGTGCTCAAAAAGGACTTTGAAGATAAAGTTAGAGAGGTAGAGGAAAAAATGGGAAGAGAAATGAGGGTGATGCAGGAAAGACATGAGAAAAAAGTCAACAGCTTGAAAAGTCAAATTGGCCAAATGGAAAAGGAGGTACAAAAGCTCTCTGATGAAAATAATTGCCTAAGAATTAGGATTGAACAAATGGAAGCCAATGACTTTATGAGAAACCAAGACACAATAAAGCAAATCCAAATGGATAAAAAAATAGAGGGCAATGTGAAATATCTTCTGGGAAAAACTGCCGACCTGGAAAATAGGTCCAATAATTTGAAAATTATTGGTCTACCTGAAAACCATGATCAAGGAAAGATCTTAGACACCACCTTCCAAGATATTCTCAGGGAAAATTGCCCTGAAATTCTAGAAGAAGAAGCTAAAATAGAAATTGAAAGAATCCACCGATCACCTTCAGAAAGAAATCCCAAAAAGAAAACTCCTATGAATATTATAGCCAAATTCCAGAGCTCTCAGGTCAAGGAGAAAATATTGCAAGCTACCAAAAAGAAAGAATTCAAGTACTGTGGAGCCCCAGTCAGGATAGCACAAAATCTAGTTGCTTCTACATTAAAGGACTGGAGGGCATGGAATATGATATTCCAAAGGGCAAAGGAAATGGGATTACAACCAAGAATCACCTACCCAGCAAAACTCAGCATTATCTTTCAGTGGAAAAAATGGGACTTTAATGAAAAAGAAGACTTTCAGATATTTGTGATGAAAAGACCTGAACTGAATGGCAAATTTGACTTTCAAATACAAGACCCTAGAGAACCATAAAAAAATTGGAGCTGGGGGGGACATACCTGGGGTCGTACAGTGGGTGACTGTCTTGTGTCTGAGGCTGGGTTTTGGCTGGGATCCTCCTGGGTCCAGGGGTGATCATTTGTCCACTGTGTCACTTAGCTAGATGATAACATCTTTAGGGTTAAATTGAGAGGTGAAGGGAATTCACTGGGGGAGGGGGAAGGGCAGAAGTGAAATCCTACATGAAAGTAACAGGAAAAGGCTTATGGAGTTGGGAAAGAGATGGGAGAGGAGCAGGGCAGTAAATGAATTTTACACTCATCAGAAAAGGCTCAAAGATTTTAAACTCATCAGACCTGCCTCAAGGAGGGACTAACAGACATAGCCAACTGGGTGGAGTAATCTATTTAATCTGGGCAGTAAATGAGCATAACACTCATCAAAATTGGCTCAAAGACCTCAATCTCATTAGAATTGGTTCAAGGAGGGAATAATGTACACACTCAATTGGGTGGAGTAATCTCTCTAACCCTGCAGGAAAATAGGAGGGGAAGGGGATAAAGAGAGAGGGGCAAAATAAGGAAGGGCAGAGTGGGGGAGGAGACAGATAGAAGCAAATGCCTTTTGAAGAGTGATAGGATGAAAGAAGATGGACAATAGAATAAATATCATGGTGAAGGGAATAGGATGGAAGGGAAACAGTTAACAATAGTAATCATGAAAAAGAGAAAAGGGGGAAAATTGTACAAAAAATATTTATAGCAACTCTTCGTGGAGGCTAAGAATTGAGAATCAAGGGAATGTCCATCAATTGAGGAATGATGGGAAAATCTGTGTTATATGATTGTAGTGGAATGGTCTTGTTGTACAGGAAATGACAAACAGGATGATCCCTGAAAAACCTTAAAAGACTAATGAACATCGATGTATAGTGAAGTGAGCAGAGCTGAGAGGACATTGTGCATAGTGACAGCAGTATTGTTCAGTGAGCAATTGTGAATGACTTAACTACTCTCAGCAGTGCAATGATCCAAGATAATCCCAAGGAACTAATGAGGAAGTTTACCCCTATAGAAAGAACTGGTAAAAAGAACACTTGTGGATTGTACATATATAACCTGATTGTAATCTTGTGGAGGGGTGAGGAAAGGGAGGGAGGGAGGGAGAAAAATTTGGAATTGTAAATCTTATGAAAATGAATGTTGAAACTACCCTTACATGTAAATGGAAAATAAAATAAATGTTTGTTGCTAATAAAAAAAAAAGAAAGATGGAAGGAAGTCCAGAGACACATAACAAAACAATAGAAAGGATAGAAAATTGGGTCTATATGGGAAGGCTAAGGAAGTAGTAATTATTGAACACCAATAAAAAAGAAATCCCAAGTGTGATTTTATAATTATACCCAACTAAATGAAGAATTATTATGGCCAATTAAGTTCATATCTCTACAGAGGACCAAATGAAATAAATTTAAATTTCAAGATGAATTGGGTTAGAAAAGAGGAAAAAAAAACTTGAAAGAAAAGCAACCATTAGGATTGTTTATTTTTGTCACTAAAAAAAAATACAGCCTCAGGATTATAACATACTGGACAATACTGCTGGTCTGTCTGAGGCCCAACACAACACTCTGGTGATCAACTCTCATTTTGTAAATCTAAATTTCCTATTTTCCCTCATAAATATAATCTCTTTGATTCACGAAATTGTGCTTTTAAAAGCCCATGTCAGGTTTTTAATACAATTTGTCTCAAACCATATTAATATCTTTTGATATTGTGTTGAGGCCTTTGGGTCTAAGGGCAGTGAGTAATACAACCTGCCCCATTATTTTCATGTGTCAGCAATGCCTGGAAGAGTTCTTCAGAGGGAGAGGACAGGAGGCAAAAAGATACAGCAAATGAGGAAGAGGGAATGAGCATTTTAAATCCCTACAAGGCTCACAGGTCTCATGTCAGTATGAAGACAGTAAATCAGAGTGATAGGTCCAGAGGTATGAGCCCCACTGGGGAGGCCACATGGAACTGCTTGTGGTGTCCTTTGATTTGGGCTGTATTAGATGAGGTAAAGTGAGTATTGGCAGAGTTTAGGGAATAAAGAAAATTTTGTAAAAGAATGCCATTCTGGTGTGTTTTTCAGGAAGAGAATACATCCAAGGTGTTTGTTACAGTCTTGCTCTTGGTGGGGGGTGTTTTATGTTGTTAATAGGGAGAGCTAGATGAATTTCTGGGTAGCTCAGCACCACACATTTGTCTAATGTCCTCATCTTCACTTCCTTGGTTCCTTCAAGTCCTTGCTAACATTCTACAGGAAACCTTTCTGGAGCCTTCTTAATTCTAATACCTTTACTCTGTTGATTGTATGCAATTTATTTTGTATTTAACTTGTTTGTGCATCGTTGTTTGCTTGTTGTCTTCCCTATTAAACTGTGAGGTCCTTCAGAGTACTCACTGTCTTTTACCTCTTTCTATCTCCAGTGCTTAGCACATTGCCTGGCATATAGTAGGTGTTCAATACATGTTTATTGACAGACTCATTGATAACTAAAAATAATCCTGCATACTCTAATTCCATTTTCTGACTCTTAAATTTTACACACATTTATGCAGCATAGTGCCAGATTTTGAGTCTGGAAGATCCGAGTTGACATCCTGCCTTAGTAACATCCTAGCCATATAACCCTGAGCAAGATATATCATTTTCTTGGCCTCAGTTTCCTGATATGTAAAATGGGAATAATAATAGCACCTATCTGATAGGGATGTTGGGAGAATCAAGTGAGATAATAGATATAAAGCATTTTGAAAACCTTAAAGTGCTGTATGAATACTAGCTCTTTCTTTGTCAATCCTCCTCCTCCTCCTTATTATTGCTATTATTATTATTATTGTCTGAAATGTTAAAGTCAAAAGAATGATGAGTGTAAAGCTCAGGGCTTTGGAGAGGGATGTGGTAAGTGTTTAGATTGTGAAGAAAAGAGTAAAGATGAATCAACTATTTTAGTCTGAACGTACGTACTTCTGAAAAACATTGAGGTCTGCAGTAGCAGTTTCACTTCTATTATTAGTGCCCAGACCCTCTCAGGGCTTTTGCACAGATGCACCTCATTTAATGAAAGTAGTGGATTCCTTAAGAATTGTTTATTTATTGAAAAATATTGTAAAGTTAATTATACTTTTTCATTTATTTCAGAATTTCATAGACTCATTCCCAGGGAAAACTTTTATGCTCCAAGAAAATATATTGCTTGCTGCCCTAAATATCCAAGGTCTCTGAGAGCCAAATAAATTTTATTCCTATTAGATTTTCTCACCTGCCCAACCATACCCCTCCTCCTCCCACCATTGTATAGTACAGAATTGGACAAGGTCCTGAATAAATGTTTGTCAAATGAATAAACTATAGATCTAGTTACCCTTTGTACAGTGTTCATTCCTCTCTCAGAAATCTGCTATATAACATGACATATATTCTTTATATGTTTGTTGAATTGAGTTGAATTGGCATACAGCTGAGGTGTTTGTTTAAAGAGGTGATGGCTTTCATCCCACCATATATCCTTTGTTACTCATGATCCAAGGTGTATGAATCAGGCCTGTTGAGACTTCTGAATTACTCATTTAACCTCATAATTAAGAGCACATATTTCTTACCATCAAAAGCATAAATAAAATATTCAGCTGGGAAGAGAGCTGTTTCTAGCTCTTTAATACATCTTCTAGAGAAATTCTTCTGTTTGTTTGAATTTTCATGGCTAATGCCTAATAGAACAGATGACTAAGTCAGTCAAACAGAGCTAAATCAAAGTTAATAGACATTAACATGCAGCTATTACTCTAGTCCCAGAAATCTGAAAAATAAACAACTTTAGTAAGGCCTAGTAAGCCACATTTATTGATCTCAACTCCAGTGAGTATACTTTGCTACCTACAAACATAATAAAAGGTCAACATATCATCCGACCTGTATAGTTCCATATTTAAGTACATTTCTATTTTCTCTTTGTGGTATTTCTAGCCATTCTTTGGACTGAAATAATTTTTTTCCTCTAAAAATAAATTTTTTTGTATCTACTACCTTTCCTAAGAAAGATGTCTTTGTTAGAGAAATGGGCGTGATGATGATGATGGTGGTGGTGGTGGTGGTGGTGGTGGTGGTGATGATAACAAGTGCTTATATTATGCCTTACAGTTTACAAAGCAATTTACAAATATTATTGCATTTGGTCCTCACAACAACCTTAGGAGGTAGGTGCTACTAATTCCTCCATTTTATAATTGAGAAAGCTGAGGCAAAGAGAGGCCAAATTACTTGCCCAGCTACTAAGTGTCTGAGGCAGTTTTTGAACTCAAGTCTTTATTATTCCAGGTCCAACAATCTATCCAGTTGCCATAGGCGTACTCAGGTAGTTGAGTGTAAGTACAATGGCATGACTATATGGCATTCAGCCTAGAAAAGTCATGGTAGCATTAGAGAAATAATTATATGTTGTGGTTTTGTAGTGGATGATAGCAGAGATGGTTATGGTGACATGGGTGATGAGTAAAGAATATCTTGATGTCAAGAGAATGATAGTAGGAACATTTTAAAAACACCAGCCTTTGACTAATTAGCAGGTATTAGTACATTATTAAATGCAATGGTTGATAAACTATGTTTTTGTTTATTTCTTGATCGCCAGTATATTACACAATTAAGATTTGGGGTCATTATATCTAGCTTCAAATCGTATTTCTGCTATTCACTGTTCATGTGGCTTTAGGAAAGTCACCTAACTTAATCAGCACTCATTTTTCTCATGTGCTAAATGAGGGAGTTGAATTAAATGACCTCTCAGGACCTTTCAGACTCCAAATATATGACTGACCTGATGAATGTGTTAAAAGGTTTTTGTTTTGTTTTTTGTTTTTTGGTAAGGCAATTGGGGTTAAGTGACTTGCTCAGGGTCACACAGCTAGTAAGTATTAAGTGTCTGAGGCCAGATTTGAACTCAGGTCCTCCTGACTCCAGGGCTGGTGCTCTATCTACTGTGCCACCTAGCTGCCCCTAAAAGTATAAGACAGAGATATTTAAAAAATCTTAAAGGATTCCTCAAGATGGTTAAAATCTTTGTAACAGTGTAGTCTGGTCATTGCTGTTTTTCAGTAGTGGGCATTAGGAGAAAACTGAAATAAGAAAGGAGGGAAGGTTCAAATTTTCAAATAAGGGATATGACAGTAGAAAAATAGTAATAAATACTTTCATCATGGCCCTCTAATGCAGGTAGAAAATTTCTTCATAAGAAAAAAGGTCCCCAACAAGTATACCTTTTTCTTTAACTAAAAGTTATAGAGAAAGTATATAGCATAGGTACAAGGATCAAGTTGCATTTGTCCTGCAGGCTGTCTTAAAGAATGAAAAATGGAAACTGTTTATAGCTAGGTGTGAGATCTGCCAAAATATCTCAGGGTTATCTTTATGTAAAATCTCTATCTCTTGTCTTTAACTTGTCAGCACTGGAAGTATCATTTCTTTGGTGCTATAAATCTTATTTTTGTTGGTACCTATTAGGTAGTCATAATTTAGGCTTATAGATGCAGAGTCTGGTTTTCATTTCTCTGAACACCCCATAACCCAAGCTATGACAAGGAAATGTATATGTTATAAAGGAATGCTGGGGTTTAGGAGATTCTGGATATGGGTGGTATTACAGGTCCCTCTACTACTACTTAGGGCTCAAAACTGGCTGTTCCATTGAGGTTTCAGCAGCAAGGAATAGGAGAAAGGTGAAATGTTCAGAATAGCAGTATAGATGGTCAGTATAGCAGTTACTTAATCTGGTAGGGTCACCAAAATACAATTTCAGAGCTGCTATCTCCATGATGCTAGATATGAAGATGACCAGACCTCTCATTTTTCACTCCATCTCCCCCATAAGACAATGGTCATCCCCATCTTCTAGTCCTCTGAATTTACTAAAAATTGAAAGAAGTTGTCCACTTGTTTCAGGTCAACTATAACTTTGGTTATGGAGTTCTTACAAGATCCATTCATCCAGATACTTACTGATCAGGACCATTAAGGTGACAATCTCATTGCCTCTCATCAATATGACTCATCTCTAGTGGCCTTTGCTTCACATCACAGAATTCCCAAAGGCTTTGACTCATAGGATGCTATACATCAAGTCCACAGATAATATTCTTTTCCCTTGGTTTAATCTTGTGCTTTTAAGGGAGGGGGGGGGGTTCATCAGCACAAATGTTTCCAGGCCTAAAAGTTGACTTGAATATAAGTGGTAACTTCAACATGAATGGGAAAGACATGTTTTCTTTTAGAGATAAAAAGGATTGATGAAAAAGCAGGAAGTGGGGGGATTAAAATAAACCTTAAAGGAATAGATAACTTTTGCCTAGTCCTCAAGTATTCTAAGTCAGAACAAAAAAGAAAAATTCATCTCAATTCTGAAAGGCCTGAATTTGTAGTATTCATTTTATTACCTTTTGTGTACTCTTGTGGATACCACTGAGTAGAAGACAGGAATTAGTAACAAGTAATAAGGAATCGGCATGATTCCTCTGAGAATGCCTTTCTTTTGTTTTTATAGCAAGTACCCTGGCTCACTGCTTTAA
This sequence comes from Dromiciops gliroides, assembly GCF_019393635.1. NCBI lineage: Eukaryota > Metazoa > Chordata > Mammalia > Microbiotheria > Microbiotheriidae > Dromiciops > Dromiciops gliroides. Next base: position 575,227,424 of record NC_057863.1, read on the forward strand.
AATATGCTGTTCTACAGAATCTTCGTCATTCCACATATATAAGCTATATACACACATATAATACACACAAACATATGATATAAAATTGTTTTGCTTAAATCTTCTTTCTTTGTTACAAGATTTTGGTTTTGATTAATCAATTTCCTTTGAAAATTGGGTGAGTATTGCAGTTATAGAAAGTGTAGAATAATTATAATTGATAATGTTTATATAACGCTTAATGGTTTGCAAAGCGTTATCTCATTTGATCCTTACAACCCTTAGAGGTAGGTACTATTATTATTCCCAGTTTACAGTTGAGGAAACTGAGGCAGACTAAGATTAAATGACTTACCCAGGGTGACACAGGGAGTATCTGAAGCAAGATCTGAACCCAGATCTTCCTGATTGTAGGTCCAGTACTCCCTTCATTGTGCCACCCAGCAGCCTTCCATCCTGTCAGTTAGATACTGTTGGTATGATCCCAATTTTCAGAGAAGGAAACCAAGATTAATAAGATTAAATTTTCTGTCCTTTAAGCTATTAAATAGTCCAGGTATAATTTGAATCTGCATTTCCTAACTTTAACTCCAACACACTATTTACTTTATTGTGCTACTTCTATAGAGGAAATAGTTAAATAATAGTTAAAATTGGAAATGTGTCAAATCCAGGTGCACATTTTATGTTTAAGAACAATTTTTCAACTAGTCACTTTTTTTGTGGAAGATCTAGGCCTAAAGGTAGTAATCACTCAATAATACTCTATTATCTACTTTTAGCTTTAAAATTCTGTGATTTCCTGATTCTATCTATAGACTTGTCAGGGATGAGAAAAAAAAATGAGATTTTTTTTCATTTTACTAGTTATGGTTCTTCTGCTTTATTGTTCATTTCGTTGATGTGTAAAATTCTGCTTACCCATGATTACACCCAGGCAATATAATAACAGAGCTCATTGAAACTTGAGCAGTCACTCCAGAGAATGCTTGAGAATGGGTAACTCTTCTTGAGTTGCCATTCTTTTTTTTTTTAGTGAGGCAATTGGGGTTAAGTGACTTGCCCAGGGTCACACAGCTAGTAAGTGTTAAGTGTCTGAGGCCAGATTTTGAACTCAGGTACTCCTGACTCCAGGGCCAGTACTCTATCCACTGTGCCATCCAGCTGCCCCCTTGAGTTGCCATTCTTAACAGTCAGAGAGAGGACCATTCAGTTGTCAGATGGAATGGGCTTTTAGGAGGAGATGATGGATGGGAAGCAGGTCACTTGCCTAGATCTTCCTGAAGCCAAGTTTTCAGAGAACAATTTAATTATTTGCTATCAAGCTCCACATTTCCATATCCACCTATTAAAATGTAGGTAGAAAAACATTTTAAAAAAATGTAAATTATATTTGAATTTTCTTCCTTTGGGGATCATCCATGATTCTGATCACTCATACTTAAGATGCATCATCATTATGGGACACTGGGAATATCTTTCAGTTAATATTTCAATATTAAGTATGCACAAGAAACATTTATTAGACACCAGCATTGTTCTTTCAGTTCTGCTCACTTCATAGCAGTATTGTTTGATGAAGAACTGCGAATGACTTGACTGTTCTCAACAATATAATGATCCAAGATAATCCCAAAGGACTGTTGATGAAACATACCATCCACCTGCAAAGAAAGAACTGATATTGATGGAACAGACCAAAGCATGCTGTTTTTCACTTTCTTTCATTTTTTTCTTTTAATCAAGCTTTCTTGTACAATGTGACAAATATGATAATGCTTTACATAATCATACATGCATAACCCATATGTGATTGTTTGCTGCCTCAGGGAAGGGGGAGGAGAGGGAGCGAAAAAGAGATAAAAATTGGAACCCAATATAAATAAAATGTTTATTATTAAAAAAAAACATTAATTAATTGAGTAGACCAACACTGTACTAGACATTGGAAATACAAAGAGAAATTTAAAAGGATCTCTATCCTCAAGGACTTTACATTCTAATGGGAGAGACATATATGAAGACATGCAGAAGATACACAAAATGAATTTTGTTTGAGGCAGGAGTGCCCTAGTAGCTGGATTAGGATCAAGTAGAAGGTGGTGTTTGAGCAGAATCTAGAAGGAAACCAGGGATTCTAATCCATGAGGAAGGAGGGATTGCATTTGAGGGAGTGGAGCAAGAGGAAGAGAATAAGCAGTTATATAGCACCTACTATGTGCCAGGCAATTTGCTAAATGTTTTAAAATATTAGCTCATTTGTTCCAGGAATGGGAATAACCACTATGAAGCTATAGGGATGGGAAATAGAGTGTGGAGTGCAAGTACCATTAAGTAGGCTAGTATAGCTGGATCATAGCATGTGTATAGAATACGAGAAGACCAGAAAGGAAGGAGAGTGTAAGATTGCAAAGATCTTTATGTATCAAATAGAAGTGCTTATTACCTAGAGATAATAGGGAGCCACTGCAGTTTATTGAGCAGGGAGAGGGATAACCTGGTTAGATATAGGCTTTAGAATTATCACTTTAGTGACTTTGGTGGATAGGTTGGATTTTTTTTTAAAGGCTTGAGCTAGGGCAAACAAATAGGAGGCTATGGAGGCAGTCCAGGTGAGAGTTGATAAAATTTTGGTAGGAAGTTAGTTGCTATGTGAGTGGAGATCAAGGGACAACTATAAGAAATATTGTGAAGATAGAAATAACAGTATTTAGCACCATATTGAATATATGGAGTAAGTGAATGAGGAGGGTAGATGGGTGATGGTGCCCTCCAGAGAAACAAGGGAATTTGCAAGAAGATGAGTTTTGTAGGGAGTAAGAGAATGAGTTCAGTTTTTTACTTTTGTTGAGTCTGAGAGGCCTTCAGAACATCCAATTTTAAATATCCATAAGTTGGTGATGTAGAATAGGAGCTTGGGACAACAACTGGCTGGATATAAAAATCTAGGAGTCATCTGTGAAGAGATGATAACTGAACTCATGAGGACAGGTCAGGTTATCAAAAAAGAAAGTGAAGACCCAGGACAGAATCTTGGGGGGGGGGTGGGCCTTAGCCTAATGCCTAGAACAGATGAGAAAAGCTACTGTGTTTGCCTATGGGAAGGGGGAAAAAGATATTGTAAGGAGTAAGGTCAAATGGTGGCTTATTGGGGAAAAATAATTTCCTGTTTTATCCTCATTTTATCAGGTTGTTGGACTCTCATTCATTTTCCTCTGGAAGACTGATGTACTTTGGCATTCAGGCATTCCCGAGGTCAAGATCAGATAATTTGTGCATGTAATTGGATGGTGTGGCCCACCTGATACATTTCTCAGCTTCAACGCTAATCATAAAAAATTTAACAAAAGATGGAATAATTTTTCTTCTGTCTATAACATTTCTTAATTCTAAAATATTTTCTTTGCCATTCATTATAAAACCTCAGGGCGTATTTGTGGATTTGAGAAATTGTAAAATAAATCACATTTTAAAAGTTTAGAGTAGCTAGACATTCTTCTGAATAAAAGGCAATCCATATTATATATATATATATATGTATATATGTATTTTTTTTTCATTTGGCAGCTATTTTTGAAGACTGTTCAACAGTTTTCAACATACTTTCCATGGGTCATGTGACCAATTTACCCACGATTTCCCTGACTAGAGTATACCTATGATAGTACTGTTGAATTATGTAATTATGTTCAGTAGTATGTTATTTGTACAACAGAAATTATTTACTCTTCAGTTGGATTTCCTGTGCTCTTGATGAGGCCTTTGATCTTTTGTTATAAGTTTTGAAAGGCCTCTATGCCACCCAGTTAGTCTATGGAAGGTTGATAGCATTGATTCTCCAAAATAATCCACTGAAATCCAAGCAGCAAAAGCCCCCCTATGGCTAAAGGTTTAAAAGTTCTTAATTTTAAATGGACATTTCTATCTGAGCCACTTTATTTCTTTTTTTTAGCTTCATGTCTTTTTTTATTAGATTTACAAAACACCTACAACATTCTTATATTCTTACATTATTGTACCTCATCTTTTCCAGTTTTTTAATCCCAATATTTTGCCACTTTATTTCTTAATCTAGATTTCCACATCTGCTTAACAAATCTTTTAACCTGAATTCCCTGCCTTCCTAACCTCAAAGTACATTCTATTCTTTTAAAAGAAACTATCCCATTGTGTCTTATTTTGTGTGTCCAATATGGAACAAAAAGGAAACACAACTATCTAAATTTAGACATATAGTTCATACTCTGTGCTAACCCCATGAAGCAACTCAGTAAACTCAGCATGTCTACCAGTGCTGCCCCTTTTGTAATTTAATTCGATAAAAATTGATTAGCTATGATGTATGAAGCATCTTGCACCTTGCTAGGTGTTGTGTGTGTGTGTGAAACAAAGAATTTATTGTGTAATATTTGTAATGGAACAACATAAAGGTCCAGCATCTCTACAACACTAATTTTTCCCAAACATCTAGCTTGTGAAAGTTAAAAAAAAATCCTGTGGGAATGTAGATTATAACAGAAAGTATGTTACAATAAAGTTTCTTGCCTGGTACACAGATATTAGTGGAAAGAGAGAGGACACCATCTGCTTGGAATGCTTTGCCATTTTCCTCCTGGCCCAGTTGAGGTTTCCTTAGTTCAAAAAGGTCTAGGTTTAGCTGTCTGCTGAGGTTGTACTGTTTGCACTGCTACGGGTGTTGGCGAGAGGACTGGTTTCTTCCATATCAGTCGATACTTTGTAAGCTGGTATGGTGCCTATCCCAGGAAACCAGGTCTTTTAGGGGGTACTACAAGAAGGGGAAGAGGTTTACCTTTGGGCCTAGAATGTCCTGGTGTTGGAAGGAGTCCTCCAGACCTATCACCTAATAAAGGAAGCTTAACTGGAGAAAGGAGAGGCTGGCCCTGGAAGGAATTCCTACCAGGAGTGGAAGAAGAGGAAGTGGTTTGCCCATAGTATAAGATCTTGGCATCACATTAGCTTCAATCAAAGCATTCACAACTGCAGGTGAAGCGTCTGGTGTCTCTACCAAACCTTCCAATTCCTCTTTCCTGGTCTTCAGGTGATGGTGTTCAACTCCTGTTACAAATATTTTCCCTCACTTAGTAGGAAGAGGAGATGTCTGATGCCCAGAGGCACAGAGCAGCTTTCACAAAGGTCCCACATTTTGAGTAGTCAGATACCAGATCATATGCTTTTTGTGAAATCCCAGCACCTTTTTGCTGTTCCCACTCAGACAAAATAGTCCCAAATTCCTTAGCTCCTAGAGCCAATGCATCCTCCAAGGGCATATAATGGTGTATTGTGATAGACTTGTGATAGATATTGTGGTGAAAGAGGAGAGCCCTAAATCGGACTGTTCAACAAGAATACAAAAGGGAGATCAATCATTTTTCACTTCCTGCAGTACACAAGTGAGACTTGCCTCAGATGTCAGATCAATCATTTCCACCACAAGGCCATGGTCTTGCAAACAATGACCTATACTTACTGCATAGTCCCTTTGGTCTTTGTCGATGGAAACAATGGTGCAATCTGAAGGTCTTTCTTTATCGTATTCATTCTGTAGCTGTTGGTAAAACTGCTGATAGAGCTTCTCTTGTACGTGGTCCTTACTGGGGTCATCATCTTTATGGGAATATTGGTATTTCTCATAGTTATCTTCACTTCGTTTAGAATAATCATACTCTTTCCCCAATGATTCTTCAAAGTTACTTTCAGTGTCTTCACTTTCCTTTATGTGACCATCTCTAGGAGAAATGATCAGATGAGTTTTATAAAGATTTATGCTTGCTCAAGTTCATACAGCTGGTTAACAACTGTACAATTAGGACCTAGATCTTCTGATGACTTTGCAGAACCTGAGGTTTACTGGTACGGAAACAGCACCAGGTTCTTTTATCTACAGCATGTCTTTGAATTATATCCTCTGTTAAACTGAACCCATGAAGACATTTTAAAATCCTTTTACGCCTTTTATTCCTGGAGATTTTGCTGCTGGATTTATCTCCTCCCTTTTGGTAAGAAAGCAGGCAGGAGTCTCCCTCCACCCTCGTCTTTCTAGTCAGATTTTTTTTTTTTTGCGCAGGGCAATGAGGTTTAAGTGACTTGCCTACGGTCACACAGCTAGTAAGTATCAAATGTCTGAGGGCGGATTTGAACTCAGGTCTTCCTGAATCCAGGGCCAGTGCTTTATCCACTGCACCACCTAGCTGCCCCTTCCACCCTTGTCTTTCAAGCAAACCGTTGCTATATAACTTTGTGCTTTCTTCACAACAATCCTTTGAGTGGAGCAGGGAGGTGGCACTGCCCAGTGTCCAGCTCCAATCCTCCCATTGCTACTTTCTCCTGGAGTCCAGGCCCAAATGCTGCTCCTGCCACCCCCTTCCCCACCACCACTACTGCTGTCTTTGCTAGGTGTTAAGGATAGAAAATAGGGAACTGACCCAGTTCTTGCCCCCTAGGAGTTTACAATACAGTAAGGAGAAGAGAGAAAAATGTAGAGCTATCTCCCCTCTCCCCATGATCCAGGACCACCCCACTCCATTCCCCACTCCTCAGAATGCAGCAAAGACTTTAAGCTTATAAGGACCCAGGTATGGTTCTGCCGCTGAACCTCCTCCCCTAGCCCATGCAGTTGTTTTCTTTCTGTGGCCCATCCTTCCACTTTAAAAATGCCTGGGGAATCTCCAGCACTGAGGGGTTGCTTAGGTCTGTGTTTCCCCCAGGATGGATCTGTCCGTAATTCTTAGGTAGGTACTCAGTGTACAATATGCACGTCATGGATGGCCCTTAGGGGAGTTCTGGCAAATATTTAACAACAAATCTTCTGGGGGAAAAGAATGTACAAATCAAGTCTTGATTTGTATCCTTTGCTAATTTCGAAGGTGTAAATGCTTGGACTGAAAAGGCTGGTATTAGCAGACGCTGATTTCTGAGGCATAAATCTTCACTTTGAAAGTTTAATAATCTCTACTAAGGAGCTCTAGCATATCCCAGGGCGGAGTCTCTATTTCCACTACAGAAACCACATAATACTCCAAAGACTCATAGGAGCCCATGCCCAAATAGTGGAACATAAAGAACTCAAGTTGCTTATTAGACTCCTCCCAGAAAGTAAACATACTTTGGGAGACTGCAGCACAAATACTTCTCATGGGCAAGGTGGGATCTCTTGCCCTCTTCATGACATTGCTCTAGTCCTCCAGGTCCAAGGCAACCTTCTTTTGGCAGTCTTCTTTGTCTTCCAAGGATTGTTTGCTGAAGAAATTTTCTTCTGGCCAAGGTCCAATGCCCAAACACAAAATTCAAGAACTATTTAATTTGAGAACTCTAGCATGGAAATCCCATTCTAAGAAATGCTAGTCTGACTAGGTTAACTGCAGAAAGGCAGAAGGCAGCTAGAAAGCATAGGCGGTTTCCCATGGCCTTCTCCTGCCAGTCTCCATTTCTTGATCTAGGGAAAGAGGTAGGGATGAAGAGAATGTGAGGAATCTGTTTCTCACCAAATCCCCTCACCCCCATCCTCATCCCCATCTCTTGCCCTCCAGAAAAAGGCAGAAGAAAAAGATTAATAGGGAATGCTAGAGATAGAGAGAAAGTGAAAAAAGGAAAGGGGTGATTTCAAACCCCATTTTTGTTTCATGGGGAAAGGATGGCTCTTCTGACAAAGTCCCTTCCTTTTGAATTTCAGTTGCCAATCATCTTCTAGAGTCTACTTAATTGGGGGCCGATCATGGGAGTTCCCTGTGTCCACTTAGATTGGAATCAGGTATATCTCCATGGGAGGAGACCTTCAGTTATATCCTGTAATTAAAAAAAAGGAAACAATTTTTTTCATTGAATATAAATGTTTTTCCCTCATGTTCACTGCCTTCCCCCACTGGGAAAAAGACAAAAAGAAAAAGAAAACTCCTGGGGCAGCTAGGTGGCACAGTGGATAGGGTACCAGCCCCGGAGTCAGGAGGACCTGAGTTCAAATGTGACCTCAGACACTTGACAATTACTAGCTGTGTGCCCCTGGGGAAGTCACTTAACTCTTATTGCCTTGCCAAAAAAAAAAAAAAAAAAGAAAGAAAAAAAAGAAAGAAAAAGAAGAAAAAAGAGAGAGAGAAAACTCCTATAACAAATATGTATAGTAAGGGGAAAATTTTTAAATATTGCAATGAGTAACAATAATTGGATGTAACATGTTAGCATATTATCTTTTAAAGTAGTCTAGTAGCCAGTTCTGATAGAAAACAATTGAGATAATTTGCCAAAATAATATATGAGTTTGGCATGAGTTAACTGTAAAGTGAGCCAAGCAAGTGTGTTGTTGATTGTGGTACAATAGATATGAATGCTGCCCTTGTGTCACTTTCAAGTAACTGAATGTCCATCTTCTATCTATAAAGTAGGCAGTAGGCAATGGTTTCAGATGGAACAATTGTTTTATTGTCTATAAACTTCAATTCTGTCTTAGTAATAAACAGCCCTAAAGAAACTTCTTTGTATGCAACAGTATCATATGGTCACAAGTTTGGAATATTGCTTAGGTAGCCTCTTGTCCCTGGCTTCCCTGGCTTCCAGCATCCCTCACATACCTTGACATTCAGCACTGGTTACTTCCCAGTAACAAACTCATTGGGATTTATCATTTGCGTACTTTTGGATGAAATTGAGGGAGAGAACGTGTGTGTTATGTTAACAACTCTCATTGGTTATGGCACCTGTGCTCACCAGGTAGGCAAAAGATGAGGGAACAGCTTGCCATCTGGCTTAAGCCACACTTTCCCTCTTGTTCTCAGGTAAATTAATTCTTTGAAAATTTATACACACATATTTTATATACATATATGTATATATGTATATACATAATATACATTATATATATATATATTAATTCTTTGAAATTAACCTTTAAAATATACACAGTATATATTTGTTAATTCTTTGAAAATGTATATGTAGTATATGTAATATATGATATCTATGTATACATATATAGGCACACATATATGTGTATGTATATATATGTATAATAAAATGGGCATAATATTATTACATGCCATTCTTGCCACTAGCATTGTTATGAGGATCAAATGAGATGAGGGATAAACTGTAAAGTGTTATAGAATGTAAAGTCGTGTCATTATATTATTCCTTATGTGGGAGAAAAATCATATAAACTCTATTTCATACATATTCTTTGACTGCTACTTTCCTAAGAAAGAAAGCATTTTCATCTAAGTAAATGGGATAGGAAAATGTACCTTACCTCTTATTTTTAAAGCAGCATTTTTCAGGGCTCGTTAAGATTCTGGACCTCAAAAGAATGCTAGGATTTCTCGACGAGTGTCTATATTGATGAACCCCTTCACCGTGATAATGCTGTATAGCCTAGTGTGCCTGTTGTTTAGGATCCTGCTGAGTCTTTCATTTTCTCTGGGCACGTTCTTTTTCAGTTCTTGAGTTGGTGACAAGGATGCCCATGGGATGTAGGACTTAATTGGGACTGGGAATAGAATCATAGGGAACCTCCCAACCTAGAGATATCATTGATTCCCTGGCCAGTTCAGAACTTGGCCTGGGAATCTGGAGGACCTCTTAGAGAGTGGTTTTGGTGGGGTAGAGGCATTGAGAAGGAGGGTATGGGAGTAAAGCCTGATTATCTTGTTCTGTACTTGGGAAAATTCAGACAGAGCATTCATGTGAATATATGTGTGTATACAATATATTTGTATGTATATGTGTCTATACAGAATCATTTTTGTTGCCTGGAGCCTGTTAAGAGCCATGCCATATGAAAAAGGGGACTAGTACGAATATGTAATCTTGGCGATAATTTGGTTTCTTGTCATTTAAACCAAGAGAAATGCCAAAATCACTTGGTAAATTTTAATCTGGATTGATTGATTTCTTTTTTTTTTTGGTGAGGCAATTGGGGTTAAGTGACTTGCCCAAGGTCACACAGGTAGTAAGTGTTAAGTGTCTGAGGCCAGATTTGAACTCAGGTCCTCCTGAATACAGGGCCTGTGCCTTATCCACTGTGGTTTTTTTGTTTGTTTGTTTTGTTTTGTTGAGGCAATTGGGGTTAAGTGACTTGCTCAGGGTCACACAGCTAGTAAGTGTTAAGTGTCTGAGGCTACATTTGAACTCAGGTCCTTCTGACTCCAGGGCCAGTGCTCTATCCACTGCACCACCTAGCTGCCCCTGGATTGATTTCTGAGGCCAAGACTGGGCCCTTTTTTTGGTGGTTTTTGTTATTAGTTGCTACCAAAATAATAGCCTACCATTTTGCAAAGTGATTTCAACAAAAAAAGACATGACAATCTCTATGATTAGAAGTAGAGTATGTTGAGAATTATCAGATATTCCTAGAAAAGGAGACATTAACTTCCTCATCTTTGCTAGTTCTAATTTTTATAATTCATAGGTCTGCTTATGACAAAGATCGATTGCAGTTCCCAAAAAAATATTAGTTGAGTAATTGAAACGTGGAAGATGCTGAAGTGGGCACAGAGAAATAGAAAATATGGTAACTCCAGGAACTACAGTCTAGTTGGGGAGAGATGACATGCATATGTCAAAAATGAAAGAATCGTAGAGACAAAGCCTGGATCTACAGTTTCTTTGGTATTGAGAATTCCCTGGTAAGGAAACTCTCTCTACCAAAGCAAATTGACACTGTCTCTGCAATATATAGCAGTGGAGAAATGCCTATAACACCAAGAGGCTGTGATGGGCTCAGGCTTGCAGAACCAATATGTGGAGGCTTGAACCCAGATTTTCTTGGACCTGGATTTTCAGCATTCTATCCACTTCATGCCTCCTCTTGAATAATGCCAAAATACTAAATAATAATAAATAGAAGCCACTGCAAAATAGTAACATCGCTATGCCAGCTAAGAAAGAGGTTTGGGTATTTTTTCAGACCATGGAAAAAAACTAGAATCATGTCTGTCCTCACTATTTAGTATTGCATCTGATATTGCTAAGATGGTGACTCTCTAGAGAGAGAATTATCCTACATAAAGCAATACCTATTGTACTAGGACTAATCTGTCAGAGGAAAGAAAAGAAGAAAAAAATTCCAGACATGTCAACAGTAGCCAAATGAAGTGGATTTTTCGTTTTGATTAGCTGTGTGGAACATCCACATTTTCCCCCTTGACAGTAGAAACCTCTGCATGGAGCCACATTGTCAACAGTTCAGACAAAGATAGACATGAGACAGAACCATCTTATCAACATTTGTTTATCCCCAAAGGAAGCCATTTATATTCCTTCTCACTTAGTACTATATCAGTACCCTGCAGCATTCCCTTTGCTTAATGCCTGATATTATCTAGTGACTGGTTCAAAACAGGCCACCTGCAACCTAGCTCTGAAAGTCAGAGGTTAAGGGAGTGCCTGGCAGTGTATGAGCAAATGGGTAGGGGAGAGGGATTAGTAGGAATGAAAATAGTATACCTCATAAATTAATCATAAATCTTTATATGTAACCAGTAAGTTTTGGGGGAGAGGAGGGGTCAGGCATTTGGAGTTTGTAATATCATTTTACATGCTTGTTTTGTTATCATTTCTATCAAATGTTATCATCTCAAATGTTATCATTTCTATCCAGTGTTATAGTTTCTAATGCTTGTTTAGCAAAAAATTCAATAATTAAATAATTCAAAAGTGGCAGTTCTCACCAAAATACTTATAGAATATTAAAGGCAGAATATGAATTGCAATTGTGTAAAATCAAAACATGGATAAAAAACTGTAAAATAAGGCCGTTTATAATTTCAGTGGTGATGTTTACTTCTTAGGTATTATATGTTGGCTTTAGTTTCTTAGTCTCTTGCCTTTGGAACTAACATATCAGAGGATAAACTAGAACATGAAATGACATGCATATTTAATGCAAATTAGCTTAGCAGCTGAGATTCAAGCGCAGAATAGTCAGTGAGAACCTGTACTGCTCAGTCAATGTTAATTTTCTCCAAATTTTTTCCTCAATTAGACCCCTGTCCTACTTTGTTTGGATAGCATTATTTAGGCTATCGTCAGCAATATTTTTCTCCAAATGATTATAAAGTAACAACCCAACGCACTTCTTAAACATTGTTTTCTTTTTTTAGGGAAATAAAAACTCAGCAGAAAAATCACCTACATTGAATTAAAAAAAAAATAAGACCTATTCCATGTGAGGCATAGAAGTCCTTAGCATAAGCTACACAGGGGATATGGTGAGAATAAATATATTTAGCTGTATCCATCATAAAGGTAGAATGAGGATAACATTATAAAACTTGGATTAAAGGATCAACTGAGTCATTAAAAAAACAACAACAACAGGACTTTGAACTGTGTTGTGAGCACTTAAGACAGGTTCCGTGACCCACCAGGAAGAACTCACTTATGTCATTTCTTCCTTAATAAAATGAGCATAAAGATATACAACCACTCCCTGTCATTCTGAGGGTAATGCTTTTTGAGAAATTTAGTGCTTACAGCTATAACACTCAGACTTGGTAAGTCATTTAGTTTCAGTTTACATCATGTTCCTCAACTGTAAAATAGGGATAAGTAATAGCAATTGCCTCTCAGGATTGTTGTGAGGACCAAATGAAGTAATATTTATAAAGTGCTTATCATAGCACCTGAAACATAGTAGGTACTTAATAAATTTTTCCTTCCTTCCTTTACTACTTCCTTCCTTCTTTCTTTCCCTCCTTCCTTCTTCCTTCCTCCTTTCCATCATCAAAAATAATAATTATGATAAACTTAATTATGCTAACACTATACTGTAAAACAATCTTGAGCCAGTATTTATAGGTGTAAAGGAAAAAAAAAGAAGACAGTCGCAAATTCTTAAGAGGAAAGGTACTTTGTTTATTAAAATTCCAGTAGTTATTCCTTTTATTATCAGTCATCATTGTTTTCTAATATCATTGCCACTTACTGAGGAAGAGTGAAAAGTAATATCTACAAGCGGACCTTTTATTTGAAAAACTAATGGCTAGTCAGTTGGCTTTACCTGTGGATCTGTCCTTTTCACCTAGTGACTAATGTCAGATTGGCAATTTCACTATTAAGAGTATCAAAGAAGGGGGCGGCTAGGTGGTGCAGTGGATAAAGGAGTACCTGAGTTCAAATCTGACCTCAGACACTTGACACTTACTAGCTGTGTGACCCTGGGCAAGTCACTTAACCTCCATTGCCCCACAAAAACAAAACAACGCAAAACTGTCATGTATAACATTAAAAAAATAAATAAATAAAGAGTATCAAAGAAAACCAAAGTCAACATGAGCAGAAATGTCTCGAATCCAGGAAAACTCCACCAGGAAGGATACACAGAGGACAAAAAAAGGTTTCCAGATTAAAATGGCTATTGGTTTCATTTTCTTTCAACATAATTTTAAAAGTCAAATGGAAGAAATGCTGAGGTACCTTTTACTTCTAAAGCTCAAATCGTGGAAAACCTACATAACTGAAGAACTTTACTTCTTGGTCAGTAGCTCAGAAAATAAATTCAGGAAGTCATCTGTCCCAGTCGTTTGCCCCTAGGGTCTGTAACGCAAAGGACAATTAAGATCAAACTAGAAGTCAGAATCATTATGTCACTGTTTTAAAAAAATGAATGCAGATCCTAATAATAGGGCCTTGACCCAATTTGGAAAGAAGGCAAAGAATTGTCTTTGATATTTGATTTGGCAGCTCTTTTTCTTATCTCCCGTGGGCTAACTTTGATTGTGTTCTTTTTTTATCATAAAAGTATTTTATTATTTTCTAGTTACATGTAGAGATAGTTTTCAAGTTTGATCATGTTCTTTTATTAGGAACCCTTCACTTGCTCTTAGAACTTTGAACATGGTTGACACCCATTTCTACGTTTATTTTTCTGTCATTTTCTCTTCAGTCCAGTCCTGACTCTTTTTGGTCAGCCACACCCTGTCCTTGGTGGTCAACAATCAAAATTGTAGTCACAACAATTGATAGAATTTTTCAAAGTCCTCCCTTCTTCTATAATTGTATATACTCACAGGAGGTACTAGTTACTATGGCTGAAAAATTTATTCCCTTGAACTTCACAATGCTGATCTCAGAACCATACCAGCAGTCTTTCTGGCATCTTGTGAGACGCCAGAAATTGCTCTCTTCTGGAATAGTCCAGGAGGACTTCAGAGAAGAGCCATAGTTTCTTCATTGTTCCTCATGATTTGTACTCTTAGAGGGAAAAAAGAGTCTCTTCTCCTTCCTCCTAGTATCACTCTTCACTGCATCATAATGGTGTTTCATGAAACCCCCTTAAAGATGTTTCTCAATCCTAGGCTTCTTCTCTGTGTCCCACTTCCTTCTGTCTATGAGCCCTAAGTCTGCTCATTAGCTTACTTAGCATGGCAACCTTTTGTAATGTGGATTTGTTGTACTCTCATTCTGGGGGTCTGATTTATGACATTTCTTCCCCCCAGTTCCCACTCCTAGTACCTTGAGAGAGTTGGGGAAGTCTTTTTTTCTTTTACCAACCCTTGAGCTCCCACCAGTTATGTTCCCCACTTTGAAGGGGCCCTTTGACTAGAATCTCAGTTCCATTTAACCACTTACACTAGATTAGTTTTTAAGTAGGAATATTTGCTTTAAATATATAGCAAGAGTATACATTTTCCCAACACCTCAGGGTATAATCTCCCCTATACCACCTTGTTCTCTGAGGAGGGGAGGGGTATTTGGCTCATAGTTTATATAGGATTAGTCATATTAGGTTCAAGTCCCCAAATCCAGTAGATGTATCCCAGACCAATGCTCCCCAGGGCTTCCCTGCAGTGTTGGCATCCAGCTGGATCACAATTACTCTAGCTCCCAGGTCAAAGTCTCCATCCCTTCACTTATAACTGAAAAGAACAAATGAAACACACCAGAATCCCAAGCCAATTTCTTAGGGGTCACATGGTCTATGGGGAGGGAAGAAGTGGTCCTTAGGTATCCCCGGTAATATTTGTAAAAAGTTCTTAGTACAGTGTCCAGTAGTAGGTGCTATATAAATACTTGCTCCCTCTTCCCCTTCCCACCCTGTACACAAAAGTAGCTTCCCATTTCCTCTTTGACCGGCACCTCCACATCTCTACTCTTTATACCTAAATCTTTAATCTAATGACTTTTTTTTCAGATTAATCAGTAATT
This sequence comes from Dromiciops gliroides, assembly GCF_019393635.1. Classification (NCBI taxonomy): domain Eukaryota; kingdom Metazoa; phylum Chordata; class Mammalia; order Microbiotheria; family Microbiotheriidae; genus Dromiciops; species Dromiciops gliroides. The sequence goes on from NC_057863.1 coordinate 575,242,556, forward strand.
CAGGTCAGTTTTCCAGGTGTTCTTTGATGACTCATCATTAAGGTGCCCTCCCAGGGGAGTGGTTTTACTCACCCCTCTCAGAATAATTTTAAACTATCAAAATGCTCCCATCAGAACATAAAATAGTAACAAGTCTCTACCAAAGTCAAGACAAATGGTGTTATGCCATTTATCTTCTTCCTCCCAGAAATCGGAATTACATTTGCTATTCTTAACTAGAGAATCCCAGCCCAAGATGACATTGATGGTTAAATCTGCATTTATTTTATTTAGCCCTCCAAACTTTCAATAGACTCTATGCTTTAACACAATCTTCTCCTAATTAGATCTACCCCTTTTTGCTTACCATCTTAGTAAGCTTGCAGAAGAGTCATTTAGAGTTCTACAAACATAGATTATCATCCATTTCCTTTAAGGTGATTCTAGGTAGGGCCATTGCTTTCTTTCATTAACCCTGCTTAGAAACTTCAACTTGGAATCATTGTTATCTTATCTTTCTTTTGGAAAAATGCTAATAATAGTGATTGTCTGATCTATGTACAAGTTAGGATCTTAAGATTTACAGTTGGAATGAATGTTAGAAATCATTTTATGCAATCAATTGGTTTTGCTGTTGAAGAAACTAAAATACAGAGAATTTAAATGGTTTGCCCAAGATGGCTCAGTAATTGTGGTCCAATAGAGTCCTTTTCTTATTGTTCACATGTGAAAGAAACCTCCTGGATGTTACTGACTAAATGATAGGTATCCCATATACCTAACACATTGAATCCATCCTTATCTGTGACAATGTGAATACAGAGTCAATAAACACCAGAATCAATGTTCCTGTTCTTGCCATTTCTATCTTATTTAAAAAAAAACAAAACACAGACCATTGGCTCATACTACTTTGTTCTTCTTCTAGTTGGCTATTTATTACTGCATATTTGATCTATCCCCTGTGATTTCTCCAGGATCTACCCCCTGTGACCTTTGGAATTCTATTTTTTGTGTGGTCCTGCAGAGTCAATCATAGCATTGCAGATTTCAGAGGTGGAAGGAACTCCAGAGATCATCTATTTCAAACTGACTATCCATATTTGAACAAGAATCCTCCCAACATAGACTTGTCAAGGGTTCACCCAACCTTTAATTAAGGACCTCTCTAGTAAAGCAGGTAATGAGCACTTTAGTTTATTCCCCTTTTAGACAACTCATTGTTATTAACAATAGCTGGCATTTATATAGCATTTTAAGATTTGTGAGGTGCTTTGCAAATATCAATTTCATTTTATCCTCACAACAACACTGAGAGGTAGGTGCTGTTATTATCTCCATCTTACAGATGAAGAAACCAAGGCACACAACTCAGGATCATACAGCTAATCAGTGTCTGAGGCTTGATTTGAATAGACATCTTCCTGAGTCCAGATCTAGTAGTATACCCGCTGAAGTATCTAGCTTCCAGGAGTCATTAGGAAGTTTTCCCTTATATCTAGCCTAAATCTACAAGCAACTTCTATCCTTTTTTTCAAAGTACTGCTCTGTGGGGCCAAGTGAAACGAGCTTACTCTCTTTTTCACATGCCAGTTCTTCAAATACTTGAAAACCTCTCTCATATGTCCCCTGTGTTCTGTAGGTTAAGCATCTCAATTTCCTTCAAATAATCCTCATATGGCATCACTTCAAGATGCTTCACCACCCTTGTTAACTTCCTGAGGATGCCCAGTGCCTTCCTAAAATGTGCCACCAAGAACTGACCATAGTCCTTCAGATGCAGTTGGAGCAGGGCAGAGTAGAACAGAACAATCACCCCCCTTAGGCCTAGGCTTTCTATTGCATGCTGGGCAGCCACAAACTTCTTTATGTGTGACCAAATGTACAATTATGACAGATTTTCTTTTCATTTAAAAAAAATCTGAAATCTTACTCCTGTCAAAAGAAGTGTTTATGAAACACAAAAAGCAAATGTTAGGTTAATAGTGGACCCTGTGGGATATTTGGGATTTGCAGGAAACCTCTTGAAGCCCTTTCTAGGATTCAAGTCAAGGTGAAGGGATCACTTAGTTATTTTAACTCCCAGAATTTGATTTAAAAAAAATAAGGAGGACTCTCGTCAAAGTCAGAGAAAGTATTGTTTGAAGCTCTGGGAGAGTTACTGCTTCCTTCTTTGCTTTAAATCTGTCAAATGACCTGAACAAAGAAATGGGCCACAAATGTCTAGCAAAGCCTCCTACCTAGAAGGGGAAGCCAGCCAGCACAAGAAATATAAAGGCATTTCAAATATCTCAGAACTAGGTCAAAACCCAGGGATGGAATTTAATATAAAAATAAAAAATATTGATTGTGGTGTGAGTTTGCCCAAAATGCGCAGGTTTGAAAACCATTAACAAGAGGGATGAATGGGGATGAATGGGGATGACTGGTTCAAAGTTGTAAAGGTTATTCTTTTGCAATTGCAAAACCATATTCAAAATAGAAAACTGCACTTGCAAGATACATAAAAATGTCAGATTTCTCCTCGGAACCAACTAGAATTACAGTTATTCTAGCTAGAACACTGAAGATGCCAGTAATATGGTTGTACTCTCTGTTGGGACGGCTAATCATATTCCAAATCACCAAATTCAATGATGCAAAGCTGATATTCTTTAACATTATTCCTTTCTTAGATTTTACCTTTTTCTTCAATTTCCCCTTCCTTTTATCTTTTTCTTTCTCCCACTATCCATTCCCCCTTCTCCCTCCATATTTCTCCTTCTTTCTTTACCTCTCAATATTTATTGGAGTTCAGAACATTGACCCTAATGAATTAGGTGAAGTATACCTTGGGACACTCCCCCACCTTTTCTTTATTGGTACTATTTCCACGCTCCCCCTCCCCAAGAACACCTGTGCTTATGTTCCTTCTGTCATTTTTTTAAAACTAGATTTTTGGTTCACAGAGGAAGTTCATTTTTATTTATGTTTGTATCAATATAAGTGCCTAGCACAGTGATTTGTACATATTAGATACTTAAAATCTGTTTGTTAAGTTTGAGGGAAATTTAAATCTAGTATACAAAAATCCAAACTTTCAAAACAGAATTTACGAAGGTGAGATAGAGAATCTATCTTTATTGCAGAAATTCTAATTGCACCCACATTGTTTGATATATGTGAATAAAATGAAGTAAACTAAAATGGATATTATAAAATGCTATTGAAGCTATAGAGGGTAAATATTTTTGATGGCATGACAGTATTTTTCTTTCATTTATAAAAAATATATTGAGGAGAGGAAGCAGCAAGCTGCCTGAGCTCTCCTTCTGTTCCCTCAAAACGAACATTAAATCAAGCCTCTGGACGGATTCTGAAACTACAGAACCTGCAAAGAGACAGAGAGACACAGTCCTCCAACCAGAGATAATTTAGAAGACTTAAGGAAAAGGTCGGTCTGACCCGGGCAAAAGGGAGGCCCAGCGCAGGGCAGCAACCCAGCGCCGAGGGGGTCGGGGCAAGTCAGCAGGAGCTGCGGGCCACAGCCGAACAACTGAGGCTCCCGGAACCTGGTTCAAAAATCTGGTGCCCAAGAAGGACAGTGGAAAAACCTACCTGCACCGGCCGAGAGGGCCACGAGCAGCGGGATCAGACGCCGGGGTCTAGCGCCTGGCCGGCTGAGCACAATCAGACAGGAAGTGCAGGGCGGGGGATCTCCACACACCATAAAGGCCTCAGAGTAAAAGCCTGGTCACACAGCACCTATACACCTGCACAAGAAACCCAAAACAGGGACCCTGGTGCCCCCAGAGCAGACCTCAACTTAAAGAATAAATAAGTAAGCTGCAATAATGAGTAAGAAGCAAAAAAGAGCCCTCTCCATTGAGAGCTTCTGTATCAATAGGGAAGAAGCCAACACAAACTCAGATGAGGACAATAGCCTGAAATTGTCTACATCTGAAGCCTCACAAGGGAAGGTGGATTGGTCGCAAGAACAAAAAGCCTTCCTGGAAGAGCTCAAAAAGGATTTTAAAAATCAATTGCAAGAGGTAGAAGAAAAAATGGGGAGAGAAATGAAAGCAAAACAAAAAAACTATGAAAAAAGAATCAGCAGCTTGGAAAAGGAAGCTGAAGAAAACAAAGCCTTAAAAAATTCATTTGGCCAAATGGAAAAAAAGCTGCATAATCTCACTGAAGAAAACAATACCTTAAAAAATTCACTTAGCCAAATGGAAAAAAAGGTGCATAATCTCACTGAAGAAAACAATGCCTTAAAAATTAAAGTGGGACAGTTGAAAGATAAGGAATCCATGAGACACCAAGAATCAGTCAAGCAGAATAAAAAAAATGAAAAAATAGAAGAAAATGTGAAATACCTCATTGGAAAGACAACTGATCTGGAAAACAGATCGAGGAGAGACAATTTGAGAATCATTGGACTGCCTGAAAGCCATGACCAGAAAAAGAATCTAGACACCATATTCCAGGAAATTATTAAGGAGAACTGCCCTGATATCATAGAATCAGAGGATAAAATCATCATTGAAAGAATCCACCGATCACCTCCTGAAAGAGACCCCAAAAGGAAAACTCCAAGGAATATTGTAGCCAAATTCCAGAATTATCAGGTGAAGGAGAAAATACTCCAAGCAGCCAGAAAGAAGCAATTTAAATATCATGGAGCCACAGTCAGGATTGCTCAGGACCTGGCAGCTTCAACATTAAAGGACCGCAAGGCTTGGAATATGATATTCCGGAAGGCAAAGGAGCTTGGATTGCAGCCGAGAATCTATTACCCAGCAAAAATGTGCATTTTCTTTCAGGAGAAAAGATGGACATTTAATGACATTGGGGACTTTCAATCTTTCCTGGTGAAAAGACCAGAACTGAATAGAAAATTTGATCTCAACATACAAGACTCAAGAGAAGTTTAAAAAGGTAAACAGAGGGGAAAAAAAGTTACCCTATTAGGTTAAACTGTTTATATCCCTACACAGGAAGATAATACTCATAACTCTTAAGAACTGTAAATGTATTTGGGCAAAGAGAAGGACCTTATATAGAGGGTATAAATATAAATTGTCTTTGATGTGATGATACAAAAGAATTAAGGGGATAAAAAGCGAGTCTATGGGGAGGAGAGGAAAGGGGAGGTGGAATGGGATGAATTATATCATATGAAGAGGTGGAAAAAAACCTATTACAATAGAGGGAAAGAAAGGAGGGGGGAACATGGTTTCAACCCTATTCTCATTAGATTTGACTCAAAGAGGGAATAACATATACGTTCATTGGGATAAAGAAACAACTCATTCTTTAGGGAAACAAAAGGGGAAGGGAAAGGGGGGGACTGATAGAAGGGAGGACAAAAGCAAGGGAGAAAAGGGTAAAGAAAAGAGAGGGGGGTGATAAAAAGGGAGGGCAGATCGGGGGAGGCAGGGGTAAGAAGTAAAACGTCGGTGAGGAGGAATAGGGTGAAAGAAGGGGGGAAAAGTACAAAGGGGGTAAATAGAATGGAGGGGAATAGACAGTCAGTAATAATAACTGTGAATGTGAATGGGATGAACTCTGCTATAAAACAGAAGCGAATTGCAGAGTGGATTAAAAACCAGAACCCTACAATATGCTGTTTACAAAAAACACATTTGAAGCAGAGAGATACACACAGAGTAAAGGTAAAAGGCTGGAGCAGAATATATTATGCCTCAGCTAAAGTAAAAAAGGCAGGGGTAGCAATCCTTATCTCGGACAAAGTGCAGGCAAAACTAGATCTCATTAAAAGAGATAAGGAAGGAAATTACATCTTACTTAAAGGTACTATAGATAATGAAGTAATATCAATATTAAATATGTATGCGCCAAGTGGTATAGCATCCAAGTTCTTAGAGGAGAAGTTAAATGAGTTACAAGAGGAATTAGATAGTAATACTATACTAGTGGGGGATCTGAATCTCCCCCTCTCAGAATTAGATAAATCTAGCCAAAAAATAAATAAGAAAGAAGTGAAAGAGGTGAATAGATTACTAGAAAAGTTAGGCATGATAGATGTCTGGAGAAAATTGAATGGGGATAGAAAGGAATATACCTTTTTCTCAGCAGTACATGGCACATTTTCAAAAATTGACCATGTATTAGGGCACAAAAACATCATAGTCAAATGTAGAAAGGCAGAAATAGTAAATGCATCCTTCTCAGATCATGATGCAATAAAAATTACATGTAAGAAAGAGCCAGGGAAAAGTAGAATGAAAATCAATTGGAAACTAAATAATTTCATTCTAAAGAATGAATGGGCCAAACAAGAAATCATAGAAACAATCAATAACTTTATCCAAGAGAATGACAATAATGAGACAACATACCAAAATCTATGGGATGCAGCCAAAGCAGTGCTTAGGGGAAAATTTATAGCTCTAAATGCTTACATGAATAAAAAAGAGAAAGAGGAGATTAATGAATTGGGCATGCAACTTAAAAAGCTAGAAAAAGAACAAATTAGAAATCCCCAATTAGACACTAAATTAGAGATCCTGAAAATTAAAGGAGAAATTAATAAGATTGAAAGCAAAAAAACTATAGAATTAATCAATAAAACTAAGAGCTGGTTTTATGAAAAAACCAATAAAATAGATAAAATATTGGTTAATTTGATTAAAAAAAAGAAAGAAGAAAACCAAATTACCAGTATCAAAAATGAAAAGGGTGATGTTACCACCAATGAAGTGGAAATTAAATCAATAATTAGGAATTATTTTGCCCAACTATATGCCAATAAATTTGACAATCTAAATGAAATGGATGAATATTTACAAAAATACAAACTGCCAAGGTTAACTGAAGAGGAAATAAAATCCTTAAATAAACCCATATTAGAAAAAGAAATTGAACAAGCTATTAATGAACTCCCTAAGAAAAAATCCCCAGGGCCAGATGGGTTTACGGGTGAATTTTACCAAACATTTAAAGAACAATTAATTCCAATATTATACAAATTATTTGGAAAAGTAGATGAAGAAGGAGTTCTACCAAATTCATTTTATGACACAAATATGGTGGTGATACCAAAACCAGGCAAAGCAAAAACAGAGAAAGAAAATTATAGACCAATTTCCCTAATGAATATTGATGCTAAAATCTTAAATAAGATATTAGCAAGGAGATTACAGCAAGTGATCACCATAATAATACACTATGACCAGGTGGGATTTATACCAGGAATGCAGGGCTGGTTCAACATTAGGAAAACTATTAACATAATCAACCACATTAATAAGAAAACCAACCAGAATCATATGATTATCTCAATAGATGCAGAGAAAGCTTTTGACAAAGTACAGCACCCATTCCTAATAAAAACACTAGAGAGTTTAGGAATAGGAGGAGCTTTCCTTAGAATAATAAACAGTATCTACCTAAAGCCATCAGCAAGTATTATATGCAATGGAGATAAATTAGAGGCCTTCCCAATAAGATCAGGGGTGAAACAGGGATGTCCATTATCACCCCTATTATTTAATATTGTTCTAGAAATGTTAGCTTTAGCAATCAGAGAAGAGAAAGGAATTAAAGGAATTAGAATAGGCAAGGAGGAAACAAAACTATCACTCTTTGCAGATGATATGATGGTATACTTAAGGAATCCTCGAGAATCAAGTCAAAAATTACTTGAAACAATTAACAACTTTAGCAAAGTAGCAGGATATAAAATAAATCCACATAAATCATCAGCATTTCTATACATGACCAACAAAGTCCAGCAGCAAGAGATAGAAAGAGAAATTTCATTTAAAGTAACGGTAGATAATATAAAATACTTGGGAGTCTACTTGCCAAGACAAACCCAGGAACTCTATGAACACAACTACCAAACACTCTTCACACAAATCAAATCAGATCTAAATAATTGGAAAGATATCAATTGCTCATGGATAGGTAGAGCTAATATAGTAAAAATGACAATTCTGCCTAAATTAATTTACTTATTCAGTGCCATACCAATCAGACTACCTAAAAATTATTTTATACAGCTAGAAAAAATAATAACAAAATTCATCTGGAAAAACAAAAAATCAAGAATATCCAGGGAAATAATGAAAAAAAAATTCACAGGAAGGTGGGTTAGCGGTACCAAACCTGGAGCTTTACTATAAAGCGGCAGTCATCAAAACTATCTGGTACTGACTAAAAAATAGAGTGGTAGATCAATGGAATAGGCTAGGCTCAGGAAATGCAGTAGTAAATGACACTAGCAATGTAGTGTTTGATAAACCCAAAGACTCCAGCTTCTGGGATAGGAACTCAGTATTTGACAAAAACTGCTGGGAAAACTGGAAGATAGTATGGCAGAAATTAGGCATAGACCAACATCTTACACCTTATACTAAAATAAGGTCAAAATGGATACATGATTTAGACATAAGAGGTGATACCATAGATAAATTAGGAGAGAAAGGAATAGTGTACCTATCAGATCTTTGGAAAGGAAAACAGTTTTTGATCAAACAAGAGATAGAGTATATTATAAAATGCAAAATGGATGATTTTGATTATATTAAATTAAAAAAATTTTGTACAAACAGAAGCAATGCATCCAAAATTGGAAGGGAGGCAGAAAGCTGGGAAACAATTTTTGAGGCCAGTGCTTCTGATAAAGGCCTCATCTCTAAAATATATAGGGAATTAGGGGCAGCTAGATGGCACAGTGGATAGAGCACCGGCCCTGGAGTCAGGAGTACCTGAGTTCAAATCCGGCCTCAGACACTTAACACTTACTAGCTGTGTGACCCTAGGCAAGTCACTTAACCCCAATTGCCTCACTAAATATATATATATATATATATATATGGAATTAAATCAAATTTATAAGAATCCAAGTCATTCCCCAATTGAGAAATGGTCAAAGGATATGAACAGGCAGTTTTCTGATGAAGAAACCAAAGCTATCTATTCCCATATGAAAAAATGCTCTAAATCTCTAATGATTAGAGAGATGCAAATTAAAACAACTCTGAGGTATCACCTGACACCTATCAGATTGGCTAAAATGACAAAAAAGGAAGATAATAAATGTTGGAGAGGCTGTGGGAAAATTGGAACACTAATGCATTGTTGGTGGAGCTGTGAGCTGATCCAACCATTCTGGAGAGCAATTTGGAATTATGCCCAAAGGGCGATAAAGCTGTGCATACCCTTTGACCCAGAAATCCCACTTTTAGGTCTTTTGCCCAAAGAAATCATGGAAGGGGGAAAGGGACCCACATGTACAAAAATATTTATAGCTGCTCTTTACGTGGTAGCAAGGAATTGGAAGTTGAGGGGGTGCCCATCAATTGGGGAATGGCTGGACAAGTTGTGGTATATGAATACAATGGAATACTATTGTGCTGTAAGAAATGATGAGCAGGAAGAGTTCAGAGAAACCTGGAGGGTCTTACGTGAGCTGATGATGAGTGAGATGAGCAGAACCAGAAGAACATTGTACACAGTATCATCAACATTGAGTGTTGACCTACTGTGATGGACTATATTCTTCTCACCAATGCAATGGTACAGAAGAGTTCCAGGGAACTCATGATAGAAGAGGATCTCCAACAACAAGAAAAAAAAAGAAAGAACGAACTGTGGAGTATGGATGCTGATTGAACCATATTATTTCTTTTGTTTTGGGTGCTGTTGTGTTTTTTTTCTATTTTGAGGTTTTGCATCACTGCTCTGATTCTTTCTCTTGTAACAGGATTAATGCAGAAATAGGATTAATGTTATTATGTGTATATATATATATGTGTGTGTGTGTATATATCTATATCTATATGTATATGTATAGAGATATATAGATATAACCTATATCAGATTACCTGCTGTCTAGGAGAGGGGGGAGGGAAGGAGAAAAATCTGAAATTGTAAAGCATGTATAAACAAAAGTTGAGAACTATTTTTACATGTAACGGAAAAAATAAAATACCTCATACATTAAAAAAAAAAAAGATATAGCCAGATGAAATGTGTTCCAGGATGCCTCTGGGAATCTGGCACTTTGTCTCACATTAATGCTTATTACAGGGAAACAAGGTGCACAGTCTGAACTGAATCTTGAGAGATGAAGTTCTTCTTTTGTAACCACTAGTCCAAATGATTGGTGCCCACTGTCCTAAACATTTTGTAAGTATAAGCATTATTTCTGTCTGGTATGTAAAGCCAGTAATTGGAGACTTTACTGACTTCGAATTACTGAAATTTAAATACCATTATATAATAAGAGTATCTAAACAGTTTCATTAGAACTGTTCATGCATTATGTAATATTTTGAAATCGCATAATTTGGCAATGGAAAAAATAGAAATTTTAAATTATAGATACTCCATATAGAGAGTTGTTTGGGAGATTGTTTCCCTCAAAGATAAATAAAATAAACTCAAAGAATTAAAAAAAATATATTGATATCTACAATAATTGGACCACTTCATAATTCCACTGGCTCCTCCAAAACTGAGTATTCCTTTCTTTTGTCATTTTTGCCAAATAACAATGTGGGATGAAATATGAAATTCTTTTGATGTATCTTCTCTTACTATTGACATTTTATTTATTTTTTATTAATTCATTCAACAAGGATCTACCAAATACCTTTTATGCTACAGACATAGAACATATACTTTGCTGGAGAAGCCAAGACAGAAACAAAATTTCTCCTACCTGGAAGTAACTCGCATTCTATTTGACCAAAATAATATTTTCACATTTTGTGTACATATAAAATTAAAAGCAAAATTAAAACAAGGTAGTGTCTAGAGAAGGACACTAACAACTGAGGGCTCTCCCTGGTTTAGCTAGAACTTGTGATGGCCCTTGAAGGAAACTAGGGATTTGCTGAGGTAGAAGGGAGTAGGGAGTCTAGCATATTCCAGGCATGATGAATTGCCAGTACAAAAACTCACAGATGGGGCATGGGATGTTATTGTGAGGTACTGCAAGGCTGACTTTGCTGAAATGTAGAGTCCATGAAGGGCAGTAATGTTTAGAAAGGTGTTAAGGATAAGTTGGAACCAGATCATGAACAACCTGAAAAGCTAGACTTGGAATTTTATATTTGACCTGAGAGTTAATAGGGAACTCCTAAAATTTATTGAGCTTGGAAGTGAAATGGTCGGTCCTATGTTTCAGGAGTGTGACTTTGGCAGCTATGTGGAAGAAGGAGTGGGAAATACCTGAGTTGGGGAGATCAATTAGGAGGCACATTCAGTAATCCAGATGAAGTATGATAAGCCCTCAGACTAGGGTAAGGGTGATGGCCATGTGAAAGGAGAGGAGATGAATGGGAAAGATGTGCGGAGGTAAAAGGGAACCAGGTTGGCTGGGTGTTGGGGGGGGACTTCAGGTAACCTAGAGGCTGATTGGGAAGAATTTTAACTCAAAAGAAGCATCGTCTGTGTTGTCATTTTGCCATTTAGAGTTTGTTGTTCTCCCTTTGAAAACCATTCATATCCCTTTACACATTTCCTAATAAGGAATGGCCCATGGTTTCCTGTATTTGTGTCACTTCCTTATATGTTGGCAATACCAGACTTTTATCTTTGCATTTTGATGCAAATATAGTCCTGCTGTATTCATTTCTTTTCCAAGACTGTTTTCATCAATGTTACTTGTACAAAATCATTTTAGTTTTATGTAGTCAAATTTGTTTATTTTCTTTTTATTTCTCCTGTCATTTGCTTATTTTAAAGATCAACCACCTAACCATAGGGAATAAGAAATAAACATTTGTAAAGCATCAACTATGTGATAGGCACTGTGCTAAGTGCTTTCTATAAACATTACTCATTTGATCCTCCCCAAAATGCTTTTTTTTGCAGTTGGGGAAACTGAGGCAAAAAGAGGTTAAGTGACTTGCCCAGGGTCACAATCTACTAAGTGTTTGAGGCTGGATTTGATTACAGACCCTGTGTACATTTAGGTGCCTGAAAATATTCTTTTCTAATTCTTTTATGATATGACTTTTTATAGTCAGGTCTCTGAGGTATATCCATTTTGAGTTTATTGTAGTGTTTGATGTAAAGTGTTGATCAATACTTCATTTCTGCTAAACTACTCTCCAGTTTTCCTGGTAATTTTGATAAAAACGATTTTATTTCTCAGTAATTTAAGTTCTTTGGTTTATCAAACACTGGGAAACTAGTTTTGATCATTTTTGTTTCTTATTTATCTTCTCTGTTCCATTAATCAACTTTTCTGTTTTCTAACCAGTACCAAGTATTTTGAGGACTCCTGCGTTCCAATATAGTCTGAGGCTCATTCATACTTTTCCTCAGTATTCTCTTGCTGAGTATTTTTCTAGAATGTTTCAAGTACACAAGGGTGTAATTTAAAAAAATATATTTTAAGTGTATGGACTGCTTTTTTGTTGTTTCTCTTAGGGACTATAGGGAAAACTACATTACTGAGCTTAAAAAGACACTATGATAAGTATAATCATCTGCCATTTGATTCTTCTGCTAGGAAGCTTCTGGTTACACTGATTTTGCTGAATTTGATGGGCAAGTTAAACTCTGACATTTAGAAAAGTAACTAGCTGAATCAGCTTTTTCAAGTCATCAGTTAAAATAGTAGAATTTCAAATTAAATGGTCGGCTTGTGCAAGGATGCTCTTCCCACGGGGAAAATTCTGATTATTTCTCATGCCAGTATCCAGGAGTATTTTATCTTGAGACATCTTGAGACATTACATTCCAGGGAAACTGATTTCAAGGTATACCTCTTCATTTTCCAAGGACGGCTTAATAACCTGTAATGGAATTGTTATGCTTTGGTTATATTAACAGTTTGGGTTGTAGCTCTCAAACTGAGGGCGTAAGAACACACTAATAGTAGAACAGAGCAAATATTCTCCTTTTCTATTGTTACCACTACTCTAGTCATACATATTTAATACATTTGTCAATAAAGATTGTTGAATATATATATATATATACTTTAAAACTTGCTAAGGGTAATATATATATATATATATACATACATATGTGTATATGTCTATATATGTGTGTAGATAGGTAGATAGATGATGAAGATGAAGATAGATAGATTGATTGATAGATGAATTTTACACATATAACATAAAGCAAAGAGGAAAATCCAAACTTGCCTTTCTAGTAGTAGGATATTTATTTGTTAAAACTAACAGTTTGCTTTCTTCAGCTCTTCACTTTATTTTGCTTGTGTAGACAAAAATCTTATAATTATAGGATGGAATAAGGATTAACTACTTTGGACATTATAAAATGAGATTATTTAGCGCCTGGAAGTGTCAGTAGTCAGCACAATGCTGAATAAATAGTTGTGGAATTGAATTGAATTATTACAGACAAACCCCAGATTATTCAATATGTCTTCCTGGACAGTTGGGCTTTAACTTCTTGAACAATAACTTTATTTTGCTTTCTGTTAAAATTTCCAATTTGATCTTGCATTTGCAATCATTTTTGGTTTTTTACAAGTTGATAAGTTCTGACAGGTTATATCACATGTGTTTCCCCCAGAAAAGAAAGCTAATATATACAGATCATAGAAATCAGATTTCAAGCTGAAAGGGAACATTGTGTTCATAGAGCCCAACCCCCTCATTTTATTTTTATTTTGTCACTGTCACCACTGACGCTCATTATTTTTCTGTCTCTCTGTCTATCTGTCTGTCTCTCTCACACACACATACAGACACACACATAGACACTCAGTATAAATTTCCCTTATGAAACAAAATAAATACAGTCAAGCAGAGTGAGTCAATACATTGGCCATGTTGGAAAATATATGCCTCATTTTGTACTTCCAGTCCACCTTTCTGCAGAGAGGTAAGAGAAATGTTTCACCATCAGTCTTCTATAGACATGACTGATCATTGCACTGATTAGAGTTGGGAAGTTTTTCAACATTGTTTTCATTATGCTATCATGTCATCTGGTTTTGCTTACTTTGTTCTGCATTGATTCATAAAAGGTTTCCCCAGTTCTGAATTCTTAATATATGTCATTTCATACAGCAAAATAATTATGGTATCTTAGAATAATTGGATGATCTATCTATAGCTGGAAAAGACCTCAGATGCCATTTAGTCCAACAACCACCTCTTTTTTGTAAGTGTAAACCGACACTCAAAGACTTGAGTAACTTGCTCAAGATGATGCAGATAGGAAGTGTAAGAGATAAGCTATGAAGCCAGGTCCTGTTTGCTTTTCACTGTTTCATTCATTTACTATATTTTGTTCATTTATTTCCCAAAAGATAGATACCTACTTTATTTCCAGTGTTTTGCTAATAACAAAACCCCCCGAAAAACCCTGATATAAATATTTCTGTATATATGGTAGCTTGTCCTCTCTTTTTTATGTTCATGCTTATTCCTGGCATTGGTATTATAAAATATATGTTCAATTTAGTGATTTTTAGTATAAAGCAAAATGATTTTCTAGAAGAGTTGGACAAATTTACAATTCTCCCAGCAAGTCATTATTGTAACTGTTTTTCCTTATCTTTTACAAAATTACTATTTGTATCTCTCATTATCTTAATCGATCCATTTTAATTTATATTTCTCTTGTTGGGGATTTGAATCATAGCTTGCATTTCTTCATTTGAAAATTGCCTGTTCGTATCTTTTGACCATTTTTTTAATCTGTTGGAGAAAAGTGTGGATTCTCAGGTATTTATATCAATTTCCTGAGCATCATAGATATCAGAGCTTTATCAGAGATGTTTGATACAACAATTTTCCTCCAATTAACTGCTTCTTTTCCAATGTTGGCTACATTATTTTTTTCTAAAAGCATTTGAATGTCGTGGTTGCTATTTTTTGTTTGACCTGAAAAAGATTTTCATACATTTCAAAGTATGATAGATTTAGGGTTTCCTTTACTTGGTGACATAGGGATTCTTTTGAGTTTTACATTATTCTAGGTTCTTGTAATTCTGGCCAGTTTTCTTTAAGAGTTCTTGAAATGTGTTACATTTTTAGTTGGGCATAGTTTTCTGGAAAGCCAATGGTTCTTAAATTCTCTCTCCTTCTTTGGTTTTCCAGATCAGGTTTTAAAAAAATAATCTAAACTCAAATGTTAAAGTTTTAAGTCTTTTCACTTTGTTCCAATATTTATTGTTGTGTCATTGAATTTATGGGCTCTTTTTGCTCTATTCCATTTTCAAAGTATTCACAATTTATGTAAGCTTTTTAACCTTCTGTTCTAAGCTATTTATTCTCCTTCCAAGTTTTCCCTTAAGAGTTATAAATTCATTCTTTATCTCTTATTTCATTTCTTTTCTCTATTGTTGGACTTTTGTGGCCCATTCACTTATAATTATTGTGTAATTATTTTCTTATTCTGGAATTATATCTTAACATTCTCCTAACCAACAGTATTTCTTCATTTTATTGGAACTTTTTTGTTGCTTTTGTCTTCAGGTTGTCTGCTAGAGATGGTTTGCAAAGGTCTCCTTTTTGGTTTCTCTCAAATTTCCCTTGCTTTGGCAGTTCCGGGGGTTATCTTAACCCCCAGTCTCTCATGAAGGGGAGTAGAGGAGTGCAAAAAGACACACTGAGATTTCAGTTTATGGCCTGGCATATAGGACAACCAGCAAACCTAACAATAATTTCTTAATCCTGTCCTCTGACATACTCTTGTTATTGTACAAGACAGAGATCTTGGTCCTGGATAGGGTAAATGATTCTAGGTTCCTAATTTTTTTCTCCTCTCTGCCCTCTCTTAAGTGGTATGGCCAAGAAGTATTGTGGTGTTCTCTGACTTTTTTCTCCCTAGCCCTGGACTTTGTGCTAGGGCTACACTTTGCCCTTTCCTTTAGTTTTGGATATGGTGATTGGGTTTTCATCCTGTCCTCTGTCACACTTTCATACTGTGACACTGTATCCATCATTTTCTAGATGAAATGCTTGTACAAACTATATAGCCAGTGGCTTTCTAAGGTCACTGAAAGTAGTAATTAGAAAATATGGAATTTTAATGCAGCTCTCATTCCAAATTCACTACTTTCCCCACTAATTTGAAATCTTTCCATTTGATTTGAAATTGGTACTGACTAATGACATTGGACAAGTGAGAGACTGGTTTGGAAAACTATATAGTGGAGTTTTCATTGGCTATGTATTTTAGTTTTCAGGCATATGATCCCCTCTCAAATTTATACATGGTATGGAGACTTATTGAAGTACATCAGAACATAGAACAAACAGACAGAAGCTTGTTTTTAAATGCATAGAGTTCTGCACTGTTAAAGTGCAAAAAGCATCATCAAGGGACTGTGCTATGCTTCAATCTAAAACCAATAACCAACTACACTGCTTCTCTCATCAGAAATCCTAAAATAGGAAAAATTAGTGAGTAGCCCTTCACATTTTGTAAAGATTTATAACTTTCCTCTCCTCTCAAGTGTACTTTAAGACTGAACTGTTTTTGAAAACACAGCAGACTGACTCCTGATGGCAAAATCCAAGAAAAAGTCACAAACTTCCCAATTGGTTGATATTGGCTGAGTTCAGCAGCAGTCTATTTACTCTTGCTCAGAACTAAACCCATGTCAGGAACCTGCAGAACTCAGACAAGTAAGACAGCAATCAGATTTTTTTTCCCTAAACATCATATCTCAAAGAATCTTAAAAGAAAATTGCCTAGATTTCTTAGAACTAGAGGGCAGAGTAGAAATAAAAAGAATCCACAAATCACCTCCTGAAAAAAATAAAAGGGAAAACTCCCAGGAACATGATAGCAAAACCCAGAGCCTCCAGGGCAAAAAAAAAACAGGAAGAAAAAATTCAAAGACCATGGAGCCACAGTCATTGTTACATATGATTATGATCACTACCATAAAGGAACAGAGAGCTTGGAATATAATATTCCAGATGGCAAAGAATATAGATTTCCAATAAATAATACATTTCCCAGAAAAAAATTGTGTATGATAGCACAGGAGGAAAAAGTGGACTTTAATGAAATAGAGGATTCCAAGTATTTCTGATGAAAAGACCAGAGCTGCCTAAAAAATTTGAAGTTCAAACACAGGAGTTGAGAAACATTAAAAGCCAATCATGAATGAACAACCAGGAAGGACTATACAGTGATAAAGTGCTTTCATTCAAATATCAGATGATAGTCATGTCTCCTCTGAATTCTGCCATCATCAGGAGTTACAGAATCTAATTATACAGAATACCTGGTAGTGGTCCTGTTATATCTTGATGGTGTTAAAAGAGTAATGGAAAGAGGAATACACAATAGTTAGAGAGGGGGAAAGGAAAGGAAGGTTAGGGAAAACTATCACAAAATTGCACAAGTAGAATTCTATATAAACAACTAGGAAGGAAGGGATCAGTTGACAGCTGAATCTGTTGATAGTGAATCTGAACTGGTCAAAGGAGGAAAGAACACACACACACACACACACACACACACACAGAGTGTCGGGTACAGAAACACATTTCACTCCACATGGAAATAGAAGGGAAAGAGGCGAAGGGAGAAGAGGGAATTAGTTGGCAGGTAGATTAAGGGAGGGATTAGCCTTAAGGAAAACAAACTTTAAAGAAGTACAAAAATATTTATAGAAGCTCTTTTTGGAGGTGTTAAAGAATGGTTGAACAAATCATGGTATATAAATGTGATGAAATATTACTGTGTTGTAAGAAATGATGAAGGGCATGGGTTTTTTTTGTTTGTTTGTTTTTTGTGGTTTTTTTTTTGCAGGGCAATGGAGGTTAAGTGACTTGCCCAGGGTCACACAGCTAGTAAGTGTCAAGTGTCTGAGGCCAGATTTGAACTCAGGTACTCCTGAATCCAGGGCCGGTTCTTTATCCACTGTGCCACCTAGCCGCCCCTAGAAGGGCATGGTTTTAAAGAAACTCAGGAAGACTTGTTTGAACTGATGAAGAATGAGGTGAACACAATCAGGAGAACAACGTATATAATGACAAGAATATGTTAAAGATAGAACTTTGAATGACTTAGAAACTCTGATCACCATGATGAGTAAATATGATAGTAGAGAATTAATAATGAAACATACTACTCATCTGATAGAGAGATGAAAGACGCAAGAAGGAAGAATTATATATATATATATATATGTTTATATCAACCTAATGTGATATACAAATGTGTATATATATATATACATACACACACACACACACACATATATATATATATATATCACTTTAGATAGACCACACACACACACACACACACACACACACACACACACACACACACACACACACACGTTTTCATATGGCCAATCTGGGAATTTGTTTTGCTTGACTATACACATTTGTAACAGGGTTGTTGTTGTTTGCCTTCAATTGAGATGGTGTGAGAAGGAGAGAAGATGGATTTTTGCTAATTGAAAAATATAAAATTTAATTTATAGAATTAAAAAATACTTCTTACAAATAGTTTATATGCAATCATCATATAATAATTTTGTTATATAAAGCAAAATTTCCCCTAGCTAGGGCTATTTTCCAAACACCTTTATGGCAGAGATGTCAAAAAACACAATAAAATATAGATAATACTACATGTTAAAACTAAGTCAATAAGTGGTCTGCAGCAACCTCTGCATACAAGTTCTATTTGAGTTTGACATCATTGATTTTGGAAACTCTGGTGTTCCACATGGTCAAAGTAGTGAGCCTTTGGAAAAAATGTTACTGATACTTTTCCTTCTAAAATATTATATATAAAGTTATTTCTGCATCCAAATGATTATATGTGACACCTTTTATTATGAACATATGCTTAATTTCTTCTAAAATTGTTCCAATTTATTTTATCCCTATGGTATCATATATTTTCATGTCCCTAGATTAGCATTCATTGGGCCTGAGAATATATTTCAACCCTGAAACTGTATTTAGACAATTTTGGGAAATGCTGGTAAAAAAAAAATCAGATACACCAATAACCTTCATGAACCTCCTTCGAAAAACCTATATTTCTTCTCTTGTATTTGATGAAATTATTACTTTTACTTTACTAGTAGGAGTGTACCAAGTTTTCTTTGGTGGGTAGATAGTATGAAATGTTACTTTTTGTCATGTTGTAAAGAATTGAAATATGAAAGCAAAAGGTCTCTCTCTCTTTTTTTTTTTAGTGAGGCAATTGGGGTTAAGTGACTTGCCGAGGGTCACACAGCTATTGTTAAGTGTCTGAGGCCAGATTTGAACTCAGGTACTCTTGACTCCAGGGTCGGTGCTCTATCCACTGTGCCATCTAGTTGCCCCGCAAAAGGTCTCTTTTACTTAATTCTCTCAAAAGTCTCATATTCTTAGGATCTTAGGAGATTTTTTTTGCACATTACAACATTCTGTAGTTCGTGAACTGATATTTCATTTATCCCTCTTGTACTCTAATTATTTTTTTCTCCCAATCAGCAAATTGCATCTTAAATACTCTCAGGTACCCAAGAACTAATTGTATAATTTAGAAGTATAAAAATTCTCATTACCCCCCTACAGTCTTCTATAGTGTTTTTTCTTTGGAACCCTAGGAGCATTCCGCAAGGTTTCTCTGCTAATACCACCATAGAAACTCTTGAATTAAAATTCAAGGAAAGAAGACAATTTTCTTTTCTTGTAGGGGGAATAAAATTACCTTCCACTTCATTCTCATCTCAAAACTAAGATGAGTTTATGTTCAGTGAAGGGTCTATGTAAATATCATATAATATCTTATGATGGGCTACCTAGAAATCAGAGTCCCAGCCAGATTGACATAAAATGACATTTGTGTAATGAGTTGGCTACTTGAACCAATATCACTCTATTTATGTAGACACTTTTGATGCTTGCTTTGTTGTCTTTTGTCTTAGGATGATTAAATTACCCAGGAAGGCTCATCTGTATAAATTGGATCTAGCATCTAATTTTCATCGTCTTTATTTTATCCAATTTTACTGTTAATTGAAGCTTTAAAAGGTCAGATGACTTGTCCAAGGTCATTCACTGAGTCAATGGTTTAACTCAAATGAGCTTTCTCCCTGGTCTCTGTTGCCACTCTATTCCAGTGCTGCATTTTATATCCATCAGTCTGTAATTAACACTTGAATTAATTTTTTTCTGCTCTCCCTATGAACTGGCCACATTTAAGGATCTCGAGTGCAAGTGGGATTTATGAAAAGTCTGTGTTCACATGCCTCATCTTTTATCTGAAAATGAGAAACATATAGAGATCAATTATGTTAATCTTCAGCTTGACAGATGCAGTTTCTAGGGATTTGTAACCTCATGCCAGCAAAATCAAGCCACCGGGTGTTCTGACTTACAACTGTGAAGCTTGCGTGGAGCTGTATGATAAGTCATGTGCTGTCTGGTATTTGAAGCAGTAGAAGCAGCAGAATGTAAGGTGGCCTGTAAATAAATGACCTCATTTCAGTGGCATGAAGGCTTTTCCAGCCTGGAAATGTTTTGCATTCATTTCCTAGGGGCCTTTGGATGTGCAGCATAGTTGTTGTTGTTGGGTTTTTTTGTTTTTGTTTTGTTTTGAGACTCCAAAAGGCTTTAGATGCCCTAATGCCATATGTTAAATTTGCAACGACTGAATGAGGAAGGTACAAGAAAGGATTAGACAATGGGAAAACTATGATTAGCTTCTAAACACTTTGGCCCTTTTGGACAATAGTCATTAACATGCAAAAGTATTTTTTTCCAAAATTTCTTGATTGAAATTGAATGTGAATTATCTTGAATGTGAATAAAGATAAGTTTTCACTACTACTAGTAGACTTCTGTTGCTGCTGCTATTCCTCCTTCTAGTACTACTATGACTATTTACATAGAGCTTTAAGGTCTGTAATAAAAAAGGTTTTACATATGATATCTAATTTAATTCTCACGGGATGGGGGTGGTAAATGCTATTATCACCATTTTGCAGGGGGAGAAACTGAGGCTGAAAGGTTAAATGATTTGCCTAGGATCACACATGACGGAGATAGGATAATTATATGGGTTTTCATTTACTGTCTTTTTGGGGGGTTAGAAGGGGAAAATGTATTTATCTCAAAATATGACAAAGTTACCAAAATGAATAAAACCAGAATATTTAATATGATATTTCTCTTCCCTTTGAAAGCTGTGCAAACATAACAGCATTTTCTGTGGATGAAAGGAAATATTTTCTGGAATTGACTGAAATAATAATATTTGTGTAGGCTGCCCTATCTCCTTTACCCTCGACCCCCTAGTGGAATACTGTGTTCTGGAAGAAGACATGTGAATTTTGATGTTACTACAAAGACAAATACACAGACAAATCAATGAGTTAAGTTAATCACCACTACACAGATAACTCGAGCAGCCCTTGAGTCTGTTAGAGATAAATAAGAAAGTGAGAGTGATAGTTTAAAACAATACTTTTCAATGATTATAAAATAATGGTGAATGGGTAGGGAACTGTTTAGATTGAGGTAGAGACTAAGGAAAGAGCAAGAAGAGGGTCTTTATCTTCCAACGTCTTCAGATAGTAAAAACAAAGTGTCAACTTAGGTACATTTTATATCAATTCAAGTGACTAGAGGCCAATTTGGCACAACATGTCTTTGGATCATGCACTGTTAAATGCATGACCTTTCTCCCTGATGCTGATTTATAGCTTTGCACAGCTAAAGCTTTTATTTTTGTTTCTTGAGAAGAGCCTCAATTCATGATGGAAGGATAGAAAACACTTGAGGTTACCACAGATGTTTTAAAGCGTGTCACACCTTGATGGCAACGAAGCCCATCTCTAAGGAGCATTACTTTGTAAATGGCACTAAGAGAAGCTGATGCTATTTTATCAGGAAAACTAAAGTACAAGACAGAATAAGGTTCTTAACAGGTGAACTGCTCTGAGAAGTTGGTAAAGGTACAGCTATTTCATTTAAAGGGGATTTAGGTCTGCATCAAGATGTGATAGAGTTTTGCTAGAACCCAGAAGGAATGTATGAGACTGATTGTTTTTTAGTAATCCATCAGAAAGTAGTTTGATTTATTCTTGGAAGTACCCAGGGAACTCAGATGTACCAACCTTGTGGTGTTTTGTTTTTTTTTTAACTTCAACAATTATTTGAGGTGGGTTGAATTTTCCCCAAAATAAGTTATTTTGAGGAGGGAGGGAAGGAGGACATACTTTAGCACTTTACTGTCATATTTTTGGTTTTGGTTTGTGGTTGGTTGGATTTTAGAATATCATATCATATGAACACCCTTCATGGGATTTCAGTTTTGGAAATTGGGCATCTTCTTTTCTGGAATTCAGAAAACACATCCCAGTTAAATACATTTGCTGTCCTATCACATCTGTCTCCTTTTCTTTGTTTCTGTCTTCCCTCCTTCCCTCCCCCCCTCCTCTCTCTCATTGTCTCTCATCCTTTCACCCTGTTCCTCCTCAAAATTGTTTTGCTTCTGACCAGTGTCCTCCAATCTGTCCTCTCTTCTATCAGACTTCCTTTCTCCCCCTCCCCACCTACTTCTCTGTAAGTCAGATTTCCATGCCCATCTGAGTTTGCATGTTATTCCTCCTTTGAGATAATTCTGATGAAAGTAAGTTAAGTGTTGCTCACCTCCCCCACTATAAAAGCTATTTTGTGCCTCTTTTCTGTGAGATAATATGCCCCATTCTACTGCTCCCTTCCCTTTCTTCCAGTGCATCCCTTTCATTTTACTTTTTGGTTATAATTTCATCATAGTAAACTCACACACATGTACTCTGTGCATATTGATCTTCTAACTGCCCTAATAATGATAAATTTACAAGTATCATCTTTCCATGTAGTAATGTAAACAGTTTCACCATATTGAATTCCTTATGATTTCTCTTTCCTATTTACCATTTTATGTTTCTCTTGAATACTGTATTTGAAAGTCAAATCTTTTTTATTTATTTAGCTCTGGTCTGTTTTAACAGGAAGGCTTGAAAGTCCTCTATTTCATTAAATATCAATTTTCCCCCTAAAGGATTGTAAGCAGTGTTGCTGGGTAGGTGATTCTTGTTTGTAATTATAGCTTCTTTCCTTCTCAGAATATCATATTCCAAACCCTCTGATCCTTTAATATAGAAGGTGCTAAATCTTGTGTTATCTTGACTATGGATCCATGATATTTGAACTGTTTTTTTTCTGCCTTCTTGTAATATGTTCTCCTTAAACTGGGAGCTCTGAAATTTGGCTAAAATATTCCTGGGAGTTTGCATTTTGGGATCTCTTTCAGGAGGTGAGAGGTGGATTATTTCAATTTCTATTTTACCTTCTGGTTCTAAGATATCAAGATAGTTTCCTTGATAGTTTCTTGAAATGTGACATCCAGGCTTTGTTTTTTAAATTGTGGCTTTCAGGTAGTCCAGTAGTTCTTAAATTCTCTCTCCTGGGGTCTGTGTTCCAGGTCAGTTGTTTTTACAATGAGATATTTCATATTTTCTTCAATTTTTTCATTCTTTTGATTTTGTTTGGTTGTTTCTTTATGTCTTGTGGTGTCATTAGTTTTTATTTGACCAAGTCTAATTTTAAGGAATTATTTTCTTCAGTGAGCTTTTGTACCTCTTTTTCTATTTGGCCATTTCTACTTTTTAAGAAGCCCTTCTCTTCAGGGATTTTTGTGCCTCTTTTACCATTTGGCCTCTTCTTGTTTTTAAGGTGTTATTTTCTTCACTATTTTTTTAGTACCTCCTTTACCAAGCTGTTGATTCTTTTTTCATGATTTTTCTTGCATCACTTTTGCGTCTCATTTCTTTTTTCAATTTTCCTCTACTTCTCTTATTTGATTTTAAAAAATCCTTTTTGGGCATTTCTAAATGAACTCAGGTACTCCTGACTCCAGGGCCTGTGTTCTATCCACTGCGCCACCTAGCTTCCCCCTGTGTTTATATTTTGACCTTCCCTGTCACCATTGTAACTTGTTATGGTCAGGTTCTTTTTGCTGTTGTTTGCTCATTTTCCTAGCCTATTTATTGACATTTAACCTTATATTACAGCTGGATTCTGCTTCTAGGGATGATGGGATACTCTCCTGGGTTTCAGATTTTTTGTGTTGTTGCTTTTAGAGCTAGTTCTGGGTGTCTGTAAATTTTTAGTTCTTCCAAGGTGATATGATATCAGGAGAGGACTATCAACTACTCTTTGATCTGTGAGCAGCCACAAGTACTCCTTCCCACCTGTAATTGTGACTAGAGTCCCTACTCCCCTATAACCCCAAGATTTGGTGTGCTAGTGCTCCTCTTCACCCTGAGACTGAAACCCAGGATTGGCACTCAGATTTTTTGGTGGGCAATGCAACGGAGTCCTGCACCCAGAACAAACAAAGGGACCCCTGTAATCTTCAGACCAGTTGTGACACCTTTACTTTTTTTGAGCCTAGAACTCCAAAAGCTACTACTGCCGATTCAGTCATCCCCAAGGCCTACTGCTGACTTGCTAAGGTAGGCCTATGCTGGACTACTCCAGTATTTTAAGTTGTCTTGGGCTGGAAAATTGATCCATCCCGTTCTTTTGTTGGTTCTGAGACTCCAGAATTCATTCTAATGTGTTATTTTAAAGGCTTTTGGAGGGGAATTTGAGAAAACTCAGGTAAGTCCCTGCCTTTATTCCTCTATCTTGGCCCTGCTCTCTGAAATTATTCTTATCATTGTAAATGTTCTTTCCTACTTTAATTTCCCATTTGGGCTACAGTTATTTGTTTAACTAGATCATACTAGAATTATTTTAATTGCATTCTATGATAAAATAATGGGAACTAGGGCAGCTCCACCCTGAGGAGAAAGCATGTGACTTGGCATCTGGAAGTGGAATCTATAGAACCACTTGTAGTCATATCAATCAAAGCCAATTAGCTTGGAGCTGTGTATGTGTGTGTGGATGGCCCTGCTTCTTGTTTCACAGAGAGCTTCTGGGAGAAGCAGTGGAAGATCGTTCCTTTAGTTCAGGAATTGGCTTGGTGGCAGCAGAGGAAGAACAGGGGGGCCCCTTCTTAGTCGTTTGGACACCCGGCTTGGTGGTGAGAGATTTCACGTGGGCTGCTATGAATGAAAATTGCTCTCATTCTCTCTGCCTATACTGAATTAGATCTGAGCTAGGATTTCCATGCTATAAGGAATCTATTCTCAATCTCTCTCTGTCTTCACTAACTTATTATATATATATATATATATTTAAAATAAATCTTTAAAAGCCTAAACTCTTGTTAAATTTATCAGTGTTTTATCTGGCTTCCTCCCAAGACTGTGTGGGGCAGATTAGAACTCACAATTTAGATTTTAAACAACACAATTCCATATCACATTCTATTTTTATTATTCTAGCTTTATATTTATTCTGAACTTGGTGTAATAAGTTAGTGGTCTTCTGGTCCTTAGTCAATGTTGGGGAATGACTCCCCCATATCAGTAACAAACAGTGTGATTATCATCTTCAGTATCTTCCAATTTTTTTCTAGAAGAAAGAATTCATAAAGAATATTTGTATGGTCAAATCTAGCAGTCTAGACTGAGGCCTCTCATTCTTTATTCTGAGTCATCTTTTTCAACATTTTTTTGACAATGGTGCCATTGCAATGAAGTCACTGCGTATCAAAGTATATGTTGATCCCCTGAAACTTGGGACAGTACATCCTGGAAGCAGTGCCCCAATTTAAGAGGGAGTTAAAGTCAAGAAATAGGCTAGCAGAGTGAACAGACAGAAAAAAATGCGAACCATAGAAAGTTTCTTTGGTGACAAGGAAGATCAAAATACATCCTCAGAAAAGGATAACAAGGTCAGAGCTCCTACATCCAAAGCTTCCGAGAAAAATGTGAATTGGTCTCAGGACATAGAAGTGCTCAAAAAGGACTTTGAGGAAAAAATGTTAAGAGAAATGAGAATGAGGGAGGAAAGTCATGAAAAAAAGTCAACAGCTTGAAAAGCCAAATTGGCCAAATGGAAAAGGAGGTACAAAAGCTCTGTGAAGAAAATCATTGCTTAAGAATTAGGTTTGACCAAATGGAAGCTAATGACTTTATGAGAAATCAAGACACAATAAAACAAATTCAAATGAATGAAAAAATAGAGGGCAATGTGAAATATCTCCTTGGAAAAAGAGCTGAGCTGTCTCTTTGTGGTGGCAAATCAAGGGAATGCCCATCAATTGGAGAATGGCTAAACAAGTTGTGGTATATGAATGTAATGGAATACTATACTGTACTGTACTGTAAGAAATGATGAGCAGGAGGATTTCAGAGAAACCTGGAAGGACTTACATGAGCTGATGTTGAGTGAGATGAGCAGAACCAGGAGAACATTGTACACAGAAACAGCAACATTGTGTGATAGACTTGGCTCTTCTCAGCAGTGCAATGATCCAAAAAAATTTCAAAGAACTCATGATAGAAAATGTTCTTCACAGCTAGAAAAAAAGAATTGTGGATTCTAAATGCAGGTTGAACTGTACTGTTTCTACTTCTTGGATGTTTTTTTCTCTTTTATGAGGTTTTCCCCTTGTGTTCTGCTTTTTCTTTCACAATATGGCTAATGCAGAAATATGTTTAATGTGATTGTACATATATAACCTATATCATATTGCTTTCTTTCTTGGGGGAGGGGGGAGGGAAGGGAGTTTGAGAGAAAAATCTGGAACCAAAAATCCTATGAAAACAAATGTTGAAAACTGTCTTTATATGAAACTGGAAAATAATAAAACACTTTTATAATAAAATAAAATAAAATAGGTATACATAAAAAAAGGAAAAACAGCTGACCTGGAAAAAAAGATCTAGGAGAGATCATTTGAAAATTATTGGACTGCCTGAAAACCATGATCAAAAAAAGAGCTTAGACATCATCTCCCAAGAGATTGTCAGGGAAAATTGTCCCAATATTCTAGAAGCAAGGTAAAAACGAAATTGAAAGAATCTACTGATCACCTCCTGAAAGAGATCCCAAAATGAAAACTTCCAGGAATATTATAGCCAAATACCAAAGCTCCTAGGTCAAGGAGAAAATATTGCAAGCGGCCAGAAATAAACAGTTCAAGTACTGTGAAGCCACAGTCAAGATAGCACAAGATTAAGCACCTCCTACCTTAAAGGATCAGAGAGGATGGAATATGATATTCCAGAGGGCAAAGGAATTGGGATTGCAACCAAGAATCACCTACACAGAAAAACTGATTATAATCTTTCAGGGGGAAAATGGGACTTTAATGAAAAAGAGGACTTTTAAGTATTCGTGATGAAAAGACCTGAACTGGGGCAGCTAGGTGGCACAGTGGATAAATCACTGGCCTTGGATTCAGGAGTACCTGAGTTCAAATCCGACTTCAGACACTTGACACTTGCTAGCTGTGTGACCCTGGGCAAGTCACTTAACCCCCATTGCCCCGCAAAAAAAAAAAAAAAAAAAAGAAAAGACCTGAACTGAATAGAAAATTTGACTTTCAAATACAAGACCCTAGAGAAGCATAAAAAGGTAAACAGGAAAAAGAAATCATGAGGGATGTTAAAAGGCTAAACTGTTTACATTCCTACATAGGAAGATGATATGTCTAACTCATGAGAACTTTCTTAGTATTAGGGCAAATAATAGGAATAAATTTAGATAGAGGGCACAGATGGGAATTGATTATGTATTTTTTTTTTTGGTGAGGCAAGTGGGGTTAAGTGACTTGCCCAGGGTCACACAGCTAGTATGTGTTAAGTGTCTGAGGCTAGATTTAAACTTAGGTCCTTCTGATTCCAGGGTTGGTGCTCTATCCACTGTGCCACCTAGCTGCCCCTGGGAATTGATTATGAAGGAGTGATATCTTTAAAACATTTTTTTTGCTTATAATTTTATTTTTTGTGTGGGAAGTCAGGGTTGGGTAGCATGCCTGGAGTCACTGAGTTGGTGAGTGTCTTGTGTCTGAGGGTTTGGGCTCAGGTTCTCCTGGGTCCAGGGTGGGTGCTTTGTCCACTGTCACCTAGCTGTCCCATGATGACATCTTTAAAATAAAATTAAGGGGTAGGAGGATTGCAGTGGGATAAAGGGAAAGGGAGAGGGGAAATGGGTTAAAATATCTCACATAAAAGAAGCAAGAGAAATATTATGGAGTGGAGGGAAAGATGGGGGGGTAGGGGGTGTGAATGAGCCTTACACTCGTCAGTATTGGCTAAAAGAGGGAATAACATACACATTCAAGTTGGTATAGTAATTTATTTTGCCCAGTGGGAAAGTAAGAGGGGAAGGGGATAAGGGGGGAGGGGTGAAGGAAAGGAAGGTAGATTGGGAGTAGGGGCAGTCAGAAACAAAACACTTTTCAGGAGGGATTGGGTAAAAGAAAATAGAAAATAGAGTAAATATCATGGGGAGCGAATAGGATGGAGGGAAACACAGTTACCAATAGTAATGGGAAAAATAGAAGCAAGGGCAAGAGCAATGTATGATGGTGATGATGGTGGTGGTGCTATTTATTTTGCTGGGCTGGTGTGAAGAAAATTCTTTCTCAGGTATAAGGTACTATATAAATGTTAGCTCTTATTGTTGTTGCAATAATCAATTGGCCTCCTCACAGTTCTTCTCCCATAACACTTCATCTCAGCTCTGTGCAGCTTCACTGGCTGTACCCTATGCCTACAATTTCCTCACTTCTCATCTCTACCTTTTAGCATCCCTGATGTCATTTAAATCTCAGCTCAGATCCTGCCTTTTCCAAGAAGCCTTTCCTGATCTTCATTCATCCTAGTACCTTCCCTCCTAAATTATCTCCAAGTTATCCAGTCTATGTTTTGTTAATACATAGCTGTTTGCATGTTGTCTCCATCATTAGACTGTGAGTTCCTTGAAGGCAGGGAGTCTTTTTAACCTTTCTTTGTATCCTTGGTGTTTAGCACAGTGCCTGGCACATAGTAGGCATTAAATAAATGCTTGTTTAGTTGAATTGGGCAGCTAGGTGGTGAAGAGGACAGAAAGGTAGGATTGGAATCAGGAAGATCTGAGTTCAAATCTGGCCCCAGACACTTACTACCTGTGTGACCTAAAGCAAGTCACTTAACCCTGTTTGCCTCAGTTCCTCATCTATGAAATGAGCTAGAGAAGGAAATGGCAAACCATTCCTGTATCTATGCCAAGAAAACCCCAAATGCTATCGCAGAGTTGGACATGACTGAAAAACAAAAAAAAAATTAGTTGAATTGACATTTCCTCCAGCAGTATGTCTATTTACTGATGATCTTTGGATAAGAAACATATGCTTTTTTTTTTGGGGGGGGTGGTAATGAGGGTTAAGTGACTTGCCCAGGGTCACACAGCTAGTAAGTGTCAAATGTCTGAGGCCAAATTTGAACTCAGGTCCTCCTTAATCCAGGGCCAGTTCTT
The DNA here is from genome assembly GCF_019393635.1 of Dromiciops gliroides. Classification (NCBI taxonomy): domain Eukaryota; kingdom Metazoa; phylum Chordata; class Mammalia; order Microbiotheria; family Microbiotheriidae; genus Dromiciops; species Dromiciops gliroides. The sequence goes on from NC_057863.1 coordinate 575,271,859, forward strand.
TGTCCATTGCACCACCTATGCTATTTTGATCCATGGGTGTGGTCCCTTATCTATTATGATTGTTATTACTTGAAGATTTTCTTTTTGGTATAGCAGCAGACATGATCATTTGGCTTGCTCTCCCAACAGGTTTACTGATAAATGATCCCAGTGCTGTGGCATTAGATGAGTAATCTGAATCATCTTGCCTTCTTTGCTTACTCTGCCCAATCCACTTTGAAAAGGGCTGCCATCCAACATAGGTGGCTCAGACTTAAGCCTAGGGCATCTGTGGGTCAGAACTGGGGTGGATTTGGAAAGGAAGTTTTACACAGGGAGGGCTAACCAGTGAGGTGAAACCTGGAAAAGTCAGAGTCATAAAATCATAGATTTAGCTCTAGAAGGAATCTTAAAGGTCATTCTATGGATGAGTTTAGTTAACTTGTGCAAAAGCGGGATTTGAACTCAGGACCTTTATATAATACAGCACGTATAAAAATATTTTTTGTTATTAGAAGCATTGTCCTCACTCTCCAAAAGTATTTTAATTATCTCCTTGACCTTGGTGCTGTTTTGGTAGAGGTGAATACTAACATCAGGTAATATTCTACTATATATAAAACACACAAGCAAGGTATATATTAGTGATTAATACCTTTACAGAATGATACTGACAAACAAGTAAAGGATGACTGGAATTTCAAATGGGAGACTGATTAAAAAGAAAAACTTTAGTATAGCTGTCACTTCTCTGCCTCCTCTCTTTACCACCCCTCTCTTTCCCCTTTTTCTACATGTCTTTCAAACAGAAAAAAAGATGTTTTGGCCTGATACCTGTATGTTCCTGACAGAACAGAGTGATTGTTATCTTTTAATTCTTGGTAATTTTTGGATGATTCTTTCTCATATATAGCTAGGGCATATATATGCATATATATATGATGTATATCTATGTGTGTATATCTATGTAAATATATCATATGCATACCTATGTACAACATTCACATATATTTTGTCATTATCTATTATTTCATTCATGTAAGGAACATCTGCTAATAACTCTATCAATGCTCATCAGTAACACATATGAAACTTGGACAATGTAACCCAGGCCATTGGAAGGTTAAATAACTTTCTCTGGGTCACACAGCCAATATGTTGTATATGCTAGAGGTAGGACTTCCTTTGAGTTCTCCCTGACTTAGGCCAGCTCTCTATCTGCTCCCCAATTCTGCCTCTCATAAACAAGTAAAAAAGGTAAATTGACTAGACGATAGTCAGCAAGATTCTCTTATGCATAATCATAGATTTACCACTAGAAGATATGTCAGAAAGACCACTAATCCAACCAAAGAGGGGATGACTGAGACTTGCTCAGGCTTTCACAGGTAGTGTGTGGCAAAGCTGAGAGATGAACCCAGGTCCTTCTGACTCCAAATCGAAGGATTATCCCACTCTACCACACTGCTTTCTTTTCTTTCCTTTCTTTCCTTTCTTTCCTTTCTTTCTTTTCTTTCTTTCTTTTCTTTTTTTTTAGTGAGGCAATTGGGGTTAAGTGACTTGCCCAGGGTCACACAGCTAGTAAGTGTTAAGTGTCTGAGGCCGGATTTGAACTCAGGTACTCCTGACTCCAGGGCCGGTGCTCTATCCACTGTGCCATCTAGCTGCCCCGCACTGCTTTCTTTTAAAGATGAATCCTTGTGAATACTATTCCAGAGTCTTTAGAATAACTTCTGTCCTCCTTGGGTTTTCTTGCACCTAATGACTACAGCATTAGGTACCAATCCCATAAGTAACCTCAGCTGACAGCCAGTTGCTCATTTAATTGAAACACCACTAACTCTCCACATTATCTTCAACCATTTTCTTTCCAATCCTAATTTTGTTTCCCTCCCAGTGAGCATTTTGGGTTGTTCTGGTAACAATAGTTCTTTGAGAACTCAGCAGAAAAATTTTGAAGTATTTAGGTAAGTTGGAGAAATGCCCCAGAAAGTCTCCTTTAGTCCTGTTCTTCGATTGCTCAGAAGAAAAGTCCAGTGACGTTAGCTCTTGGAGATCCTTCTGTGAACACTAAGTCTCCTCTTACCTTGGAATGCTGAAAGTAACTGGCCTCCAGCCACCTAAAAACCAATTGGTTCTGGATTCTTTGCTTCACATGACTGACTGTTGGAAGGGTAAACTTTATTCACAGATTCTCTGCAGTTGCCACAGAGATCCCAAGTCAGACTGCCCTGGGGCAGGAGATGCTCTTGCGTGAAGCAGTAATGAAAGAACAGGGCTTGAGGAATGCCACTTTCCAAATTCAACAAAAGCAATTCAAAATGTATAATTTGGCAGTCTTAACAGTGCCTTTCATGGGTAATGCTATCTTTAATTAGTTTTTAATCTCCAGTAAAAGGCCATGCTTGCAAAGGTCTCCATAGAAATGCTTATTATAGTGTATCTGTGAACTTTGTGGGAGTATTGAGTAACAACAATGCATCCTCCCCGAGTGTGCTATGCAATCAGCTGCGTTTCTTTGAAAAATGTTAGCAATCTCCCAGAACAGTGAGTTTGTGCCATAAGGTCCCTCCTGCTTCTCATGCCCTGTGAGCCTTTCCTTTCATTTTGTTCTGCCCAGTTTTTTTCCTCACTCCATTTCTTTAGCTCTTCTCTGGGGGCCCTTTTAGTATGATAAAGCATCGGTAAATGTCTGAGGTGCTATGAGGTAGGCACGTTCACACTTGGTTCAATAGCAAAGAGCACCTGGCAGCTTGACAGGAGCTTGATTTACAAGGTAAACTGACTGCAGCTGCCCTTCTTCATTGCAGAGATGCAGCCCTGGGTCTCCCAGTCCCAGAATGCAATACTACAATGTGGTGTGAGCCACAGTTGCTTAGATTATTGCTTGATGAAACTAGTAGTCTAAAGGTCACCCATAGCAGAAAGCAATTGGGGCAAAAGATTCTCAGTGCATTGATGGATACATGATCTTTAAAAATGAGTGGCACACCATGGGTTTTCCCTGTGAACTAGAATGTGCCTCTGTTTACTGAATGTGTGGTCACTGTAGAATGCCAAATGCTTTTATAAAATGTTTATAAAGGAGTTGTTTACTTAGAAAAGGTGCACACATTGTTTAGGAAATTGCTATTTTTCTTTCTATTGAAACAGCTACTCTTTGACAATCCATATGTAGCAAGGGAGCATGGGAGTAGAAACCAAGCAGTAAACCTGTGAAAATCTAACTCAGACTTTAATAAGGGAATGTCATGTTTCATTTAAAAGCTTCTCACCTCCTTTTTTTGTGCTGTCAAGTAAATGAAAAGCTAGGGTTATAATTACATGGCTGCCTTTGCTTCAGATAATCTGTAAGATCTCACGTTTTTTCCACACCTTTCCCTCCCCCTTCACTCTCCCTCTTCCTTTCCTTCCCCTCTGACTTTTCCAATCACTTTTTCTTAAGTAGCTGTCAGGAAGCTAGAGCTTTGTTGATTAAGCAGCTGACTGGCTGTGGTCCTTGTTAATTAGGGGGTGACAAGCAAAAAAATAAAATAAAATCGATGACTGTACTATGGAATGTTTCACACACTGTGGGCTATCATCCCAGCCCTGTTGGATGTAAAATGAGGTGACTTTTAGTTTCCACCTCTCACCAGAGCATGAAATCGGAATGAAACTAACTTTGACAGATATTCACTCTCTTGAGTTCAGGGTCCTACTGCTTTTCTCAAATCCATGATGCGCTTTTCATATTACTGTTTACTGACCATCAGTAGGATCCTCACCAGCCATTCTGCATTAGAAGACTTGGCAAAGTATATTTAGCAGTGGACACTGTACCTCATTCATGTCAGTTGCATAGTAGGCTTTCTTTTTTCCTAATCACGCCCATTAAATGTAGTGGTAACCATGGGATATAAGGCAACGCACAAAAAGCAGTATAAAATATTGGTAACCAACACAACTGTTCCCTTGAAAGTCCTCAAGTGTAAGGGAAAAAAAAATCACAGACTTTGGTGGACTAATGCATGGAAATTCTCCTTTAAGTGTATGATTGTAGGCTCTACAAGGAATTGTGCTTCTTGTTTGATTTCAATGTGGATTTCATCAGAATTTAGTGGCGGAAGAAAGCCAAAAGAATGGGAACCTACTATGTGAATTTTCATAAACCTCTTACAATAAATAGCTAGGACTGGGAAAAGAATTTATGATGCTCCTATAAAAGTGTAGTAAAGTGCACTTGATACATACCACAGAGGTGATTATGTTTGTGAATCAAGGTACATTCACCATGTACATGAGGACATAGAGTATTTTAAAGTATAATTTAGGAAGTTAATGATAAGTTTGATCCTTATTCACCAGCATCTATAATAGGATGAGATTCTACTGTAAATTGTAAATCACATTTGTAAATTGGTATATCTAAGCCAGAATTTTCTAAATTAATTTGGCTTTGGAATGGTCTAGGTCTTGAAATTTGTTGATAAAACCCATAAATTCTAAGAGTGGAGTTAAGGAACACCTTCAAGTATAAAAAGGGATAGAAAACTGGCAGGATATAGCAGATAAAGCATTGGATTTCAAGTCAAATGACCTGGGTTTGAATCATGAACCTGTTACTACTTGTGTGACTGTGGGCAGATCTCTGTCAATTTTGCTGAGCCTCAGTTTCTCATCAGTAAAATTAAGGGGTTGAAGTAACTGGCTTCTAAGATTCCTTCTAGCTCTAAATCTATGATTCTACAAGGTTTTTTAATGTTATAAGGATTAAGATTATTTTGATACCAAAAAGAAAAAAATTCTCCACACAATAGGTATTTTGGCCCTCAATTTAAACAGTGCAGAGCTGTAGCATTCCAGAGAATAGTCCGCTATAGTACCTCAAAGCTTGTGATTCTCTCCCCAGTCACTGTTGCAGTGGTTCAACACATCATGTTATTTCCCTTTCGGAGGATTGTCATGTGCTATCTCTATGTTCAGGGCGTCTGCTCTTCAATGCTAGCTCACCATTCTGTAAGGCTCTTTCTTAAGTTCAGCCACACTTGTGTCTTTGATTTATGCTGAAACCTTTGTCTTATCTGTAGTCAATATAACACCCTCCTGAATTGAACCCAGTGCATCCTTGACTAATCTTTTTACTGACACTTGGTGCTGCTTGCCATCTTGAGATGAAAGACCATAGCCTGCCTCTTGCTTTTTATGCCAGGCAGGAGCACTTCATACTCCCCCCACCATTTTCATCCTTTATTTCATGACTTGACTAAATTCTTTCTTCTCTTTCTCAGATTTAGAGAACGGCAAATTTCCTAGCAGATAGAATAGTGGGCCTGAAGTCATGAAGACCTCAATTCAAATCCAGCCTCAGACACTTAATACCTGTGTGACCCTGGGCAAGTCACTTAACCCTGTTTTCCTCAGTTTCCTCATCTGTAAAATGAGCTGGAGAAGGAAATGTCAAAACACTCCAGTATCTTTACCAAGAAAACCCCAATTGGGATCATGAAGAGTCAGACATTAGTGAAATGACTGAACAACAGCAATGTTATCTATTTCTTTTCATATCTAATAATTTCTAATATGAATTCTCTCATATAGACCTTCTATTCAGATCCTTGTGGAGTACCTAGATTTGTGGGAACATAGTTTTGGAAGACAATTCTAAAGGATGAATCTAACCAACATTTTACATTTGAGTCAAGTCTTATGGGCAGGGACTTTTATTTTTGTTTTTATTGTTGTTTAACACCTAGCAGAATTCTTTGCCTATAGTAGATACTTAATAAATGTTTGTTGATTTGTTACCCTCTAGATTTTCTTTAGTAATGATTGATAATTGCTTTTTTTGAGTCTGCAGAATATTCATTTCATTCAGCCTCTTTCTTCCATTTATTTCATTGTAGAATTTTAGAGTTAGAAGTTATATAGTTCGGGGCAGCTAGGTGGTGCAGTGGATAGAGCACCGGCCCTGGAGTCAGGAGGACCTGAGTTTAAATCCGGCCTCAGACACTTAACACTTACTAGCTGTGTGATCCTGGACAAGTCACTTAACTCCAATTGCCTCACCAAAAAAAAGGAAAAAAGTTATATAGTTCATGGGTTCTACCTTTATTTCACTGAACTCACCTGCATGCATATTTTTCATTGTCTTCCATTGTGTTTAGTAGCAAATGAAGCTCCAGATTAGTACCTCAGTCCCTAAACATGTCATATGTCCCATGGTTAGTACTACAGGGAGAAACTAATTTTAAACTGAAATTTATTGTGAAACTTACATCAAGGAAACAGTATAATAGGCAAATATTTGAATGGATTACCTGAGAGAAGTGGCCTAATGTTTGTTCATCTGAAATAAGGCCAATCTACTTTTGCAATTAACTGTTTGGAAATTCAATAAAAGAATTTTGGTTAAACTACATGTTTTGCAAATGTATTTTTTTCCTCCTGTGAATTTATTGATTGAGTTTGAAAAAAGAAAAAGGCTCACTATTCATCATTCCTTTGGTGACTCAATCTTTGTGCCATACAGTGCAAAGCACTCGACATTTATTTATTAATTAAAAAAAATAAAAGTATTTTATTATTTTCCAGTTACATGTAGTGATAGGTTTCAGCATTTGTTTACATAATATTTCCAATTTCAATTTTTTCTCCCTCCCTCTCCTCCCCACCTCTCCCAGACAGCAGGTTTATATATATATATATATATATATATATATATATGTGTGTGTGTGTGTGTGTATATGTATGTGTATATATACACACATTTACACATACATATACATAACAACATTAAACATATTTCTGCATCAATCATGCCATAAGAGAAGGATCAGAGCAATAAGGAAAAACCTCAGAATAGAAAAACAGCTGCACCGAAAACAAAAGAAATAGTATGGTTCAATCAGCATCCATATTCCACAGTTCTTTTTTTTTTCTGAATTTGGAGAGCCTTTTCCATCATGAGTACCCTGAAACTCTCTTGTACCATTGTATTGGTGAGAAGAATCCAGTCTATCACAGTTGATCAACACAATGACATTTATTTATTACATCTTTACCTCATATAATCCCATTAGTTAAAATGTTGCTACATGAGCAGGATTTCTATAGCACTTCATGGCTGCACAGAGTTGTCTACCTCAATGAGTGCTAGGGAAAAGCACTTCCTGTGTAAACAGGTAAAAAACTAAGGCATCAAGATGTGGGTCTGGTAACTTAAAGCAGTCCCCTAAGTTACTGCCAGAAGTTAGTTCTTCTGTTTTCACCATGTTGCCTAGCTGTTAATGCCATAAAACTTCCCAAGACAGGGATAGGAATTGGACCTGTCATTTCTATGGTGTAGGGAATGCGTGGGAAGGAACTTCCTTTGTTAATGAAATTGATCAACTCTGTCACATAGACGGATGCCTAGAACTCTGAGAGTTTAAGTGGTTCACCCAGAGTCACACAGCCCATGGACAAAAGCTAGACTTGAACCCAGGTGTCTCAAGCTCTGAGTTCTCTGATCCACAACATCCCATACTGCCTCCAAACCCCCATAAAATGGGGGTGGTCATTTTGACACGTACTCTTCAGAACTGAACAATCACATAGAGCATCCTCTAGATTTTTGCATTTTAGAATGGCTACAGAATTTCTTAGGGAAGCTAGGTAGCTCAATGAATAGCGTGCCCAGACTGGAGTCAGGAAGACTCAGCTTTTTGAGTTCAAATTTGGCCTCAGACACTTAATACTGCTACTTTATCCTATTTGCCTCACTTTCCTCATATGTAAAAGGAACTGGAGAAGGAAATGGAAAACCAGTCTGGTATCTTTGTCAAGAAAACCCTAAATGGGGTCATGACTGGGACTGGATATGACCGGAAAAGAACGAACAGTAACACGGTGTTTCGTAAGGAGGGCCCACACGGGACTGACTGATAACATAGTCATGAGTTGTTACAATAAAAGTCACTCCTTCTAAAAACAAAATTGCTTGCACTGGAAACCCACCCCACTCTTTTGTTAAGTGTTCTCAGAGAAATCATACGGTCTGGATGAAAGCTACAACCCTAGGGCTTCTTTGATCTGGCTAATTACAGCTGGGACATGAAAGAAATATTAATTACTTGAATTCTACCTCCTGCTTTTCTTTGTAATGTATTACCATACTCTGCATTACTCTGAGGTTGTACTCCAACATTTGTTTGGATTAGCATAGGATGGTTTTTATGGGACTCTCTAGGGCATCCTGAGAGAAAGCTTTCATCCTGTATGGTTCATGCCGATTTGGAGTTGGGATGGAAGTAAGTGGAATAACAACAGAACGTAAAGAATGGGTTCTCTGTGTGGAAATTCTTCAATTTAACCTCTTCTCTGGAGGAGATACAGAAAAGATTCCCAGAAATGGAGTATTTGGGAAGAGTCAGTATGTTTTATAGGGAAAATGCTAATAATTGTCAGAGGGTAGAAAATCATGCAGCTTTACTTGGACTGTGATTTTTTTTTTTTAATGCCCAGACTTCTTTATTTTTATTATTGCAATTAGGAGGTTGAATTATGTTCAGTGTTAAGAAAGGAAAAGAGATCCTGGCCTCTTCAAAAAGCAAAGTTTTAGCCTTTGGTATAACAAATACGGAATAAGGTAGTGTGATAGCATGGAAATTTAGCTAATATTACTTAAATACACAAAAGCTGGAAATGTAGGTAATTTAACCAAAAAAATATATGAATAAAACTCCAGTATAGTACTTAGACACATCATTTTTTTCTTAGGTTTGGGTATGTCCTCCATTGATAAAACTCATAGCTTCTCTATGCCTTAGAAAATAGCCTTTATGAATTATTGTGACTGAAAAAAGTCATTACTTTGTGAGGAACTTTCTACTAATGATGATTTCTAGACTTGGCTAGGAAGGTCCTTGATCTTTGTTGGATCTGTATTTTAAGACTTTCCAAAAAAATTTAGGACATTTTGGAATCTTATACCTTTCAAGAACTGAAAGTTATCTTCATATAACAATGTGGCATGAGAAGAGCATTTTACTGGTGGAATATAGAGGATGGTGCTAGAGACCAGTACAGTATCGAGGAAAGATCTTATGGTGAAATACAAACTCTCACAGTCATTGGTAACCTCATGATTTAATATGTATGGTAGGTGGAATGGATAAGCTCACTGCTTCTTATAACCAGACAGGCCAATTCTAAGTAAGGGGTGGGGGGAAGTAGGGGGCGGATGTGCTTTAGAAGCATGTACCATCACTACAATCAGACACTCTTTTAATTAGAGTATTAATAAGTGTAGAAGTGGGAATTAAACTTGCCAAAATGATAGAAAAGCTGACATCAGAGTTATTAACCTGAAATCATTGCCACTCAAATCAAATCAGAAAATACCACTGCTGTCATTGCTGGTACTCTCAACACTTTGTACTGAGGAGGAAAAAGAAATCCGAAGTAAGAGAGATGAGGGGATTGTGTGTGTGTGTGTTTGTCCCCTGAGATTGATGTCACAATACTAATAGATTAAACATGAAATTAAAACAGGAAGGCTTGTTGTGTATTAACTTTTATCCAAAAGTTACAAATACATCATCACTGACCTCATTTTCCTCTGGCTGTCTAGAAGAAGTAAAAAGTAAGAGCTCATTGCTCTAGGAAAAGAAATTACTTTGGTGAATTTCAGAAAAGTGATTTTAAAGATGTAATTTTTCCTATCAGGAACTTGTTCTCTTAATTTTTGTGTGGCATGTTAGACTTTCCGCACTTGACACAGAAGTGAGTCATAGGAGCAAGAGAAGTGCTCTCTTTAGTATAAACAACCTCTCCACTTGCCATAATCCCTGTGCAGTTAAGCTGAGCCATGCTTGTCCATTAAGGGTGAATTGGGTCCCATCTTTACCGAAGGCCAGCAAGTCCCTTCAGATCTTTCTTACTTTGTTGTCTGATTTTCATATCTCCTTTTGATCAACAGCCATGACCAAAGTTTACACAGTTTCCGCAGTGACCCCTGGATTCCCTTAATCTCTTTTGTTTAGCATCACTCTGACAACTGAAATCATACCCTAGCTCTCAGCAACCTGCACAAAGAATGAACACTGACATATTAGTAGTCTGAAGAGAAGAGTTTACTTCTCCAAAATAATGATAGAACTGATCTATCACCCAATCTCCACTCCCTACAAAAAGTGATTGTTCAATTTTATTTTCATGGTACTTCAATTTACAGCTGACAGTTAGGTCTGGGATAGGTTTTGCATTTTGTACATTGGAATGCAATGATTTTAGGGCTGAGCTTTCATGTGGCCACCTGCAGGCTGCATATCAGAGGAGCTGCAGATACTTCGTGCATTGCTTTAACGGAACTTAGCTAGACCTATGGTTTAATTCACCGTATTGATTATGCCAAGTAGCCAACAGCTATCTTAAAAAAAATAAACCAGAAAACCTTGGAATCAGCTTGGCAATCTCACAGGGCAAACATTTTTTAATGGGATATAACTAGCTTTTTAACTAATAAAAGATTGTCTGTGTTCCCAGTGTGATTATTTTCAGCCTAGACATTGGAGAAACTGGATATTGTTGCTCCATAGTTTTCCTACAGTGGGCAAATGAGGCTGCTGCTCTTTTCCAAGAGCATGTTTCCTTAACATTCAGGTGACTTATTTCTTATGTGCAACAAAATTTATTGGAGCATATTAGAGTATTTAAATGTCACTGAATATTATCTTGGGTGCACTGCCTTTTAAAGTGCTGTTCCTACTGAAGCCTTCATTTCTTATACACCCTGACTTATTGTTTTCTGAAGTGCCTCTATTCATAGGCACTAAGCTAGATACTCTCTCTTTCCCTTGTTCTTTCTCCAGGCCTTTTCTGACTCTTCCTTTCCCCAGCCCTCTGCCTTAATTTTTTTTGGGGGGGGGGCAGTGAGGGTTAAGTGACTTGCCCAGGGTCACACAGCTAATAAGTGTCAAGTGTCTGGGGCTGGATTTGAACTCAGGTCCTCCTGAATTTAGGGCTAGTACTTTATCCACAGTACCACTTAGCTTCCTAGAACATGTTTGTAAATCACGGTGCATGGTGCCTGGCACAGAGTAAAAACTTTTCAGTTGTTCAATCATTTTTTCAGTTGTGTCTGACTCTTTATGACCCCATTTGGGGTTTTCACGGCAGAGATACTGGAGTAGTTTGTCATTTCCTTTTCTAGCTCATTCTACATATGAGGAAACTGAGGCAAACAGGGTATGCGCAGTGGCACACAACCAGTAAGTATCTGAGGCTAGATTTGAACTCATGAAGATAAACATTCCTGGTTCCCAGCCCAGTGCTTTATCTACTGCACCATCTAGCTGCCCAAATGTTTATAAATGTGCCTATGTTCCCTCATCCCCTTCAGTATCTGTCATTTCTGATAGATGTCACCTCAGAGTTGTTTTAATTTTCATTTTTCTAATCAACAGTGATTTAGAACATTTTATGTGCATATAGATAACTTTGATTTCTTCTTCTGAGAACTACTTGTTTATATCCCCGACCAACTATCAGTTGTTCCCCATTACTTTCTTTTTTGGTTTGCTTTTTGGTTTTGGGTAGGGCAATGAGGGTTAAGTGACTTGCCCAGGGTCACACAGCTAGTAAGTGTCAAGTGTCTGAGGCTGGATTTGAACTCAGGTCCTCCTGAATCCAGGATAGGTGCTTTATCCACTGTGCCACCTACCTGCCCTACCCCATTACTTTCTAAAGATGGCTTCATGCCACCCCAGAAGAGTCTTTCCTGTATTCTATACTGAGATCTTAGCCCCTGGGCCTTGCAGAACAAAGATGATTTTGAGAGGGACATCTAAAGAGCCAAAACTATTACAGGCAGGATACTATCACAAATTTCAAGTAGTCCAGTTTGCTTAATGAAGAGGGTACCTGGAGGAGATTAGTGGAAGATAAGGCTGTAAAAGTTAACTTGGGGCTAATTCTGTAGAACCCTGAATGTGAGACTTTAGGATTTAGCCTTTATTCTCTAAGTAACGGAGAGCCATTGAAGGTTTGGGAGCAAGGGGGGTCCTGTGATCCATCCTGTACTTTAGGAAGAATTCTTCTCATAAAGTGGTATAGGCTTGATTGAAGTTAGAGGAGACTGAAGGCAGAAGGCTATTTGGAAGGGTAATGAAATAGTGTAGAAGAGAAGGTCCTAAACTTGGGTAGTGGCAGTGGAAATGAAGAGGTTCAGAAAGATATTGTTTAGGTAGAATCAATAGGATTTGATGACTGGTGAGTGTGTCAAGAAAAAAGGAGGAAATGATGATGAGTCTGAGATTTCAACCATGAAAAATAGATAGAGGGGAGTAGTCAGTAGACATTTAGCAAATTACTACTATATTCCAGACCCTGTGCTAAGTGCCAGTGATGCAAAGGAACATAAAAGACATTCTGCTCTTAAGAAGCTCACAGCTAATGGGGGAGGACAGATTTGTGAGGAAAAGATGATGAATTTGGAGTTGAACAGGTTGCATTGGAAGTGGTGATGGGATATCAAGTTAGAAATGTTCAGCAAGCAGTTCTAAATGATGGCATAGTAAATTTGGGAGCCATTTACATAGGAGTGATCATATAATAATGTTATACGCATGATATATCCAGGGTAGAGAGTGTACACACATATATATATGTGTGTGTATACATATATAAATACATACATACATGCACACACATATATGTGTATATACATACACAACACATTAGATAGAGAGAGAGAGAGAGAGAGAGAGAGAGAGAGAGAGAGAGAGAGAGAGATAGAGATAGAGATAGAGATAGAGATAGAGATAGAGATAGAGATAGAGATAGAGATAGAGATAGAGATAGAGATAGAGATAGAGATAGAGATAGAGATAGAGATAGAGATAGAGATAGAGATAGAGATAGAGATAGAGATAGAGATAGAGATAGAGATAGAGATAGAGATAGAGATAGAGATAGAGATAGAGATAGAGATAGAGATAGAGATAGAGATAGAGATAGAGATAGAGATAGAGAGATAGATATAGATATATAGATATATAGATATATAGATATAGATATAGATCTATATGGCAGGGTACAGCAGGAAGGACCTTAGGAAAACCTAAACATAAGGACTAGGAAGAACGGAAGTTAGCAAAATAGGCAAAGAAGAAATCAGAAAGTTAGGGTACTGGATATTAAAGTTTCTTATAAGCAAAGGGAGAAAAGGGATATCTAGCAGAAGGAGAATCACAATATCAAATACTCCAGAGAAATTGGGGAGAAAGGAGACTAAGAAAAGACTATTGAATTTGATGATTTGTAGTTCATTAACAACTTTGGAGGTACTAATTTCAGTTGAAAGAAAGTTCAATTATAAGGCATTGAGGAGTAGGAAGTGATAAAGTGTTCATTACTCTATCTAGATGTGTGGTGATAAAAGGAAGGAAAGAGAAGGAAAGTTTTTTCAAGAGGAGGAAAGAGAAAATTGTATTTTTTTAGGACAGGGGAGAATTGAGTACATTTATAGGTAAAAGAGAAAAATGATAGTGGAAAGAGAATTTGATACAATAAAAGAGGGGATAGTTGATGGCTCTAAGGAGGCTGAGAAAATGGGATGAAAGGCACAAGGAGAAAAGTTAAGTGCTTGTATTACTGAAATGTAACAGAAAATGTGATAGAAGAAAATACAGATAAATGCTTATGTAGAGAAGAGAGGCTTGAAAGATCATCATTAAAAAAATCAAAGCCAGTCCCGTTGTCCTCAAAAAAGTAGGAAGCAAAACTACTTCTTGAGATTGGGATTCAGAGAGGGAACCAGAGTGTGGATAAGGCATTAGGGAAAATGGAAAAGGTTTTCAGCTGCTGCTGTGTAGAAAGTTGTCATCGGGATTCAAGTGATATGGAAGGCCCAGCTAACATTTTATAGCATAAGGTTGTTATGGAGCTTATCTGTGTTGTTAGGCACTCTCCTCCAGCATGGACAACAATCCAGGGGTAGAAGCAGGAAAAGCGGGTGGTAGGAGAATGTGTGTTGACAGAATTTCTAAGGCAGTGAATACTTCATTGCTTCAGGATGATCAAGATGTCAGGGCTGTGTATGTAGGGAGGAAAACAAAAGCAGAAAGAGGCTTGACAATTGAAGAAGAGGAGGTAAAAGTGTAAGGATTTGAATTCTTGATGATGAGGGCAATAAGTAGGTTTTGTGTGTATGAAGAGAGCAGGATGATATGAGGTATTATCAGAGGGGGATTTCAGAGCTTGAGATGTTGGAGGTGAAAAGAAATCCTGAATGACAATGAGGCCCAAGCTGTGGCTAGGTTTATGAAAGATTAATGGGGAGTGGAGATGATGAGTTTTTAAGTTAAAGAGGTTAAAGAACTGTGAATTCAGACAATTGGAATGGCCATCAGTATGGACAGTTATTCTCATATTTGAATAAAGTATATTTGGTTTTTGAAAGAAGTGTTTTTAAGAAGTCTTATAGTTAATTAACTAAATCTTCTTTTCCATTTCTTCCTTCCACATGCAAGGCTTACATTGAATTTAAAGGGCATTGAGAATAAAATTAAAAGAAAACATGAGAGGTAAGAACCTGGACTACTTAATTTTCTAACTGGAATCTCTTGGTAAGGGCTATGTATGCAGACAGCTCTTATCCACACTGGTAACACGGTTTTGTGCTTCTCTCTTGCTTGATCTGCAAGTGCTCTGTGATAGAAGTATTTTGGTAATGAGTAGAAAATACTTACCTAATTGGGAAAATTAATGGCAGTAGTATCACCAAGTGAAGCATCTATTTATTGGTGGCATTGGAAAAACCTAACCCTCCTTTAAATGCTGTCATACAATAAGTAGGGCAATTATTGCTTGAATTAGATTGGGATTAAGTATAAGAATAATAGAACCAAAATTAATTTCTCCAATGGATCAACAGCTCTGTGAGTTGTGGATAGAAATGGGGTGGGGGGGAGAAGGAGATGGGAGGATTTTTCTCATTTTCCTTATCTTCCTTTTAGTATTAGTAGAGTGATATTCATATTTTCATGGAAAGGTGTTTTTTAAAGAAGTGAATGAATATGTAAGCAGTGTTCTAATTCTAGTAAAGATTAAGGATAGCATGTTTTATCTGTATTGCTTTCTCACAAAGGAAGCTGTGTTTCAGAAACTAAACCTTAAAGTGCATTGCAAATATGAGTTATTACTGTAGAAAAACCATTTTTCTTATGTTGTTTAATGCAGATCATACAGAAAATATCCAGGGACAAGTTGTTATCTATTCTACTAGTGTGCTTTTATATTTGATGTTCTGTGGTCTACTGCACAGGTGCACAAAATAACTTCTTTCTGTAGTTAAATACAAGAATTAGGATGCAAGTGCATCTTCTATAATTGGTCTTCCTGCCTTCAGTTTCTTCCTATCTAATCTACAATATACACTAGCACCAGATTAATTTCCCTAAAACACTAGTGGGTATCTATATCTCTGGCCTTTCTTCCTATTCCAATCCAACCCCAACATAGCTGCCAAAATGATTGCAGTTGTGTCTATCACTGTTTTAATTCAGTAAACTCCCGGGGCTTGTTATTATCTCTAACATCAAATATAAACTCCTCCCTTTGGCATTTAAAGTCCTTTGCAACCTGGCCCTAACCTTCTTTTCCAGCCTTCTTATAAATTCTCACCTTTACATGCACTCTGGTCCATCCAAACCATTGCTAATTCACGGCACTTCACATTCAATTGCTCTGATTTTGGATTGGCTGTCCTCACTCAGTACCTGAAATGTAATCCTAATTCATCTCCATCCTTTAGAATCCTTCATTTCCTTTCAGCCTCAGATTACACATTTTATTTTATGTAAAGCATTTTCTGATCTTATCCCTGCCAGGTACTCTGCTCATTTACCCCTCAAAATGATCTAGTGCCTAGTTTGTATATACCCGATTTGCATATATGTACACATCTCCCCTGCTCTATCCACTGCGCCACCTAGCTGCCCCTTCCTCTCCAGTTTTAATCTCCTATTCTTGCCCTAATCGAATCCTATGCTTCAGTCAATCCTAGACCAGTTACCATTTCCTAAACATGTGTTATACTATATATCACACCTTTTTCCCTTCTCATCATGTTTTCTCTGTCTAGAATGTCCTTAGTGCTAGAATTTCTCACTGTTCAATTATTATCTATCCTAAAGTCTGGAGGTCAAGGACCTCAGTCCAAATCCCACTTCTGAGGATTACTATCCAAGGGACCTTGAGCAAGTAACTTAAGCACTTTAGGCCTCAGTTTCCTCATTGGTAAGAGGCGGGGGTTGAATTAGATGATCTCTGACACGCTTTCTTCTAGTATCTAGTGTCTATCTCTGTAATCCTTCTCTTCTGTACTCTTAGCACTTATTTTGTGACATTCACATAAGCACTTTTGTATGTAGTATCTGGGTCTTTTTTCCTATACTAGAGTGTAAGCTTTTCAAGAGACACAGTAGTACAATATCTCATACATAGAATCATTAGATTTAGGGATCTTCTAATCTCTTTCCCCTTCCCAGTTTTATAGATAAGGAAATAAAATGACTTGCTAACTGGATTGGATTATTAATGGTCACAAAGGGAGTAAGTGGCAGAAATAAGTCTTCTAACTCCCCAAATAGTGTGCTTTACAATACAGAGAAGGTATTAGATAAAATCTGTTGAATTAACTAACAAATGAGTAAATAATGGGATGAGTTTAGAAAACTTACTCAGACTTATCTTTATTGTGGTCATGTGTATGAATGCATTTGGTGACAGTACTCCATCTTCCACTGGCCTTTAGAATGGATTGAACATAACTAGCAGCTTATCTATTGCTACATTCATTGCTAATGGGCAGTATTGCATTTCAAAATTCATTCTCTAAAACTTTCAGGGAAAGTTAGTGTGAATTAGATCTGAAAGAATCCTTCTTGGTAGCTTTCTGAAGCAAAGGAAAAGAATGGTAAAGAAAAGCTGTATCATCAGAAGCCACCCTCCCTGTCCCTTGATATTTTCTGGGGAATGAATTACTAAAACTTCTCCAACAACACTGCAGTGTTATTGTTTTAATTATAGGTGTTATCATTTGACACTTTTGTAGTTCTGATTCCATGTGTCAGATACTTAGGCATTACATCTAATTCCATGACTCCAGATGTAGGAGTAATCCCAGGGTAAGGGACTCTGCAGCAAAACAACTTTAGGTGTGTCCAGTGTATTCTGGCTGAATTTAGCCTGAGATTGGCACAGTGCTATACACACTTTGATAATGTCTTTCTTCCATTTGAACTAGGAAAAGATCACACTGGGTCAAATATCTTAGCCACATACTCATTTTTTAAAATCTGCTTTGTCAATTATGCTTCATATTCTTATTTGACCTTAGTGCTTTGTTTTCCAGTGTTTTTGCTGTGGCTCTGTTGTCTGAGGAAGAGGGGAGGAGAAATGGATGAGCAAACCTTGTGCCCTTTAAAGAGAGGTCTAGGAGCAGAAAGGGAGTGAGACAGGAAAAGGAAAATTGGCTTGATGTTGATTTATAGAATCTTAGAGCATCTATTCCAAACCTCTCTTGAAGCATGAATCACATTTAGCTTCTTCTTGAATACCTACAGAGATGGGGCACTCATTAAATCAAAAGGCAGTCCATTCTGTTTGTGGGTCATTATCATTTACAAGGTCAATTTCTGCTTTTGAGTAGTCATATTTTCCCTCTGTTTTAATTTAAGAAGGGAAAAAAGACAAAATGGCTGTGTAGCCCCATTTGCTTTTTGCATTGATAGTTAAAAGAATACATGGGGCGGCTAGGTGGCACAGTGGATAAAGCACCGGCCCTGGATTCAGGAATACCTGAGTTCAAATCCGGCCTCAGACACTTGACACTTACTAGCTGTGTGACCCTGGGCAAGTCACTTAACCCCCATTGCCCCGCAAAAAACAAACAAACAAACAAAAAAAGAACACAAAAAGTACTCAGAAGCCTTAGACCAATACATCATTAATACTTTCTTTTAGGAAGAGAGTTATGAGTCTTAGCATCTGGCAAACACTGAATAACATAACAAAAATGAAACAATAATGGATGGTAAATGACTGGTTACTGATGTGAGTCATTTTTGAATCAGCTGTCTGACTCAGAGAAAAGATCAAAATCAACCTCAAATTAGACAAAAAGATAAACATGAGACAAAGATAGCACAATTAGACCAGTTTCCAAACTAATCTATTCAAGCAGGTTTTCTTTGCTAAAAAATAGGAAGTAAAGAAAAGATACCACTATAGACCATCACCATTTCCGACAGAAGGTTAACCAGCATCAGGTACAATGAGGAAGCCTAATGAGCCAATAAACCACCTCTATCACCAAATCCTTGATTTTTAAACAAAGAAAACGGATAGCAACCAAGCAAAGAACAGTAGGGAACAAGAAGAAACTGTAGAAGGAAGTTCCTCCAACAAGGAACCTCCTATGAATATATTAAGATACCTTGACAGATGTAACCACAGAGCTAGTTTAAGGATCCTCTGACTGTCATTATCAAACAAGGCAAGATATATGGGGCCACTTGTTGGCCCACTATCATGGAAGATAGTTTACATAAAGGTCAAATGAAAGAAGAATATCCTTTAGATAGGGAATCCTCCTTTTGATCCTGTTTTTTGGCTGACATGATGCTGAATACATTGAGTCTACCCAGAATGCTGGGTGGCTTCCTTAATGAGGTCCATGAATATTCATAAGAAAGTGCCTAATACATTACATATAAAATACCAAATGAGTGAAAATCCCTGTTGTCCAGACTGACATGTTACTAGATAGGCAGCTCACTGAGTTCATCAGTGCAAATGTGTACATACATGCATGTATACACATAAGTATGCATGTGCATACATTTACATGAATATATGTTTATATATGCACAGATCTATAGATAGACATATATGATAAGGGCTATAGATACACAATGAACTGAGTCCAGAATTGTACATAAGGAAAATGTGTGCTGAATTGCATTTAGGAAATAATGCCATGCTTTCTATAATTTCAAACTGATTACTAGAATGTGTACACAAATGTGAATACATAGACACACACCTGACCACCACCACTGCCACTACCATAGTCTTTTTTAACACTTAGATTCTTCTGCCAGTGCTATATGGCTATGAATTATGGAAAGACACAATCTCTGAAGACTCAAAATAGCAGAAAACCCAAAGGGCAATAAGGAGATGGTATAGTGAGTGCAATCAAGTTACAGAAATTTTCAGCAATGATTTGGGCATAAGAAGTGATTTAAAAATATCATTCAGGAAATGTATGGTTGGAAAGGGAAGTGGGTTGGTATGAGTGCAGAATGTTAAAAAGTCTTGGAAGAGCCCTTCAGTATTTGGGATAGATCTTCTATGGAGAATTTCTGAGAGAACACGGACAAGAATCCCATAGGAAGAGGATAAATTGGTTCCAATCTATGTTACTGGAGGACATATCCACATTTTCAAGGGTTAGTGCTACCTTTGAAGGACTAAAATACATAAATAATGAAGGCCAAGGGTTTGGGACTTTATCGAACTGGTCTTTGCTTATTACCGTTTTGGCTCTTTCTTCACTATATGGGTTTCTGTTGCAAGTTTCCATAATTTGGGAGATATCTAACTTACATTTACTGTACATTGCTGTTCAGTCTTTTCAGTCATGTTAGACTCATCATGACCCTATTTGGGGTTTTCTTGGCAGAGAAAAGAGTGGTTTTTTTCATTTCCTTCTCCAGGTCATTTTACAGATGAGGAAACCGAGGCAAACAGGGTTAAATTTATTTCCCAGAGTCACACAACTAGTAAGTGTTTGAGTTCTCATTTGAACTCAAATCTTCCTGACTCCACGCCTGGTGCTCTATTCACTGTGCCACCTAGCTGCCCAGATTTACCATATAGTCTATCCCAGTTTTCAGATATTATTATGTAGTCAATCCATAGTCCTCCATCCAAAGTCTTTGATGTATTTCTCTATTATATTACATTTTCTTAGTAAATTAACATGCATAAAAGGCAAATTTATTCTTCAGTTACTACAGCTAAGGAAAACATCTGCTTTGCAACATAATTCTTCAAAGGCAAGTTGCTTGTTTTCTAAACCTCACACATAGGAAATGCTAGGATTCATTGTCAGGTTATTTATTGCTTACTTTATTACTCAGTGAATTTTGTAGAACTGTTATGAAGGTCCTCTTCTAGATCCCACAGACTATTTAGTGAGAGGTCAGAGGACCCTGGGCAGCAGACACAACCATGTATTATAGTTGCTTTTGGCAGAAATTTCACTTGTAGGAAGGCAGGTTCCTCTAAAGAACTCTGCAAAGAGCAAGGTATCTGGTTACCCTTTAATAAAATACAGGCGTTTGGGAGGGAAGGAGCTAGGAAGCAGAAAAAAATGGATGAGTTCCATTGAAGGACTTTGTATTTATTCATTCTTAAACTTATAAAACTAAATATTAACTTTCCACTTAGAGTCTTCCCGTGGTTCTGGTAATTGGTTCTGACAAGGCCACACATGTCACAATTCATTTCATTGCTTGGTTATTTGTGACAGTTTATTAATGAATACTTGCTCTTATGATAGTGCTATAAAATGTGGTTCTAATAATAAAGTCAGTCAGCCAACAGCATTATGAAGTTCCACCTGCGTTAGTGAGCCCTGTACTATGCTTGAGCAATTTACATGGAGAAGCCAGGACAAGTATAAATCAAAATGCATTAATTCATGTCCTATATCACTGAGTAAAGTATATGGTACTGTAAAGACAACTGTTGAAATTATGAAGAGGGGGGTGGGGTAGGGATGTGGTGAGAAGACTTCCTGGGGGAGCTAAATTGTGCAGTTATTAGAAGGAAGGGATGTGATTTTGCTGGAGAGATATAGGTGAGGAAGAGTCAAATTATATAAGGAAATTTTCTGGACACCTTAAGAAATCTCACTGGCCTAGCACTAAATATCTACTGGAAAATATATTGGGCTTGGGGTTGCAGGAACCTCATAGAGAAACAGTGAAATAGGATGGAAAAGGGT
Source organism: Dromiciops gliroides (assembly GCF_019393635.1). NCBI lineage: Eukaryota > Metazoa > Chordata > Mammalia > Microbiotheria > Microbiotheriidae > Dromiciops > Dromiciops gliroides. The sequence goes on from NC_057863.1 coordinate 575,292,878, forward strand.
GCAGGATTTTGAGTCTGAGTAAGTAGCTTCAAATTCAGACTCAGCTATTTATTACTTATGTAGCCTTGGTCATTTAACTGCTCCAGACCTCAGTTTCCTCCACTGTAAAAATGATAGGATTGGCCCTCAGGCAAGATACTTAAGTTTTTTGAGTCATAGTTTCTTCATTTGAAAAATGGAACTAAGGATACCTGTCCTTACCTCATGGAATGTTTGTGAGAACCAGATGTATAATAAGGATAATAGATTCCATTTAAAAAGTATGTTGCATCTATTACATTAAGATGTAATCAGTATTAACCATTTATAGTTGAATTGGTTTTTAAAATGGTCTTTTCCAAGTGTTTCCAAAATTATAATTCAGTTAGTGTGAAACTGTTCTATCCCAGCAATCTAAAAGCTAAACGCATTTCCTTTGGAAAACTAGAGAATATTTACATTTCAATAGACCTGAATTTTGATACTTGTTTAAGCTGTGGCTGGTTTAGAAGATATTACCATTTGTGTTAAAACCTTTGTTGTGAGCTGATTAAGTATCATTAAACCAATTAACAGGAATATTCACATCTTTTTTTGGGGGGGGGTGGAAGAATAGAAATCTTTTACTGCTTTAATCAGTTTACAAGAAAAGGCATAAGTTTCAGTCTTCCATTTTCTTCCATTAAAGAAACCAATTCATATAAGATGATTGAAGTAGGGTAACCTAGTCTGAACCTACATTAACCCTTCCTCTGACAGTAGACACTGATGTAATCAAAATGTACTTCTCTGAGGAAGGGTCTGGAAGTGATGCTTACCATGAAGTCTAATTTATTAATCAACCTGTCCTATGAGTGGTAGTAATTCACTCACACATAACACATATATGTATATGTATACATGTTTGATATGTGTCTATGTGTATACAAACACATATACATGTGTATGCATGTATGCATGTAATTTAAAGTCTTTCCTAACAAGAGGTTTATGAGATGACTAGTTTAAGTATTATCTCCATTTTGTAGCTGAAGGAATTGTAAGTCCAAGTGATGCTAGTAAGTTGGAACCAGGTCTCTTCTTCCTTAATTAACTGTGTGTATTTTTCCAATATGGGCTAGCAAGTAGAACTAGATGTCTTGGTTGAATATTACATTACCAGAAATGCTCAGTAACCATTTTGGAGAAATATAATTTATTTACTCCAACTGTGATCCAAGCAATGAACTATAGAGGAGCTAATTCAGTTTAACTTGTTTCAATGGTATTGTAAGTATGTACAATACCATAATAGTAAAATGAACTCTTAAAAAATTATGTCTCCAAAGGTGTTTGTCCCTACCTACCTACTCCCATTTTTTTATCCAAAAAGGAGGATATTTCCCCCCACAAGTGGTTAGAATGATAGAAATCCTACTATTACAACAAAAATCCTAACACTAGATTTGGGAAAAGTAGTCAAAGTTAGAACTCCCTAGGTTTAAGTCTCACCTTTGCAACTGTGCCTTTGTCCAAGTCATTTAACTCCTTTAAAATTCAGTTTCCTCAAATATAAAATGGAGATAATATACTAGATCTTACCCCAAATAAACCTAGTAATATATTGCTTAACTCTCAGGGTTGCTGAGAGTATCAAATGAGGTAATTAAGATGTAACTGCTGTGTAAGCTAAAAGGAACTATAGTACTTCTACTAAATATATATGTACCGAGTAGCCTAGTATCCAAAATAAAGAAGCTAACTGAATTGCAAAAAGATATGATTGTAACATAATAATAGTAGGAGACTTGAATCATACTCTATGAATGATGAACAGATCTAATGCTGTTAGGGCCAAATTTAGCCTGGGGAGTGAATTGGGTGGCTTGCCATGACATGGGAAAATACAGGGGATAAAACTGAGGCTCGAGCTGAGACCCCCAAAATGAAAGTAGAACATACTGTTTGTTCCCCTGAAGTCTGTGGTTTAGTACCAACTTCCTGACATATGCCTCTGTTTACTGAAATATGCCTTCCTGTCTGCCAAGTGGCTCATCACAATGTACCTATGAAAACCTGCATGCATTTTCACGCATAAGAGATATAAAAACTACAGCTTGGACACTTGGTGGCTGCCCAGGGTATCAGAGGTGACTCTGCTTTGGGTCGGTGCATCAATAAACTGCTCTTTCTTATTCCTGAGTGCCGTTTGGGTTTCTCTGTCAGAATTTCCCACAATAGCCATAATATTGGGGTTCAGAAAATAATGGGGGACCTCTAGGTCCAGAGTTTCCCCTTCTCCAAACTGCCTCTTTTCCAGTTATGTCTCCCAGACTAATAAGAAAGGAGATTAACAGCAATTTTTTTCACAAACAAATCAGGTTTTATTAATGGTAACAATAATACAACACAAGTAGAATTAATAAAGCCAGGTACAATGAGAAAGGGGTACCTGGAATAAGCTCTACTTCCTCAGCTACTCAGAACAGTTTATCTCAAACAAAAACTGACTCAAACATTAAACTTCTTTCCAGCTCAGCTGGCTTAATGTCCCTTCAATAACACAAAGTTACCACCACCTGGAATCAGCTTTGCAGTGTCTCCTGGTAAGTCTGAAGATCAAAAACACCACCAGCTCTCCTCTCCCTCTCTCTCCCTCTCTCTCCCTCTCTCTCCCTCTCTCTCCCTCTCTCTCCCTCTCTCTCCCTCTCTCTCCCTCTCTCTCCCTCTCTCTCCCTCTCTCTCCCTCTCTCTCCCTCTCTCTCCCTCTCTCTCCCTCTCTCTCCCTCTCTCTCCCTCTCTCTCCCTCTCTCTCCCTCTCTCTCCCTCTCTCTCCCTCTCTCTCCCTCTCTCTCCCTCTCTCCCTCTCTCCCTCTCTCCCTTCCTTCCTTCCTTCCTTCCTTCCTTCCCTGTCCCTCTCTGAGAGTACTCTCCCTGCCTTCCTGTCTCTCTCATAGGAAGGGTGGTTCTATAGCCAGGCTGAGTCTCCAATTGGTTCAACATACCCCCTGGGCTGTCCCCATTATAATTTGGCCAGGCCCATATGAGCATGGGGAAACTCCTACGTGGGGTTTAGATACTTAAGTTTGATACGTTGACTCAATAAATGTTCTTTGTGGTGTTTGTTCTATAATCTCTTAGGCTTTTAAAGCTTGCATCCTTTCAGTCTGACTATGATGAAGCAAAGATAGGGATATAAAAACTCCAAATCACAATTAATCCCTTACAACACAAACAGGGAAAAGTGAGAATATAGTGTGTGAATGTATATGTATATGTATATACACACACATATATTTCTTTTTTCCTTTTTTCTTTTTTTTTTTTTTTGGTGGGGCAGTGAGGGTTTAAGTGACTTGCCCAGGGTCACACAGCTAGTAAGTCTCAAGTGTCTGAGGCAGGATTTGAACTTGTGTCCTCCTGAATCCAGGGCCTGCTATATCCACTGCCCCACCTAGCTGCCCTGTATATATATTTTTAATACCACATGGTCCTTTACCACAAGAAACTATGTCTTAGGGGACAGAGAAATTACAGATAAATGTAAAAAAAAAAGAAACATCCTTTATAATCCATAATGTAATTAAGAAAATAATTAGTAAAGGAAGAAAAAGCAAAAGATGAAGACACAAGTGAAAATTAAATAATTGTATCATGAATAATGAGTGGATCAAAGAAATATCATAAAAACAATAATTATGTAAAAGAGAATTATAATGAACAGGCAACATATCAAATTTCTGGAATGCAACTAAAACAATCCTCAGGAAAAATTATGTCATTGAGATCATATATTAACAAAATAGAAGAGACTATTGATATCCTGAACATGTAATTTAAAAACTAGAAGATCAAGAAAAAAGTAATACTTAAATTATTGGAAAAGTAGATAATTCAGCAAACAAAACAGTATATAATTGAATTTTTCCAAAGAATAAACTTTTATTTAACAAATTGAATAAGTTTTAAGAAATTTGATTTAAAAGCAGAGGGAAAATCATTTTTAACAAAATTAAAATGAACAAAGTAAAATCAGAACAGAGAAAATAAAAATAACTGTCAGAACCTATCAGAATTGTTATGCTAGCTGAGGATTTTTTAAAAAATAGATTATCTACAAAATTATAAAACATATAAATTGATAGAACACCAAATAGAAATCTTAAACAATATACTTTCAGAAGAGAAAATCCATCTGATTTTAAAGTGGCTACCACAGAAAAATACTACTAGCCAAAATGGACTTAGATGAGAATTCTAACAAATTTCAAAACAACAATTATTATTGTACTACTCAAATGATTCTCCCCCGGGGGCAGTGAGGGTTAAGTGACTTGCCCAAGGTCACACAGCTAATAAGTGTCAAGTGTCTGATGCCGAATTTGAACTCGGGACCTCCTGAATCCAGGGCTGGTGTTTTATCCACTGCTCTACCTAGCTGCCCCCTCAAATGATTCTTAACAATTTAGGAAAATAGTCTATCAAATTAATGAGAGAAATATAGTTCTAATACTGAAAACAATCAAGAATAAAGGAAAAAGTTGTATCAACCAATATGCAACATATTTTTTGAATATTGATTTTAAAATTTTAAATAAAATCTTGACCTAAAGATATATGTATATGTGTACATATATATATATGTGTGTGTGTGTGTGTGTGTGTGTGTGTGTGTGGGTATGTGTGTGGGTATGTGTAATATATGATAAAAATTTATTTCTAAGAGAAGTTTCAGGATGGTTTCACTCTAGGAAAACAGTATACTTAACCATGCTAAAAAGTTTTAGGGGCCAAATTTAATATGTAGAGAGTTAATGGGGTGGCTTACCATAATATTGGGGTTCATAAAATGAGGGACCTCTAGGTCCAAATCTTCCTCCCCTCTGAACTGATATTTGTCCCAGGCCAATAAGAAAAGAGTTTAACAGCCTCTTTTCCATAAATGAACCAGGTTTTATTAATGGGAATAAAATAAACAGCAAAGGTGAAATTAATAAAATCAAAGACAAGGGAATAGGGAAAAAGAAAAATGGATAATCCCCTTAACTCTAACAAAAGCCTATACAATCCCCAAATTCACTTCCAGCTCAGTTAATTTCAAAGAGCTGGGCTCGTTTATTAACTCACCACCAGGGGTCTGTAACTTCAATAGGAAACATCTATGCAGCCAGGGCCCACAGGACAAACTGCCAGGAAAAAAATCTCTCTCCTCCACTCCCACAGCTCACCAACCAGAGAGACTGAGCTCCCCTCAGTGAGGATTTATTATCCCTCCCCAAAAGGGGAGGTCCATCAAACTAGATTGGAGAGTGGTTCCTCCTGCTGACATCAGCAGCATACCTCACTTAGGACAGGCCAGGTGTGGCCCATTCCAATCAGTCTGACAAATTCCATTATTTTACCACAAACTAAAAAAAAAAAAAAAACCACTAAAATACCCAGAGCCACTTAATTACAGGTAAAACATTTTTGAAAAAGTATCTAATTTATGCTGAAAACCTCTTACTCTCTTGAACCATTCAGGAACATCCCACTGTAGTTCAATGTTCTCTTAGGAGTCCACAGGGTCTTCTGTCACATCAAATGTTGATTCTTTTTCCTTTGTCTTGCAATGTTTATTCAGAGCTATTCTGATATCTAGATCTCCTGGTTGCCATTCTCCTATGATTTTTCTCTTGTGCACAACCTTTGAGACTTCTGATTATTTCAGTCTTCCCCACCCCCATTTTCTCCCTTATCATTCCCTTTCTAACTCTTTCCCTTTTAATGTCAGATTTTTGCCCCTGGTTGGACCTCAGTTTTCTCAGGCTTTTCCCACATTAGGGTAATTTGCTTTACACTCTCTTCCCATGCTCCCTAATCAAACTATTTCTGGAAAGGACAAAATTGGCCCCAAATGGATTCTAGTTTTTTTTTTTCTTTCAGGTCTGGTGAAGCCCTTCCCACCCCCCACCCCCCAAACACATTCATGCTTCCCCCTTTTCCTTTTGTTCTTTAATTCTCTAGGGAAGTGCTGGCTGATACACAGTATATTGCAGCCTGAGATAGAACAAGCTTCTTTTTTCCTATGCTTGTACCTCCTTTACCTTATTAATATGTATATTGGGAGGGACAGAATTGAGTTCTATTGCCTTTCACAGAATTCTGAGATGCGCGCAGGGGCTTAGTGTGCTGGCAGAGACCACAGCATCAGCAAGGAAATTCCTCAGCGGATCACAGAACACAAGTCTATGGACCTCACTGTGGCTCTTTGCCGGAGCATGGAAGTCTATGGAAGAAGTGCTGCTGAATTAGTGTGTTGTTGGTCAATAGTTAGAGTTCTCTGTTGTAAATTCATCATTAGGTTTCTTGGCTTGAAGAGACTGTTGAAATTATTTACTTCTTGTGCATAATTCCTAATCTGAGTAGGAAAGAAAGAAGGGAACAAGATTTTATTCAGGCATTGTGCCAAGCACTTTACAAACGAGATCCTCACAAGGACTCTAGGTGTTAGGTGCTATTATTATCATCCTCATTCTACAGATAAAGAAAATGAGGAGATAGAGGCTAAGTGACTTGAGTTTTACACTGCTTGTAATTGTCTAAGACAGCATTTGAACTCAGATCTTTCTGACTCTAGGCCCAGCACCCTATCCAATGTGTCACATGGCTGGAAAGTTTTGAGAGTACATGAGGACAAGGAAGAAGATCTCATCTTCTCTCTGGTTGGTCACATGGCCTAGAGATTTCTGTATTGACCAAAAAAGTTGTATTAAATGTATATAAGGGAATTTCGTGTATTGTAAGAAACAATGAATATGAAGAATTTAGAGAAGCATGAAAAAATTTACATGAACTGATACAAAGTAAAGTAAGTAAAACCAGGAAAATTATATAAAATTCCAACAATATGAATGTAAATAGCAACATAAGCCCCTCTCCCCCCAAAATAAAATGCTATGAAATTATTACTAGGTTTGGCTACAGAAAAGAAAGGTGAGAATGCATAGTTCTCCCTCTTTCACAGAGGTGGGGGACTATAGGTTATAATACTGCATATGATGATTAACTTAGTTAATATGATCATTAGTTCTGCTAATAATTTTATTCTCTCTTTTAATGCTTTGTTATAAAGTATGGTTCTCCAGAAGGGGAAGAAGTTGAGAATAAATTAGGAAATGAAAATTATATAAAAATAACACATATCAATAAATATTTAATTAAAATAACAGTGATAGTCAGTGTCTTTGCTGTTATAGATTGTAACTGCTGTCGGTCAGAGTTCACTGCATTTCTTGTAGTCTCATTATTAGATCTTCCAGTATGTTCATTGGCTCATTTGCTTTAGTTCCATCTTAATTTCTTTTTCCCCTCTTGAGAGTTAAGAACAGGTTTATTTTCTTGGCTATGTGCATGCATACCAATCAGTGTTTGTAGTGGTGACCAGAGAAAGCATGAATAATTGAAATCCAAAGATAGATCCCTGGAAAATCTCATTCTAACCCATCTTTCCAGTCCTTTTTTTCCCCCTAAACATTTGTTTTCCCCTAGAATAGCCAATAAGAAGGACAATGAATTGGTTTAGGTTTCCATTTCCCTTGCCTCTTGCCACTTTCTAGCAAGGGTAATAGTACTAAGGAATTGTAAAATGGCAAAAAGATAGTTAATAGATGGGAGAAGCAAAGAACCTACTAAACTATTTCACGGATCAGTTAATTAATCTGAAATAATTGAAAATTGAGTAGATGACTTTTTTTTTTAAAGTGAGGCAATTGGGGTTAAGTGACTTGCCCAGGGTCACACAGCTAGTAAGTATTAAGTGTCTGAGGCAGGATTTGAACTCAGGTACTCCTGACTCCAGGGCCGGTGCTCTATCCACTGCACCACCTAGCTGTCCTGACTAGATGACTTTTAACACTTTAACTACCATTCTTGTTGGAAAATTAATAATGGAGACATATTGCTTTATATATGCTCTTGCTTCTGATGTGTTGGAATGCTTCTAAGTATATAATTATAGAGGGAAACAGTGACATTGAATAATCTAAAATATCAGAAAACTCAAAAATCATTTCTACTTTATTTTATAAGGTTCTACATGATTTTTCAACTATCTTGTCTTCCTAAGTGTTTTTTACTCAACATTTTGCATTCCTTGAGTTCTCTCTGATTGCCAAGAGGGAAGGGGACCCAGGAGAAACCCAAGATTAAAAAGTGACCATGGTTATCTGCTCTTTCCACAGAAAATACCTCTGAAGTCTTCTACTCCCAACCAAACATTAGTAAGTCACTTAGGCTTGGCTAAGGAGACTCTACTTGGCAAAGAATCTATATGAAAGGACAAGAGCTTTTAAAATGGAAGGGAAATCATTGTATTATATTAAAAAAAGAAAATTAGCTGTCCCTTTTCTTTTAGGCAATAGTTAAAACAGCTTGGTGATCAGCAGAAAGAGTTGCAGGGATTACAGGAAGACTCCTCTTCCTGAATTCAAATCCAGCTTCAAATCCTTACTAGCTGTGTGATCCTGGGCAAATCACATAACCCTCTTTATCTCTGTTTCCTCATCTGTAAAATGAACTGGGGAAGGAAATGATAAACCACTCCATTATCTTTGCCAAGACAACCCCAGAAGGGGTCACAGAGTCAGATGACTGAAAAATGACTTAACAAAAACATTTAAAGTACTGATTGAAGATTTTTCCCTAAGAGGAGCTAAGCTGTTTATAATTCAACACAGTACTTTCACTGAAGAAATTATTTGTCTTTCCAGTTTTTTCCTGGATACATTTTCTTAAAACTGTAGCATGCTAAGGAGCAGTGTACAGCTGTTCTCAGGAAAGGGAGTGTAGGTGTAAAGTACTTGTATAATTGACCTCCTCTAAGTAACTTACTGTTCAAGGAAGAAGATAACTAATCGCACTTATTGCTTTGATCTGTAATTACCCTTCCTTCTTATGGAATGCAGGCAGGTTTAACTGCCTTAAACTTCAACAGTTCATTATAAATGTTAAGAAGAGAATTAAACACAGCAGGTTGAGAATCAGGCATGTTTTATAGTATATGGTAGGGTGACTGATGTCAGAAATAATGTGCAACTTCAACATTTTAGCCACTTCCTGTTTTCTAATCAATAGGCAATTTACCCTTGCAACTCCATACCCTTCCTCCCTAACCCTGCATTGATTTTTGTTGCTTTCTGTAACATCCAAGAGGTGAGTCCACATGGGTTTAGAAGCAATGAAGAAAATTGCACCAGTATTTTATCTAAATAAATTAAAAGAAAATTGAAAGAATCAGTATCAATAAGCTGTCTGGTTTATAACATCATTAAATTTCATTGGCCTGATGTGGAAAAATTAGATGAAAATAAAGATTGCTTTTCTTATCAATGGTAAAATGGAAAAATGGCTGCATAGGGCTACCTATTATGTCTTTTTTTCTTTAGGATATTTCCATGTTAAAAATTTGGGAGAAAGATTTTCTTTTCTTTACAAAAACAATTTTACAGGGCCATTCTAAAGGTTTTCTTCTGTAACCTCTCTATCAATGGTGTTTTCCTAGATCTTGTCCCCTACCCCCGTCCTTTGAGGGAAATGGATGAGGATTTGTACATAGTTGAGAGTTGGGGGATGGGGTGGAAGAATAGGCTCTGCAGAGTTTGTAGCAGGTGTGCGAAATTTAAATCATTTACAATTAAATAAATCTGTTTGATATTTATAATTTATGAGGTTAAAAACTCATTTAGAATGAGTTAACAGCTCAAGCTTCTGTTATTATATGTACTTTTTAAAATAGGTAGTTTGACCAATAGGGAAATAAGTTTATAATAATGTGGAGAAATGACTAGACTCTCCATACACTTTGACCCATAGATTTCCACTGCTAGACATATACCTCAAACAGGCCAAAGAGAAAAAGGTCCTATGTACACTAAAATACTAAGAGCAACACTTCTTATAAGAGAATAAAAAACTACAAACAAAATATTTACCCATCAATTAGGGAATGGCCAAACATATTCTAGTGTGTGAATATAATGGAATATTACTTTGCTAAAAGATATAAATATTAAAAATACAGAAATGCATAGGAAGGCTGTTATGAACTGGAACAAAATGAAGTAAGTAAGCAGAACGATGAAAGTAATACACATTATGACAATATAAACTGAAAGAACAACAAAAACTAATCAAACATGATTTATTTCTCCAAAATCATTGCTGAAAAGAAGACATATGACAAAGTACCTCCTGCCCCTTCTTTGCAGAGATGGGGGGACAATGGGTATAGAACATTGCATATATTATCGGATTTTTTGATATGATGGTTCATTTTATTATATGGTTTCACTTTTTTTCATTGTTATGTGTTCTATAGGTGTGGGACAGTGATACATTTGGTGCAGGGAAGAAAAGAAAAGTAATAAACATTTTTATAAAACCTGTTATATGCCAGGCACTGTACTTAGTACTTTACAAATATCCCTTTTGAACCTCACAACAACCCTTAAATGTAGATGCTATTATTAGTACCATTTTGCAGTTGAGGAACCTGAAGCAAAAAGAGGTTAAGTGACTTAGCCAGGGTCACCCAGCTAGTAAGTATCTGAGACCGCATTTGAACTCATGTTTTCCTGACTCTAGGTCTGGTTCTCTATCCATTGTGCCATTTAGCATTATTAGAAAATGTCTCTTTAAAATGAGGGATACACATTTACAAAAATATTTATAGCAGCTCTCTTTGTGGTGGCAAAGAATTGGAAATCTAGAGGATGCCCATCAATTGGGGAATGACTGAACAAGTTGTGGTATATGAATGTAATGGAATACTATTGTGCTATAAGAAATGATGGGCAGGCAGATTTCAGAAAAACCTAGGAAGACTAAAGTGGACTGATTTTGAGTGAAGTGAACAGAACACTGTACACAGTAACAGCAATGCTGTGTGAAGATGAATTGTAATAGACTTAGCTCTTCTCAGCAATACAATGATCCAAGACAGTTGCAAAGGACCCATGATGGAAAATGCTCTCCACATCCAGAAAAAAAGAACTGTGGGATCCGAATGAAGATTCAACCATACTATTTCTACTTTGTTTTTGTTTTGTTTATTTTTGAGGTTTTCTCCTTTTGTTCTGATTCTTCTTTCATATTACTAATGCAGAAATATGTTTAATGTGAATGAACATCTGTAACCTTTACCAGATTGCTTTCTGTCTTGGAGAAGGGGGGACGGAAGGGAGGGAGGGAGAAAAAATTTGGAACTCAAAATCTTATAAAAACAAATGTTGAGGGGCAGCTAGATGGCACAGTGGATAGTGCACCGGCCCTGGAGTCAGGAGTACCTGAGTTCAAATCTGGCTTCAGACACTTAACACTTACTAGCTGTGTGACCCTGGGCAAGTCACTTAACCCCAATTGCCTCACTAAAAACAAACAAACAAACAAAAACCAAACAAATAAATGTTGAAAACTATTTTTATATGTAACTGGAAAAATATTAAGTTTGAAAAAAATAAATAAAAATGAGGGATAAACATTTAAGATAAGTGATTTGAAATTTTAAATCCTATAATTTTAAACTTCATAACTTTAGTAATATTCTATAATCGTCAGTATAAGGTAGCATAGATTAGTAGATGGAGAGCAGACTTTGAAGTCAGCAAGACTTCAGGTCAAGTTCTGCTTTTAAAACATACTTCCAGTGTGATCATAGTCAAGTTGATTAACATCTTGGGGCCCCAGGTAACTCCCTAATACTTTGTTACTTAGGAACTGCTAAGCTATATTCATGGATGGATTTTATATACTGGAAGTTCCCCACACCAGTCCAAAAAAACCCAAAAAGCAAAAACCACCCAATGAGAGAAAAGACCATATGGCTATATTTGGACTCTTCTCAGATCCCTAAAGGCAGAGAGTGAGTCTGGTTTCAGGCCAACAGCTTTATGGTCCCAAACCTCCCAGTAGGGGCTTCGAGCCAGAGGCTCCTGGGCCTTAGGCCTGATAAGGGTCTAAAGAAGGTCCTGGGTTTTGTGGGAGTTGGACTGGGCTGGGAGTTCACCTTAAGGCACCCAAGGTGATCCCCACATGACTCAGAACTCAAGCCCTGACTTGAGTTTTATTTTCAAAAGTTATGTTTACACAAGCACTGTTTAGTGGGGAATGGGGACATTCTTACTTTAGCACAGGGCTGGGGCCTAAGGCCACAATCTTATTGGTGGGTAAATGGAGCAACCTCATTGGTCAAACCCCAAGACAGGTTTTCTTTCTTAAAAAGTTATGTTAACAGTATTGTTCTGAAGGGGGTGGGGGTGGGCAACACACTTTCCCAGAATAGGTTAAGGCAGTTAGTTGTAGTTTGTAAATCTGATTGGTTAACTGGTACCATCTGATGGGTTCTTAGGCTGTTACTGTTATTCTGTATGAATAGCAACTTTAATAACTGAAATGTAAATGAGGGGTATCAAAAGGCCTTAATGTGATTGGTCAGAGAGGACCCCTTGAGGGATATAAATAGAGGTGAGGGACCTCACTTCAGTGCACTCTCTGGCACATTCAGAACAGTGCCCATCTTTGTGAAGATGAATAAAGCTTTTCCTCACCAACTGCTGCCTGCTTGGGATTTTTGAACAGCGACCTGCTAGCAACATTAGGGCTGCCCACACTTGAGCTGCTGACACTCAAGCTGCTAACACTTTGAGCTGTGCAAAACGAAGAGCAGTTAGCTGTGTTTCTAACACCCAACAACCTTGTGTCTAGCCAACTCCATTAAAAATGGTAATCAGTTGTAATTTACATACTAGAGTAGAGGTCCAGCTCTAATCTTCCCACTGACTTTCAATTCTGAATCTCCAACTGCCTATTGGACATCTCAAACTGGACATACTGTACACATCTTAAACTCATCATGTCCAAAACTGAACTCTTCTTAGTCAGTTCTGCTATAACATATACATTCCAAAAAAATTCTTTTATAGAAAGCCTTTCCCAATCCCTCAGAATTCTAGTTCCTTCCTTCTGTTGATTATTTCTAATTTATCCTACATATAGCATGTTTATGCATAGTTATCTGCGTGTTATCTTGCCTGTTTTGACTATCAGCTCCTTGAGAATAAGGGCTGGCTGTCTTACCTTCCTTTATCTTACCTTCATATCTCCTGTGATCAGCACAGTGTTTGGTGCATAGTTATTATTTTATTTTTTCCCCCAGGGCAATGAGGGTTAAGTGACTTGTCTAGGGTAACACAGCTAGTAAGTGTCAAGTGCCTGAGGCTGGATTTGAATTCAGGTCCTCCTGAATCCAGGGCCGGTGCTCTATCCACTGTACCACCTAGCTGCCCCCTGGATAGTTATTCTTTAATAAATGTTTATTGACTGACAGAATATTACTATGAATGTCCCTTGTTTAAATAGTCATAGGTGCTAAAGGTGTTTTGCTAGTGAACAAACAGTATAGTCTTTGTCCTCAAAAATTTCACAATCTCTATGGAGACATGTTAAACAAAATAATTACAGCATACCAAGGAATACACCTATGCCAACGCTGTTATGCTGATAATGGGAAATTAATGGTGAGGCTATAACATGCTCTAGAATCACTTAATCTCAGAGTCATAATAAATCTAATAAATCATCTAATAAATCATCCCATTCATCCCCAAATTGAATAATAATTTCTTTCCTTTACAATATTCCTGACAAGTAGGACTGGTGTGTCTGGTTGCCAAAGTAGATATAATGGGCACCTTGGCAGAAAGTATCTACTTCATGAGCTTAGAATAATTCATAGATGAAGGGAAAGCTTATTATAATCTGATACACACCCTAGTGTTTGACATGGTAGATTATATGGCAAAGATCATTTACTTATATCATAAATTTAGAACCGTAAGAGATGCTTGTAGTCACCAACCAATTCCAACCTCAAAACTTTATGGATGAGCAAACTGATGCCCAGAAAGATTGGCAGAGAGTTCAGAGAATGAGTAAAATGTTGTGATCAAATGTTCCGTAGGGGAGCTTTGTTTTTGAAGGATGGGATGCATTCAAAAAAGAAATGCTGATGACACAGACAAAAGTGATTCTGTTGAAGAAGAAAAGGAGTGTCCTAAGGGGAAGGGGATCAATGTGAATTTATAGACCAACTTAGATTTTAAAAAGTGATGCATTCAAAATTGAATTAATTGATGTATATAGTGGATGATGGATAGCAATGATTGTTAGGATGGCATTAGGAATACTCCAGGCCTGAACAAGCTGAGGGTGGAAATGAAGGCTAAAGGCAAAATGAAGATCTGGGTAACGAATATTAAAGGAAAGAAAATCAAATTAGATTTGGAACTTCTACAACTAAGGTTGGATGGGTTAATGATAAAAGATGAAATAGTGGCATGCTGCTCAAAAGAATACTTCAGATTGTGGAGACTAGTAAAACAAATAAATAACAGAAAATTAAAATTCAATGGAGAAGTTGGTCAAAGGCCAACTAGATATGTTCAGTGAATTCAAGTCAACAGACTTGGGAAAACTACTGAAAGAGTTAACAAGTGAAATTACAGAATCATCACGAATGTTCTTTGACAAATGATGAACTAGAGAAAAGCAATTGTCCTGATTTTCAAAAAAGGTAAAGGAGATTCTGTAACCTATAGCATGATGAGCTTGACTTTGATTTCTGAGATAATCCCTTAAAGGGAAGATCTGTGAATACTTAGAAAGGGAAGTATCTGTTACTAAGTGGCATCTTGATCAAGAAAAATAATTTCAGGGAACTGTCCTTGTCCCTCTTCTCTTAAATATCTTAAATATCTCTAACATTAACTTGGTTGTTTATCACATTTGTAAGAGATATACACAAGGCAAAGAGAAAGGCTAAAACATTTCATGAGGGAGTTAAAATAAAAAATGATCTCAGCAAGTTAGAATGACAGTCCAAACCTAATAAGAAAATTTGATTTTAAAAATGTGATGTTACTTTAAAAAAAAACAAAAACAAACTATCAGTTCCATAGGTGCAGGATAAGAGGAGGAATGTCTAGCTCATAACTTGTTGAATAAGATCTATTTTCTCCCCTTCTTTCCTCCCTCCCTCCCTCCCTCCCTCCCTCCCTCCCTCCCTTCCTTCCTTCCTTCCTTCCTTCCTTCCTTCCTTCCTTCCTTCCTTCCTTCCTTCCTTCCTTCCTTCCTTCCTTCCTTCCTTCCTTCCTTCCTTCCTTCCTTCCTTCCTTCCTTCTCTCTTTCTCTCTGTTTGTTTCTTTTTTTGAAATCAGTGGCATGCCTTTTATTTTTTGAACTATTTTATTTTGGAAATTGCTCAAGAGGTCTTCTAATATATTAATGAACTTGTCTTTTATATAAGCACCATATGTTAATGTTTTTTCTGGTTTTGCAGTCTCTGTAGTTGTCACAAAACTTAATGGGCCTGGTTTTATTTGATTTTTTTCCAATTAGTATGGGAAGATGTGATTTTATTTATTTATTTTGCCTTTTGCTTTTCTATGCATATATCACCAGCCAGATAATTTCTGGCAAATATGCTATGCTTTTTTACAAATTATTCTATAGTTGACTTTTTTTTTTGCGGGGCAATGGGGGCTAAGTGACTTGCCCAAGGTGACACAGCCAGTAAGTGTCAAGTGTCTGAGGCCAGATTTGAACTCAGGAACTCCTGAATCCAGGGCCAGTGCTTTATCCACTGAACCACCTAGCCGCCCCTCCCCCCACCATAGTTGACTTTTAAAAAAATTAGTGGCCAATTACTCATTGCAAATGAGATATATTTAGACTACAGCAGAATTTGATATAAATACATGACTATTAAGGGGCTGTTAGGTGGACAGAGCACTGGCCCTGGAGCCAAGAGAACCTGAGTTCAAACCTGGCCTCAGACACTTGATACTTACTAGTTGTGTGACCCTGGGCAAGTCACTTAATCCCAATTGCCTCACAAAAAAACCAAAACCAAATAAATACATGACTATTCAAATGAACATTTTCAGTATTCATCTTTTTTCTCTTTTTTTGTCATTTGAATCCCCAAGTAAAAACATTTCATAATATTACTATATTATTATATTGTACAGAGTAACCCTTAGCAATGGCAATATTTGAAAACGAAAATTCAAATTAAGTGAGGCTTAGGGTTATTGAGGCACTGTCCACAGTAAATATTTAATAGATTTCCCACATGTATAAGTGCAAGTGGACATATGCTTACTTAGATTGTTCTAATCATAGTCCCTCCAACTTCAGCAACAAGAGGAAGAAAAAGTTCTGAGAACAAGTCTTTGTTTTCTACTAAGAAATTTCCCTCTGGCTTTTGGGGTCCCCTAAAGCAAGAGACAGTTTGCCAGGTGTTAGGATAACACTGTGCAAATCTATCACTTTATCATGTCTGTTTCTATACAGCTGCTCAGTATTTGGTTCCTGCTTACATTTGCAACCAATTTTTCTTGAATCATATGGAGTATTAATCTCCAAGGCTATGGTTTCATTGTTCATAGCAAGTTATAAATGTGCATAATACTGAGATAAGTCAATAGAAAGAGATGGCTTCACTTATTTTGACTAAAAGTTGTCATGTCAGGCTACTGGCTGTCAACTTCTGATTTTAGTCCTATGATTTTACCTTGGAGATAAGAAAGCATATGCCCAGAGAGGTTCAATGAAGCAGGCTTCATCTTGGTAAAATATTTAGAAACTGTACACATAATCTTACATTTCCCATTTTCACATGTTTTAAGAATCTGAGCTTTTTTGGAGGGAGGGAGGTAAAGAGTGATTCATTCATTCATTTTTTTCTTGTTAGTATTTTATTTTATTTTCCAATTACAGGTAAAGATTGTTTTCAGCATTCATTTTTGTAAGATTTTAAGTTTCAACTTTTTCTCCCTTGCTCCCTTCCTTCTCCCCTCCCCAAGATGACAAGCAGTCAGATGTAGTTTTATATATGTATACATACATACATATATGTGTATATAGATATGTGTACCTGTTATTAGAGTGCTTCCTGTCTGGTAATGTGGACACAATTCAGCATATGAAGGCATGGTAAAAGAAGACACAAGGTCAAGTTGACAAAATCAGAGGGTTCTGTCAATGTTAGTTCTAGGGAAAGCACCATAAACACATAGAAGAGAATTTGAAGTAGGAGGAAGCACTAACAACTGGGGGGAAAATCTCTTAGAAGTGGAAGAGCTAAGGAGAGAGTCCATTCCAGTTATGGGCGACAGCCTGTGCATAGACATGGAGGTGGGAAACAGAATTCTGAGTTTGGACAACAGAGAAGTAGGTCAGTTTGACCAGAGAGTAGAGCTGATGAAAGGGAATTACTGTGGAACAAGTATAGATATGGAGGTTGGAGCCATTGTGAAGAGCTTTAAATAACAGACCAAGAAGTTTATCCTTTATCCTCATAGTGGCATAGATCCAGTGAAGTTCTTGAGAAGGAAAGTTACCTAGCTGTTGAGCCAGCCATGTGGAGGATGGATCTGAGGAGGGAGACATCAGAATCCTGGAGTCTACTAGGTAGATGTTGTTTTAATGGTCCAGGTGCCTGAACTAATGTGATAACCATGTGAGTGAAGTGAAGTTAATCATATGAGAGACATTATGAAGCTAGAATTGACATTTGGCAACTAATTGAGTGGGAAGAGGGGGAGGGTGAAATTGGAGTCAGGGATGACTCCAGGGTTGTGAACATGGTGAGCATGGCTTGGAGTGTGGCTTGAAAAATGGTAGTGCCCTCAACAAAGATATATGAATTTGGATTTTGGAGTAAGCTAAATGTTCACAATGAACTCACTGCTTAACTCTACTTAGTACAAATCAGGTATATCTTTATAGTTGTTTTCTGTTACAAGCCCCTTTTCAGAGTTTGTTGAAATACCCCAGTTTTTAATGAAATGATTTTATGACCTTTGAATTTCCCCATATGAACCATAAGATATATCTACCCACTGAGATTCAGGAACCATCTATAAACCATTTCTTTAACCAGGGAAAACTTAGATAATACTACAGATTAAATTAGTGTTGAGGGAATTCAGAGAAAAAGAAGTGAGTAGAGTAAGAAGTGGGGATAAGGAAGTGATTTGGTAATGGCAGGGGAGTGTGTTATCTCAGAACTTAAAATCTAAGGCTTCTACCACTGCTGTGCTGCCCCCAAAGACAAATAAGGAAATATTGAGAAGATTTTCAGATTAAGCAATAGCATTCATATTATTTGCAAGCACAGGGTATGTGTCTATTGCTAGTGAATTCCAAATTGCATACATAACCTACCACCTCAATTTACAGCTGCTGTGTTCTTAACTCCGGGTCAGTCAATCAATCAGAAAGTGTTTATTAAGGACCTATAATGTGCCAGACTCCTGAATTCTTGGTAAACTCTTTGGCTCATTTTATCTGGCTTTTAAGAAACTCAGAAAGGAGAAAAATTCATGCCTTTTGGGGGGTATATCAAACAGGTAAAAAAAGGACAGTACTGTCATGAATTAAAAACAATAAAAAGCTATAACCAAATGGTTCACACTAACTTTTTTGTATGAGTGGAAATTGACCAATGTACTTGGATCCAGGACAATGATAGAATAAAAAAGACAACTCAAGTCTCTTGAAGAAACTAAAAACTACTCTCCACTGTTATTTTAAGCATACCCATAAAATAGAAAAGCTGTAATATTAAAAACAAGAGGGCAATTCGATCTATTCCTTTTTGAAATGATATTACTTAAAGCTTTTTTTATTACATTTTCACAGACCACAAGATAAAGAATGTATAATAGCAGGGTCATAAAAAAGGCATATACATAAAACATCTGTAAGCAGAGGGTTTGTGGCAGGAATTCTTTTCTACTATTGCACTTTAATCCAGGAAGATAAACCATCTAATGTTTAGTCTGCCTAAGAATCAATCACTTTGTATTGAACATCCTTATTCCTCCGGATCTTGGTTCTAAAACTGCTGGAAGATTTTGTCTAATGGAAGGTCATTTAGTTCTGGGAGGTATTTTCTTTTTATTTTTTTCTTGGGGGAATAAAGTAAGCAGGGAACTGAACTCAACACAGGATGTCACATGGAAAGATATTGTACAGACTAGCTAGTGGTGATTCTGATGAGAAGCCAATTGAACCATTAATGTTTTCTAAAATAGAGTAACTTCTGATAGTAGGAGTTTTGAGGTAAGGATTTGTGGTAGCAAATTAAAATGATCAAGTAATCACTTTGAGGTATGTGTATTCACTTCACCACTTCAATGGAAATGTGACGTCAGTAATGTATTGTTCATTGTCTCGTTTCATCCTTGCCTTGTAATCCTATGATCACCATCTTTAGGGATCCCAGAGATCGTTATCCGAGGTTCTATCTGGTGTACTAGAGGCCTGTCTCTAGGGAAAGTCCTTCTTAATCTGAGGTCCATGAATTTGGTTCTAAAAATATTTTGATAACTATATACCAATATAATTGATTTCCTTTGTTAGCCTATTTATTTTATATATTTATATATTTAAAATATTATTCTGAGGAGTCCATGGGCTTCACCAGACTGTTTAAGGTGGTTGTGATACACACGAAAAAAGGTTAAGAATCCCTGCTTTACAGCTCATGAGTTAATTACTCAAGCTTTCTATCTATTTTTCCTTGTTCTTTTCCATGGCAGTGCTAATCCTTTTTCATCACAGTTCCCTGAAGATAACCCATATATTTTGTGGACATAGGTCGTAGTTGAAAATACTCTGTAGTCAATTTATGCCCACCATGCATTTCTCTTTTACTTCTTTTAGTCATATGTAACTTTGCTTCTTCAGAGACGGTGTTAATGAGATAGGTTTTTGCATTAGGGAATAGGTTAGCATCATTGAAAGCATTGTATGGTTTCCCAAATGCAACTTAGCCTGTTCTTTTCCTGCTGGTTTTTGTTTTTTTTTTCTGGCCATGACTCATTTTCTATCTATAGTACCCTGTCTGATATGTATGTCCTTCTGTACTCACTCAATGGACCAGTCTTCCAAATCTTGACATATTTGGAGTGATGGGCATTTTTTTATCCATTGATTTTTTTTTAATATGGAATGAAAGGAACTTCTCTTTACAGTAATAGATTTCTTTGAACAGACCGAGCACTACTCTAGGGTTTGAAGCAATCAGCATAACATCCACAAATAGAAACATTCTACAAAGAATCTCTTCTCCATTTGGGCTTGCATAGGACATCCTCCATGACAGTTGGCAACACTTTGGGGGAATATATATTTCTGTCTTATGCCTTGGTTGGCGTTGAAAATCAGAACTGTTTCTAGTACTTGATTCTATGAATAACCTCTCATTGTATCTAGATGAACTCCATTTGGAGTATTCAACCCATACCTACAGACCACTACAAGTGTTCACAAAATCTCTATAGCTTGATCCTGTAGCTTAGGCAGTGCTTTTCTATCTTGTAAACTCTATGTAATAGGGAATTTCACATTATAATATCTCCCTCTTCCTTATGTCTTGAACGAAGTAAAAATTCTCCAAATGATATAGAACAGAGGTTGGCAAACTACAACCCATATCCCAAATCCATCTTGCAGCCTGCATTTGTATGGCCCACAAACTATGAATGGTTTTTATATTTTTCAAATAAATCTGAATTTAATCAAGTCGAGTAAATAAAGTTTCATTTTAAATTTGCTTCTCTTTGGAGGTCTTCACACAAAGACTGTATAATCATTCATTGTATATATTGTAGTGAGAATTCCTTTGTTGTCTGGGTTGGATTCAGTGGTCACCAAGATTTCTAGGAATTCTCAAATTTTGAGATTCTGTCAAGGTAATTTAGAATAAGTCTTCATATATATATATATATATACACACACACACACACACACACACACACACACACACACACATATACATATATTTTTTAAGAGCATGAATCTCCAACTTCAACTGCTATGTAAGTTTTAGCCCTTTTTTCAATGACTTGTGAAGAAATGACTGAGTCTTAAAATGTTGTTTCATTGCTGGCACATGGGACTGAAAATCTGTTTTCATGCCCTTTCAATTGATATATGGCCATAACTCCTCTTTTTCTTAAGATGCTGGCTATCTTGACTATGAAATGAGTTAAGATATTTGCTCATTAAACTTGGTAAAAAAGACAACCTACATAAAGTATACAGGCAAAGCAAAACGACCCTATACACCTGATGTGGTGACCTTCTTGTCAGCTCTACATATATTTTTTTGACAACAAAGTCATACCTTTGTTGGATCCCTATTGATGTTTGTCTCTGAACTTACCACATTGGAGATCACAGATATGCCTTTTTTGTGAGGCAATTGGGGTTAAGTGACTTGCCCAGGGTCACACAGCTAGTAAGTGTCAAATGTCGGAGGCCAGATTTGAACTCAGGTCCTCCTGAATCCAGGGCTGGTGCTCTATCCATTGTGCCACCTAGCTGCCCCGCAGTTATGCCTTTTTAATGTTTGAGGTAGCATGAGATTTAGTGCTAGAGAAGATCTTAAAAATAATCTAATTTCACCCCAATCCCACCCCCATTTTAGAAATGAGGTAACTAAGGCCTAGACAAATCAAAGGGCTTGTAAGAAAAGGCAGACCTACAATTTGAAGCCAGGTTCTTTGTCTCCAAATCCCTGGTGCTGACTGCAGACACATTGCTGCTCCTTGATGATAGTAGTGATAAGGATCTGTGGCTTCTTCATTTGCTTGTACTCTGTCCCCCAGGAATACTCTCCTTTCTCCCCAGCCCACTAATCAGGCTGCTGAGCCATGGCACCGAGTGTGTCCTATCATGGGTTGTACTCTTTGTAAAGGTTACTGGTGCCATTCCATACTTGAGAGTCGCCTGATTCACAAGAAGAGGATCCTGTGAATCAGATGATTTCCGAGTATGGCATGGCCTGATGTAGCAGTTCTTATGTTGTGTTAATAAAAAACTGTGGCTTGGGGCAGCTAGGTGGCGCAGTGGGTAGAGCACCGGCCCTGGATTCAGGAAGATCTGAGTTCAAATACACTTACTAGCTGTGTGACCCTGGGCAAGTCACTTAACCCCAATTGCCTCACCAAAAAAACAACCCCCCCCCAAAAAACAAACAAAAAAACCAAACCCTGTGGCTTGCTGCTAAAGGACAGATGGACAGACAGACAGAGACAGACAGACAGACACACACACACACACAGACAGGGAGAGAAACAGAGGGGGGAGGGACAGAGAGACAGAGAGGGAGAATGTTCATATTTCAAATTCATTAAGAAAAGACATTTTCTTTCTTGCTCTCACTGCTGTGCTTTGGCACTTCCCAAGGTAAGTAACAAATAGGAATTATATACTATTTATAAGATCTCAAAGCACAAATCCAGCAACAATGAATACACCAAAAGAAAGAAGAAAACAGGGCAGGCTTTCTTCTTTCTGTATCCTTTCCTTATTGGGCATTTTATAAAAATGATTGTAAGCAATAATGACTGAGGAGACATCAGTAATTGATTTTTTTTTTTTTTTGGCTGGGCAATGGGGGTGACTTGCCCAGGGTCACACAGCTAGTAAGTCAAGTGTCTGAGGCCGGATTTGAACTCAGGTACTCCTGAATCCAAGGCCGGTTCTTTATCCACTGCGCCACCTAGCTGCCCCAGTAATTGATTTTTTTTTAAAAAAAAAGCAATTTGGATTGTTTTTTTTAACTCTCTCTCCTGTCCAAATTGGCAATTTGGCATTTTACTTCAGTATATTCACTTAAAAAGAGGAAGACAATCCTATGGATGGCATTTTTTAAAATGTTTTATTAAAAAGTTTGTTTTGAATGGAAAAGTAAAGCTATCAAAAATTTCTTATACTTCCTTCTTTGTCCATGTAATAGAGAATGAAAATAAATTTGGTCTATCCATATGTGGAAGAAATGTTAGTGAAAAAATCCCATTTTTATTGAAAATAGCTCTGGATTTTTACAAGGTATCATCGGGTAGTATGAATTAAAATGTTCATATATATGAGATAAATTAATGCTTTCGGGGTGTACGTATGACATTGAATGCCTTTGAAAGTCCAATTCTGGTTTCTGAGTTAGCTTGCTCATATAGTTGACCAATTGTAGTCTCAGATAATATTTTGCTACAGCACATTTTACATAAAATCCAGGCTACCAGCAAGTTTATGTATTTTTTTTCTCTCTGAAAGGCAGTCTAGTAAACAAGTTAACAAGTATCTATCACTTACTGCGGGCCAGGTAGGAGTGGAGATACAAATAGAAAAAAGAAAGATAATCTTTGTATTCTAAGATACATTCTGATGAGGTAAAATGATGTGCAAAAGACGGGATGGGAGGAGGTACTTCCTTGAGACTACAGGGGAGAAAGAGATCTTGAGAGTCAGGGTTGGGGGAAGGGAGATGGTGGAATAAAGAGGAGAATATGGATGGATGGCCTGCTGGTCCTTGTGTCATTAAAATAGAAGTTTCAGAGGTGAGTGACCAATCAAAGGAAGGAGCAGAGGAATAAAATGAGAAGGCTACAGGATGGAAGGAACTTTCAGCATGGGAAGATATCACATATGGCAGTAAAGGCAGTTTCTAGGGTGAAGAAAGCTGCTGAAGCATGGTGGAGAAAAAAGTCTAGAGAATACTAACTTGAAGTTGTACTGCTAAGTTGTAAGCTAATCTATGTCAGAGTGAATCTTTAGATCTACTAAAATGACATACTCTTGAAATGAAGGATTATTGAAATATTATACAAAAAAAAAGTACTATTGAAAAAACACACCCATGTGCAAGTGGCCTATCTATGAACTGGGAAGTAGCATCAGTCTAAATATAAAGAACCAAAGAATCAGTGTTAATCCTTTTATTTACTATTACTTTTGAAACCAAACTCTTGGGAATTTTGATCTGTGGTCTACAAGTGTGTTTTTCTTGTTACTTTGATAACTGTATTTCAATATAATCGATTTCTTTTATAATCCTATATATTTTATTTTATGCATTTAAAAACATGATTCTAAGAAGGGATGCACAGGTTTCACCAGATTGCCAGGAGGTCCCATGACATCAAAAAAGTCAAGAGCTCCTGTGGAGTCTAAATTGAGAGAAGTAGGGGCAGATAGGTGGCACAGTAGATAAAGCACCTGCCCTGGATTCAGTAGGACCTGAGTTCAAATGCAGCCTCAGACACTTAACGCTTACTAGCTGTGTGATACTCGGCAAGTCACTTAACCCTTATTGCCCCACTAAATTAATAAATAAATTGAGAGAAGCAGCAAGCTTTATACAATAGGTAGACAGTTGGCCTTGAGTCCTGAAGATCTGGCTTTAAATCTTAAATCTTGACACTTTGATCAGCCAATTAATAAGCATCTTTTAAAAAGCACCTACTATTTCCACATACCATGCTAAGGCCTAGAGATAAAAATACAAAGAATGAAACACTCCTTACTCTCAAGATCATATCTTTAATGTTTACTAGCTGTGTAGCCATCAACCACTCTCTAAGACTATAAATTCAAGTTGCTGCTCTGTATAGTTGGAAGAAGTTTCTAAATGAGACATTTCCTTTAACCAGTGAAATCAGGGACCTGATCCCAAACAAGTAAAATAAAATGTTACTGTGCCACCGAGAAGCTTCCTTTTGTAGATTTACAGTGGACTGGCCTACTTATCAATGACCTAGCTGCCACATATGGGCCTTCAATATCTACCTGTCTAGCAAATTATCTCAGAAACATCTATGGAATCTCAACAAAATCCCCAACATTATCAATACATGCATGGAGTTACTCATTCAACACACTAAGTAAAAATATTATTTTGCAGGTGAATGATAATCTCTGGTGTCCCCAGAGAAATGAAAACTGCTTTTGATTTAGTGAGATTAAGACATTTTCTATTGGTAATTAGAGGAAACTGTTTTAAAAAAGTTGTCAGTTGAGCTTAACATCCTACCTAGAAAAGACCATTTGGTCCCGAAACGTAATGGTAATGACAAGATTGGTAGTATACCAGCGACAGGCATGGGTGCTCACACATGCCCCCCCAGAAGATGTAAAGATAATAAACTAATTATGTTATTCAAATGAAATGGAAGTTCATTATCCTGTACATTTGATAGGAGCTTTCTTTGCAAATTAAGCACACTAGATACTTATACTGCCTTCAGATTTCTCAGCATGATATTCTTAGAGAAAAAAACTAAACAGTTGTTTTAAGCTCTTAGTTTAGTGAAGGGTTTTTAAATACATACATACATATATATATATATATATATATATATATATATATATATATATAAATACATTTTAATCAGAGCGTTCAAATTTAATGTTGGCAGTGTTTACAGAAAAAAAAATTGGAAAGAATTGAGAATATCATTTGAATAATTCAAGTCCCAAATCCACCTTTGCTTCAGTTTCCTGTTTGTTTCAAAAAGGGGTTGAATAATCCAGGTAATTGATCCAGTTGTCTATGTTGTTGTTGTTGTTTTCTATATGGATGCAATTTATGGAATCAATAAAAGAATGAACACCTTTTAAAAGGGAAAACCCATTGAAGTAGCTCCAGATTTTCAAGTAATCAATAAAGATATTGAGCAATTGCTGTGTTCTAGGTTCTCTTAGTAGATTGCAAATCTAGAGGTGGAGCAGACCTTAAAGGACATTTCATCTAACTCTCTCATTTTACAGATGAGGAAACTGAAACTTGCAGAAGTAAAATAACTTGTTCAAGGTCATACAGGTATGACCTCTACGATGCAAGCATCATAGAGGATGCAAATAGAAAGAAGGAGTTTACATTGTGCTGGGGGGTGCCACATGTTTAGAATTAAATATATGGGGTATGTGAGGGGTTTTTGCGGGGAGTGCACGTGTGCAAATGTACAAACACACACAGACATACAAAAAAATATACTGTCATTTGGGTGCTTAGCACCAACAAATCAGGAATTCTGGAAAAAGCCTCTAGAATGTGATGATGGAAGCTGATCTCTGGAGTGAGTTAGGGGTTCCAAGAGGGAAATATGAGTAGGCATCATGCTCCAGAAACTGGGAAAAGGGCAGCCTTTGCAATGGAAAAGAGATAGGAGGTGGGATGATGTGTATGGGGGAGCAAAAACTATGCCAATTTGGCCAGAGTTTAGAGTGTATGAGGAGGAGTGTTGAGGGAACTGTCTGGAAAGAGTCTGGAGCCAGGTCCTGAGGGACGTTAAATACCTAACAGTGTAGATTTTATTTTAGCCTGGAGGTGAATTAATCATCAGAAGACCAGTGTTCTCTTGGTATATTATCTTTAGCTTCTTTCCTATATTGATTTTAAGCCCCAAACATATGTCAATTACTACCTCAGTTGCTGAGTTTTGTTTTATTGTATTTTCTTGTAACTAGAACCATCCTTAAGGATATATGGTCAAGCACCAGACACAGGACTCCCTCTTATTGAGTTCTCTTACATTTTTGTGTATATAAAATGAAGAGAAAATGGATAGAAACAACTTTTTTAATGACTGCAAAATGTGGGAGTTGTACTAGAAGGCTTCTAAGATCCTTTTCAGCTCTAAATTTATGATCTGAGCAATGAGTCTTAAAATCATGGGTGATGGGGAGACATTTACTATTTATTTGGTTGGGGTTTTTTTGTTTGTTTTTGCTTCCTGCTTTTCCAGTCTTTACACAGCCATGTTAGTTGAGGACATACAATTAAATTAAATGTTAGTTAAGAACATTGAAGGAAAATCAGACTAAAAAAAGCCCAAACAAACATCACCACCACCTCTTTGGAAAATAACACAGGTATTTTCTTGAAGAAAAGAGTAGTATCTGACCCACTTAGTAATTTCTGCATTTGCCAACTGATCCTTAAACTACATGAAAGCTGA
The DNA here is from genome assembly GCF_019393635.1 of Dromiciops gliroides. Taxonomy (NCBI): domain Eukaryota; kingdom Metazoa; phylum Chordata; class Mammalia; order Microbiotheria; family Microbiotheriidae; genus Dromiciops; species Dromiciops gliroides. The sequence continues at coordinate 575,319,685 of NC_057863.1, forward strand.
AAGGCAGGCTATTGTATTTGAAGTGGTATTGTCTTGTCAAAACTTAAATGTGCTTGTGATGGAAAAAAAAACACACAACACTCCAATATTTTCTTTCTAGAAGAAATAAGAAAGATGAAATAAAAGCAGACAAGCACGTATCTAAGCCATAAGTACTTGATAATGAAAAGGTTGAAGGATCTTGATGGATATTTTAATATCAGGAAATGATATTTAGAGTATGTCCTGAGGGCTGTGAGTGAACCTGATTGACTTCTGGCTGTGAATCAATATATTGTAGTCAGGAGACATCTAAAGATGAAGGGATACAAAATAGCTGTATCTTCTAAATGTCAAAAATTTCATGGTATAACATTGCCCGTGGTTCAGAACCATTACTGTGCTGCCATATATTTTAAGACATTGATTCTTCTTAAAGTGAGATAGAAATTCATAATAAATAGAAAAAAGCCTAGAAATTTGTTATTAAATATCCATTTTTCTATCATGGGAAAAGCATGGGAAATTAAGGAATAATGAATTCTCAAGGAAATGCTATAGGAAGAAAGCCTATATAAGGAATATAAGAATCCAAACATGTACAAATCTACTTGCATTAAGGAGGTAGAATAACTTTCTAAACCAATGTCAGAACCATGGCCTTTAAAAAAACACCCATTGCTAAGAATTGGAAATCAGAGGAATGCCCATCAATTGAGGAATGGCTAAGCAAACTGTGGTATATGTTGGTGATGGAATATTATTGTGCTGTAAGAAATGAGAAGCAGGACGATTTCAGAAAGGCCTGAAAAGACTTGTATGAACTGAGGTATAGTGAATGTAGCAGAACCAAGAGAATGTTGTGCACAGTGACAACAGTATTGTTACCCTCTGCATCTATGCCCCAAAAAAAGTTGGAGAGAAGAGGAACTAGAGAAAGAGTGAGAAATGAATCCAGTACCCACAGACTGATAAATGGACTCTGAGTAAGGAAGCTATATGGGAAGCTAGGTGGCACAGTGGATAGAGGGCCAGGAGTCAGGAAGACTAACCTTCAAATATGGCCTCAGACACTTGCAAGTTGTGTGATCCTGGGAGAGTCATTGAACCCTATTTACCTCATTTTCCTTATCTATAAAATGACCTGGAGAAGGAAATGACAAACTACTCCAGTATCTTTGCCAAGAGTGGGACATAACTGAAACAACTGAATAAAAAAGGGAGCTTTGGCTCTTGGAATCTTAGTAGTAACTGAGTTCAGCCCCCTTCTTTAACATATGAGACAGAACTGAGATATCGGGTCTTATTGAAATTCTCCATACACTCTAATATGGTTATCGTGTTTATTTTCCTCAGAATTCTATTTTTTGGAAACAGATGACCTAGGTTTTCTTCCTAGATCTGCCATTTATTACATGACCCATGTGGTCAAATCACAAGTCACAGAATTCATCTTTAAATTAATTAGCATGGGAGTTCCAAAAGTAGCTTTCTGTTGCTTCACCCTGTCTCTAATAATATACCTGAATAAGCATGCTAGATTAATAAAGAACATATTACAGTGTGCATGGGAATGAAATGGATAGGTACATGCATTAGTTGTGATGGGTTTGATAAGCGTTTGGTGTGGCATCTCATGAAAGTTTGCCCAGTGGATTAGTTTTAAATAGCACTGGCTAAAAACACTGACTGGAATTTACCTTGAAGTGGTACAATGTGATGAATGTTTATGTGTCCAGTTAGGTAAAGCATCTGGTGATGAGCCATGTGGTCTTATATCAAATCATTATTAATTATTTAGGAGAGAGAACAGGAGGGAAGAGTGAATGCTTTAATTACTTTCACAAATGCGATAAAAATAGAAAGGGGTTCCAAGCTATCAGCACAACAGAAATATCATTTATGGCAGATGTTGGAGGAGATAAAAATACCCAACACACTTGCCTCTCTTCTCACCTGTGGGGAGTGATACAGAGCCCACTTAGCACAGAGGGAAATCTAACATATATTATTATTATTAAGTTGCCCTGAGTTTAAATCTGGCCTCAGACACTTGACATGTACTACCTGTGTGACCCTGGTTAAGGCACTTAACACCGATTGCCTCACAAAAAAAAAAAAGGAAAGCAAAAGGAAAAGGAAAAAACAGAAGAAGAAGCTGTGATATGCTGTGAGGAAAGAACCAGATTTGGATCCGATGGGACACTTCCCAGCTCTGACACTGACCACTATGTGCAAACCATTTAATCACTTTGACCCTCACTTTCCTAGGCTATATACACTTCTACTTTTTCTCCCCCTTTTTCAGGTTAAGCAGGTCTAGTACTTTTTTTTTTTTATAATTTTTTTTTTTTTTTTGCAGGCAACGGAGGTAAAGTGACTTGCCCACGGTCACACAGCTAGTAAGTGTCAAGTGTCTGAGGCTGGATTTGAACTCAGGTACTCCTGAATCCAGGGCTGGTGCTTAACCACTGCGCCATCTAGCTGCCCCCAGGTCTAGTACTTTTTTTCCCCCTTGCGGGGCAGTGAGCGTTGTCACTTGCCTGGGGTCACACAGCTAGTAAGTGTTAAGTGTCTGAGGCCAGATTTGAATGCAGGTCCTCCTGAATCCAGGGCTGGTGCTTTATCCACTGTGACACCTAGCTGCCTCCTGGTCTAGTACTTTTAACATTTCTTCATATGACATACTGGCCAGACTTCTGCCAATCCTCATTACTCTTCCATGGATCTTCCAAAGTCCTTCAATTATATCAAAGACCTCTAATATTTTAGGTATGGAGACTTCCCAAATTCATGAAGATCATAAGCTGTCTACAATTTTAAATCTTAAGAGATTTTTTTTTCCTGAGGCTCAGCCAGGTTATGTACCTGCTCATTTATAGTAACACAGCTGGTAAGTGTCAGAGAGGGGAGTGGAGTTTGAACTCAGATCTTTATGACTTTTTAGTATTATATTCTCTCTATAAGCCATGCCACTTCTCTCCAAAGTCCATATCATCTCAAAATGTATCCCTCAGATATGAAAACAGTGGTCCAGGGGCAGATAAGTGGTGCAGTGGATAGAACACCTGCCCTGGATTCAGGAGTACCTAAGTTCAAATTCGGCTTCAGTCATTTGACACTTACTAGCTGTGTGACCTTGGACAAGTCACTTAACTGCAACTGCCTCACCAAAAAAACCCCCAAACAAATGAAAACAGTGGTCCAGATGTGATTTGGTCAGTGAAGAAATAGAGGAACCTATTACCTCCCTTAAGCTGGAGTCTGTCCTTAGTGCTTAAATGCAGGGCAGGCTGTCATTAGCTAGTTTGGCAGTTACCTCATGCTGTTGGCTCATCTTGAGCTTAAATTCGATTAATATTGTTGTTTGGGGTAGCTTCTTAATGAAGGGTGTGGGTTGTCTTGAGATTAAAGAAAACATTAGAGAGCTAGGAATTCTGAATTCTAAATCAGAATATCTCCAAGAATCACCCCATTTAAATCTTCTCGGTCATAAAATGGGGATACAAAAACTATCTCTAAGACATTGAGAATTAATATTGGTAAAGACATTTAAGGCCTTTAAAAGAAGTGACTGTAGAGCATTATTATTTTTATTGCTAGAATGATGGACTAGACCTGGTAGATATTTTCTTTCTCCAATATCTGTGATTCCTGTGAAATCCTCCAAGAGTTAAGAGTCTTGCAGGTGATCAAAACTTCGACCTTCCTTATATCACCATAGCAACCAAATCTCTCCTTAGTGCTTAAATTAGTTAATCAATTGTGTTCCCTGATTTATGTTATTTGATAGCAGTCATCCCTGAAAATTACTGACTCTTTGTTCTTCCTTGGTTAATAAGTGCCCTTATTATAGCACAATATTCATAGATATAACACGTACCAAATTACCGTATGGAAGAACTCTCAGTTTGTGAGTAGGGGATTTCATTCAGGGATAATTAACTTGAATAATCATTAAGAGCACATTCTCTCCTTCCCCCTCTCACCCCTCTTCATATGTTATCAATCAAAGGCAGAAGCAGGTGCACAATTATCTTTGGGAGCACCCTCTGACTAGCCCCATACACCTCATGCCTTATATTTTTGTGTGTTTTTTTTAGTTTTAAAAGCACTTTCACAAATGTTGTTGTATATGAAGTCAATAGCCTGGTTTCATCCTACGTTCAATAGTGATTATCATCAGCTTTAGAGAGAGTGACAGATAATGGATCAATGATTGTTGCAAGTAAAATTGCCTTTTAAAAAAAATCATGGCTACGTGTTTGAGTATTGCATAGCCATTAAAGAGTTATATATGTATTTTATTTTGCTAGCTGGGGTTAAAATGTAAAATAATGCTTCCTGAACTTTAATGCACTATCATTTTGCCTTCAGATTATTGTCCTCACCCTGATGATTTATGAAAAGAATCTAGACCAGAGAGATATAAAGAAAATATGAATGACCAAAATCTAATATTAGTATTCTTGCCCTTATTTCACACTACCTCCTTTGAGTATTTTTTCTTTTTAATATATTTTATTTATTTCATTAAATATTGCCCAATTACATGTACAAAATTTTTAAAATTCATTTTAAAAAAAATGACTTCCAAATTCTAGCCTCCCTCCTGCTTTCCACCCATCCCTTGATAAGGCAAGTAAGGGATATCAGTTATACATGTGAAACTATTCAAAATTTATTTTCATATTAGCCATGTGGTAAAAGAAAACACATACACAAAACCCCAAGAAAAATAAACTTAAAAAGTATGCTTTAATCTCTACTCAGAGTTCATCAATTCTCTCTATGGACATAGATTACATTTTTCATCATAGGTCCTTTGAAATTGTCTTGGATTATTGTCTTGATCAGAGTAGCTAAGTCTTTCAGAGTTGATAATCCTTACAATATTGCTGTTACTGTGTACAGTTTTCTCCTGGTTCTGCTCACTTCATTTTGAATGAGTTCATAGAAGTCTTGCCATCCTACTCATTATTTCTTATAGCATAATAGTATCTCATTCAATCATATACACATTATTCAGCCATTTGCCAAATGATGGGCATCCACTCCATTTCTAATTTTTTCCACCACAAAGAGTTGCTATAAGTATTTTTGTGCAAATAGGTCCTTTACCTTTTTCTTTTTATGATACAGACATAGTGGTGGCATTTCTGGGTCAAAGGATGTACACTGTTTTATAGGATGTTTTCTTCCATAGTTCCAATCTGTTCTCCAGAGTGGTTGGATTAGTTCATAACTCAACCAACTGTGCATTAGTGTCCCATTTTTTCTACATCCACCCCAGCATTGGTCATGTTCTTTTTTCTATCACGTTAGCCAATTTGATAGGTATGAGGTTGCACTTCAGAGTTGTTTTAATTTGCATTTTTCTAATTAATACTAATTTAGAACATTTTTTTGCAGAGCAGTGGGGGTTAAGTGACTTGCCTGATTTTAGAGCATTTTTCATGTGACTATTGATAGCTTTAATTTCTTCTTTTGAAAATTTCCTGTTCATATGCTTTGACCATTTATCAACTGGGAAATAACTCTTATTTTGATAAATTTGGCTCAGTTTCCTGTATATTCGAAAAATGAGGCCTTTACAGAGAAATCTGCTGCAACTTTACCCCCAGTTTCCTGTTTTCTTCCGAATTTTGGCTGTATTAGTTTTGTTTTTGCAAAAGCTTTTTCATTTCATGTAATCAAAATTAACCATTATACTTCCCATGATCTTATCTATCTCTTGTTTGGTCATAAACTCTTCCCTTATCCAAAGATCTGACAGATAAATTTTTCCTTGCTCCCCTAATTTTCACATATCACTCTTTGTGTTTAAATCATTAATACAGTTTGATCTTATCTTGGTATACTTTGTGAGATGTTGGTCTATACCTAGTTTCCTCCAAACAGCTTTTCAGTTTTCCCAGCAATTTTTGTCAAATGGTGAGTTCTTACCCCCAAATCTTGGATCTTTGGGTTTTTCAAACACTAGATTACTTTGGTCATTTACAACTATGTATTGTGTACCTAATCTATCTCACTGATCCACCACTCTATTTCTTAGCTAGTACCAGATTGTTTTCATGATTACTGCTTTGTAATGTAGTTTGAAATCTGGTACTGCTAGATTACCTTCCTTCATAGTTTTTTCATTGATTCTATTTATATTCTTGATTTTTTATTCTTCCAGATAGATTTTGATATTATTTTCCCTATCTCTATAAAAGAATTCTTTGGTTTTTTGGTATGGCACTGAATAAGTAAATTAACAGGTAGAATTGTCATTTTATCATATTAACTTGGCCTACCCATGAGCAATTGATATTTCTCCACTCATTTAGATCTGTCTTTATTTGTGTGAAGACTGTTTTGTAATTGTGTGCATGTAGTTCCTGGGTTTGTCTTGGCAGGTAGACTCCCAAGTATTTTAAAGTGTATGCAGTTATTTCAAATGGAATGTCTCTTTCTATTTTTTACTGCAGGACTTTGTTGGCAATATAGAGAAATGTTGATAATTTATGTGGGTTTGTTTTATATCTTGCAACTTTAGTAATGTTATTTTTTCAACCAGTTTTTTGGTTGATTCTCTAGATTTCTCTTAAGTATATGATCATATCATCTGCAAAGAGTAATAGTTTTGTTTCTTCATTGCCTATTTTTATTTCTCCAATTCTTTTTCTTCTCTGATTGCTATAGATAGCATTTCTAAAACAATATTGAATAATAGTGGTGATAATGGACAGGCTTGCTTCACTTCTCCTTTGGGTGTTAAGATACAAACTGATATCCCTAAGGTCAAATGAAAGTTGTGCAATTTTTACTGTTGAAAACTTGTTTTCAGGAACATCTTTTTTTGGGGGGCAGGGCAGTGAGGGTTAAGTGACTTGCCCAGGACCATACAGCTAGTTAGTGTCAAGTGTCTGAGGTCACATTTGAATTCAGGTCTTCCTCAATCTAGGACTGGTGCTTTATCCACTGTGCCACCTAGCTGCCCCCAGGAATATCCTTTTGTTAGCCTAATAGTGAACAAAATTATCTTACCAATACTGAATATCACTCTCCTGCTCCAAAAGTTTCAGTGGCTCCCTATTGCTAAGTACAAATCTAGAATTTAAATTGTTCCATAATCTGATTCCAATTTACCTTTCCAGGTAAGTTTTATACTATTCTCCTTCATGTTCTCTATAACTAGTTTGGACTATTAGTTCCTTACACTTTCTCTCCTATTGCCTTCTTTCATTCACATTGGCAGTCTCCCTCCTTGCACAACTATGCTTGGAAACCACTCCCTCCACATTTCTTTCTACCTGTTAAAAACCATTCACTTCGTTCAAGACCCAGCTATCCATCTTATGTCACCTGGTCCATGGAACTTTATCTAATCCCCCCAGCTAAATGTAATCTGTTCTGAAAATGTTCTTTTAACACACATGGATGTCTCTAATGCATACATCACATCAAGACCTCTTGTCTTTCTTATTGGTGTACCTGTCTACAACTGCTCTTCCACACTGTCTTTTTTATCTTAAGCTCCTTTGTGGACACATTTTCTCCTTACTCTTTCTCTCTTGAACGTTATCTGTCAATTGTCTAGTATTGACTACTGCCTAGTATAGCACTTTGCAAGTAGCAGATGTTTAATGATGTTTGTTAAAATTGCTACCTACATATGGTTGGTGAATAGGTACATTTTGTTAAGCGTAAGTAGAATTCCTCCCACCCTGCCCAAATTATACTTCCTGAGGAAACAGTAAGTGTAAACAAGCACTACTCCCTGACCTGCAATTTCAAGAAGGAAGAGATAATACAATTTTGAGGTATTTATGGATGAAAATGGCTTTAACCATGATGCCTATTATGGAGATTGAAAGCAGGAAGTAGATATTTTCTACTGCAATGTGTTTCTCAAGGAGTCTAAGTTGTTGCAATGAGACAGTCATAAAAGTCAACCAGAGGAAAATATTTTAGCTTGAATATGATGGTTACTGAGGATTTTTATTAAATCTTTTATGTTAAATATTTGGAGAAGAGTTGCTGGGTGCTTTAAATCTTTTCCTTTTTTCCCCCTGGAAGGAAATGTTACCTCTCTGTTACTCCTTGGTGTCTCTGAAGAGGAAATGCAGAAAGAAAATAAATGATCTACAGAAGGTGCCACCCAAAACAAAGAGACCGGATGGGTTGGGGTGGGATGAATGAATCACTTCCAGAAAGCTGCCTTAGTAGTCTAAAGATGTATGGAGCATCACAAAGGTCAAAGGATGAGTCAATATCAGCATCATTACTGCCGCTTAATGGTACCTAGAGTAGTGATGTTTACCTAGCATAATGGCAAAATAATAGCTCCAGCTAAGGGAGGCTGTTCTCCTGAATTCTTATCAGTTGTCCAGTCTGTTGGAAAGAGATGTTTTAAAAATGGATTCCCCCAAAGTAAAAATTCAGTGTTTTCCCCTTGTCACTGCTTAGGACACAACTAAAGTGGGGACTTTTATATACACACACATATATAAGTGTTATAACTTAACATTTATATAAAATATATTAGGTAGCATTTATAAAGATTTGCAAAGCACTTTACAAATGTTGACTTAATTTGATCCTCAAAACAACTTTGTGCAGTAGATGCTATTATTATCCCCATTTTACTTATGGGAGAATTTGAACCCATGTCTTCTTATCCCCAAGTCCTTTATCCACTATGCCATCTTTATCCACTGTGCCATCTAGCTCCCTGTACTTTGTAGAACTTGAAAGTTTGCAAAGCAATATTGCTACATTATCTCAGTTGAGCATCATAGCAATCCAGTGAGGTAGATACTAGAGGTATTATTTTCCAAATTTATAAACAAGGCAGCTAAGGTGCAGAGAATTCAAATGACTTGCACAGCTAGCCAATGGAGAAGGCAGAATATGAACATGAGTCTTATTGACTTCATGCCTGGCACACCACTCTACCCTCTGTACGATCTAGCATTTTTTTAAAATCACCATTTGAAATATTGAATTTATAATTGCATTTAGGTCAATAATTTCTTTAAATTCTACCACTACAAGTCCTAAATGAGTTGTTTTGCTATCATTTTTTGGAGTTTGGAGGCAATGTGGAGGGAACTCTATCTTCCCTTTCCCCTCCAAATTCTCCAAGGGATATCAGCATCTTTGAAACCAGAATAGTTCACAAAAACATGTAAGATGTTTTTAATTTTTTATGATGAACTTAACAAATATGTGCATTTCAATATACAAAGAATAACAAAAATGATAATTGTTCTATATAATATGGTGAACTTTTGCCATGCCAAACAACTGCCATCGCCACTGGAAGGATAAGGAAGGATAGGGGAAGCAGCATGGCTTCTGAGTGACCTGCAAGGTTCCACTGAGGGACCACTACCTCCCCTCAGGCCCTAGGAGACACAGCCCAGGACCCTGAATCTAAGAACCCTAATTAGTAGTGCCACTTTGACAACCAGCCCTACTTCCAAGTTGGCCTTTGTAGATGTAATTGAGGAGAGCTACTCTTGTGTAAAAGAGACCTGATGTCCTTATAACCACTAACACCAGTCGCCCAACCAGCTGTCACCAACAAGCATTTAAGCCCAAAAGCCTCTGGAACAGCAGTTCTTCCCTACTCTTCCACCCTTCCTTCCCCTGGTTGTGCTTCTAGTCAAGCCCTGGCAACAGTTATCCAGGGAATACATCTTTGAGGAGGTGGGACCTGGAAATTTCCTCTGCAGGTACTGAAGCCTCCCCCACAACTTCACTCAGACATAGCTACTAAAGCCCCAGAAAAAAAAAATATTCTCACCAACATACACTGTCAAAGAGTTCAATGTTAATAATAAAAATTGTTTTATTAATGGAAACAACATTTATGGAGATGCATTACTGTCTGCTCTGACAGCACCCTAAGGACTGTGGGGCCTTTACTTGTAACTTGGAGCTGAAATGTGTTATCTCCCTCTACCAGAATGTGAGCTCCTTGAGAGCAAGGACTGTCTTGCTTTTTTATTTGTATTCCCCATCACTTAGTATAGTACTTTGCATGCAGTATTTGTTTGATAAACACTTTTTCATTCATTCATATAGTCTTTTTTTAAATTACCCATTGCATTTAGAGGCAGCATGACCGCAGTAAACTGGTTTTAAAGCCAGGAAAATCAGTTCCAATTCCTGTCTCTAATCATATGACCATGAGAAAATCATTTAACCTTTCAGTGATTAAGGTGATTCTCTAAGACACTTATTTACAGAAAAGGTACACACCCTCATTGGTACAGGTAGTTTCCTTACCAAGTGTCCCCTGTAATACTGAAATCACAAGTTCAATCCTTATCTAATATTGAATTAAAGTTGGCAGTCATAACATTGCCCTATGACCCCTTCTGAACTACTTTCTGTTCTCTTCTACTCTCTTCCATATTTAAAAATATTTTTCATTGATATGTTTTCCTTTTTTTAAAAATCACCATCACCACCATCCACCAGTCCTCATTCCACCCCACAACAGAAGCCTTTTTAAAAATAAGTTTTTATTTTTGCAGGGCAATGAGGGTTAAGTGACTTGCCCAGAGTCATACAACTAATAAGTGTCATGTGTCTGAGGTCACATTGAACTCAGGTCCTCCTGAATCCAGGGCCAGTGCTTTATCTACTGCACCACCTAACTGCCTCTGAAGCCTTTCCTTTTGACAAGCATAGGCAAGCCATTGATTATGCCATGCCTGAAATTGTGTATCTTATTCCGTGCTGCTAGTCCATCATTTCTCTGCCAAAAAATGGGAAGCACACATCATAATTATCCTTTTAAAGTTGTGATTGGTCACTGGCTTGATTAGGATTCTGAAGGGTTTTGAAGTTCTTTCCCATTACATGATTGTAGTCATCATGTCATTTGTTCTCCTGGTTCATTTTCTGGCTTCTTTTCATCAGTTCTTACAACTCTTCTTAGGTTTCTCTGAATCCATCATATTTGTTATTTGTTTTCACTCAGTAAATGAATAATAACTCATGAAGGAAGGAACTTTTTTCCAAGTCAGCCCTTAAGACTTTGGTTGCTTGTCAGTTTCACTAGGTGACAATAGCCCATCAGATCATATCTCACTGGCACTTAACCTTTGCACACTCAGCCTTAGCATACAAAGATGAAAGGGCTGGGATCACTAAAGATGGCTTTTCTTCCCACTAATATTTTCTTTTTTTTTTTTTTTAGTGAGGCAATTGGGGTTAAGTGACTTGCCCAGGGTCACACAGCTAGTAAGTGTTAAGTGTCTGAGGCTGGATTTGAACTCAGGTACTCCTGACTCCAGGGCCGGTGCTCTATCCACTATGCCATCTAGCTGCCCCTCCCACTAATATTTTCAAAGAACAATTGTAATATCTACTCTAAGGGGGCTAACTCTTACATAGACTATCTGTTGGGAGTTTAACTCATTCAGGAACACAGCTCTCCAAATAATTAATACCACTTGCATTTATTTCCCTATGCACTGAGTGCTTGCATTTCTTGCTCTGAACTCTTTACAAAGCAAGTTAAAACAATTAGACATTGGGCTCAAAGAACTTTGAACTGAAGACTTTTGAAAGATTCACTCCCCCAAAGTTTGGGGTGCTGCAACTGAGATTTCTTTGTTTTGTTTTTCCTTTTTCCAATGCATTTTAGTGAGCATTCCTTTCTGTAACCATGCTATGGATCTTCATTTCAGTAGCTTCTTTTTGGTATCATTGAATGCTCCAGGGGAGATGAAAGTTATTCTATGACTAGAGGGGTGTTACTCTTCATGTCTCAAGGAAAAAGAATTATTTCAATTTAGAAAATCAATTAGGCCAGAAGAGTTTCTATCTTTTGTTTTTAAATCCTTGAACCTTTCTAGACCATTCATCTCTTGAACCTTGGCTTAGGTAGATGTTAACTGAGCTTTGATCTCTGTTGAGCCCTTGCCATATTCTGCAGGTCCTATCAAGTGAGTCACCAAGCATCAGACTTGAAGTTTAAGTGGAAAATATCTGCCAAGTTGAAAAGGGATTAATTAGTCATAGCTCAGAAAGAGAAAATGGTAATGTATCCAAGGAATTTATTGACTAGTGCTTCTTTGGGTTGGCTAAGGAGAAGTGGTTAGGATTTGCAAGCATATCTATTGTGAGAAAAATAATTATTAATAATGAGGTTTTGGGGGGACTCTTTCCCTCCCCCCTCCCCACTTTAGAGAGTTCAATTTTTAGGAGGGAGTTCTAATCCTGTGTAGGGTGTGCAGGGCGTAGAATAGAAATGGAGATAGGAGTCTTTGTGACTAGCTCAGTGAACTGATACATTTAAGGCACACCTATCTGGACTTTGACTTTGCCTCTCAAGGGGTCTCTCCCATTAGACCCTGATGTCATCACTGTACAGTTCATTTTAAGGTAGACCACCCTCAAGTCATGCCAAGCAGTGGAATTGAATGATGCTAGCCAATTAGCTTTGATCAGCGTGTAAGGGAGCCCCCTCTGTCGAAAAGAGGAAAAAGCCTGTACCATGAAGGGCTTGCTTGCTTCTTCCCTGGACATTCCTTTACTTTTCACGCGCCCTTTTCTCTCTATGGCTACTTGCCCTCTTGGCTCAATATCCTGGGCATGTAAATGTTTAGGCCTGTAAGCCTGTGACTAGTGGGGAAGTCAGGGAGAAATTCAGTCAATTCTTTAATAATATGTAATATTAATGAATAATAAATGCTTACTGCCAAAACTGGTGCAATATCCATTAATAGGTAATTTAGTAATTTTTTAGAAAACCCAGCTTAATCTCCCTATAATTTAAATAACATACTATCTAATTCTTAAAAAAAACAACAAAAGAATAAAGACTTTAGTATTCTACATTCTTTAATGAAACTGTATGAGTCTGAAGTGTTTGAAAGATACTGTTAAGTATGTTGACACCAGCCATGACACTTCCAGTCTTGCCTTAGTACCCAAAGTGTACATCAAAACACTTGCTAAAGTGAGGTGAATCTTTTTGACAGCCTTGATTTTTTTGGATTTTAGATCCTTTGTACTTGCCATAAGTGATTGTTCTCATATTCATATGACTTTAGTTGAATGCTCAACTCCAGAATACCTTCAGGCATTCAGATTGTGTTTAAAATTCCAAAGTCAATTATGAAGACATTGCCTTTAGCAAAATGGGGGAAGAAATGAGGTAGCCTTCACCTAACAAAATGGGATATTAAAGGAGTCTCAGGTTCCCATATAAGGATCTTGACTGCAAAGGGTTGGTGTTGGAGATAGAAGAAAGCACAATATCTTGAAATGAAAGACAGAACTTTGCATCAATCAGTTCTGGCTCCTCCTTGAAACTGATGACCTGCCAGTCCAAAAGATAGGTACTCAACCCAAGATTTTAGATAGAACCTAAAAAGAAATTAACTTGGCCACAGATGACAGATATAATGGGGATACTTTCAGAAATATGGTGTATGTGTGTGAGAGAGAAAGACAGAGACAGAGACAGAAACAGAGAATATGTTAGAGATTAGAAACCTAGAAATCCTCTTATTGTACATATGAGGAAACTGAAACCTGGAAGGGTGGAGGGAGTTTTCCTGGATCACGTAGTTAGTCTGTGACAGATCTGGGACTAGACCCAGGAATTGCCCCTTAAGATTCTCTCATTCGATCCCCAAATAATCTCTGTGTTTAAGTGACTATAAATACGAATTCTGTTTTGAAGTTTGAGGGGCAAAAAAAAGTATATAATACCAGATGGCCTGGACAGGAAAACCATGCTTCAGATTGAATGCAGCTGCTATAGATTTAGGGGAACCAGGGTAAGACCTAGGAGTGTCTCGAGAATGTTGTTTCATAAGAGGAAAAACACTTCTGTAACAGGAACCTGGGAAATGAAATTCTTCAGGTTGTTATTTTAGCATTTTCTTACAGAATTTTTATTTATAAAAAACCAAGATACTGCCAGGTTACTTTGGAATGAGGAAATTCTCCTTTTTTCTGTTCATTTTTTTAATCTGCTACATTTCCATCCATCTCTGAACTTGTTAAATCTCCTTTCTTTTCACCAGTATTTTGGAAAGAGCAGTGGGTTTGTTACAAGGGGTTCTGTATTCAACTTCTGAATCTTTTGCTTATCATAAGTATGAAATTGATCAAGTTGTTTCATTTCCTCTGACCCTGTTTTCAGAATTTTGAACTATATATGTCTCTAAGTTCTCTTATAGCCCTAAATTCTATAGTCTTATTCTCTTTCTGCCTGTTTCTTTTCTTTCATATTTTCCTCATGCTTTCTAGTTGTGATTCTTCTCTGTTTCTGTGATACTTGTATGTCAGTGGTTTTCCCTGTTTTTTAAATCTCTTCCTTCTTCTTCTTCTTCTTCTTCTTCTTCTTCTTCTTCTTCTTCTTCTTCTTCTTCTTCTTCTCCTCCTCCTCCTTCTTCTTCTTCTTTTTGCGGGGCAATGAGGGTTAAGTGACTTGCCCAGGGTCACACAGCTAGTAAGTGTCAAGTGTCTGAGGCCAGATTTGAACTCAGGTCCTCCTGAGTCCAGGGCCAGTGCTTTATCCACTGAGCCACCTAGCTGCCCCTCTTCCTTCTCTTTTACTTTATCTTCTCTCTTCTGTCTTTCATTCTTTCTCTTCCTTCCTAACTTTTTTCTTTCTTTCCTCCTTTCCCCACTTCCTTTTCTTTTATTATTAATACTTTGATTATTCAACTGAGTTTTCTTTCTATTCCTACTCTCTCCTGATTTTTCCCCTGTTTTCTTCTCTTTGTCCTATCTGGCACTTTTGGAATTGTTTATTTGCCAGATGTTCTTCCCCCAGGCCTCTCTCCTTTCTCCACTGCTTTCCCTCTCCCATCTGCTCTGTCCTCTTGTTTTCTCCCAGTAGTGGGCTGTCATTGTAAATCTATATGAAGTTTAAGCTGCTCCTTTCCTATGTCATTGAAAATATCCCCAGAAACAGCTGTTTGTGCTGTATTTTTTTTTCAGTTCTCTTACATGGTTTTTATTTTTTAAAAGTATTGTTGGATCTTACATAAAATAATAGAAAGTAGTTTGGGAATAGACTGAACTGTTTGGACATATTAAGACCTAGATTCTGATCTTCATCATTCATCTGCAACTTCGGTACAAGTTCTTATTTCTTCCTTAAGAACTCTGGGGGGGGGGCAGCTAGGTGGTGCAGTGGATAGAGCCCTGGCCCTGGAGTCAGGAGTACCTGAGTTCAAATCCGGCTTCAGACACTTAACACTTACTAGCTGTGTGACCCTGGGCAAGTCACTTAACCCCAATTGCCTCACTAAAAAACAAAAAAACAAACAAACAAACAAAAAAAGAATTCTGCTAAGGAAAGTTCTCCTACTTTTACATGGATGATTTACTAGCTATAACAATGGAGGGAGGCTGTGTGTCATTGTAGATACAGGACTGGCCTTGGAGTCAGGAAGATCTATGATCAAACCCTGCTTTCAACACATACTGTTGGGTAACCATGAACAAGTTTTTTAATCTTTCATTTCCATAGGTTACTCACTAAATTACAAATGATTCATTCACCATTGCTTATTACATTGTTAGAGAGAGGTTTCCATATTGGGAGTTCCCAACATTGATAATGTCATAAATATGGATCTTTCCCCAAAGGTATATTTACAAATATAATATGTATACATATGTGTACATGTGTGTGTGTAATTTATTTAGCACTTTCAGGTTTACAAAGCACTTTACAAATACTATTTCTTATTATCCCTAAAACAACCCTAGGAGGCAGGTGCTATTATCATGTTATTATCAGGTGCTGTTTTACAGGTAAGAAAATTGAGGCAGACAGAAGTTAAGTGACTTGTCCAGAGTCACATAACTACTAAGTATCTGACCCTGGATTTGAACACAGGTCTTCTTTACTCTAGGTCTATAATTCTAGAGATCACCTATGGCACCTAGCAGTCTTGTGTTGACTTTTTATGGCTTTTTTTGTTAGATTAGAAATCCATTTTAAAGGCTTTAAAATTTAGCTATGGGAAATCTTTGAAGGTTAGTTAAATGACAGATATATTTATTCCCCTGTTTTAGCAACCGAAACTAAGGTAGAAGAAGATAATTGACTTAATAGGCCTTTCTACAATGGAAGAATTTTAACCCAAGACTTTGTTCTTTTTTTTCACTTAACATTAGCACTTAAAATTAACCTCCTTCAAGCATTTGGCAACCTCAGAGGGCTGGCTACTGATCAGTGATGGAAAATTCTCCATGGAATTTCATCTTAAAAGCTTTCTGGTCCCAAAGTTTATATTGCACATGAAAGTTGGTGCACTAAAGATTTAGTTAATTGTTCCTTAAGGGCTTATATGTATCTAATGGCATATTTTACATAATACTTCCTTCTGACATGCTGACAATTTCAACTCTCCTTTCTATGAAGTGAACTTTCAAATCTGAATCTTGAGCCTTATCCTCTTCCCTGAATTCTTACTATCTTTTGGGAGAGATTGAGTCTGAGGTATATTCATCACTCAGAAGGGCACCAAGCTGACTTCTATATGGCCAATTTCTCTTTCCTACCAATCAACTTTTAATAGTAAGGAGTGAATCTGGTAGGGTGTGTTTAATGTGCAGGATGCATCACAGAAAATTTAAAACCTGTATAATGCAATATTTATTTTTAAATGGGGACAATACGGTGTGAAATATCTCTGTCAAAAGCCTCCACTCCTATCCCAAAGTAAGATCATTATTTTAATAATAATTGAATGAAATTATTCTTAGTTTATCCATAGAAAAATATATTAGTATAGGGATAGAAGATGTAGATTAATTTTAGATTTGGAAATACCTAGTTTTGAGTATCACCTAGGCCTTATAAAACATACTAGCCACATGATGATGGGTCATTCACTTTACCATGCAGAAACAGGTCAGAAGTGAAGAGAAGAGATCCCATTGTCTTTCTCAGAAGTCTGCTGTTTCATGGATATGTGAATAGATAGATATATTATACCCATTATTAAGCTTTCTAGAACCTTAGATAATTTCAGTGATAACTAAAAACGTGCCATTGGGATTCCTTTTTCAGACTGGCATTCTATGTTTCTGGGATCATTCCATAGAGTAAACTGCTTCCTTGAGGTCACCTGAACATGCAGTCAGGGATTTTAATGCTAATTTTCTAAACAATAAATATTCCTAGAGAGTCAGAGTGTTTTAATAGAGGAGAGGGTTAACCTTGGAGTCAGGAAGACTTGTTTCTGTCATATCCTAGCTGTGCAGCCATGGGCAAGTTCACTTGACCTCTTGGTTCCTCAGGCAACCCTCTAAAACTTAATTAAATATTGCAACTCTCTAAGGGGGAGTCGAGGACTCACATTATTGAAGGGAGTTTCCACTCCCAGGAGTCCCCTCAATGCTGGAAACAATAGATATAGACATTCTCTTCTCACGCTATCCTTGAAACACAAAAAGGTGCCAGCGTACCCTATTAAAAAACATCATTATTTTGTAATAGCATAATTGATACTTTATGATTGAGGTTGTGAAGCCCTTCTGCATAATAACAGAACTCATTTATAATATTGTTGTCCCTTCTTGCCCCCCTGCCTTCCTCCCCCCACCATTCCCCTTCATAATGATACTTCATCTAATGTGTTTTCCTGGAAATAATGAAAACATTAGGTACAGATATGCCTGTAAATGTACCTCCTTAAGAATCTCATTTATTCCTAAAATATAGTTAATATTATGCCAGTTCTGGCTTAGGATTTATTCAGGAGCTGGATATTTTGTTAAATGCTAGTCCCAAATAAATCAGATACTGCCTCAAGTTATACGGGAAAATTGTATTTTTATTTTTGAAATTCTCTTGGATGGATCATTCCTCTGTCCTTATCCAGTAACATAAAAGTAATGCACTATAGCCTAAATCACTTGGCCAATCATGGCAGTCGTTCCCCTAAAGACACAAAGTTCACTGTTAGTAGATTTGTATACAATTTCCAGAAGTTGGTGATTCATTTTACATAGTTAACATAACCGAGAAATGAAAACCTATTATTAAGTTGATAAACTATATGGCTTAGCATACATAATTGATTTTCCATAGTTCCTCTGGTTTTGATATGGGTTTTGCACACTTAAATGATATTTTTTTCTCTCAAAACTAATGTTTCTCTGAAGAAAAAATATCACAACTTTCTTCCACTTTCTTACTTAGTAACATTCATCAGCGATGACTCAAGCAAATGAGACCCGTGTCCCATACTATTGGTTGACCGTGTTGCATCTGTAGAGGCGAAGGGGTCAAATGATTTGCAAAGCTTTGGGCTCTGGTGAAATGAAATTGCTTCTTTGTTTTCATAAAAAGTACCTATCTGTCTCAGGCTTCCGAGCTGCCGTCTGTGTCTGGATGACAGCATGTCTACCTCTTTCTCTGCTTATTTATACATAAAGCTTTCTTTGGGATGAGGGAAACCTTGTGGCAAATCAGAACAAAGCAGAAAGGATGTTATTTTTGACTCACTCGAGGCTGGAGCTGACATCCAAAGCATTTCATTCTTTTTGCATTAAAAACGTTGGCAGTGTGTGTCAACAAAGCTGGGCTTTTTCTTCACCAGCTGGAGCAGGTGATTGACTCCATATCCAGCCATTTCATTGCATTTTGCTGAAAACTTTGGCTTCAACACCTCCTCTGTTCTATAATGACCAAACCAGATTTCAGTGGAGTTCAGAGTAAATGGCCTGCTGTTAATGGTTGCAGGTGGTAGCAGCTACTTGTACAGTGTTCTGCCCACCCTGAGTATTCAATTAACATTGTTGACTGATAGGAAAAAAAGAAAAGAAAAATCCTCATTCTATGGGGATGCTGGTGGAGCACGAAACTTCCAACAACACAAAGGAATGAAAGGGAAAGAATAAGAGGCTCTTCTTTTTGGTATAATGACAATATTTGTTTTCCATTTTGTAAGATCCTTTTAAAAGATTGTTTCAAATGGTGACAGAAATTTGAACTTGATAGAATTTGAACCAAAATATTGCATGAGGGCACTGTAAACATAATATCCCTGGGGGAATTAGAGATGGTTAGTGGGTATACTCTTTAATTCAATGTATTCCCACAAAGGTTCTTTTTAGATATGTTATGCCTATTTGTTTATGTTGAAATTAAGTATAGAAAGGTAAAGTGCTTGCATACGTCAAAATTCTGAGTCATTAGATGACCTCAGCTATCTCTTCGGTATCCCTTTATTTATACAAGTCCTAAATGAGGAAGTTGTGTGGATGGGAGAGGAAGAATAAGAAAATCATCAATCTGGAAACACAGAAGGTGTGCAGTCTTTTTATAAAATAAAAAACAATTAAAAAACATAGTTATAATTTCCATTAACTTCAAATTCATTATGCTGCACCAGTCAATCACCTGGGGTATTCAATTTAATCATTTGTAACTTGGGAAAATGTTCATGGGGGGGGGACACTGCTAAGTTTAACCCCAACGTTTCTGAAAGGCTGTATTCATATAGTTAACTCTAAAATATCCTTTAGTGTTTAGTTTAAATAACTCTTTAGTGTTTGTGTATGATGTAGGAATGTCAGGATAAAATACTAAAGTAATTCATATTCTCCCTCTGTCTCTCTGTATCTCCGACTGTGTCTCTCTGTGTATCTCTCTTTGTGTCTCTTTCTCTCACCCCAAAGAAGTAGTAACACTTGCTATGCTGAATTACATGTCAGTTTCCCAATTCCACCCTGTTATTGATCACCTAGGAAATAAAGGGATAATAGAACTTTGAGATGAAAACCTCATTTTACATGAGGAAATGGTGGCCCCCAAGGGGTTAAATGTTTTGCCAAAGGTCACATTGATTGATGAGGCAGGTTGGACAATTAAGAGCTGATTAGTGTTATGCGCATGTGTATTACTTTAAGAAAATGGATGTAGGAAACTCCAACTTTATAAAATAGACAAATACTTGATTGACTATTAGTATTATTAAAAGATTCACTGCATAAGGCTCTCTCATAGTTCATTTAAAGTAGAATCTGATTGACAAAAATTTGGACTGATACAGTCTTTCTGAAGCATGACTATTGCATAAAGTGAAGTACACTTGTCCTAAAATGCACAAACACCAGTGGAATCCTTTCATCTTCATTCAATCAACTAGGTATAGCTAACTATATAAGGATGTATTCTTTCAAACCAACAAAGATGAGATTTTAATGGCAAGGGGGTCCCCTCAGCTGATGCAATTTTACCTCCCTTGACATATTAGTAGATGACCTTACAGAATTTATGAGAAGAAATCAATTACCCGGTGTCCAGGCTTCAGTTTAGCTTATTTCAGTTCACTTCCTTGGATGACAAATACCCAACTTGTCTCTGGTGCTATATTTGAAACCTTTCTCTCTTGGCAGGACCTGCTACGTTTTTGTACTCTGGCATAATGGTTTATCCCTATGCTGTGATCAAGTACTAGAGTAGGATTTAGTGCATAAGATATACCAGTATGATTAATATAAGCACACCTAGAAATTTGCCCCTTTGTGAATAGGCACACAAACAGGTGCTGCCAGGATTCAGAAACTAACTTAAAGCCATTTAAAAAAAAATACATTCAATATACTTGGAAGAAAGGCTTATAATAAAGCATATGTCACCTTACTTCTGAATTAAATTAGGCAAAATTAACACAAAAGAGCACACATTTAAAAGTACTACAAATTTCTTTTCTCGGTAGCACAAGTCAGGATTAACAGTCTTACTGGAGGTAGGTAAATGGTTCAATGGGATTTTCTGAACTTGGGCATGTCTGTAATGAAGTAAATCCCGACTCTCCTCTCCAACTTTCCCTGCCATGCCCCATAAACTGTTTTATTTGAAACCTCACTGCTGCTTTGGACTTTACGCATTTTAAGGCCTCTGGCCCTACTGCCTCTCCCTGTGATCAGCTGCTTCCTCCCAGAGCTTCATTCCTTCATTCCACCCAGGTTTTCATTCCTTTCTAGTCTGTATTCCTGATTCTCTCCTCTAGGAGAGTCCTAGCTTGGTACCTTAGCCTCTGACTCTAGTCTCCCCTTTTCTAGCTTTCTTTTATATTTTGTCTTCTCCAATTAGAATGCAAGCTCTGTGAGGGGCAGACTATCTTTCATTTTGCTTATATTTGCATTCCTATTACATAGAACAGTGCCTGTCACATAGTTTGTTGGCTCGATTTGACATGTGAACATAGTAAATATATACATGTGTGTATATGTATATGCATGCACACATGCATACATCATGCAAACTCACATGTCACCTTCACTTTGTCTTTCTCTGATCTCTTCCACTAGCAGGAACTCTCTGTTCTTGTATTTACTCATCTCTATGTCTTCTTTCTTTCTCCAGAAAACCCAAAGTTCCTCAATATTAGGGACTATTTCAGTTGTATTCCTAGCACCTAGAACAGTCCCTCACTCATGGTGAACACTAAAGAAATGTTTTTGAAGCAAATTGTAAATATTTAATGTTTGGAGATACATGTCTATTATGTATGGATGTGATGACAGAGGAATGTTTATGTATACATACAGGAGTATTTTTTTAGATCAAAGTCCATTTTTGTTTGTTTCATATTAAATAGGTTTATGTAGCATTTCTCTCTTTACAGGGATAGGCCCAGTACAAGCTCATACTGTCTCATGAGAGCTGATAGCTAAATTTTCACTGTGAACATTGACACCTTGGAAATTGACAAATGCTACAAATCAGGGTTTGATTTATTGTTTTGTTGTTTGGATTTAAGAAATTGTTGGAGAAAAATATGAATGCAGATTAAACTTAAAGTGTATTGTATGTAAATTTTATTCCCTGGAGAGCCAGTTGTTAAATATTTACCATCTCACCACTGGATCAGTTTCAAGTAGGAGTTTTCTATAAATCCACTTCAATTCTTCTCAAGTGTTTAGTATTGAGCACATTGTTCTTATCTACAAGTATTTAGAAGTTGCAAGGAAATGGGTAATGGTCCCCTCTCAATAAGGATATAACCATCACCATTCAAATTACACTCCTCTGGACTTGTTTGAGGACAAAGATCTCAGTCCCCCTTCCCTCTCCACAGATCACATGGTTCAAGTAGCCCTGAGCTGGTCTCAATGAGGTCCCCTTCTGGGCTGTTTCCATATAAGGGAAGATTGAAGAAATGTCCCTGTGTCACCTCCCCATTGGCTGAGAACCCAAATAATAATTATGGAAGTTAGGGTTAAGAATACTGTGTTCTGGTTGGCTAGCTTTCCCGAGTATATTATAACCAATAAGTAATTGGCCAGTGATGAACATGGGGAGCGTCCATTTTGAGATAGGGACTAGGGATTAAAAAGGGGCCTATGAACCCTCACTCTCTGCACTTGCACTTGCTGGCTGTAGTATTTATTTGCAAGTGTCCATTCTCTAGAAAATGACAATAAATGAGCCTGTGACACCTCGATGCTGAGTTCCAGAGAATTATTGAGCAGGGGTCTTTTTCCTCTCAGTAGTGATCATCATCATCATACTGGATCATAGACCTAGACCTGTAAAAGACTTCAGAGACCATGAGGTCCAAACTCCTTATTTTACAGATGAGGAAACTGAGTCCCAATAATTTATCCAAAGCCACACCTGTAGCAAGTTGCGGAAACAGAACTTGAACTAAGGATGTTTGACTCCTAATGAATCATCTCTATGAAATAACAACATTTTCATCATTAATGAATGAAATATACGTTTTGGAGGATTTGGAGGGGGCGACAGGTGCAGGAGGGACTGAGAAAGGACACAGATATCATTAGAGAGTAACTGTTTTAAGCAGTTTAACATAACAAACAACTGTTTGGGAATTAATTTAAAAGTGAATGTAAAAAAAAAGTAAATTATCCTCTACACTTCCAGTATTATTGATCTGGCACAGGAACCCCCTTAGTAATTGCCCGAGAAAACAATTACTTTTACAGAAAAGATTTCCCATAGACTGGAATTAGACTAAAGCAAATCTTAACCCCCTGGTGTTCTGAATGTTAGCAGCATGACACAGTCTCTAATGAGGGTTCTACAAAGAGAGTGTCACAAAAAGTAAGATTTGGATGAGTGTTGGCTTTTAAGATGCGAATTTACCAATGTTTACATTAATGCAGGCCTGGTAGAGTTAGTTTGGATTGTAGCCTCTGTGTTAAGCATTTGAATACATTAGGGAATTGCTTCTTTAAATGTCTGTTTCACACACATACACACTCACACTGGCACACTGTCTAGCTCTTGAAATGCTGACCCTTCTAGGACATAAAAGAACCTATTATCAGAGCCTACTCCTCATTACTTTGGGTTCTACTATCCTTGTATCAAAATAATCCGGAAGGCTTGTTTCTTGAGCACTGTTGATAATTTTGTGTTTGTTCTTTTACTTTGTTTGACCAGGTTTATGACCGTTGCCTGTGAGAAAATAATTATTAAGAATTAATTTCTTGGGGGGGACCCAGAGATCAGTTTCAATCCTTTCTGCCCCTGACTCCAGAAAGCCCAGTTCTTGAGGAACTTCAGCAAATCTTTTCTGGAACAAGCCCAACAGAACAAAAGAAATGGAGACTGATTCTTTTGTTTAGCTAAGTGAAGAACCACACCAAGATACTGGAATTTACCCTTTATTTTGCATAGTCTTTGAGTTCATTTTTAATTTAGACCACCCTCCTCATGTCAACCAATGGAACTGAATAATGTTAAACAATTAGCTTAGATCAATGTATAATGACTTGCCTCTATCTAAAGAGGATAAAACCCTTGGGTCACACCCCTTTTGCACTGTCTTGCCCCTCTCTCTGGCCTTGCTCTCTCTTGCACTCTACCTCTTAGGACTATGTAGGTATGAAGGCCTAGACTATGAGAAGTTAGGGAGAAACACGGTCAATTCTTTACTGGTATCTATATTAATTAATAATAGATGATTACTGCCCAAACAGGTACAATAGCCATTAATACATAAATAGCAATTCATTTATAAAATACAATAGCCACAATAATTTTAGAAAACACATATCTGAGGACAGGAAACAGAACAAAGTTCACTCACCTGTGGAGGGTTTGCGTTTGTGAATTTGACTTCCTCAGCACTCTAATCTTTACAGATGAGCTAGTTGTTAATGGTTTACATTGAATAATAAATACCAACCAATGTCAAAAGACCTACTTTGACCATAAGATTGTTGTGCTGTTGTTGTTCAGTTGTATCTGATGCTTTGTGCCATATTTGCGATTTTCTTAGCAACGATATTAGAATGTTTTTCCATTTCCTTCTCCAGCTCATTTTACAGATGAGGAAACTGAGGTAAATAGGGTTAAGTGACTTGCCCAGGGTCACACAGCTAGTGAGTGTCTGAGGCCAAATTTTAATCCAAGAAGATGAGTTTTCCTGATTCCAAGATCAGTGTTCTATCCACTGCTCCACCTAGCTGTCATACACACATATACACATGCATATATACCATATATGTAGGTGTGTATTTATATATATGTATATATATACAAATATCCATAACCATAACCCCAGTTCTAGTATGTGCGTATATATATATACACTACACACAGAGAGAATTATATTTTATACTACATCTGTATATGTCTATCTTTTTCACCCCAGTGAGAATTCCCAAAAAACTTCCATTACTTCAAAGACACTGGTATCAAGCTTACCTCTGGTAGCCCCTTAAACTTTATTTAACCAATTCCCATGGGTTACTGGAGTGACAAGCATTAAACATTAATTGGAA
This sequence comes from Dromiciops gliroides, assembly GCF_019393635.1. Taxonomy (NCBI): domain Eukaryota; kingdom Metazoa; phylum Chordata; class Mammalia; order Microbiotheria; family Microbiotheriidae; genus Dromiciops; species Dromiciops gliroides. The sequence goes on from NC_057863.1 coordinate 575,344,414, forward strand.
ATGTGACGAAATTATAGTTCGCAATAAGACTGATATTATGCTTAGGGGATAGACTAAAGAATTCCATCAACTCTTGGCCAATTCTGCAGGAAGTGAGGCTTTCCAAACCAAGCTAGACTGGGCCAAGTGCAATAGATACATAGTTCACTGATTACCAGCATGTTTCTGAAAGCTATTCCAATTTGATGGAAACTTCTAGGACTTGGGGTCCACTAGAATAGCCTTGGAGATCCCAGGATCTTCTCTATACTATGATGCTTCAAAAGGACTTTTGTGTAAGATACTCTGACATGTATTTATTTATTTTCTGAATTATGTTGCTATTAAGGATTATTTATATCTCAGAATAATTATAGCAGCAAAAATGGTGCTCTCTTTAACCTGTTCAACTTTTTTTTTTGCGTTGTGAGTGATATACACATAATAATTTGGTATTGAAACACACTAGCAGATAATCTACAATGTTTCAGACTCCATAGGTTCTTAGGGTGAGGGTTAATACAGCCAATCCTATTTGCAGCCAGATCCATGAAGTCAGTATTTGAAATTGTTACTTGCATTTGCTTTGTAGTGAAGTAGGTTGAGAATATATTGCTCCAAGTAGACTAATGAACAGCTTCCAAGAGAAAGCCGTAAAAGGAATTGTACACTGTGCCCTCCTCTGCACAGTGTGCGCAGGTGAGTGAGGACAGCAGGCATCTCTTTTTTTCTAAGTCTTCACAAAGAGCTTCTGAAAGGTCAGGATTCCAGAGAGATCTCTTTGGTGCTAGCATCTCGATTGTTCCCAGGCTGCTTTTGGAACATGCATTTGTTGCCTTTCTGCTGGATATCAGAGGTCACCACCCTCTGAGAGGAGGAAACTGGGACAGATGGACAAAGCTACAGGATGAATGGAAAGGATGGAGAATAGAGAACAAGTCAAAGGGTGGTAATTTTTAAAGAGAAGGGGACCAAAATGTCATGTTGCTTAATTGGGATTGCTGCTATCTAACCAAGATAACTTGGTCATCCCTATTGATGGCTTCTTTCAAAATTTCAGTTGTATTTTTTTTCCTTTAGATATTTATATGTATTAGCAGTTGTTGAATGAATGCAAAATTATTTTTTAAATTCTATGTGTCAAGCACTGTATTAGATGCTAGAGATAAAAATATAAAAACGAAACAATCACTGCCCACAATGAATTTATATTCTAATATATAGATACTACATAGAAAAGGGAATAGTGACCAGGGAAGGAAGTTTTGGTCTGGTGAGTCACAGAGATGGTTTGATTACTATGCCCAGATAAAGATGGAGACTGGTGTGGGAAAGGGGAGTGACAGAACAGATGGCAAAATTTCTGGAATTAATAGTTGTTGAACGGGATGGCTTGCTGTTACTGCCACTCCAGATTTTAGTGCAGAATTCTCCATAGTTAATCTCTACTCTGAGAAAGGGAAAACCACAGAGTCAGCAAAACAGAAACACATGTATACAGCATTTGTTCTTTGGAAATAGTAAGAGAAACTTGGTTAGAAAAAGTTACTCCTCTCCTTTTGCATTGTAACAGGCCTATTGGAGACAACATGGATGCTTTGTCAAAGATCCTCAGATTTGAAAAGGTTCTTAAAGGTCATCTAGTGCAACCCATAATGCAACAGTCTATACCAGCCTTGCTAAGTGGTCATCATCCTTCTATTGGAAGGCATTACTGGTAAACTCAATGTTTCCTGAGATAGCCCATTCCTCTTTTGAATGACTATCATTGTCAGAAAGTTGTTCTATATGTTGAGTTAAAATATGCCTGTCAACAACCCATTGTTTTTAGATTCTTCCCTCCAGGGTCAAGCAGAAAAATGAACCTGCCATGTGATAGCCTATCAGTTGTTTGAAAACAGCTTTCACTATCACTTCTAAGCTATATTTCCTCACCAGTTTGGATTCTCTCATCCTCATATGCTCTAGTTTACCAATGTCCTTCTTAAAATGTGGTACCAGAACTAAACATGGTACTCCGGATGTTATTCAAACAGATAAAAGTGTGAGATTATCAATTTTGGACACTGTGTTTCTATTTATTACCATTTTTAGTTGCCATGTCACACTGTTGACTTATGTTGAGCTCCTGTTCTACTAGCAAGCCAGGTGTCTTCCCAATGAACTATTCCTGTCTGTCTGGCCTATCCTGTACCCATGCAATTGGTTTTTAGGACAAGTATAGGACTTTCTATTTCTCCCTTTTAACCTTCATTTTATGAATCAAATTCCAGCTTGTTAAGAATTTCCTGGATTCTAATTCTATCCTATAATATGTTAGCTACCCCAATAACCTTTTATTTGGTAAAACAAATGACAATTTGACAGATCTAATAAGTGTGCCATCTTTGTCTTTATCTGAGTTATTCTCATAGCTTGGTCCAGAAATCAAAATCTGCTTTTCTGATACCATCCCCTTAATGAGACTGTTCACTTTTCATATTCTCTTTTATTAAATCCATGCCTTTAATTAGCAATAGGGATAAAAATAATATGTGTACCCTTCAGGACTTCAGATTCCTTCCTAAGATTTCATATTTCCAGCAAAGATAAAGAGTTTACCCCTTCTTCTCTGGCCTACTTTGACTTTTCAGTATTGCAGTGACTTCCAGTATTTCATATGTGATTTTGATTAGAGTTTAACATAGACACTGTTGTATTTTTCTTTCTTTCTTTCTTTCTTTCTTTTTTTTTTTAGTGAGGCAATTGGGGTTAAGTGACTTGCCCAGGGTCACACAGCTAGTAAGTGTTAAGTGTCCAAGGCTGGATTTGAACTCAGGTACTCCTGACTCCAGGGCCGGTGCTCTATCCACTGTGCCACCTAGCTGCCCCCTGTATTTTTCTATGTAGCATTGTAGCTTGAAGAGTATATTGCTGTATTTTGTGATTTATGTCTCAGGCTACCCCTGAAGATGACCAGAATGCTTCTATCCATTCACTTTGAAGGGATTCAAAACATATGGTAAATGAGTGCTCTAGAGATTGCCCAGACTGCCGGGCCAGTATCACTCAATACAGTTCCATGTGGGTCAGACACCAATGCTTGTTTCTTTCCCAAGCTCTAGTTAAGTATCAACAACTACCTGTCAGATATCTATACTTGGAAGTCATATAGGCATTTTAAGCTCAACATGTCTGATACAGAATTCATTTTCTTTTGCCCTAAATTGGTCTCTTCCTACCTAACATCCTTATTTCTGTAGAGAGCACTAACATTCTTTCATTTGTGATCTTGAAGCCATCTTCAGTTCTTCAATCTCCCTCACTAGCCCTCTCCCCAATATCGACCTACTTGTTGAGACGTGATTCTAATTCCACAATCTCTTTCACATTTGTTCTCTTTTCTTTAGAAACAGAACCACTGCCATAGTCCAAGACCTTATCACCTCTTGTCAGGACTATTGAGGTAGTTTTCTAATTGGTTTCCCTACCTCTACTCTGTCCCTTCTGCAATTAATTTTCCATGCAGTTACCAAGCTTATATTTCTAAAGCATAGATCTGAGCATGTTAATTACCTGATCAAGAAAGTTCAGGATCTTCCTATTGTGTCTGGGATAAAATGAAAGCTTCTCGTTTTTGGCATTTAAAGCCCTTCACAATCTAGCTTCATCATGTTTTTCTAGAATCTAGAGGGATTTCATATTACTTCCCACACATTTTATCGCAGCCAAACTATCATACTTGCTGCTCTCCTTACAAGAGAGTCCACTTTCTCCGTCCATGCCTTTCTTATGGAATTGCACATATCATGCATGCCTAGAATACTTTCCTTCCTCACTTGTATCTTGGAATTCCTGAATCCCTTTAAGGTTCAGCTCACATGTCACTTCCTACATAAAGCCTTTCACTTATGTAGGAAGTGACATGATTTGTTCATTCCTACTTCTTGTGCTTTTCTTCTTATGGTTGCTTTATTTTTTTCAATTGTTTTTAGCTGGTGTTATTTCATTGTACTTCAATCCAGAGACTACTTCAGTGAAAGGAACAACTTTAGAAGGAAAAAAATAATTAAGAAAATAAATGCTGTGTAGTTTAACTCAACTTTAAAGGCTAATAATGGAGATCGAATATTAGCAACAGGCACATGAGTTATTAGAATACATTGAAAAAGAAAGATGTTATTAATATTGTATTTGGCTATAAACAAAATTATTTCTACATATTTCCCAGAATAGTAGATTCTACTCTTTTGCTTGCCATAAAATGAAGTATATAACATTGAAAAATCCATATGAGGTGGTGTGTATTATATGTAGTGTTCCAACTGTTTGCTACGGTAACTTTCTGTTTATTAATTTTTCTCTTGATTTAGATTTTCTAAAAGAAGTTTGAGTATTATTCCAGTAATTTCCTGTTGGAAGTTATGTTACCTAGGGTGCTATTATGATCTAGTCTACTTTAAAACTGAAAGAAATGAACTCAACTTGGAGAGAAATTGATTTATAATACCTTTGGTAATGTCCCTTGATGTTCTTTCCACTTCTGATCTCCAAATGTCTTGGTCACTGGAGAGTATAACAAAACTGTTAAACTCAAATTATACCAAATATGCTAAATCATGCCTTTAGTTTACTAATTATTTAAGTTCCATTGGCTCTGAAAACTTATTTTTTCCAGACTAAAAATGAAAAAATCTGGTAATTCCAGTCTCATTTCTGCAGCATCACTTCAGGGTAAACATAAGAACAATTCATTTACATGTTCTGGATCTCAGTTTCCTTATCTGTAAAATTAGGGGGTTGGGCTCTATGCTTTTTCAAGTTCTTTTCAACTATACCCCAGTATCCTATAAATCACTTTGTTCAATTTTTGATTATTAAAATCCTTAGCAAAGTGAAATATAGAACAACAAAGTAATTAGATTTCTAAAGGTTACATAGGAAATAGATAGCAAACAGATAGTCTAATAAAAAGATTTTTAATTCTACATGCTGGATTATCCATAATGCATTTTTCACCCCAGAACATTGCCAGATCTAGAGCCCCTTTACCTATTAATCACTTTTTATTTAGAAAATTAACCAACTAATTTTTGTATCAAACTAAATAAAGTGTTGAGTTTAAGTTCACTCCAACAGTTGAAAAGAGTGGATATAAAAAAATTATATTTTACTTTCAAATTAATTATATCATGTTTTCAAAGTAAACACATTGTGAAACACCACATAACTCATTCCAGAAGTAAAATATAAATGATTTTCAATATGATTCGCTCTTTTCAACCATTAGCTCTATGAAGTTTTCATAAATCTGTATCTTCATTCCTGATCTCTCTCTAGGGTCCCAGTTGAGCATTCCCATTGCCTACTAGACATTTCCTTCTGCATGTCCCACCAGAACCCAAAGCTCAACATGTCAAAGTCTGAACTCATCATCTTTTCTCTGAAATGTCCTTCTTTTACTGACTTTCCTATTTCTGTTCAAAGGCATTTGATTTCTCCCATCACTCAAGTTCATAATCTGGAAGTCATCTTGTATTCCTTCCTCTCCTATCTGATCAGTTGCCAAGTGCTTCATATTCTAGTTCTATTAGATCTCTCCAATCCACTCTTTCTTTTTCCTACTTCTACTTCTACCTCACTGGTTCATACATAACCTCATTACTTCTTGACTGAATTCTTTGAAGAGCCTTTCATCAGTTATCCCTTCCTCCAGTTTCTTTTTACTCCAATTCATCCTACATGCTATGCTAGAATAACTTTCTTAAACTGCACAACCCTAAACACATCAATGACTCCCCATTGCTTATTTAAAACAGTAAAATTGTCTTAACCTGGTATTCAGGGCTGGTTCCAAGCTTCTTTTTCAACCTCTTCTTATTCACACAATTCCTTTTTACATACACTATGCTTCATCTTACTTAGACGACTTGCTGTCTCCCAAACAAGTCTGCCTCTTTACCTTCTTCAAGTCTTAGTTTATGTTGTTTTCATTGCTTTTTACATCTTCACTCTTCTCTCCCATACTTCAAGGTTCAGGTCAAATATCACCTTTTCTTTCTATTATCTTCCAGTTGAAAAGTGATCATTCATCCCTAAGACATCAAAGAAAGGACTCATATGTGCCAAAAAATTTTGTAGTGGCTCTTTTTTTTTTTTTGCAGGGCAATGGGGGTGAAGTGACTTGCCCAGGGTCACACAGCTAGAAAGTGTCAAGTGTCTGAGGCCGAATTTGAACTCAGGTACTCCTGAATCCAGGGCCAGCGTTTTAACCACTGCGCCACCTAGCCACCCCCATGGCTCTTTTTTGTGATGACAAAGAACTGGAAATTAATGGAGAGTGCCCATCAAGTGGACAATGGCTAAATAAAAATATGGTGTAATAATGGAGTACAATACTGTTAGGCCATAAACATGACAAAAGTGATAGTTTCAGATTGGGGATAGATTTCAGAGAGAAACATGTGAAGATGAAATGATTCAGAATAAAGTGAGGAAGACTCCCAAAGCAATTTATGCATTAACATTTTTGGGGGGTGGGGCAATGAGAGTTAATTGACTTGCCCAGGGTCACGCAGCTAGTGTCAAGTGTTTGTGGCTGGATTTGAACTCAGGTCCTCCTGAATCCAGGGCCAGTTCTCTATTCAACGCACCACCTAGCTGCCCCTGCAATAACATTTTAAAGAAAAACAACTTTGAAAGATTTAAGAAAGCTAATCAATGCAATGATGACCTATGATTCCATGTAATAATGGTAATATTTATAATAATAATATCTAGTATAGCTAATGTACTAATAATATAACAATAATAATATACTAATAATAACTAATATCATCATTTAAGGTTTGCAAAGTGCTTTTAAAAATATGTCATTTTATACTCAAAACAATCCTGGGAGGAAGGTGCTATTGTTTGTCCTATTTTATAGTTGAGGAAACTGATGCAGGCAGAGTTTAAGTGACTTGCTCAGAATCACACAACTAGTAAGTCTCTGAAGCAATATTTGAATTCAGGTCTTCTTGACTCAAGGGCTAGAGCTCTCTTCATTTTAGCACCTAGTTGTCAGACGACGAACTTTGCTAACTACCTCCTGAAGACATAGAGTGAGATATACATTTTTGGTCATAGACAGTATTTGTCTTGCTTAACTTGGTATATTTGTTACAAGAGTTTTTTTTTTCCTTTTCTTTTAAATGGTGATCCTGGGAGGGAGGGGGGAAATTTTTTTTTTTTAACAAAAGTGAATATTCCCTCCTATGAAATGTCAGGTTATCTTATACCTCTCTAATGGTATTCCATTTTGTATCAAAGTTATTGATGTACAGATAATCCCCTCTCCTAGATCATGTATTCCTTGAGGGGAGGGACTCTGCCTTATTTCTTTGTAATTCCCTCAGTGCCTAATATAATACCAAACATGCAGAATATGCTTGATATCTACCTCAGAAAGATATTGTGAAGAAAGAACTTTGTAAGTTTTAAAACACTAAGTAAATGTGCAGGAGTATTACAACTCTTATGTATTCTTTTGGAAAGCTTGGGAAAACATTTTCCATTTACTGGTAATCCTAGTAAGTGGAAATTTATTTGGATATTTGGCTTGTAATGGAAAATGTTAAGAGAACAGAACCCACAAATGAAGAACATATTGAGGCAAATTCTTCTAGTATCTTATCTGCTTGGATGCCTTTTGTTAGTTCTCTTTTATAAGCTTTAACTCTTCCCAATTCTTGCTTAAAATGCTGATCATAATAAGTCCAAGAAGTGAAAGATTAGATTGTTCTGCTTAGCCCTAGAAGACAGGACTAGACAGATAGAAAGAAATTACATGGGGATAGATTTCAGTTAAATATGGGGGGGGGGGAGAGAGCGGAGTTTCTTAGTAATTAGAATTGTCCAAAAATGGAATGGGTTACTTTAGAAGAGAATCTATTCCATGTGCCTAGAAGTCTTCAAGCAGAAGCTAGCTGGATAACCATATTTTGATGATGAAATGGGATTCATAGTCTGTGGGGGTTGTGCTAGAAGATATTTGAGGTCTCTTTCTCCTCTGTAGTTCTTGACTCTAATTTATTGTCTTAGAAACCAGGGAGAAGGTTTTTCAGGTTGTTGAAAGAATAAATTGCATGTGACTCAGTGCATTGACTTTGTGACATCAATTTTGGCTTTTCAAAGGTACCTTATTTGGATATTTTATGTTCTAGAGAGATGATGACTGATTGATCAGTGAATTATTATTATAAATGCTATTATGCTGTCACAGAATTTTTTAGTTGGAAGTTTAGTTGGAAGTGTGTGAACCTCTTCAGAGGTTCATAAATTATAGTCTAAGGAGCCCTGGGGTTTCTGAGACCCATTCAGGAAGTCTGAAAGGTCAAAATTATATTTTAGAATAATTGTTGTTTAGTAATTTCAGTTCTATCTGACTTTTCAGGACCTTATTTCATGTTATCTTGGCAAAGATTCTGGAGAGGTTTGCCATTTCCTTCTCCAGTTCATTTTACAGATGAGGAAACTGAGGCAAATGGGGTTAAGTGACTTGCCCAGGGTCACATAGCTAATAAATATCTGAGGTTGGATTTTAACTCAGGCCTTTCTGATTCAAGGCTGCGTGTTCTATTTACTAGTTAGCTGCTCCCTTTTAGAATAATACCAAGATGTTATTAATATATTATAATACCTCTCCATTTTTCTTTTTGGTTGAGGCAATTGGGGTTAAGTGACTTGCCCAGAGTCACACAGTAAGTGTTAAGTGTCTGAGGTCGGATTTGAACTCAGGTCCTCCTGAATTCAGGGCCTGTACTCTATCCACTGCGCCACCTAGCTGCCCCACCTCTCCATTTCTTAACTACATATCTGAATCGAGGTCAGATTACCTTCATTTGCTTCAACCAAAATAATATCTCACAACAAAGTGAAAGGTGAAGCAAATGTAAAGATCCAGATGCCTTCTATTAGACTAGATATTGAAGAGATTTGCAAAAACATGTAAGACTGCCAATCGTGTTAATATTTTTTTGTTTTGGAAAATATAGTTATTTTTCATAAAGTATTATTTATGTCATATAATAGTTTTATTATTATTTAAAATTATTTAGTAAATAATTTTATATATATATATACATACATATATATACATACATATATACATATATATATATATATATATATATATATATACACACACACACACACACACATACATATATGTGTAGGATATATATATCCCACCTCAACAAAAGCTCTTTGGGATGTTCTTCAACTTGGAAGAGGTCCAAAGGGATCTTGAGACCAAAACCTTTGAGAACAACTGCTTTAGAAAAACCCAAATATGTGGGGCAGTTAGGTGGTACAGTGGATAAAGCACCAGCCTTGGATTTAGGAGATCCTGAGTTCAAATCATGCCACACACACTTGACACTTACTAGCTGTGTAACCCTGCGTAAGTCACTAAGCCCTCATTGCCCTGCAAAAAAAAGAAAAAAGAAAGAAAGAAAGAAAAGAAAAAAGAAAAAAAACAATGTGAAAGAAGAATGCTCCCTATAATCTACCTCACATTTGTCCATCCTGGCTTTGCTTTAAGACCTCCATTGAGAAGGAACCCTATACTTCCAAGGTGGCCCATCCCACCATGCATTTAATTGTTAGGAAGTTTTTCCTGACATTTGCCTCTTTACAGCTTCTACCCAACTCTTGTTTTTCCCACTGGATTTAAACACAATGAATTGTATCCTTCTATGGGGTATATAGCCCAGGCCAGAAGGAAAATTCCTTTCTTCACTTTCCACCTCCCTGCCCTTGTGTAGACGCTTGTACTTTTGTATGGCTCCTTTTATTTGAAAGGGTTGTTTTACATTAATTCCAAAGCTGTCTCTCTGTAGCCTTCATCTGTTTTGTGAACCAAGGAGGAGTAGTCAGAATCTACATGATAGACCCAGATGCTTAGGCAGAAGTAGAGAAGAAAATCAAAGACCACATCCAAGTCATTAATTTTGGCATAAAGTCAACCAATAAAGGCTAGGTCTGGCATTCTGTGGAAATCTATAGGGATCAGGGTAGATTTAAACCTGGTCTGATAGTGTTTCAATCCAGATCACAAAAGCAGCTGCTTGCTTGGAGTTTAGAATGCTGGGCTTGGAATTAGGAAGACTCCTGAAGTCAAATCTGACTTCAGATACTTACTAGCTGTGTGATCCTGGGCAAGACACTTAATCTTGTTTGTTCAGTTTCCTCATGTGTAAAATGAGCTGGAGAAGGAAAATGGAAAACTACTCCAGTATCTTTACCAAGAAAATCCCAAATGATGTCATGAAGAATTGGACACAACTGAAAACTTCTGAACAACAACAACAACCCACTTTTAACTATGGATGCTCATGCTTTCTGAGGGGATGGACCTTCAATAAGTAAATCTAATGTAGGAAGGAGACTGGAACTTGATCAGGTATTTTGTTTCCTGTTCAGTTGTATTTTCCAGAAGAAAATTTAGGTCAAATATTGTGACACAGCTAATAAAAAAGCTACCATTTATATAGCACTTTAACGTTTGCAAAATTCCCTACAAAAATTATTTCAAGTGTTATTATTATCCCCTCCTTTTTTATAAATAAGAAAACTCAGACACAGAGAGGTGCCAACACTCTACCCCACTTAGTTGCCTAGGTGCTACTGTTTATTTCATAAAATCAGTAAAACATAGTCAGGATGTATGGTTGGGCTCCAGATGTTGTAGTTTCCCATAGCATTATTCCCGGGGTCCTGGAAAGCTTAATGCATCATCCCAAGTTGTCTAATTTTGAATTAATTAAATCTTTTTGTGATGCTTGACATTCAAATATATTTCAAGGATACACTAGTCTAGGATACTCTAGTATTAGGATAAAGATTTAATCATCATTTATCTACTTAGTGAATTGGTTAGTCTCCATATGATCTCACTTATGTATAGTAATATGTATTATATGCATTTATTTCAACACCCTCAACTTTGTCCCTGCTGTGAACTAACTAGAATTTCCTTGGGCTCTACCAAAGATTTAAACTGGGAGGATGTTCTGTTCTGTATATACACATGGTTGAGCCTTTTTCTGTACAAATGATAGCATTGAGAACATTCATTCCCAGATCAGATGATTCCAGTTGATTTGCTCATTTTTATATATTTATTTTTTACTTTGCCAGCTTCTAATTGGTCATATTCTAAATTCTCTTTATTGTGAAATTATTCCATTACTTTTTTCCCCCATTGGAAACACAAAATTTCCCATTTTTGTCTTGAAATAAAATAACTGGTGAGTTTGATATAAACTTTTAAAAAATAAGCAGTTTTAAAAAATACTGTTTAGTACATCATAAAGAAAGCCTGTTTAACTGTAAAAATTTAGGGTAGCTGTTTTTAAAGTTTTTGGTTTTAAGACCCCTTTATGCTCTTAAACATTATTGAGGACCCCTCAAACATAGTTTGTTTATGTGGGTTATGTCTAATGACTTTTACCATATTAGAAACTAAAATGTCTTTAGTATTAATATGAAAATAATTGCCATTTTGCTGATTCCCTGAAAGGATGTTGGGGACCACCAGGGGTTTCCAGACCACATTTTGAGAAACACTGCCTTAGGAGATTACTTGACCTCGGGTTCATATTTCTTTTATGAGTGATGGTTCCTAAACAACCACAAAGATCCATAATTTCCCTAACTTAAAAATTGACTTCTCCATATTTAAAATGAGCTGAGAGCTGTTACCACAGAAATACTGTTATACATCATTTTAGCAATGCTTATTAAGCAAGTAATTGGCTTACAGAAAATAAAATTAGGGTTTGCATAGTAGATAGTAACTTTGGGATATATGCAATGGTTATTCTTACTTTCAATAAAATGCCACATTTGCTTGATGTGGCAAATTCCTTGGCATGGTGTCAATCATTACCACATCTGTGAGGCTATTGCCTCTGGCCCCATCACCTTAATTTCTCTGTCTTATCAATTAATATGAAATATCTAACATAGCCATTGCCCAGTTTACAAAAGTTAATTTGTGGGTTCATTGGTTTGGGCTCAGAACACATTTTCATGTAGAAACAATGTTATATGAGGTTATGAATTTCGAATGCAGCCTACAAAAGTCTATTGAACCCTTAATGTCCCTGAGGAAGAGCACTATATAATCTAGCCCTCATTTACAATATCACTTATGGGAAAATGAATTCAAAGTTCCAACTTCCTGGAAGAAATACCAGGTATTTATTTCTTCTTCTTAAAGTAGGAGCAGGAACTTCTGCTTATCCTCACTTCTAGGTGGTAGTAAGAAAGGAAATTCCCAAAGCTCAAACTCATAATGGTATCTTTAGTAGCTTGGCACAGGAAATCCAGAAATGATGAGTTTGGGCATGTATGGGGTGGTTAGGGTTCAGGGCCAGACCATTTAAGGATTGGACCATGGTACTAGGGAGTGGGATAGGTGGGTATCAAGGATTGACAGGAGATAGATTTTCCCCTTTCTCATTCTCCCCCCTTTCTTTGGCTACCATTCAGCCTGTCTTGCCACCAAGGACCTCGATTTTTATTTTGGAACCATTGGAGGTAACACCCCAGATACCAGCAAGTGTTTAACAAGTGGGAAAATTAGTAAAAATCAGGCATATATGTTAGGGGATGGTTGAATGTTTGGGGTTTTTGTGTGCATTTATTACTACTTTATTTTAAGGTGATATCTTATTAAAAAAGAATGTTACAGCCTATTTTATACTGAGGTTTTAAGTTTAAATAGTTAAATCACCAGGCTACCTTCTCTTTCATTTGTACAGTTTGGTACAGTTGTTCTTTGATTTATTTTGGGGTAATATGTTGCAATCCATTCATGTCCACTGTGTCTCTTCATTGTCCTTCAGGTGACCTAGAACTTTAATTCTTTGGAAGCTGTGATTTCATGATTTGTAGTCATTACTGGGAAAATATTTATATTAAAAAGATGGCATTTTCTTTAAGGGGAAAATTTAAAGTCATTAAAAACATTATGCAATTTCCCAAATTCAATCTAACCCACTTTCTTCCTCTTATACATTTGTGATCCCAGATTTCTGGCCCTTTACAATATCTTTTTGTGGGCAATGAGGGTTAAGTGACTTGCCCAAGGTCACACAGCTAGCAAGTGTCAAGTGTCTGAGGCTGGATTTGAACTTAGGTCCTCCTGAATCCAGGGCCAGTGCTTTATCCACTGTAACACCTAGCTGCCCCCTACAGTGTCTTTTTATGTAACAGTTAATAAGAATAATATGAATGGCATTTACATCACATCACATATATCATCTCATTTAATCTTTGTAACCACCCTGTGAGATTGGTGCTATTATTATCTCCATCTTCTTGATGAAGAAACTAAAGTAGAGAGAGATTAAGTAATATGAACAGGGTCACATCTCTAGTAAGGATCAGAGGTAGGATTTGACTTCAACACCTGATCACTTCACTAGGTCACAATGCTGTGCTCTGTGTGTGCATGTGTGTGTGTATGTAATTGTCTCTCTCTGTCTCTGTCTCTCTGTCTCTGTCCCTATCTCTTTCTCTCTATCTCTGATTCTCTGTATGTCTTTGCCTCTCCGTCTCTGTCTCTCTCCGAGTCCAAGATTTCCTTCCTTGTCAAAGAAAGGCATCCAAGGTCTACTTTTAGCTCTTACTACATCTCACCATCTAACTACTTTGTTTTTTCATTTGTTAAGGTTATATGGCTTATCTTTCTAAAAAGAGAGGGGGGGCAGAGACAGAGACAGAGAGAGAGACATACAGAGAATCAGAGATAGAGAGAAAGAGATAGGGACAGAGACAGACAGACAGAGGAAGTAGAAAGAGGAGGAGTAGGAGAAAGAATAAGAGCTATGACAGGGCTGTAGGGAAAAGAAGGAGGAAGAGGAGGAGCAAAAGGAGGAAAAGGAAGGAGGGAGAGGAAGGTGGAGGAAAGTTTATTTAATAAAATGAGGTAAGATATCAGAGCTCAATAATTATTAAGAGAAATGATGCAATTTTAGTAAGTTGTAATGTATATCTGAACCTATCTTTTTGTTCCATTATAGCCTGTGATGAATATAAACAATAACTCAACAGTTAGTAGAGAGGAGTGATGACCCATCTTCACTAGAGATGGGGTTATCATCTTTAAACTCTGCTACATTAAGTTTCACCTACATATCTGAGGAAAATTAGCCATTTCTTTATCAAAAACCTAGGATGGAACAAGACTCCGTGGCAAAAAGAGATATTTGACTTAGAAGTTAAGAAATGGTACAGGCTTAGGCACACTGCTGAGAAGACCAAAGCTGGTACCATCAACAAATTTTAGGCAGTTACTCTCCTTACCTCCGTGTCTTCCCTCTACATTTCCAGGACCATTATCAAAGATATTGGCTTCAACTCTCCTTGTGGGGAAGTGCCAAGTGGAGATGGGGAATGAGATGGGGAAGCTGTAGGAGACAACAACAGCAGATGTTAGATGTTAGATGTCTCATTACAAAGAGAAGACAATGACAAAAATATACAGTACCTACAGCCTAAAGTTGTGGTGGGCAAACCTTAAAGCACTATACAAATGCTATATAGGAAATCGTTGCATTGGTTGCCTTGAATCTAGACCTGAATCCCAGGTTTCCTTCCTTATCAAAGAAAGGCATCCAGGGTCTAGTTCCAGCTCCTACTACATCTCACCATCTAACTACTATGTTTCCTCATTTGTCAAGGATACATGGCTTCTCTTTCTAAAGGGACTTGGGAACAATAGCTACTATAAAGAAGACAATACATACAGATTCTAAGTTAGAACAATAATATACCGTGCATGAAAGCTCTGTAATTTTTCTTGTGAGATTATTAGCTGTCTTTTTTCTTATGGATAGAAAAAATGCAAATGGGATGCTAATGATGTAGATCCATCTGCTATTCTTAAAGTACCATAGAAGAAGGCCTAAATTTAAAGCTGTTCTATGGCAAATTCTCAGCTTTGAAAACCGTCTTTGGAGAAAGCTGTTCACATCTCAAACAAGCTTTGTTGTCTTTTGAGGTACCAGGACGATTTCAAGGATGTGGAGTTTCCACTCTGAAAATGCTACTTCGTTCTTCATAGACTACAATCTCTTCTGGAACCTGTGGCAAATATGTTTATTGCAATGTACCAAATATATGTTGAGGCTGAATTTTAATGTAGTATTTGGAAAGGCTGTTAAGTAAATTATGGCAAGTAAGTGGTAGTTAACTACTGATCCGTGAAGAATCTGCAGAAGAGTCAATGATTCTCTTAAATATTTGTCCCTTCATTAATGTTCAACCTAGTAAGTATTCCAAAAAGCATTTACTTCTGAGATCCTGTAGCTGAACTAACTTCATCTAGGCCAATAGTCTCTATAGTTATTTATCTGACAGTAGTATTGCTTCCTATTCTACCTCAAATTTAGAGAGAGAGCCTATTAGATTTGAGGTGTTAAACATCATTTAATCTAATCTCCTTATTTCATAACTGAGGAAATTAAGGCTCACAATAAGTAAAGGGAGTTGCCCATCCTTTCCTCACCATGCTGCCTATACTTTTTTTGGTAGGGCAGTGAGGGTGAAGTGACTTGCCCAGGGTCACACAGTTAGTGTCAGGTGTCTGAGGCTGGACTTGAACTCAGGTCCTCCTGAATCTAGGGCCAGTGCTTTGTCCACTGTGCCACCTCGCTGACCCCAATGCTGCTTATACTCTTGTCCGCATCTTTATCTTTTTAATTCTATTCCCTCCAATGTTGGACTCTCTTGGAGTTGCCTTACTTTGATAGGCGATATGCTTATCTTGCTAGGAACCAGGTTTCCTTGCCATTCCCTATAAACACACCCATTATTTCCAGGTTTGCCTAATTTACTTTCCTGTTTCCTTTTACCTGTTGTCTTCCCTATTAGATTGCTAGCTATTTGAGAGCAAAGACTGTACTTATTGCCAGTATTTTTATCTCCAGTATTTAGAAATGCCTGGAACATTGTAAGTGCTTAACAAATGCTCTATCTGTCTGTCTGTCTGTCTATCTACCAATCTGTCTATCATCAATCTCTATCATATTTCAATCAATTATATATCTATGTAGCTATCTCTATCATCTTTCAATCTATAATCTCTTTCTATCTGTCTATATAGCATCTTTCAATAAAATCCTCTCTCTCTCTCTCTCTCTCTCTCTCTCTCTCTCTCGATCAATCAATCAATCTATCATCTATCTAATGTGACATAGCTAGTATGGGGCAGAGATGAGATCTGAACCCATCTTCTGATTCCAAGTCCAGTGCTCTTTCTATTGTACCACGCTTGCTCTAGTATAAATCAACCCTGGGACATGTTAACTTCCCAACTCTTTGGGTCTCGTTTTACAAAGACATAATTCCAAGCAGTATATCCAGAGACAAAAAGGCTTCTCTGATAACCCCAAGACCAGCTTTGAGTCCAGAATTAATTCTTAGACTTATTATTGTCGAAACTTTTTCCCCAAATCATTTATTTTCTAAATAATTTACTATAATCTAACTTTTATCCATAATGCAAATGAGTGGATAATATTATGTTAAAAACAGTTGTGGTCATTAGGAAAAGATTATGTGCACTAGCATGCCCAAGGACATATGTCAAATCCAGAATACATATGTCACATAGACCATATATATCAAATCCATAATAAATAATATAAATGTGCACTTTACACTTTAAAATTACTTGACATGGGGCAGGTAGGTGGTGCAGAGAATGGATAGAGCACCGGCCCTGGAATCAGGAGGACCTAAGTTCAAATCACACTAGCTGTGTGACCCTGGGCAAGTCACTTAACCTCAATTGCCTCACCAAAAAAAAAATAATTGATAGATATTTTCTAATTTAAGACAAGAATGCTTATTACCCCTATTTTACAAAAAGATTTAGAAAGGTTAAGTGGCTAGCAAATTTCTCAGTCTGATTAGTGGGTTTGAACCCAAGCCTTCCTATTTGAAATCCATTTTTCCTAATGAATTATGATGCTTTCTTAAGAGTTAGTGCTAAGATTGCTCATCATCACTTTCTAAATGATGTAGCATAGAAGGGATAAATGTCTCTAAAGCAGAGCTATGATCCTTGAAGTGGGTTTTGTATTTCTGATTATATGAATCTTTGATGACTAGCCACCTAGAAATTATTTTCAATTTGCATTGACATTTTATGAAAAAAACCCTTACATTCTCAGCCTTACCACTAACCTAAACTTATGATGTAAGGTACAGAACCCTGTACTTTTTCATCTTTTGCTTTTGAAACTAATGAGTAGTAGTTTCTTGAGTATAATGAGTTTCTTGGCTATAATGGAGAATAAATGGCTTTAGTTTGGGTGTGTGTATACAGACTCTCTATTTCAGAGAGAGGGGCTAACAAGAATGGGCAGTGATTCCTTAAACTTATTTTCATGTTGTAAATGGTACCTATTGGTTTTTGTTGATATATTATTTTTATATTTTTTGAATATATTTTGCTGATACATTATTTTGTTTTCATACAACCAATGCTTCCCAACAAAACCACAGACCCCTCCCCCACCAAGTATTCCATATATTAATTACTGTGGAAACTGAGAAATGGCAGTATGACATTAGCATTGAACATTACTTTTGACTAAATTTTTTATGTCTTTTAGGGTTGAATTTATTTACAGTGTTATAGTTGTGTATATTGTTCTCTCTATTATGTTTCTGTTGTTGTTGTTGTTTGTGGGACAATCAGGGTTAAGTGACTTGCCCAGGGACATACAGCTAGTAAGTATCAAGTGTCTGAGACTGGATTTGAACTCAGGTCCTCTTGAATCCAGGGCCAGTGCTTTATCCACTGCGCCACCTAGCTGCCCCATATTATCTTTTTTTTTATTCACCATCACTTCATACAAATCTTTCCATGTTTACCAAAATTCTTTGTGTTAATCATTCTTTAGCATACATCCCATTACATTCATATATTTTCAGGCATAATTGGTTCATCCATTCCTATGTTGTTGGACATGTATCACAACTATGAACATTTCTGTACACATGGCTGTTTTCTTAAGGTCAATTATTTTAAAGATCTTTGCAAACCTTAAAAGTGCTACATAAATGCCATTGTTGTTTATTATCTGGAGTCAGCATGGTACAATGGAAAGTAGACAGGATTTGGAGTCAGAGGCCCTGGGTTCAAACCCTGACTCTTCTTCATTAGCGACCTTGGTTGAAGAAGTCCCTTGACCTATCTGGGCCTTAGTTTCTTTATCTGTAAAAGGAGGAGACTGAACTAGATCGCTTCTAAATTTTTATCTTATAGAGCAATATCATAAACTGACATGAAGTGCCAAATATTGTGCTATAACTAGAAAACTGAATAGGTTATAACTTTATAGTTCAGACAAGTGCAAGAAGAGCTTGCTGGCATCAACAGAGAAGGCCTTATAGGGGAAGCAGGACTTGAGCAATAGGTCACATATATGCCAACCAGGAGGACGTATCCCCTGGAGCACTGTGACCCTTTATGTGATTGCCAACTCTATTACAAAAAGATCTCTCTTGAAATATAGGGAGAATACAGAGGACTGTAAATGATCCTTAGGAAATACCCATTGATAGATGGTTGGAGGAAGAAGAGGAGCTAGGTGTAAGACAAAGAATTAATGAGTGGTATCATAGAAGTCAAGGAAGAGAGTTCTTCAAGAAGACAACCCAGTGTCCATGGTGTGACATGGAAGTCCAAACGCTGATAGGCTGCATTAAGGAAGGTTTAGTGTCCAGAATGTGAAAAGTGAGTCTCCTTATATTCTGCTCAGACCTCAATTGGAGTGTGTTTTTGTGCTCAATTCTTGGTACCATATGTTAGGAAGGAAATTGGTGAGCTAGAGGATGTCAAGAGGAGGATAACCAGGATAGAAATAATAATATAAATATACAGTATACGATGGCCTATTCTAAGTTTATGTCTAGTTTATTTCCATTCCTCCATATTGGGAGGCATTAAAAGAAAGGTTTACTAATTTTAAGTTAATGAAAAAATGCATCTCTGCTGTTAATCAAGAAGGGGCAAAATTATAATAGTTATTTTGTATTTATTATTATTAATTCATGAAAAGATTCAGCAGAAACATCAATTCAGTAAAATACATAAAACAAATGACTATAAATACAAAATATTATTCCACCAACGTTTGAAATTCTGTTTTCCACATTCTTTGTTGCTACATGGATTCCTTAATCCTTTTTTCTTTTATGAATTCTCTCATAAATAGGAGCATCATTCAGTCATTTTTTGAATTTCATACTGATCCTCAGCCCTCAGCCCTTTGGTTAATGACAGGTGGTATGATAGATAGAGTGCTAGGCCTGGAGTCAGGAAGTTCAAATTTAGCCTCAGATACTTACTGGTTCTGTGACCCTGAATAAGTAACTTAACTTCTGTTTGCCTCAGTTTCTTCATTTGTGAAATGGGGACAATAATAACACCTATCTTTCAGGGTTATAGGGATTAAATGAAGCAATAATTGTAAAGCACTCACTTTCCTCTCTATTTTGAGCCCCCCACCCCCACCCCACAACTGCCTCACCTCCTTTCAGTTCTAGAAGCATAATCAAATCAGTATTACTATTGCTCCTGGAAAGGGTGCATCAATCCACTCCACTAAAGCTCTAATCCATATCCCTTTAATTCAACACATCAAAATAACCCTTCCTTGGCTGCCACTCTCTAGTATAGCCTTTTCTTTTGTATTTGAGTTTTCGGGGCTTAGCATAATACCTGGCATGTAGTAAGCTCATAACAAATGTTTTTCCATTCCTTCTTCAGTTATTCATTGTCTCCAGGGCCCTAGTGGCCTCCAGCAGACATTGATAAGGAGTGTAAACATTAAAGCGTGCTGTAAATGCATTCTATTAATATTTGTCTAAAAACCTCAAGAGCTTTGGATATTGAAAATTTAAAAAAACTTTTATAATCTGTTACAAATATAGCCATATATGTGTACATATATATGTACATGGGCAGCCAAATAGCTCAGTGGATAGAGTGCTAAGCCTAAAGTCGGGATGACCTAAGTTCAAATCCAACCTAGCTATAGGATCTGGGCAAGTCACTTATCCTCTATTGCCTAAGTTTCCTCCTCTGTCAAATGGGGATAACAATAACACCTACCTCCCATAGTTGTGCGAATCAAATGGGATAATAATTGAAAAGCACTTAGCACATACTAAGCACTATATAAATAAATGTTAGCTATTATTATCATTATTCTGATTGGGGGCAGCTAGGTGGTGCAGTGGATAAAGCACCGGCCCTGGATTCAGGAGTACCTGAGTTCAAATTCGGCCTCAGACACTTGACATATACTAGCTGTGTGACCCTGGGCAATTCACTTAACCCCCATTGCCCCACCAAAAAAAAAATCATTATTCTGATTGTTATTATTTATACACACATACATATATATTATATACCCACTTAGAAAAGTGTACATTTATGGGCCATGAGTATTGTGATTAGTGAATTATTCAGAATATTATGATTTTGAACCAACCAGTTAAAAGATCTTAGTTAATGAACTAATAAAATATTTGATGATGACTTAATTAAGAACTATTCATCGACCACCAGGAGATATTGTAGGAGAGGCTTCAGATGAAATAAAAGAAAGGCTTCTAAAGTCTGCTTGAGGGGAGAAGAAAAATCCATTTGAATGTAAGAAGTAGAAAATGATCATTTAGCATGAGTTCAATATAAAAATGCTGAGAGGGAATATAATAAAATAGTAATCTCACTGTTGTAAGTTAGTGGGAAATGTCTCCTGGAAGAAAGATATTTTTTTGAAGTGGGAATTCTCAATGAACATAAAAGATAAAAATAAAAACCTGAGAGCCATGAAGTTGTCCATTATTTTTGTAGCTTGGTGGGCCTAATATATCTGTTTATAGCTATATCTCTCAACTAATGTCATATGTAAGGTAGGTCTTTGGAAAAATGCCCTGACCTAGGAAACTGAAATGATTGTCTTAATGTAATCTGTTGATGTGCCATATTCCTCAGATGCACTCTTTCCTTTTTCTTTTTAATATATTTTTATTTTATTAAATATATTCCAATTACATGTAAAATATTTTAATGTTTTTTTTTAATTTTGAGTCCCACATTTTCTCCTTCCCTCCTGCTCCTCCCCTCTCCTTGAGAAGGAAAGCAATTTGATATTGATTTTCTATGTGAAGGTATGCAAAACATATTTCCACATTAGCCATGTTGCAAAAGAAAACAGACAAAAAATAATAAAAAGAAAAAAGTAAAAACATATTCTCCAATTTGCATTTAAAGGGTTCATCCCTCTGGAGGTAAATAACATTTTTCATCATAAGTCCTTTGGAATTGTCTTGGATCATTGTCTTGCTCAAAGTAGTTGTCTTTCACAGTTGATCATCCATACAATGTTGCTGTTACTGTATACACTATTCTCATGGTTCTACTCTTTACATCAGTTCACATAAGCCTTCCCAGATGTTTTTCTGAAACCATCTTGCTCATTATTATCATAGCACAATAATGTTCTATCACAATCATATACCACAGCTTGTTCAGGTATTCCCCAATTGATAGGCATCCCTTCAATTTCCAATTCTTTGCCCCCAGAAAAAGTGCTACAATAAATATTTTTGTACAATTAAGTCCTTTCCCCTTTTCTTTGATATCTTTGGGATATAGATCTAGTAGTGGTATTTCTGCATCAAAGCGTATTCACAGTTTTGTAGCCCTTTGGACACAGTTCCAAATTTTTCTTCATAATTCTTGATTCAGTTTACAACTCTACCAACAGTGCATTAATGTCCCATTCTTTCCACATCACCTCCAGCATTTGTCATTTTTCCCTTTCTGTCATGTTAGCAGATCTGATAGGTATGAGGTAGTACCTCAGGGTGAATTTGCATTTCTCTAATCAGTGGTGATTTAAAGCATTTTTCTGTGTGACTATAAACAGCTTTGATTTCTTCTTCTGAAAACTGCCTGTTAATATCCTTTGACCATTTATCAATTGGATAATGGTTCTTATTTTTATAAATTTGGCTTAATTCTCCATAAATTTGAGAAATGAGGCCTTTATCAAAGAAACTTACCACAGTGGTTTTTACCCAGTTTCCTACTTTCCTTTCTCAGATGCAAACTTAATAGTTTCGGAACTCATTGCCTTCACTATGTATTTCTTGATAACTTTAAACAAATGAGTCATTCATTTGGTTGAGTGTTCAAGGTCCACTTCTTCTTCTTCTTCTTCTTCTTTTTTTTTAATGGGGCAGTAGGGGTTAAGTGACTTGCCCAGAATCACACAGCTAGTCACACAGTGTCAAGTGTCTGAGGCTGGATTTAAACTCAGGTCCTCCTGAATCCAGGGTCACTGTGCCACCTAGCTGCCCCAAGGTTCACTTCTAAGATCACTTTTAAACCAGGTGGACAGGGAATCCAGACCAAGTAACACCAAGTAGGAATTGTGAAGAAGGAATCTACTTTGTCCTCCTGGACACAGAAAAAGATGAAGAATTTGATTATAATAAGGATAAGGAGAGATTTACATCCCAAATTAGCAATAAAATGTTGTTGTTGTCATGTCTGACTTGTCATGACCCCATGGATCATAGCCAGGCCCTTGTACCCTTCACCATCTCTCAAAGTCTGTCCAAGTGCATTTTCATTATTTCCATGATACTATATCTATCCATCTCTTCCTTTGCCATGCCCTTTTGCTTTTGCCTTCAGTCTTTCCCAACATCAGGTTCTTTTTCAATGAGTCCTGTCGTCTCATTATGTAGCCAATATATTTAAGCAATAAAATGAGAGATTTTTTAATGGATACCTTTAACTGGATATTGAAATGATTAAAATGTTGGAGAAAACGAGTAAGGGCAAAATTGGGGGCCAAAATTTTCAATGATGAAAATTGATGACACTATGACAACACTATCATTTTTATGATGATTTAACCAAACTGTACATGATTATAACATATATAGTCATAATAATAATTAACGTTTATCTAGTAATTCAAGGTTTGCAAAGCATTTTAGATACATTACCCTTTTGATAATATTCTTCACATTAAGTAATTTTGAAAGGGATTAAATGAGAATTTTCTCTGTAGATAATTTTCAAAAACAAATCAAAATTTTGAATTTTCATGAAAGGTGAGGTCACTCTAGTTGCCACTTATCAGTTTTATTATTATGCCTAGTGTTTTTAGATATCTAGGTAATAATCATCTATCATTAAATAGCATAGTGACACTAATTCATCCTCAAGGGATTTTTCCTCAGATCACTGACTTTTGAGCAGATGTGCTCTCACAGATGTTAGGAAGAGTTTCCCCTAGACCTAATTATTGTTTTATGATGTTTATTGAGCATCCATGCTATGCTAGAACATACAAGGTATACATGCTAAGGGTGTTTGCCTTTTAGGAAAATGTATGCTAAGGTGAAATAATGTTTATCTTTATCACAAAGCAAAGAAGAATAAACACATCAGGATTATAGCTAGGTACATATCAGTGTGAGGAATGAATAGGATAAAGTGTTTGCATGTATTGAACCTACACTATTTATTATAATTATGGAAAATATGGTGATTGGTTCCTGAACAAAGGAAATATATAGTGCATACTCAAATAATGTATGACTTCAGGGGATTTCTTGTTCAACTAATCAGGATCTAGCTTTATTCTTTTGCTTAATAATCTTTAATAAAGAAGGGATTCCAACTAAGGGCTCACATAGGAAGATATAAGGATCTCAGCCAATAAAGTATTTGTAGATGACCATATAATGATATGGTAGATAAAGTTCCTGTACAAGTATGTATGTGCTTAGAGTTTTTTTTTCCCCATTTTTCTTTTTCTTTTTAGATTTCTTGATGTTCAGTCTTTGACTTCCTATTTAAATATATCTCAGGGTGACAGTCCAGAGGTATAAAGTTTTGCAGGAAATATCTTCAACTGATTCACCCAGTTGGTTAGGCTGTGTTTTTAACAAAGGGACTAAATAGAATCATTGAACCATTGCCTTATTGGTTTAAAGCTGGAAGGGATCTTTGTGATCATATCATACAACTCCCTCATTTGACGTATGTGGAAACTGAGACTCAGAGAGATTAAGGCAATAAGCAGCCAAAGCTGAGCTTCAAACCCACATCTTGAGAAAAAAAATTAATTATCTAACCAATAGGAGTTTGTAGACTGTTTAAGACATATGACATTGGGGCGGCTAGGTGGTGCAGTGGATTAAGCACCGACCCTGGAGTCAGGAGTACCTGAGTTCAAATCCGACCTCAGACACTTAACACTCACTAGCTGTGTGACCCTGGGCAAGTCACTTAACCCCAATTGCCTCACTAAAAAAAAAGAAAAAAGTTAAAAAAAAAAGACATAAGACATCATAGAAAAAAAGGAAAAGCCTAAAGAGGGCAAAAAAATGACACATCCACATCCCTCTTCTCCAAAACTATATTTTCTTGACTGTGGTGATGAGAACAAGCAGTATGAAAAGGCTTCTAAATAGCCTGGAAAGTCAGGGTGATTGACTCAGATGCAGGTGGCTCTGGAGACTTACTAAAGGCCTGAAAGGAGATGGGCCTGATAGGATTTGTGTTTGATTGTAATAGGATAATGAAAAGAATGATAAAGGAAAGGAGCCAGACCAGTGATACAAAGTTCCACAAAAAAGGAATTCAGACTCATTAGTGGAGTCACATTTGCATATTTATACTTAATTTACATAATTCTGGGCTCTTTAAATATCTTTTTACGACTTATTTTACATAAATGTCCCAGTAGGGGGTCAAAGGGACATAATGAGAAGTTCTAGACTTTTGTCCTGTGTCCTAGATACATTGAAGGAAAGAGCTGAGTTCTCAATATGCTGTAAAGTATTGGAGCACCCTTGGAGCATATGAGAATGCATCCTGAGCCAAATTAGTGCACCTAAGGGCACAGATCTAAAGCTGTGTGATCCTAAAAGGGGGCTGAGGGATAAACTTAGAGTTTGCCACCATATAGTACAATTATCCCTTCCACATCCGACTTTCCCCACTGTGGTTTCAATATATAGAGTGTTTCAATATATCACTGGTCAGCAAAAGAAGTTAAATGTGAATTTTAGTGGAGTTTTGCAAAAGCTGCAGATGCCACAGAAAAAGTTTAGAAACTCAGAAGTGCATAAAATATATGTATAGTGTTATGTAGTATCAACCCAAATTTACAATAAGTCATTGTAAACACCCAATAAAAGAAAAAGAAAAATTCAGACTTCTCTGATACAAAGGGAGGGTCAAAAAATTTTATGCTGATTTCCTAGATTGCCAAGGTATGGTACTCCTAACCCCTGCTATGTGGAAGGGATAACTGTATTACTTGTTATACAGGCTTACTTCTCTAGTGAAACTTTAGAAGGCTTTGAACAAATGTCTTTAAGAAGTTGTGCCATCAGGGGCAGCTAGGTGGCCCAGTGGATAAAGCACCAGCCCTGGATTCAGGAGGACCTGAGTTCAAATCCAGCCTCACACTTGACACTTACTAGCTGTGTGCCCTTGGGCAAGTCACTTAACCCTCATTGCCCTGCCTGGAAAAAAAAAAAGTAGCATCAAAGCGATATAAACCCCTCCCTCTAGAGATGGTGCTAAGGTACTATACCATCTTTGATGGATCTTCTAGCTGTTCAAGAAGAGTTAAGATAGAGGACAAGAGCTGAGAGCTACTGTACCTGCTTGGCACCACCACTAGCAACTGCTACTTGCTGCCTCTTTGGACGGAAACTGCCATCCAATGCAACAAATACAGTGAGTGGCCTGGGAGATCTTTTTTTTTTTTTCCCCAGCAACAAACATTTATTTTATTTTCTAGTTACATGTAAGGGTACTTTTCAACATTCATTTCCATAAGATTTAGAGTTCCAAATTTTTCTCCCTCTCTCCCTCCCTTTCCTCCCCCCTCCACAAGATTGTAATCAGGTTATATATGTACAATCCACAAGTGTTCTTTTTATCAGTTCTTTCTATAGGGGTGCATAGTAAGCTTCATCATTAGTTCTAAAAATTTATTTTTAGAGGAAAAAAATTATTTCAGTCCAAAGAATGGCTAGAAATACCACAAAGAGAAAATAGAAATGTACTTAAATATGGAACTATACAGGTCGGATGATATGTTGACCTTTTATTATGTTTGTAGGTAGCAAAGTATACTCACTGGAGTTGAGATCAATAAATGTGGCTTACTAGGCCTTACTAAAGTTGTTTATTTTTCAGATTTCTGGGACTAGAGTAATAGCTGCATGTTAATGTCTATTAACTTTGATTTAGCTCTGTTTGACTGACTTAGTCATCCGTTCTATTAGGCATTTGCCATGAAAATTCAAACAAACAGAAGAATTTCTCTAGAAGATGTATTAAAGAGCTAGAAACAGCTCTCTTCCCAGCTGAATATTTTATTTATGCTTTTGATGGTAAGAAATATGTGCTCTTAATTATGAGGTTAAATGAGTAATTCAGAAGTCTCAACAGGCCTGATTCATACACCTTGGATCATGAGTAACAAAGGATATATGGTGGGATGAAAGCCATCACCTCTTTAAACAAACACCTCAGCTGTATGCCAATTCAACTCAATTCAACAAACATATAAAGAATATATGTCATGTTATATAGCAGATTTCTGAGAGAGGAATGAACACTGTACAAAGGGTAACTAGATCTATAGTTTATTCATTTGACAAACATTTATTCAGGACCTTGTCCAATTCTGTACTATACAATGGTGGGAGGAGGAGGGGTATGGTTGGGCAGGTGAGAAAATCTAATAGGAATAAAATTTATTTGGCTCTCAGAGACCTTGGATATTTAGGGCAGCAAGCAATATATTTTCTTGGAGCATAAAAGTTTTCCCTGGGAATGAGTCTATGAAATTCTGAAATAAATGAAAAAGTATAATTAACTTTACAATATTTTTCAATAAATAAACAATTCTTAAGGAATCCACTACTTTCATTAAATGAGGTGCATCTGTGCAAAAGCCCTGAGAGGGTCTGGGCACTAATAATAGAAGTGAAACTGCTACTGCAGACCTCAATGTTTTTCAGAAGTACGTACGTTCAGACTAAAATAGTTGATTCATCTTTACTCTTTTCTTCACAATCTAAACACTCACCACATCCCTCTCCAAAGCCCTGAGCTTTACACTCATCATTCTTTTGACTTTAACATTTCAGACAATAATAATAATAATAATAGCAATAATAAGGAGGAGGAGGAGGATTAACAAAGAAAGAGCTAGTATTCATACAGCACTTTAAGGTTTTCAAAATGCTTTATATCTATTATCTCACTTGATTCTCCCAACATCCCTATCAGATAGGTGCTATTATTATTCCCATTTTACATATCAGGAAACTGAGGCCAAGAAAATGATATATCTTGCTCAGGGTTATATGGCTAGGATGTTACTAAGGCAGGATGTCAACTCGGATCTTCCGGACTCAAAATCTGGCACTATGCTGCATAAATGTGTGTAAAATTTAAGAGTCAGAAAATGGAATTAGAGTATGCAGGATTATTTTTAGTTATCAATGAGCCTGTCAATAAACATGTATTGAACACCTACTATATGCCAGGCAATGTGCTAAGCACTGGAAATAGAAAGAGGTAAAAGACAGTGAGTACTCTGAAGGACCTCACAGTTTAATAGGGAAGACAACAAGCAAACAACGATGCACAAACAAGTTAAATACAAAATAAATTGCATACAATCAACAGAGTAAAGGTATTAGAATTAAGAAGGCTCCAGAAAGGTTTCCTGTAGAATGTTAGCAAGGACTTGAAGGAACCAAGGAAGTGAAGATGAGGACATTAGACAAATGTGTGGTGCTGAGCTACCCAGAAATTCATCTAGCTCTCCCTATTAACAACATAAAACACCCCCCACCAAGAGCAAGACTGTAACAAACACCTTGGATGTATTTTCTTCCTGAAAAACACACCAGAATGGCATTCTTTTACAAAATTTTCTTTATTCCCTAAACTCTGCCAATACTCACTTTACCTCATCTAATACAGCCCAAATCAAAGGACACCACAAGCAGTTCCATGTGGCCTCCCCAGTGGGGCTCATACCTCTGGACCTATCACTCTGATTTACTGTCTTCATACTGACATGAGACCTGTGAGCCTTGTAGGGATTTAAAATGCTCATTCCCTCTTCCTCATTTGCTGTATCTTTCTGCCTCCTGTCCTCTGAAGAACTCTTCCAGGCATTGCTGACACATGAAAATAATGGGACAGGTTGTATTACTCACTGCCCTTAGACCCAAAGGCCTCAACACAATATCAAAAGATATTAATATGGTTTGAGACAAATTGTATTAAAAACCTGACATGGGCTTTTAAAAGCACAATTTCGTGAATCAAAGAGATTATATTTATGAGGGAAAATAGGAAATTTAGATTTACAAAATGAGAGTTGATCACCAGAGTGTGTGTTGGGCCTCAGACAGACCAGCAGTATTGTCCAGTATGTTATAATCCTGAGGCTGTATTTTTTTTTAGTGACAAAAATAAACAATCCTAATGGTTGCTTTTCTTTCAAGTTTTTTTTTCCTCTTTTCTAACCCAATTCATCTTGAAATTTAAATTTATTTCATTTGGTCCTCTGTAGAGATATGAACTTAATTGGCCATAATAATTCTTCATTTAGTTGGGTATAATTATAAAATCACACTTGGGATTTCTTTTTTATTGGTGTTCAATAATTACTACTTCCTTAGCCTTCCCATATAGACCCAATTTTCTATCCTTTCTATTGTTTTGTTATGTGTCTCTGGACTTCCTTCCATCTTTCTTTTTTTTTTTTATTAGCAACAAACATTTATTTTATTTTCCATTTACATGTAAGGGTAGTTTCAACATTCATTTTCATAAGATTTACAATTCCAAATTTTTCTCCCTCCCTCCCTCCCTTTCCTCACCCCTCCACAAGATTACAATCAGGTTATATATGTACAATCCACAAGTGTTCTTTTTACCAGTTCTTTCTATAGGGGTAAACTTCCTCATTAGTTCCCTGGGATTATCTTGGATCATTGCACTGCTGAGAGTAGTTAAGTCATTCACAATTGCTCACTGAACAATACTGCTGTCACTATGCACAATGTCCTCTCAGCTCTGCTCACTTCACTATACATCGATGTTCATTAGTCTTTCCAGGTTTTTCAGGGGTCATCCTGTTTGTCATTTCCTGTACAACAAGACCATTCCACTACAATCATATAACACAGTTTTTTCCATCATTCCTCAATTGATGGACATTCCCTTGATTCTCAATTCTTAGCCTCCACCAAGAGTTGCTATAAATATTTTTTGTACAATTTTTCCCCCTTTTCTCTTTCATGATTACTATTGTTAACTGTTTCCCTTCCATCCTATTCCCTTCCCCATGATATTTATTCTATTGTCCATCTTCTTTCATCCTATCACTCTTCAAAAGGGATTTGCTTCTGTCTGTCCCCTCCCCCACTCTGCCCTGCCTTCTTTTGCCCCTCTCTCTTTATCCCCTTCCCCTCCTATTTCCTGCAGGGTTAGAGAGATTACTCCACCCAATTGAGTGTGTACATTATTCCCTCCTTGAGCTAATTCTAATGAGATTGAGGTCTTTGAGCCAATTCTGATGAGTGTTAGGCTCATTTACTGGGCCTGGGAGATCTTACTATCTAGAGCTCTCTCCCTATCTCTGCCATCCCTGGTAGACATGTACATGGGAGATACTCCATAAATATTTAGGGAATGAAGGAATTGATGTGTGTATATATGTGTATATGTATGTGTATGTGTTTATGTATACCAACAGAAGAACACTGATGAGCACTGGGTGCAACTAACCCTGAATTTTGATTAAGGAAGTAATTTAATAGTTCTGTGCCCCTGGATAAGTCACTTTAATGACCTTCAGCTATCTCATCTACAAGATGACAGTAATAATGTGCATCAAATGATAATTCATTCCCTAGCTTGCAATATTATTATAAGAAAAATGCTTGATAATCTTAGAAGACAATGTAAATGTGAACAATTATTATTATTTTCTATTTTAGAAAATGATAGAACCATGATAAAGTGTTTGTGTGGTCTAGTTAAGGTTAAGAATTGACTATGTGTTATTATCTCCTGTATATAAAGCTTATTACAGAATAAATACCATGGTCATGGAGAATGTCCTTTTCTAATATGTATTTATACAAGATGATATTTTGAAATGTATGTATGTAAAATGTATTTATACAAAATGATATTTTTAAATGATCTCCATTGTGCCCCTATTCTGCATTCCCTTTTATTTAGTTCCTGTTCTTGATAAAATTGTCTTTGCTAAAGTTGCCATTAATGTAGGATTGAGAGATGTGAGGTGAAAAAACGCATACTGAGTACTCTGACTTTAAATTGGGGAAGCTGGGCAAGGGTGCTCTTATCTTCATGCAAACAGCAATCACTGGTTTCTTAACTTTGTGATGGTAAAGACATTATAAAAGCCCTATGATATTAAACAGGACAGTATCTCACCAGCTATTTATGTGAACATAAAATGAGAGTTCGTGGCACATAAATAACAGATATTCTTCTGTACATCCCATTCAATTTCCTCTACCAGTGTGTCCTTGTGCTTTCATATCTTACAACACAGTGCTTCTTGTGTTTCTTACAAAGCAGTCCTAATTCTCATAATCAGTGTTGAGGAGCTCAGCTTGTGGTATGATTCTGACACTTTTCATTGGCATTCAGAAATCTCTGATCTCCAAAATAACAAAAGATTCAAATAGAAACAGATAAATTTGGTTCTGTATAGTTTTGATCTAATCGCAAAATCCATTCTCCAGCTTTGCAACCAAACCCTATCATTTTGTCATTCAGAATTACTTAATTTTGGCCAGAAACAGATTTTTCAAAAATGTTTTGGGTTACTGTTTGGAAAAAAAATGGTTTTCAAACAGAAACATTGTAAATGTTTCTTATTTTTAAGAGTAACTTGTTTGCTTAATGGTTTAGCCATATCAATGTGACATAAATGTCAAAGCTACCTAAAATAATTTGTATACTTAATGCTATACTAAGACACTAAGAGGATTCTTTATATAGCTAGACAAAATAATAACAGCTAATATGGAAGGAACAAATGTCAAGAATCTCAAAGTACAGAAAAATATGAATAAAGAGAATAATAACATTTCTTAGACAACTAATTATGTTTTATGGCAATCTCCACTGAAATTATTTGGTACTGATTAATTTATTTTAAAGTAGATCACTGGGGCAGACTAGGTAAGGAAGAGTTAGAAACAATTGTATTCCATAACCCCATGTTTAAGGAACCTAAGAATGTAAGTTAACTTGGTTAAGAATCACTAACTTATTTGCAAAGAACTGCTGGGACAAAATAAGCCAAATAAGGTATTTTGCACAGCTGTTCTAGGGATAAAGTTCTTAACTCAACGCGGGATAAAAGTGACCTCATAAGACAAAAGATAACTTGATTACATGAAATTAAAAGCTTTTGCACTGATGCATCAAAGCAACTAGAATAAAAAAGGACATTGTTGACTGGGGAAATTTTTTTTTTTGTTTTGCATTCAATATTTCTGGTAAAGGTCTAATATCCAAGACTTAGAGAAGTAACCAAAATAGATGACAAAGAGCTATCTCCCGATGGATAACTGATCAAAATATATGAATAAGCAATTCTCAAAAGAAGAATTATGATCTATTAGTAATTATATATGAAAGATTGCTCCAAGATCAATAAAAAGAGTAATCCAAACAACTCCAAGATTTCACCTTACATCCAACATATGGGCAAAGATGACAAAAGATGGGAATAATCCATGTTTGAGGACTGTTGAAAGACAAGCATGCTAATATATTTTTGGAAGTGCTATGAATTCTTGAAAGTAATTTAGGGTTATGCTCAGAAAATGATTAAGGTATCTGTACCCTTTGACCTTAAGATCTTTCTTCTAAGCATATACTTGGAGAGGTCAAAGACAGAAATAAGGTCTCATATACACACCAGTATTCCAAGCAGCAGTTTTTGTAGTAGCAAAGAACTGGGAACAAAGTAGACAATTGATTGAGTGGCATCTAGTTCATTCCTCCAGGGTCAAGCCTAATGACATCTAATGCCTCTTATACATAAGGGCCCTTCACATACTTGACGACAACTATTATGCTTCCTAACAAATATCGGTCGACAAGGATAACAAATGGCAAAATGAATCTTGCAGATGCGGTTGTCTGATAGTCCATTCTAGGAAATAGAGTTGAAGCTTTGGCCAGATGACCACTTAACATATGTTACATGTGGCACCAGTCCTGTTACAAACTAACAGCAGTCCCTCATAGAGAGTCCAGAGTGACTGAGCTAGAAACAAAATTGTGTCTTCACAGTCAAGACAGAGAAGAAAGGGAAATTCTTGTTGGGAAAAATTGGGTCTGTTTCTTGAACAAATCAATAGGCCCCTCCTCTTAATTTAATATCAGTACAAACATTACCAGCATTGCTTCTAGTTCTTGTCATGTCCAGTAAACTCCAGATAAGTCTCTGGTTAGCTTGGGATACATACATTAGGCAAATAAATGGGTGAAACAGGAACACTTTTCTCACACATGAATTAGCTTTTGATGGTTACAGACTACTACTATCTCTGAGGATTTATATTACTTTGGGAGTATAAGGCATACAGTTCGTCCCAAAAGTCTTGGTGCATCTTAAAAAGCAGCAGTTTTTGGAGTAGGGAAGGTTCCCTCAAAAGTCTTAGTGCAGCTACTTTGGGGACAACCTGTATTTGCTTGTAGTGCCCCCAAAATAAGACTTAATAAAAATTCCTTTTAGTCTGTGTGAAATTATTGTTGATATTCCAACCAAGTTTATCTTCATCTAATGACTTGAGAAGCTAAGCATAAAGAATATACCCATATATATGTGTGCGTGTGTGTGTGTGTGTGCGTGCACATACATATATGAAACATATGTATATAACATATACAATATGTAATACAAATACACTGCCTTTCCATATACACATACATGTATTATATATCTGTGTGAGTATATCTACATATAGATATAGATATAGATATAGATATAGATATAGATATAGATATAGATATAGATATAGATATAGATATAGATATAGATATAGATATAGATATAGATATAGATATAGATATAGATATAGATTCACACAGAGTTAGCTAAGTGGTGTAATGGTTAGAGTGTTAGACTTGGAATTAGGAAAACCTGAGTTAAAATACAGACTCAGATACTCCCTAGCCATATAATCCTGAACAAGTCACTAAACCACTTTGCTCATCTATAAAATGGGGATTATAAGAGCATATACTCACTTCCCAGGATTGTTGGGAAATAAAAGGAGATATTTGTAAAGTGCTTTGCAAACCTTAAAGGGATATATAAATGCTATTATACATTAAATATATCTAATACATAAAAATACATGCTATGAATGCATACATATACATGCATTCATCAATCCTTTCAGGAAAGCTTGGTTTCAACTGAGCCACACAAATGAGGTAGGTACCTAACTCAAAATAAATGGCTAGGGAGCATGACAAGCACGGGAAGCTCTCTATCTAGATAATAGAGTCCATTTTTTAAAAGGGAACTGTGGCTATCTCATAGTATTTTCTTCATAAATAACAATTCAATAGGATCGTTTTCCTGGAACACACAAAACATAACCCATGGTAATGACTAAAGTCCATTCTAAAAGCAAACCGTGGGACACGGTGTGAAATAATTCTATCTTACCTGGATATTATAATTCTAGTACTTGCCCTCAAGATATTGATGGAAATGTGGCTTTTGACAAAATCTGTGCAGAAAAGGATCAGAGGAGGTCACATTCTGCGCATTAAACAAAGCTGATTTCTTTGGCTTGGCCCCTGCTTTAGTGTCTTAATAGGTACAGCCAAGGGTTGAAACTTAAAATGGGAGATAGCTGCCTGTCTCTAGTCAGTCAGACACAGTTACTTGTTTAGTGTATATTCTCCCATGAGAAGGAGGAGATCTTTTAGTACCCTCAATAAAAAGTTATTATCTGATTACCTGTGCAGCTAGGTTTCAGATAATAGATCATAAAGATCTGAAACCAGCCCATCCATTTCCCCACCCTCCCAGTAAAAAGGTGCTTTTATTGTCCTGATTCTCTTAAGTAGAAACAGATGGCAGATTTGGGTTCCCCCAAACCTTCAGATTAAATGTGGTATTATTCACCAGTGGAAATGGTGAACCTCTCAGTTGGTTCATCTGGTCTTTTGCCAGGTGAATGTTCATTTGGAAATGGTAATGATTACAGGCTCAGTATATCTGATTTCATACCTTATAAAGCAAAATGCAGAACAATGAGCTGTAATTCACTGAACAGAATCCCCTAAATGACATTTTGGGGGTATTTTCTAAATTGTTTCAAGACATGTCATAAAACTGAAATCTATTTCATTGCAGTGCATGATTGATATTTTATGAACCTAGTGCCTACAGGCATGAATGAAGAATTCTGTTAAGAGTGCTTTTGTTTTATTGTTTGTTGTATTTTTGGAGTAGGTTTTCCCCCCTCCTGTCCCCTAAGCAAATGTTTTCAATGATAAAGGAAGTGTTTTGAAATAATAAGTTATTACAGTAGGCATTTACCATTAATGGCACACCTTGGAAGTTCATTTTCAAGCCCACTGAAAATGCATAGGAATGGAGTTGCCTTTAGTTTCTCTTTGTGATAAACAACTTCTGTCTTCAAGAGGAAACAGGGAATAAAATGGGCTACCATGTGCATGATCCTGTGTGTGTGTGTGTGTGTGTGTGTGTGTGTGTGTGTGTGTGTGTGTGTGTGTGTGTGATTTAATAGAGAAACACCAGTTCCTCAAAGCACCAAACATGGGGATGTTTTTATCTGGCAAAAGACAGTATACCAAAACACTGTGTTCCAGTTCTAATATAAAATTGCTTCTTAGTAGTGGAAAGGCAGTCTCAGAGTCAGGAAGACCTGGGTTCAAATACTGTCTGTCTCCGCTCCAGGCCAGTCACATGACCTGTCAGTGGCCTAGGTAAATTCTCTAGGATTCTAAGTTTGAGAACAATCATTAACCTGTATTATTAGAGGAAATTTCCTCACTGGGAATTTACTACACGAATGAAATCATGGGTCCAGGATATTTCCTGGTAATATTGATTTGTTTGTTTGTTTGTTTGTTTGTGGGGCAATGGGGGTTAAGTGACTTGCCTAGGGTCACACAGCTAGTAAGTGTCAAGTGTCTGAGGCTGGATTTGAACTCAGGTACTCCTGAATCCAGGGCCAGCACTTTCACCACTGTGCCATCTAGCTGCCCCGAATATTGATTATTTTTTAAAGGAAGGAACTAAAAGGGACAAATGAAAAGGTTTTGGTGAAGATTCAGATTTAACTTAGGTAAGCGAAAAAATCATCTTTCTACAGTTAAGATTATATAATGACTCTCTTTATAATGTGTGGGCATTCTAAACTTCCTTAGAAGTGAATGAGACTTCTGCATCTCTTAGGAAGGAAGGGAGCCATGTGTGGGCAATGGGTACATGCAACATGTGTAAGAAAAACTAAGCTAATGACAGATATATTATGCAATAAAGTGGAGTGTTCACTGTACTATAAATCAGGAGACCTGGAGACCTGGGTCCTAGTACTAGCAATGTCACTAAGAAATAAAAAATTCACATAAGACTTCAAGGTTTACCACTAACTGCATGTACTAGCAAGTGAATCACTTTACCTCTGTAGAATTTAGCTGCCCAATGAAGAACATGGGGTTGCCCATCAATTGGAGAATGGCTGAACAATTGTGGTATATGAAGGTAATATTACTTCACCCTATATTATTGACAAAAAGATGGGCTTCAGAGACACATAGGAAGACTTTATATGAATTGGTATAGAGTAAAATGAACAGAGCTAGGAGAACAACATAACAACATTGTTAATTTGACCTTTGGAATACTTATGGATGCAGATCAATGCAGTGACCAACTCTGATTCCAGGTTGATTCCAGATGGATGATGAAGTAAACTACCCATTTCCTGAAAGTCGTGATGGACTCAGGGTTGGGAATGAAACATACACTTTTAAACATAGACAATGCACAAATAACTATGCATATTGGTTACAAGATTTCCCCTCCCCCCTTTTCTCTTCTAATTGGGGTTGGAAAGAGAGAAAATAAAAAGCTGTTGATAGAAAAATAAAATTTAAAGAAAAACAAAGAGAAGAGCTTGGAAGATGATTTCTAAAACCTCTTTCACTACTAAAATGTGTTATTTTAAAAGGTCACTGTTAGTTTAGCAAGGTCAACTGAAGGCATGAATTTAACCTGCTAAGTAGCTATTAGATTTTTAACTGTGGACTTTTTGGTAAGATTTTAGCCATGTATTTGTCCCCTTTGTGTTTCTTCTGAGTTAATGACTATACTTATAACGTTTTTCTTATATTTTTATCTTTTTTAACCTTGGGACCAAGGGGAGCTCGATGATTAACAGTTTATGGGGAAAAGTGGATTAGTTCTAATTCCATCTATCCTTGTCTTCTTTTCCTTGGTATGAGAGCAGGTGAGGAGGGAGGGAAGGAGCATCCCTATGGGATTCATGAACTGATAGGCAAATAGTATTTCAATTGCCATATCTTGATTTGATCTTGTGCTGATGTACAAATGAATAGCCATTTTAAAAATATAAGTAATATCTCTGGCTAAAGTCTTATTTCAACATCTTATCATACCATGGAGACTTCTTAGGTTCTTGAACTTTATGCCAGCAGATGACAAGTTTGGAGAGACCCTGAGGAGCTAGAAAACCTTCTGGTATGGACCATAGAAGGTTTAGAAGGGTGTATCACCAGTAGATTAGCCAATAACAGATAACTGGGACTTTTGTTTTATGTTGTTGTTGTTACTACTGCACCACATCAACTCAGGAAGAAGGATTGTGAAGGCTTGTGAGGGAGCTGTTGGGGGTTCTACAACCTGCATCTGTGGAGGGGGCTCTCACACTGATGAAATAATGTATCCTTTTTGATGGAGGGGGCAGGGTTAAGTGACTTGCTCAAGGTCACACAGCTAGTAAGAGTCAAATGTTTGAGACGGGTTTTGAACTTAGGTCCTCCTGAATCCAGGGCCGGTGTTTTATTCACTGTGCCATCTAGCTGCCCTGGAATCATGTATTCTTTAAGCTTTGATATGTAACTAAGACACATTTACTAATTAATCTGACACATCTTTTTTTTTTTAATTTACAAAACTAAACCAGTCAAGACCACTAAGCCAATATGTAAATTAACTTTTTAAAAAAATTCCAAATTAATAGAGCAATAATTCAATTCTGATTAATGAACGGTAAATCTCAGCTCCAGGAGATCCTGATATTAGAAATTCTTTAGGAGGAAAGAATAGAATAGATGCTTCTTAATGAATTCTGAAAGTTCTTTTCTAAATGTTTTCTCCTGAAGGTCAATATTATCAAATATCTCCTTGATGTTATTTAATCAGAAGCTTCCTGAGAAGTAACTTTCTTTCTTTTTTAGTTTGAGTGCTATGGAAAACAGTTAAACAACTTACAGGTATAGTCATACCAATGAGATCAGTTAAAACTTGCTGCTGAAAGGGAAAAGAGTGGTGGTTATCACTGGAGAGGTAAGATTCAGTATATTAGGTAGAGAAGCTTTGCAAGCCGTAGTCAGCTGACAGCTCTGAGAGGGATAGCAAGCTGTCCTAATTTTGGTGGAAGGGCTAAAGTGAGTCCAAGGGATAACTCAGGCACTTACTACCAGAATGACCATAGGGAAGGCATTTGATGACTTTGTGCCTAAGTTTCCCATTTGATAAAATGAAGGGGTTGAATGAAAACTGGAGTCTCTTACAGCTCCAAACTTATGAGCCTATTGTAATGTTATACTAGGAATGGACTAGCTGGCAGCATTTAAAATATAGATATGTCATAGAGTCACAGAATCACAGATGATAGACCTGGAACTATGAGGGACCCTTGTCATTTAATTGTTTCTGACTCTTTGGGACCCCATTTGGGGTTTTCTTGGTAGAGATATTGGAGTGGTTTGCCATTTCCATCTCCAGGAAATGAGGAAACTAAGGCAAACAGGGTTAAGTGACTTGGCCAGGATCACCCAGCTAGTAAGTGTCTGAGGCCATATTTGAAATCAGGTCTTTCTGACTCCAGGCCTAGTGTTCTACTCACCGGGCCTCTAGCTGCCCCAAGGGACCTCTATAGGCCAACTACTTCAAACCTTTCATTTTACACATGAATAAATTGAGGCTCAGAGTACTAAGTGCCATAGGCTGGATTTAAACTGAATAGTAAATGCTATTACTAGAAACTATATATGAACCCAAGACTAGTTATAAAGAACAGCTTTCTTCCTTCCCTTGCCCCATCTTCACCTCTCCACCCTCTCACCAGCAGGAAAAAGAAAGCCTACCTTTGATTTAAAACAAACTATTTTGGAGCAATAAAATAAATATATCTTTTACTAGATCCATGCCTTGATCACCATAGATAACATTTCACTCTCTCTCTCTCTTTTTTTTTGGTGAGGCAGTTGGGGTTAAGTGACTTGCCCAAGGTCACACAGCTAGTAAGTGTCAAGTGTCTGAAGCCAGATTTGAATTCAGGTCCACCTGACTCCAGGGCCGGTGCTCTATCCACTCTGCCACCCACCTAGCTGCCCCTATAGATAACATTTTAGTTAAAAATACTATTTCTTTCCCTTTTTCTCTGCCCTGCCTGCTTTTTCAGATAAATATGAAGTTTATGTATCATCTACTCTGTAGTGGTGGTTGGCCTCCATGTAAATGTTATGTTAACATCAGGAAGATTCTGAGGATAAAAGATAGAAGAACCAGAGGTGTTTAATTTCCCATAGATAAGACAATATTCTGAGGTTGATGTGGCTAAATCAGATATTTTATTTGGAGAACTGAAGAAAATTCACAGCTGCTATTTCAAGCTTTAAGGAATTCTGTCTTAATGAGGGCCTTGCAGATGTCTATCATTGAAAGTCTATGATAATAATCAGTGTCTGCACCAATTCAAACTGATCTTAGCTTTTGCAGTTTCTTAATATGCCATCTACACTTACCCCAGCTGCCACTTGGATTCTAAGGAAACTCTTTGATAAAAAAACACAGCTATTTAAATAAATATTGGGGTCCTCTGTACAGAAGCATGAAATGTGAAAAAAGGCACATTTCTTGCAGTGCAATATTATGTTTATTGAATTCTAAATATAAGCTTTAATCTTTCTTGCTTTGGAGATTTCAATTAGGAAATAGAGTCTTTTTCTATCCAATCAATAATTTAAGCTTTGACTCTAATGGACCTGTGTGGAAACTTTTATGTACAAATGAGTTTACCTAAATTCATAATTTAAGTTTACTGAAAATTTAAATATCCCTCAGCAGTTTTAAACCCCTAAAATGAAATTAGCAACCATTTCAATGAATTAATGTTCCTTCAGAATATACAGGGAATGTGATTAGTGTTTTAAAAATATAGTCCATAGAAGACTTTTATGAACTGATGCAAAGTGAACTGAGCGTAACCAAGAGACATTGTACATAGTAACAGCAATATTGTAATGATGTGAAAGACTTGGATACTCTGATCAATACAATGATACACAACAATTCCAAAGGACTCATGATGAAAAATGTTATCTATCTCCAGAGAGACAAGTGATGGACCCAGAGTAAGGATTAAAACATAGTTTCTTTCACTTTAATTTTCTTGCTTTCCCCCCACCCCATCCCATAACATGGTTAAATATGGAAATAGTTTTGCATGACTTTATATGTATAATGGTTATTCTCTAAATGAGTCTTGTAAATGGGTGAAGGGAAGGAGAGGATTTGGAACTGAAAATAAAAAATAAAAAACAAAAAAAGAATAGGTCTCTGGGAGTACTGGGATGGGAGTGGTAAAGGGTGAAATAGGGTCAGTGGATGGAGCGCTGGTCCTGGAGTTAGGAGGTCCTGACTTCAAACCTGGTCTCAGACATTTACTAGTTGTGTGACTTTGGGCATGTCACTTCACTGTTTGCCTCAGTTCCTCATCTGTGAAATGAGCTGAAGAAGGAAATAGCAAACCA
This sequence comes from Dromiciops gliroides, assembly GCF_019393635.1. Taxonomy (NCBI): domain Eukaryota; kingdom Metazoa; phylum Chordata; class Mammalia; order Microbiotheria; family Microbiotheriidae; genus Dromiciops; species Dromiciops gliroides. Next base: position 575,384,621 of record NC_057863.1, read on the forward strand.
CTTGAGTATCTGTGCCAAAACTCCAAATGCGATCATGTAGAGTTGGACACAACTTGAAAACAACTGAAGAGTAATGGGATGAAATCCAGGTTCTATAAAAAAACAAATATATCAATAAAAATATATTTTAAAACAAAAAAATACTTCCCACATTCAAACACATAAGGACCTTCTTTTGCTCAGGGGCCCAATCTAAGGCACTAGGCCAGGTCAGGGTGCCACACTGCTTTGTTGTTGCCCCTCTGTTTATGTAAATCTTACAACACTATTGATTTACTGACACCAAATCTATTACATTTCTCTTATCTTTCCTCCCCTCTTCTTCCCTCTTCTCTTCTTCCTTTCCCCTGTCTCTCCCTCTTCCTTCTCTCCCCTCTGTCTTTCCCTATCCCCCCTTTCCTTCCCTCTTTTCACCACATTTATGTTATGAATCATATTCAGACATCAGACTGATCTGACTGCTGTGATCGGTCTTCCTTCTTTGTCACCACCTCACTGAATTGAAATATGGCCCACAAGGTCTGTCCCTTGCCCCAGCCCACTAACTCTCTTGGCTGGGTAAGGGTCCATTGATGTGCTGAATATCACAAAGACTTAATTCTGTACTGAAAGGTTAAAAAGAAAAGGTGGGGGAGGGGAATGAGGAATAAAGATGAGGTCTGTTGAGAATAGTTCATTCAACTAATGAACTTTTGTGGACAGACTAACAAGGATAGGATTTTATTGAAGAAAACATATTCATTGATGTGGATTTTTCCTCCCCCTTTACCCTTGGCTTTTTTTAAGGGGGAGGGAGCCAAAGGGACTATAGCTAAATGAAGGGGTGAAGATGAGGAAAAGAAAGAAAAATAGAAATTCCCACTCGCTCATCCAGTCTTCATCTCATGGATTTCACTGGCCCAGCCTGTGCCTAATAGTTAATTTTATGCAGCTGCTATGACCTAATTTAGCCTTGTCAGTCTAAGGATCTCAGATAAGTTAGCCAAGAGGAGGAGTGAATGAATGGTTTCCCTGGCTCTGCTTTGTGCCTTGAAGACTTAGTCCTTTGAGGGGCAGGGAGGGGGTTGGGGCAACTGGTGGACAATTCTCAGTGAACAGGTTAGTCTTTCTGATAGAAATCAGTGCCTGCCTTATAACAGGGATGTGGACAAGTCAGGCTGCTTTCTGAGCTGAGCAAGGATTATGATTTTAAGGAGACCAATTAAACAATTTGGCTTGTTGTTTGTATGTATGTTGTTTTAATACTATCAGACCTTTGTACTTTCATCATTATCCTGCCTGTCTAGTACTAATAGAACGAAATAATGAAATAGGGCGAAATCAAGAGGCAGAAGACCAAAGTTTGAATCCTGGCTCTGCCTTTACTGTGTGACATTGGTCTTTGGACCTCATTGATTTCATCCATAAAATGAAGAGGTTTGAAGGCCCCTCTCAGCTCTAAATCCTATAATCTTATGAATGTCCTGCTATTTTAATTTACTAATCTCTCTCCAGAGCACTGAGACTTTCACTTCTTGTGTACTAATGGCACCACTGAATTTACAAGTACTGTCTTATCTGATCCTCATAACACCTGTGAAGTGGCTGGTAAAGGTGTTATTATGTACATTCTGTCAATGAGAAATCCCAGAGAAGATACGTGATATGGACAATATCACATGCTTGGGAACTAGCCAAGCCGGGACAGAGACTCACGTCTACTCTCCTCACCTTTACTCAGCCCCACTCAGTTCTTAGATCAACGCTTATTTCTTTTCTACTCTGATTCTTCTTAGTGTTATAAATATGGTAACCTCAAATATGTATCACAATTATATGTTTATTTTTCTCCTTGCCCATTTAATAAGAGATTCTCCATTGGATTTGGGGGCTCACTTAGAAAAGTGTGTATTTATCTGCTAATTATTTTGTTTCTGTATTTTATACAAGCGGTTTTCCCTATAAGGCTATGAGAAACGAATTTTTGTGCATTCATACAGCTACTGAAACTTACGTTTGTTAGGGAGGCAGCTAGGTGCCTCAGTGGATAGAGCACTGAACCTAGAGCCAGGAAGTCCTGAGTTCAAATCCAACCTCAGACACTTATTGGCTCCATGACCCCAGGCAAGTCACTGAATCTCTGCCTTAATCCACTGGAGAAGAAAGTGGCAAACCACCCCAGTATCCTTGCCCAAGAAAACCCCATGGACAACATCATGGGGAAGTATGAAGAATTGGACACAACTGAACAACAACAAATCTTTGTTAGGAAAGGCAGCAAGGCATAACATAGAGTAGATAGAGTAGATCTCAAAGCCAGAAAGACCAGAATTCAAGTCCAGAATGTAACATATACTGGCCATTTGACCCTTGGGCCAGTCACTCTCTTAGGAACAGGGTAACTCTCTACAATCTTCACTTTAGAAAAGGCTCCAACCTGCACGGGTGGTGGGAATTTTCTAACTCAGAAGTTCCTGCACGTATGAAATTAAAGGTCCAATCCCTATTGCTTTCTTTGATGTTTGGGAAGTGAATCTACTAAGTAATGAGCATTGCAATTCTGCTCACCTTCTTTCACAACTTTGTTTTAATTTTTATTTCTAAAAGACTTCATCTTCTTGTTGAGGCAGGTTAGTGTTCCATTCTAGTACTTAGTTCTAGTTCAGTCATTTTATTCTATAGTATATTGATTCCCAGGAATGAACAGACTTCCACATTTCCTTTTAAATTTAACCAGACCAATGCAATTCATGTCTCTTGAACCAGTAATCCCACTGGTATTTATATCCAAAGAATGCTATTCATGAGGGGGGAGATTATCTATTTGCACAAAATTATTTTAGCAGGATTATTTGTAATAGACAAGGGAAAAGTTGGAAACAACCTATTCAGTATTTTCCAAGGTGTTTCTCTGTTGGCACCAGTAAAAGAATGTTAAGCATTTATGCCAGGATGAATAGTTGTCCTACTCCAAAGAGCTGGAAATAAAATAATGCAACAATGATATGATACGACAAATGTTTATTAAAAGCTTACTATGGGGCAGCTAGATGGCACAGTGGATAAAGCACCGGCCCTGGATTCAGGAGTACCTGAGTTCAAATCCAGCCTCAGACACTTGACACTTACTAGCTGTGTGACCCTGGGCAAGTCACTTAACCCTCATTGACCCACTCAAAAAAAAGCCTAGTATGGGGACAGCTAGGTGGTGCAGTGGATAAAGCACTGGCCCTGGATTCAGGAGGATCTGAGTTCAAATCCACCCTCAGACACTTGACACTAGCTGTGTGACCTTGGGTTTAGCCCCACCAAAAAAAATGCCCACTATGTACTAGATACGAAGTGCTAAACTTTGGACACATAAAGAAGAAAAAGAAAGACAGCTTTTACCCTCAAGGAGTTTACAATCTAATAGAGGAAGACAAGACACAAAAGGAAATTGAAAAGGGGCAGAGTGTGTGGCTGGCTTGACAGGGGGATATGATAATAGGGGAGTGAAAAACAAGAAGCAGCTGGAGGCAGATGAAAAGATTTTTTTTTGTGTATTTTTTTTTTTGATTTGAGCTTTTAATTTTTTTTTTAATTTTTTGGTTTTCTTTCTTTCTTTTTGGTGGAACAATGAGGGTTGAGTGACTTGCCCAGGGTCACAGAGCTAGTAAGTGTCAAGTGTCTGAGGCCAGATTTGAACTCAGGTCCTCCTGAATCTAGGGCTGGCGCTTTATCCACTGCACCACCTAGCTGCCCCCTTGAGTTTTTTATAATAGTAGGTTTGGGGAGGAGTTTTTTTGTTTTGCCTTTTACCCTCCAATCAGAGGCACAGAAGTAGCTGATGAATACTGATGAAATGATGTGAATACTAAAGCTTAAGTGATCTACATAGTGCTTTTTAATTAGTCATTTTGTATTACTGAAGTGTCAGCTTGTGTAGTTATTGTTATTTTCATTACTATGTATGAATTACATCATGATTCTTTTGTATTATTAATTTCTAGAAATATGATAAAAGATCTCTAACAGTAATATAGTAATTATGCTTGTTTTTAATGCAGTCCAGTTAGCACAGAATTTCATTTTTTTGTTATTATATACATCATTATTCTACTAAATCAACATATTATCTTGTTTAACTTATTGTTGAATCTCTTACGTTGTCTAAATAAATCATTTATAAGTAAATATTTTTTTGTTTTTGTTTTTGTGTTTTTTGGGCAGGGCAATGAGGGTTAAGTGACTTGCCCAGGGTCACACAGCTAGTAAGTATCAAGTGTCTGAGGCCAGATTTGAACTTAGGTCCTCCTGAATTCAGGGCCAGTGCTTTATCCATTGCGCCACCTAGCTGTCCCATAAGTAAATATTTTTAACTTCCTTTGTGCCAGTGTTTATTCCCTTAGTTTCTTTTTCTTATTGTGTACCTACAGATATGTCAAATATTAATGGTGAGAGTAGACAACTTTGATTTATAAAGCCTTCTTAATGGAAAACTTCTAATGTTTCTCTTTCACATATTATATTGGCTTTTGATTTCAAATAATTTTTATATGAGGAAAAATACCCTATTCCTATATTTTATTATTTTGAGTGAATCCTATATTTTCAGAAGCTTTTTTCAGTATTAATATAAACATTGTTTTATAAATGTTAATATCAATTTATTATGCTGCTTGTTTTATTAATTTGTAACACCCTTGTATTAGTGGTATAAATCTTATGGAATGTAACTTATAATTTAAAAGAATATTACTGAATTCTCGGTCAACATAATATTCAATGTTATTGAATTGATATTCATTAGTGATATTGACATAAAGTCCTTTTCTTCTATATTTTGACCAGCTTCGGGGATCCGAATAGTTTAATTTAATAAACATTAAATGTCTCAAATATATAAGGTATCCAAAAAAGCACACATAAAAGCAAACAAAGCTCCAGTGCATCTTGAAGCATAGTTTAATGAGACAATCTGTCTGTCTCAGTCACTGGTCTAGCTGTCTGTGTATAAAGATGAGCCATGACCAACATCCAAAGCAGAGAAGCATAATTAATAAGGTATTATATTGTAATTTTTGGCATTTCTTGGCATATGAATATTATAGTAGAAAAGCAGTGGATTGGGGGTTAAAAAAAACACAGCAAACAACTAGGTTCTAATAGCAACTTGGCGACTGGCTAGATGTATAACTTGGAGCAAGTCATCTAACTTCTCTGAGCCTCAGTTTTCCCATCTCTAATACATAGCTTTGGATTGGATGGTCTTTAAAGCTCCTTCCAACTGATAATTCAATGCTGTGGAGGTAATAAATGTTTAACTAAGACCTTTTGATTAGAACTATTATTAAATAAAAGCATATTCTAATTACCAGGCAAGAAACATCAGAACTTTGAAATTTCTGCAAATTTGCAAAAATGCAAATATATTTTCACTTATTAATGACCTTGAAGAAGGGAGGATCTTTTATTTAATAAGCCACTAGGATAGCATTGGAAATAGAAGTATAAACGGAAGTATAATATATAAAATTGCCAACTATTTTTTTTCTGGTGACCTCAAGCATATCCTTTTGGACTTCACTTTCCTCATCTGTAAAAATGAATAGGTGGGACTTAAAGACCTTTAAGATTTCTTTTAGTTCTAATCCTTTGTTTCTCTGAAATTGTCAGTGTATAAAAACAAATAGACAAAGGAACCCAATCTAGATTTTTTCATAGTAGAAATAACCCATTTACCTCAGACCATTTTAAACCCTTTTTGAAATAGGGGATAGATTATTTCCATTCTCTAGTCAAGTGTATGGTAAAGTCTGATTCATTTTATTCTTACCATCATATTTATCAGGAAGATAAGAATTACACTCTTAAAAGGAGGGTATTTTTAATATTGTCTACAGATTTAAAAAAATTGCTATTTTACACATACTAAAATATCTATGATTTCATCAGTGTAAGGAACTTGTTCATGTGGGTATTCCCTCAGTCAACCTATATCATAGCCCATTAATGACAAAGTAGGGTAAGTCCTAGATAGCTGGAGACACTTAGAGGGTAAAATATCTTGCCTTGGATCACATAGCTAGTCAATTTCATAGTCAAGATTTGAACCCAAGCTTTCCTTGACCACAAGCTCAGTCCTTTATCTATTACTTCATGTACTGCCCCTGACATAGTTCATAAATACCAAAATTTGCCCAGAAGAGGAAAGAAAAAATCAGATTGTGGGGGACTTAGGCAGTCAAAAACTTATTTACAGTATAGTGAATGAGTATTTGCTTATAGAATCTGCCCTCAGATACTCTGTTGTATTCTTAACAGTCAAATTTCAAGTACAACTTCTTGATCATTTATGTCTTGTTTGTTGTGTTTTTTTATCCATATTTGAGAGTGTTAGACTTTTAAGTAGGAATCCTTCCAATAGGATTGGTGTCCTTGACAGGTTTCACTTTAATTAATCCATTTATATATACTTCTGTTATTTTAAGCAAACCAGAATAAAGAGGACTTGCTTCAAACATGGCATGTTCTTTGGAAGCTGAGCATCTGTGCTGTCAGAGAGCTATTGTAGATTACTGAAATTGCTATTCTTTTTGCAAAGATTGGATTAGGTGAAAAGGGACGATGACTTCCTGATCCTGGTGATGCTTCAGAAAAGAAATGATCAGTGTGGTTAACCTCCTTCCATGACTCTAATCTTGGAAAACATCCAGGAGCTTCTGTAGAGGGTTTGGAGGAGCGCTCATCCATATTGTCCATATTGCAAGTTTGCTTTGTGTAGTTTTATAAGAAGCTTTCCTGGTGTATAGATTGGATAAGTGAGGGTCATCTCATCCCCAAGGCTTGGAAAGCAGGTGTCAAGATAATTAGTATCTTTTCAGAAGTTTGAAACTTTACTCCTTTGTTTAAATCAACTTTTTTAAAGGGAAAGAACTATTTCTATAAATGAGGTTTGAAGTGACTTTTTAGCATTTAGTGAGAAGAATGAGTGCCGTTGTGATGGTGCCGTATCTGAAAACAGTGGTCCTGTTCAAAAGGGATATCACATGGCGAACCTACCCCCACCTCCCACCGCCTGCCTTTGCCCTGGGAGTTAGCCACTCTTTAGTAGTCATTTTCCTCCCTTCACCATGGCAATGGGAATAGAATTTTTAGCTCCCTGAGCTCTTTTGGATACTTAAAACAGCTTCTGATAATACTGCTGTAGACAATGAAGTTTCACTGCTGAAAGCCAAATGAATGAATAAATTAGGCTGCAGGCATTTTGAAGTATTGGAAAGAAGTTTGTGTGTGTGAGAGCTTTATCACATTTACAAACTTTCTGTCTTCTTTGGATGGGAGCCCAATTATCCAAAAGAAGATTTAAAATGCAGTTTAGCAGACATTTCCATAAGAAATGAAAGCCAGTGGTACAGAACCAATCTTGGGTGTCTAATACTTTTACTCAAGAATTAAGGTCATTGGGAGAATTTCATTTTGACCAAAGAGCCATTTTATAACATGCTTGCTTGACCTGTAAAACTGAGTTCCCTCCCTGGTTGCTGGCTCTAATCAAAGGACCAAAGTCCAAATGGTATTGTCTTGTTACTACATTGACTGATAAACCATAGGGATTTTTTCCCCCAAGAAGGTGACTGGGGCTAAAATAATGTTTGCTGCACAATAAATGGTTTTGAAATGCATTCCCAGTTTCTTTGGACATTATGCCTTTTGGGATCTAACACCAGCTTTAAATCCTATTAATTACAATCCCATATGATGAAGTTGAGCGGAGAAAATTTAATCATTTTAAGGACTGCAAAGAGTTTCAAATTCTAACATGCTTCCATATTTAATTACAGTGGATGATTTAAGCCCATTCTGACCTCTTTCCCTACTGTTGTCTGTGAATTTACGAGGTTCAGCCCCCCAACCCAAAAGTTATTGATCCCCCTAAAGTGACTAATTCAATCTAGTTTAATAAGAATTTATTAAGGGTCTTCCTACAATGGAAAGAATGAGAGGCAGCTTTGGTATTGCGTAGAGAACCAATCTTGGCTTCAGTCCCTTCAACCCTACCAACTGTGTAAATTTGTACATTACTTAACCTCTTAGCAACATCAAACAATAATGTAATACTCTAAATTTCCAATGAGTTGCTAATTTGCTTTTGTGAAGGGAGTTTCTTCATAAAGAGTTCCTTACATCAATAAATTTATATATCCTGAGATCCTTGGCTCCTAAATGTACCAAGCTTTGTGCTTGGGATTGAGAAAACAAAGATGAAAGATAATATAGTCTCTTTCAACACAGAGCTTATAGTTTATTGAAGGTGGAGGGAATGGAGAAAGAAGACTAAAACATAGGCACAAATAAGTGATAATGAAAACTGGATAAATCATACATATGGAGGTCTAGAAAAGTGCTATGAGAAATTTGAAGAATCACATTCAACTAGATAGATCAGGAATACTTCATAAAAGAAGGAAGTAGATTTAAATAGACACGTGTAGTAGGAATCTTTTCTAAGCAAGGCAAGATAGTAACATGGTTTGGCTGGGTTGTAGCCCAGTAAAGGAGAATAAGGTAAAATTTCACTGGATAGGTAGGTTGGAGCCAGATTGTGGCCCACAGGAGAATGTAACAATGCATCCATTGGAGCTGAATTAAAGGATGCAAAGATACCCAGTTGAAGTTTGATAGTGAAAACTTGTAGCAACCTCAACCTTGTTTCATCACTTCTTCCATCAGGGCTTGATAGCTCTGGAGCAGGGAAAGAAAAGGCAGACTGGGAGAGGTGAGCCAAACTTGGTTACTGACAGGGTAAAGACACTGGATACAGATGGGAACGGAGAGCATTGTTGAAATGGCTAACTATAGAATCAAGAATATGAGGAAAGGAAGTGAATCTAGCAGACGGGTAATAGACTGAGAACCAAGGAACGATGCAAATATATGCAGCCCCACTCAAGCCAGTAAGCGTTTGCTAGAGCCCGCTATGTATAAGGCACTGAGGTTGCAAAACCAAGAGTTTCTGCCCTTAGGGATCTGACATTCTACTTGGGGAATAGGACATGTTCAGAAATAAATAAATACAAGGTAATTTGAGGAGGAAGAGAGAATGTAAGCACTGGGGAGATCAGGAAAGGATTTGCATAGGGAATGACACTTCAGCTGAGCCTCCAAGGAAGCTAGAGATTCTAAGAGGCAAAGGAATACATTCCAGTCAGGGAGAAAAAAATTACTTGTGGAAAGGTACAGAAACAAGAGATGCAACATTAATCAAATAGCTAGTAAGCCAGTTTATTTGGGACATAGAGTGCATGAAGTGGAGTAATATGAAAGAAATCTTGAAAAATAGCTTGGAGCTAAGTTAGAGATGGCTTTAAGTGAGTTTGAGATGGAAGTGGGACTTTCAGGTAGAGGGTTTTTGTTGTTGTTGTTGTTTTTGGGTTTTTGGGTTTTTTTAAATGAGGCAATTGGGGTTAAGTGACTTGCCCAGGGTCACACAGCTAGTGTTAAGTGTCTGGGGCTGGATTTGAACTCAGGTCCTCCTGACTTCAGGGCCAGTGCTCTATCCACTGCGCCACCTAGCTGCCCCTTTCAGGTAGAGTTACACAGCAGGTGGAGAGAGAGACAGAGAGACAGAGAGAATACAAATTAGATTTAGGTTTTTGAGATATTTTCATAGAGATAATCACTAAACCCCAAGGAAGCAAATAGAATAACCCAAGGAGAACTTGTAAAGAGAGAAGATGAGCACTCAAGGCAGAGCCTTAGAATTGACTTCAATAAAGGGGAGACAGTGTCAAAGATAAATAAGTGATGGTACAGCAAATAAGTCTGTGAAACAGTAGTCACACTGGTAGGAGGAGGAACAGGAAAGAGCAGAGAATGTGGATGCTTAAAGGGTGGACAACAATATCAGAAGTGCAGAGAGAAAAGGTTGGATGAAGGAGGAAAAGGGAAGGGAAAAAGTATTTATTTTGCGCTTTCTATGTGCTAGGAGCCTAAAAATATCATTTAATTTGATCCTCACAACAACCATGCAGGTTAGATGCTGTTATTACACCCACTTTAGAGTTGTATAAACTAAGGCAAGCAGAGAGTAAGTGGCTTGGCCACGATCACACAGCTAGTAAGTGTCTGTGGCTGAATTTGAATTCATGTCTTCCTGACTCCAGGCCAAGACTCTTATCCATTGTACCACCTGGCTGCACCTAGATGAAGGTTGAGGGAAAGCCACAGGTTTATTAAGAGTGAGGCAGAGCCCTGATATTGAGCCTGGCACATGGTAGGAACCGAATGAATGTTTGTTGATTGGTTTTTTTAAAAAGAATAAGGCATATGGAGAGATGAAGACAGTAAATTGTGATCAGACAGGGAAAAATCAGAGTTCAGGAACTTAGAAGTAAAGCACTTTGTGGTGCTAATGAGCTATAAGATGACCACTACTGTGGGTGATTGAAGTAGCATGGAAATGAAGGTCACCAGAGAAACTGATGGCATTATAAAAAAGCATTGGTGTGAGCACTGAGGTCAAAGGAGTTAGGTCTAGTTCCCACCACTACTATGACCTGTGTGACCTTGGGCAAGGCACTTCACCTCCTTGGATCTCAGTTTCCCTTTATTTCTAGATTTAAAAAGAGGGGGCTGGTCAGACAGCCTCTGAGATCCCTTCAAACTCTATATCTATGATCCTCTTTTCCTAATTTATAGAGGATGGCTGTAGCTGTTGGTGTGAAGGCATACTTTAAGCCAGGCATAAATTAAACTGGGAAAGGTAGTCTACAAAAGCAATGCCAGTGATTGAGAGGGTAATGTCTTCAGATGGGTGAACTTCATTGGAAGAGATAGTTCAGTGATGACAACAAATCAAAGTATTGGAAGGGACTATGAAGCATAGTAAACTGGAAAGTGTACTTTCTGTTCAAATCCCACTTCTGACACTATAGTGCCTGTGGGACTCTGGATAAATCACTTAACCTAACTGGGCTTCAGTTTCCTACTTTGTAAAGACCAAGGGATAGACTAGGTTGGTTTCTGGGTTCCCTTACAGCTATGGACATAAGAAATATACTCATTCTTCATCCTGGACCTATAATAAGCAAAACAAGAAGGAGAAGGAGAAGGAGAAGAAGAGAAGGAGGAGGAGGAGGAACAGGACCAGGAGGAAGAAGGGGAAGGGGAATGGGAAGGGGAAGAATTCAAGAACAAGAACAAGAATAATGAGAAGAACAAGAACTAACATGATAGAGGATGCTAAGCAGGGGTGTTCTGGAGCCACATCTTACTGTCCAATATTTTCAACCAGCAAAAGCGAGAATGGAAGATCAGGAGAGGAAAGAAGGATTGGAACTTGGAGAAGTTCCTCTCTTCTCTTTTGAGTTTCTTTTCTATTCAGACTGAGCATCCCTCTCTGCCACACCTCTTTTCTTTTCTCTGCATATGATATGCTGTCAGAAGCAAGTGACAGGACATCGACAATTTGTCTGTCATGATCTACTTATATATCAATTTGCTTTTGCTCTCTGAGTTAATCAAACTTCAGGAAGCCAGGGAAGGAGTCAGGTTGGAAGGAAAAAAAGCTGTGTGAAACAAGTTTGTTGTTTGTGGAAAATAGGAAATAACCAATACCAGTATGGAATGGGTCTAAAGAGAGAGGATGAAGCATTATTTACTAAGGATTTTGGGTTCCATATAATAAGAACAAAAAAGTCACGAGGTCTTTATAATTGACTATAATCCTAGAAGGTCTATTTAAGGAGCAAATAAATTAGAAATAATTAAAGTGATTATGCCAGGAGTACTGGAAGGCTAATTTTAATTTGAAGATGAAAAAAAGGGCTTTTCATTATTGTATAACAATTCTCTGACCTTCCATTGGTTGCATAGTTTGGGGGTGAGATTATTGCCTACACAACAATATTTCATATTCCAAATACATTCCAAATGTTATATAAATCATACTAAATACTCAAAATAGAATTAGAAAATACAAGGTTTTTAGAATCAGTGAGTTTAGCTAGAATCTAGCCTTCTGAGCATAATTTCATCATTTATTCAACAATATTTATTGAGAAAGCGAGTTAATGGGAAGTTGTAAAGAGACAAAAAAGAAAGAAAAGTATCAATAAAAGATGAAAAAATACATAGACGAAAATAAAATATTTAGGAAGCCATACAAACAGGGCAGGTTTATTACTACTGTTAAGCTTAATATACATTTAAAAAACCAAACTATCTGCCAGATGTTCTTGGTTTCATATACCATATCTTTTAGGGAGCTGTCCTTTATACTTTGTAATATCTATGTGTTAATGATTTTTAAGTAATAAAAAGTTTAAAAAACAATTGAGCACTTGCATTGGGCAAGGCATTATGGGAAAGAGAGATTACATTGAATACCAGGGAACTACACTAAGTGCTAGGAATATGATCATGAGAAATAACACTGCCCCTTCCATCGAGGTACTCATGACCCAGTAGTGAGTTGTTGCAACAATTTCTAAGTCGCAGTGTTAGATGAAGAAAAAACTAAAGTCTCCAAACTAAAAAAAATTTTTTTTGGTTTATTAAGAGAGGTATCCTGTCTCACAATAAAGCCAGTCTCAGGTCTAGGACCCAAAGTCCCTGAGCCTCAGGATCAATGGATATTTATACACCGTGACTCCTCCCACAAATTCACATAATCTCAGGGGTACAAATACAATAAGTATGGAATAGGAAGAAAGAAACTATCAGTCATACACTAGTGCAATCACTTGGCATTCTATATATCCTACTTAAAATAGCCCTGTTACTAAGTAACAGGCTCATAAGAAGCCATCTACTGCATTTCATCTTTGCCATCTTGGAAGTAGCCTCTCTGGCCTATCTTTCTCTGAATTGTTTCTCAGCTATCAGGACTTTCTACCATATTGGTTCAGCTTGGCTTTCCAACTTCTCTCCCTCTCTGGTTGGTCCGTTATAGCTCAGAAGTTACTATTTTAGGCATCTGACCTTTAAGCTGTTTGGTGGGTATACCTAACCACAATTGGAAGTCAAATAATTGCATCTTTGGTTAAGCTTTATAGAGTAGACAAGTTAGCATTTGATTTAGCTCCTTTCTTTTTTTTCTTTTTTTTTCAGGGTCTTAGCTCCTTTCCATATCTATCTTACTTACTCTTAAGTTAGTAAAGAATATCTAAATATAATAACTCTTAAGTTAGTAAAGAATATCTAATTTTTTAACTCTTAAGCTACCAAAGGATATCTAAATATTTTAACTCTTAATTTGTAGTCTATAAACTGATTAGTGCTATAGTTAAATCACTTTTATTCTAAGGAATGGGGAAAATCTCACTCAGAGTTAATGCACATGCATAAATAATTACAACAAAAGTTAGAATTTGCTAAGTATATTAGTGATATATTCAACTGAGAAGGTCAATATTCAGGAATGTAAGAATAACTTCTATCTTGGGGTGGGAGTGGGGGAGCAGCATGAGAGATAGGGCTATAAATAAGACACTCTTTGGCATTGCCATACTTGCTGTCAACTAGCATTGCAATAATTCTCAGAAAGTAAATATTCATGCTTCATTCCAATAAATCCAATACTGTTTGCCTGAACCTAATTATTGGTCTGGTAAGAATTCAGTGATGGTTAATAAAATGCGTCAGCTTTTATAAAATGGTCCTCTGAGGAAAGGAAGTCTCTGAACATAAATCAGTTGTCATTAATAATAATGTGTGCATGGGTATATGTACTGTGAATATATGTATATGAATTGATCAGTGAATTCAAAGCTGAGACACCATGTTAAACAAATGTTTACAATGTAGAAGAGTGTCACCTTCATATATGAATGCATTCTATTCCTACTTGCCTCACAGAGCCTTTTGCCAATTATATTCAAGCTTCGTAAGTCTCTGAGTTATTTGCGCCAGTGAATACTGAGTTTTAATAAGTCACCTTATTTTTTATTTTCATCTTTTGAGCAGATTGGGAGAGATGGGAAGAGATGTCCCATTTGGCATTAACTTAGGGGTTAGGAATATCGAGGAATATAATATGTTGGTAGCTGAAGCCTGTGAAATGGCAGGCTTGGATAAGGGATGTTTGGGTCCTTAATTTTGTCAAGATGAATTTAGTTTCTAGTTAAATGCAAACAACCTAGGTGTCTGGCACATCAGTATAATAGAATTAGAATCCATCTATTGTCAGAACTTAAATAATAAGGAATCTTTGGCAATATTGGTGGTATTTAATAAGCCATTTATCCCTGGGCTAGTGCATATTCCAAAGGCAGAGAGACAAGAATGAAAGCTGCTATTTTTATTCTGACCAGAGATTCAGTTGACTTTGGATCTGTGTCTCAGTTTCCTTATCTCTAAAATGGTGATTGTAGAAGTTGGGAGAGGAAGATGAGTTGAATTATAAAATCTCTTTAGTCCCTTCTAGCTCTACAATTCTATGACCCCAATATTATGATATTATTAAAAGGCAATTTACATTAAAGTTCTACTTCAGTTTTTTTATAATGACATGGAATTAACCTGGGGATCTCAAAGGCTCTGCCCATAAAGCTTATAAAACTTATAGCAGGTTCCTCCTTGTGGGAGAGAATTGAAGTAGGAGCCCAGAAACAAGGCATGGGTCTGCTGTCCAATGACCAGCCTAGTCAAATTCAGAAAACCACGTGACTAGGGAGTTAGTCACCAGGTAATGATTGGGATATAAAGGGAATGGATGCATGGACATTCATAATCAGTCTATGGAGGCAAGGGGAAGGGATTAGGGGGCGTATATTCTATACCCCTGTCATATGGAAATCATATGATTGAAAAAATTATCATGTTCTATAGTTAGCCATCAGAGAAATAAATGGATTCAGTTATTTTATGTTTTGATAAAGGGCTATAAGATTCTAGTGATTCTCTCAATGGCCCTGTAGCTCTAAAATTCTCTATTTCCATGCAAAATGGTGTATTTCAATATCTAAAAGCTACTTGATGCAGCATTCAGAAAACATCAAGTTATACTTAGGCAGCCTCATCCGGTGTACATTTGTGAGCAGTTTTCTCTAGCCTTCAAGGGACTAGCAAATAAGAAGTACAGATATATATCAATATAGATATATAGATATAGATATAGATATATAATCATACTTGGTATTTAAGGAGACTTTTCAGTGAAAGAACCATGATGTGGTAAAAAGCCCATCATCACTATACTAATAGGCCATGGATACATTTAAGGTCTCAAGTGAAATGTACTCTTTTCCATCTGTTCTTCTTGGACACAATTTCCTCTCCAATTGTACATAGTTCACGTAAATGGAAAAAATATTCAGTTGGAAAAAAATGTGACAAACAAAAGAAGACACAAAAAAGTCTCTTCTCCTTCCTAAAGCTCAGACACAGAGCTGGACTATTAGATGAAATTGTCCTGACCTCCTTTCTGGCCAATTCCTATTCATTCTTAACATTGGAAGAGTTCAGTTAACTATACAACAAAATAAATTGATGTCAATCACGCCTAAGAGAGCTTGGTTAATATTAGCCATTGCTGAAACAGTTTGGACAAATTCCATCCTAAGCTTTAACAGGCTAAACCCTGCTATTAACTTAGATTTAGTTTAGGAAAAGGGCTATTACTGCCCCCCAGCAATTCTAACTAATCTCTTTCGTGGGGGGGGGGAGCAATGGGGATTAAGTGACTTGCCCAGGGTCACACAGCTAGTAAGTGTCAAGTATTTGAAGCCAGATTTGAACTCAGGTACTCCTGAGTTCAAGGCCAGTGCCTTATCCACTGTGCCACCTAGCTGCCCTGATTCTAACTAATCTTAAATGTCTCTCATTAGTACTTCACCACATTCCCCCTTTTACCCCTGAAGCTCCCTAGAACTTTGCCAGTCTCTCTCTGGGATATGACCTGAGAGTGTTTCCTTAATTCGAGTTACATTCTTACAGAGAAACTGAGCACTGGAGCTTTTTTTTTTTTTTAAAGGAGGCAAAATCATCTTACACTTTGGGCCTGTGAAATTAGTGGAGTATTTTTCAAGCATTATGTAATTCAGATGCCTGTGCCACTCTCTAAAGAGTCCCTTGCTCACACAGGATGTAAGGATCTTGCTTTATAGATACACTCCAGATGATGTTTACATTGGCATGTATTTGGATTGAGGAGAAGTGTGTGGGAAGAACAAGAGGATATTTTAGAAGAGAAAAAAATCTGTTTTCCTTTCTCATAACTGTATGCTTCATTAGACTAATAACTTAAGCTAGTCCCTATTGCCTAATCCAAAAGTAAAACCCCAGTTAATCAAAGTTCTAAATAGAGAGTTTTTCTTCATATTTTTCTGAATGCAGTATTTTTTGTTTCTAACTAATGAAATCAAATGGCTACTGGGCTCATATTATGATGAATAGAATATAGGGAGACCATATACAGTCTTCTAATTTACTCAATTCTGTAAGTATTTTGTTTCTTATTGGCTGCTGCCTGCTGTTCTCGTTCTAGTCTTATTAAAGGAAAAGGCTGCCAATCTAAATCCATTCCAGTGTTTTTTTAGTAATCTAAGACACATCTGTTATGAATTATCTGATACTCAACTGAACTCATGATGTGCTTATGTTAACACGATCATTGTCGTGTGAGCCGTGACATGGAGAGGGGTACAAAAAGGACAAAACCCATCTTGGGAGTCATCCAGTGTTGAAGACTAAAAAAGCTTAAGCTCATAGAGTGGGTACTTAACACTGGCTTGATGATCTGTGTGGTGTTAAGTAAGTATTATCCTTTTGAAAGCATTGATTTTTTTAACCAAAATTTTTCAGAAAATCTGTAAATCCTTAGCATTAAGGAAACTGTTCAAAATCAGTGAAAAACAAACAAACAAACAAAACTAGGAAGGAAGAACATATCTACAGAAGGTAATTCACATGGCCATAAGAATCCTGGAATTTTTCAAATATATTGGGTCATGATTTGGTTTGAGTTCATAGGGACCTTCAGAAAAGAAGGATGAGGTTATTTGAATTCATCAATCCTTATAGCTTTGAGAATATATTTGCCTTCTTGAGTTGGTATCATTTTAGAGTTAATAAATCCTCCCTCTATGGGAAGAAGAATTGAGTCAGTTTTGATGAAAGTCTTAACTTAAACTTCATTTAAAAACAAACAAGCAGACAACAAAGGCACTCTCTAAATGAAGTCCTGAACCACTAAGTATATATCCTAGGTATTGCAAAGGGTTACACGAGAAAGGGTAGCTATAGTTTTTGCCATTGAAGGGGTTATGATCAAGGTTATATAGATAAAGAACTCTTGCTTTCAAGTCCCTAGGCATGTGAACCATGGACAAGATACCTAACCTCTCTCAGCCTCGTTTTTCTCATCTTTAAAATGGGTCTAGCTCTAGCTAGAGGGCTGTTGTAAGGATAATATATGTAAAGTCATGTGCAAATCTTAAAAGACCATATAAAGGTTAGATATTATTATTATTATTTATTATTATAGGCAGTAATCTGTACTATTAAAGAGTGTCTCCAAGTCACTGAGATTACAGATTCATTAACATATTGAAGGACCACACCATTTAGTACTTGGTTTTTTGATTGTCTTGCTCTTTTGTTATTTAATGTATCTTAGAAACTTACTAGTTGTGTGACTCTGGGCAGCTCACTCATCCCTGTTTGCCTAAATTTCCTCATCTGTAAATGGAGTCACAAAGAGGCAAACAGGACTGAGCAATAATAATAGTGATATTTTTATGCACTAGGGTGAGGGCATTGCAAAATGAGAAGGAAGTTACATTGAAACCCAGACTCCAACAGTTACTAGCTGTGCGACTGAGCCTTGTGTGCAAAATAGACAATCAAAGGATTATTATTAAAATCTCACAATACTTTTGTAGAAAAAGGTTTTTGTAAACCACTATTACATAAATCCAACTTTAAAAAATAGTAGCTACTAAGATTCTTAGCTAATTTTAGTTTGAGGTTTGGGGAGATGGTGAAAAGTATCACAAGATGACATGCTACTTTGTTGGGAAAGTCAGCATGGAGAAGGTTAGTTTTGAGCCATATTTTTTTACAAATGCCGTTGATTAATTTCTCTTATGCCCCTTTTGCGCAGCTAAAGAGTTTGGGAAATGATTTAAACTGCAGAAAGAAAGGGGAAATGTAGTGTCTCTTTTGTAGCTTCTTTTTTCCTTTTCCATAATTGCCAAATGCTTCTACTAATTCCATGAATGAATGAATTGCCATTTGATTAAAGCATAGCTAATTCCCATGTCATCTAATCACACAACTGTGTATTGATTCTCATTCTCCCCCCCTTTTTTGTGATATCTGGGGACTTTAATGGTATTCACAAAATCATCAGGCCCAATTACCAAACTGTGCTGCTATTCCCCCAG
This sequence comes from Dromiciops gliroides, assembly GCF_019393635.1. Lineage (NCBI taxonomy): Eukaryota > Metazoa > Chordata > Mammalia > Microbiotheria > Microbiotheriidae > Dromiciops > Dromiciops gliroides. The sequence goes on from NC_057863.1 coordinate 575,402,971, forward strand.
GGTCATAGTGTAGCCGATGTTAGGGAATTCCCTCTAGGAGAGTAGAGTTCTTTTGCAGTAATGAGGCTGCCATTTCTAATCAAAGGAATATCAAAGTGAAGAGCAGATTTGAGTAACAGCCCCAACCTCCAACAGATTGTGAGAACTCATTTCCCACAGTCAGTTCAAAAGACCAGACAAGGATTTAGAAAACTGTGTTTGATTTCTTTTTGTCACTGTATAGTTATTCAATTTTGGATCCATCTTTAGCTCCTACCTTTGCTGTGTACCAGAGATATGCAAGGCACCTCCGTAGTCCCTGTATATGTTTCTGCTTGGGGTGTCTAAGGACCACCTTCTTTCCCTTACAGTCCTTGCCACACACCCCCAGTTGCTTACATGAGAAGCTATTTTCCAGACTCTTCTGGTTGGTGAGCTTTCATCTTACCTTCCTTGGATCTAAGCCTTCCCTTATGAGGGAATATGAGGGTTTTCTCCATGGTTCTTATCTTCTCCCATTAGAATATAAGTAAGTAGCTATCTATCTGTCTGTCTATCATCATCATCATCTTTCTACCTATCATCTATTATCTACCTGTCTATATATTTATCTATTTATCATCTATCCATCTGTCTATTATCTATCTCTCTATCTTTCATCTATCAATCATCTGCCTGCCTATCATCTACCTGTGTATCTGTGTCTATCTATCTACCACCTATCTCCTTATCTACTAACTTGTGTTCATCTCTTGTTCCATTTGAAATTCTTCATTATATGTTGCTGCACAATGGAAGGCTGGTTAAAATCAATTCATTTTCTAAATCTTTAAAACAGTTTCTAGATTGTCCTAATCAAGTGACTATGAAAATATTTAGCATCTAATTTTTTGGGGGGTGGAGAATTCTGAACAAGCTCTTACATGAAGAAAAAAAGTTTGTTTCCATCTTCAGACGTACACATTTTAAATATATGTTCCAGCCTACAGTACATAGAATCTTTTGCCAAGAAGAATTGGTTACTGTCTATTTTGTCAAAATGCCATAGGAGGAAAACAATTCTTCAAGAAATGTAATTCTGGTGATTGAGCTCATTCATAAAGTAAGATTAACTGGTAAGATGAGAACTGAGATTTAGAAAAAGACTTGGTGTACAAAGCTGAAATGCAAGTGGCTTCTGTGTAGCAGCCAAGCTTGATGCCCATGCCATAGGTATGTAACTACAGGTTCTGAAAAACAGACCCCATGTTTGTGAACTGAGGGTTACAGATGCAACCTTCTCTTCTCTATAAACTTTGAACCAACAAAGACTTATATTCAGTGTCAAGCAAAATTAAGGCAAAGGCAATGAATGTTTTTCCTAGAGCAACTAAGCTTATTAAATCTGAATTTTAACTGTCCAGTGCTACAGCTTAACCTGCATTCATGTGTATAACAGTAACCCCCTGCCCTTCTGAGGTGAAAGTGATGTTTTTGATCCATGATCATGAGGTCGGAGGCATGAGGTAATGAAAATAGGGTTGGTCTTCTAGTCAGAAGATCTAGCTCTGACATCAGCTACCCAGGATAGATACCTTGAGCAAATCACATCTCTGGGGTTCAGTTTTTCTATGTGTGAGATGGAGTTGAAATTGATTTCCCTATTCCCTTCCAGATCTAAAATTCTGTAATTCTATTAGAAGGCCATGTGAATTGAAATGATTTTTTGCAAGCATGATGGCGTACCTGCCTTGACCAGTCTACCCATTGCCTTGATGCAAGTGATTTCATTTCCCTGGGCCTCAGTCTGCTCATCCATAAAGTGAAGGGCTTAGATTAGATGCCTCTGAGGGCCCTTGCAGATGTAGATATCTGATCCCATGGTCTATCCATGCCCTTTTCTACTTGTGATACATACTTTCAAGGGTAGGTGTTTTCTGGGACTGTGTAATCAAGTGAAGCTAACTAGTGTTTATAGGCAGTTATGACCTTGGCCTCATTATCACTGGGCTCTAACCATCGGAGTTAATTGTCCATCACAATGTGCAGACAGGGAAGGAAATGGGACACATGGCTTAAGTGGCCCTGGTACATGGAGAAGTCTGGGAAGTTGCAAAACTGACTAAGCACCTAGTCCTCTCCTTTTCTACTAGTCAAGCCCCCTCTTCCTTTGTAACAGATACTTAGTTAAGTAAGATCAGATTCCTGCTGATTTACCACTTTATAATCTGTTGGAACCCTCTTTTGTTATTCTATGAGCCTTTTAAACTTTTCCCAAGGAATCTAACAGAACAGTTAGTTGTCAGGAGTTCCCCCTTTCTACCTCTCCACCCAGATGCAACAACTAGATTAGTCAGGTTAATTCCAGACATACAAAGAGAAGTGGGGTTAGCTAGATTTGATCCTTAGCTTTTTTGGCTCGGGAACCTTTCTTAAAACCTGAGTAAATGGGGCAGCTAGGTGGCGCAGTGGATAAAGCACCAGCCCTGGAGTCAGGAGTACCTGAGTTCAAATCCGGCCTCAGACACTTAACACTTACTAGCTGTGTGACCCTGGGCAAGTCACTTAACCCCAATTGCCTTACCGGAAAAAAAAAAAAAAAAACCTGAGTAAATGTGTTTTTATTGCATGTGGACAACCGTAGCTTTATTTAAAATGTGTTCTTGAACTAGGGATTAACAAATAAATAATTAAATGAAACTTGGAAGCACGTAGAAAAATTTATAGTTTTTCCAGGTTCTTAATTGGCTGAATCTTTCCTATGTGACTCCAAATAGGGTTGGGGATGGGTGGGTAGGAGACAACTTCTGAGCGAGAGCCAGATGAACTTGGCAGAGTTCCTTCATTTCACACCATCCAAGAACACAGACCAATAAAAGCAAAAATTCCAACCTTTGTAAAATTTAGGACTTGGGCTGATTCACCTTAAGGCAAGTAGAGACTGGACTAGATCATGTAGTTTTGTGTAGCTGTACCCTTGGCAAAATTTGATAATTAGTTAATTGTTTATAAAGGGCTTTGGGCAATCTTAGAACTGAAGTGTAGTTTATTAACTTAAAAAAATTTTTTTTGATAAAGCCAGGGGAAGGTCATACATAACCGATGTCTATAGGAATTTTGGTGGTATCCTGCTTGAGCAGATTATTGGATTTAATTATTTCCTAAACAGAGCATCTCCCCAAATACTCCTCTTTACCCTACAGGATCCACATAATGAAATAAAGTGAAAGCGAACAAGCATGAATAACTCTATCTGCCCACCATGTGCCCCTCAAAAATAGGTGCTTTTCGCACACATACACACACACTTTCCTGGACCTGAAAGTCCAGTAAAGACCTAGGAACAATCCAAGAATATGCTTTGCATGCCTATACATATTTGTAGTGGGATTGGTTTTTCTTGCCTTCTCAGTGGGTAGGGGTGACTGGAGGGAGAGAATTCAGAACTGAAAGGAAAATAAAATCTAACTTAAAAGCATCTTTTACCAATGATAAAATAAGAATTGCATTCAATTGGGGGAAAAAGGCCTAGGGAAAATGGCAATCCTTTCTAAACAAACAAAACAGAATGCTTGGATTAGACCTGTGATTTTATTGGTATAGGGGAGTTCCCTATTAGGAAACCCACTCTCTTAGCACAGTGGGTAGCTGATCTTAGGCATTTAATACATGCTTATTGACTGAGTAACCTCTTTATCAATGTGGATCTCCAATTTAGAATCTTAGAGAGTGGCCTGAGAATTAAATGATTTACCCAGAGTCACAGAGCCATTGTGTTTCTAAGGCAAAGCCTGAAACCCAGGTCTTAATGGCTTCTCCTCAAAAATGGTAAAAGCAGATGCAAGGAATAGAGCAGGGCAGAAGCCAGAGGTTTAGCATCCATACACCCCTTAGCCTCCCTTCCTCCTTTGAAGGTTGTTTCCTCTTGGATCAATCAAAGGCTACCCTTAGATGCCAGAGATGTCACTGGATGCTGCCCGTGGAGGTATGTTGTGAAGCATGAAGTTGTAAAGCACAACCAGAAAGAGACTTGTTGGTTTGGCTTCTCTAAATGAGTTTCTCTTCCTTTGTCAGGAAAATGAGGTTAATATATACATATCATTTACCTCCTCCATGGATGCATTGCTAGAATGAATTAACTAAAAGTCTGTAGATTTACTTGAACTTTTAAGAGAAAAGTGCCATTTAAATATAAATTATAATGCAGATTGCATCTCACATGTCAAACATGCATGGTTAACTCTGTGTCTTACATGTAAGTTATGCCTTCAGGTTATAAAGATGTAAATCCCTCAATTGACCTTCTTTCTTTGATCCAATAGTACAGTGGAGATTTATGGAGCAATGAGCAGCACCAGACAGAAGAAAATATTCTGGGCAAAGATAATGTGTTATATCTACAAGTTCATTTGGGTGCTCAAGAAAACTAGAACCTCCCTATCAGTATGCACACTTCTTGTTTTCTGGGATAGTTTCTCTGAGATATTAATGGGAATTTGGCTAGTAGGAAGAAGAGGAGGCTTTTCATTTTTGTTGCATTGCAAACCTCTCTTCCGGAGGTGTCAAACATAAGTCTACAGGAGCACAAGACCCATGACACACCTTTTCTAGGGCTTTCTGGACCAGATTAACATGCAATTGACAAATATTTAATAAAATAAATAAAAAGATATTAATATGCTGTTTTCTAAGTCAATATGTGGCTCACAGGAATCCTTATATATGTTGTTGTTGTTGTTGTTCATTTGTTTTCAGTCTCTACTCCATTTGGGTTTTTCTTGGCAAAGATACTGGAGTGGTTTGCCATTTCCTTCAGCTCATTTTATGGATAAGGAAACAGAGGCAAACAGGGTTAAGTTGACTTGCCTAGGGTCATACAGCTAGTTAAGTGTCTGAGGCCAGATTTGAACTCAGGAAGATAAGTCTTCTTGACTCCAGGTGGGGCACACTATCCAACTAGCTACCCCATATATGATTTAGTAGTCTCAATTTCTATTTGACTTACAAACACCTATGTATGTGTGTGTGTGTATATATATATATATGTATGTATATATGTATATGTATATATATACACATACATCATATACATGTACATATACCTATATTGTTCTGTTCCTGTTTGCATGTGCATGTGTGCATGCATGCATGCGTGTGTGTGTGTGTGTGTGTGTGTGTATGTGTGTAACTTCTGGCTACCAGAGAGAACTCAGATGCCAAAGAGAAAGGAAAATAGTTTAGAGGGAAAGAGCTTTAAAAACAGGAATCTTTTAAGGAATGCAAATTCAGGGAGACTCTACTTACAAGGCTTGTTAGAAGAATTCCCACTTCCTCTGTTGATCAGTTGAAAGGCAAAGGACTTTAATAGACCCAGGAGTTGTACACACCAATTTAGGAATGCAAAGGTCCTCAGATGGGGCCATCAAACTCTGTTCCCCCCACCTATCAGTCCACCAGGCTTTTAGTGTAAAGGGAGATAGAGATTAGGTTGTAATTTCTTCCCTTTTCACAATGAAAGTTTGCCCACCACCCTTTTCTGAAAATTTGAAAACGGTGGCTTTCAAAGAGTTTAACACAAGTTGGTTTGTGGCCATTTCCATACCTCACCTAGCCTGACACTTTGCCCCCAAACTAATTACAGTATAATAGAAACCTTGTTGACATGTCTGTCCTGTGCTCCTCAGTGGAGGATGTCACTGTGTTAGGTGTGGTTCCTGCTACTTTTAGCCAGACTGAATTTCCTTATCAGCCTTTGGGAGGCTGGGATCCCTGTACAATGGGAAAAAGCTTTATTTTTTTTTCTTTTTAGATGAGTCGGGACTGAAGTAGAGATTAGGATTCTGGCAGATGAGGAGCTCTTCTGGAAAGGCATATACAAAGCAAACCCTCAGGGGAAAGTCCTTAACGATAACTCCATAAAAGGAGACTTTTTAAGGGTCTCAGCTGATCCATATTTTTAGAAAACTGTTTTGACTCAGCCTGCCTGACTGCAATGGTAATGTCAGAAACAGCAGTGGAAGGGAAATAAACATGGTTTTGTGATCTTTATTTTTATGCCTCTCATGATGCTTAGGGTGGTGCAAATCATGTGTGACAGCCTTTGATTAGCAGCTGTTCCTCTCCCCTCTGATCAGACATTTATCTGCAATACTGTTCGTGCATCGCAAATGGACTGATCCAATCTGATGTTGGGAAGAATTCACCTGTAGAGAGCACTTTGTCTTTGTTCCTTCCAGAAGGCTGTTCTGGTCTGAAAGTGGGATGGGCTGCCAAAATACAGAAGGAGAGAATCTGAGCTCTTAGAGTAGAGGCTGAATAAGTATATGAGAATGTTGTAGAGTCGGGACAAATTGGAATAAAAGGTCTCTGAGAACCCTTTCAACAGTGAGACTCTATAATTCTATACATGTGAGTCTAAATCAGACTTGGGAGAAGGTTTAGAGTGACCTTTGACCAGAAAGCCAAACCATCACCGATAGACTGGAGGATACCCAATGAGAGGATCTCGAATCTCATTTAGAAAGTTAGTGTGATTCCTTGGAAGGCTCTTGAAGTGCCATCTTTGTAGATATATGTTGTTGTTGTTGAGTCATTTTAGTTGCGTCTGATTCTTCATGACTCCATTTGGGTTTTGTTTTGTTTTTGGCAAATATACTGGAGTGGTTTGCCATTTCCTCCTCCAGCTCATTTTACAGATGAAGAGACTGAGGCAAATAGGGTTAAATGACTTGCCCAAGGTCATACAGCTAGTAAGTATATGAGTCTTCCTGACTTCGGGCCAGGCACTCTATCCACTGTGCCACCTAGCTGCTTTTGTAGACAGGTACCCAGATATTAATATCAGATGCTTTCTTTTTATTTCCTTACTCTGAAACTTCTAATGGTTCTTCATTGTTTATAGAATAAATTCAAATTCCTTAGAATTCTTGTCAAGGTTTTCTATGCTCTGGTTCCAGTATACTTTTCTCCAATTGCTCACTTGCTCATACTCTGTGCTTAAGCCAAACTAATCAACTGCTCCCTGTTTAATGAATGTGCCTTGTAAAATGTATGGATGAAGCAAATATAGTTGCTGTGTTTTTTCTTAGTTAAGCTTTCATACATTTGTTATGGTTCACATGTGTCTTGTTACCATTTTAAATTTAATCATGACAACTCAGTAGCTCAGTGGATAGAGTTCTGGATTTTGGAATCTGAAGACCGGAGTTCAAATCCCACCTCAGTCACTTTACTAGCTATGTGACCTAGGGTGAAGCATTTCACCACTCAGCTTCAGTTTCTTCATCTGCAAAAGGAGGATAAAAATAGTACATACTTCACAGGGTGGTTTTGAGGATTAAATGTGATAATACTTGTCAAGTACTTTTCAAATCTTAAAGTGATCTATAAATCATCTTCATTATCATTAGTATTAGTATTACTATCAATAATGATTTGGTAAAGGGGGCAGCTAGGTGGCAAAGTGGATAAAGCACTGGCCCTGGATTCAGGAGGACCTGAATTCAAACCTGGCCTCAGACGCTTGACACTTACTAGCTGTGTGACCCTGTACAAGTCACTTAACCCTCATTGCCCAGCAAAACACAACACAACAAAACAAAACAAAACAAAAAAACCAACAACCATGATTGGGTAAAAATAATAGCTTCTTCCAATCTATTTTCAGTCTTTAGGGTTTATTATTTGTGAAAAGCTTGTGTGCTGATAGTTAGGGCACCAGGTGAGGAATGGAATAGATCTCTTGGTTATCTCACTACTTTCAGCTTCCTCTGTGAATTAGATATTGGACTGAACTTCCCTTCCTTTCATTTCTCTTGTCTGTCCTGTAAATTTATTACAAGCCATTTTCCACTTAAAGAGGGGAGTGGGGGTTTTATTTACATGTGCTTGTAGTAACATTTTATATTTTGTTTAACATCTTACTGCTACAAAATATTCAGTAATTGTCTTTCTACCTAATGTTTTTAGATATTTTAATACAGAGATGTCAAGCTTGGGGCTTGTGGGTCTCAAACAGCCCCCAAAACTCCCCAGTGTGGCCATATAACCAGATTAAAATGTAACTGGGAATAATTTTTTAAAAATGAAAATGCATTATAATATAATGTTTTGAGTTTGAGACCACTGCTCTAAAAAAACCAAACTTTTCAGAAGCATCAAGATGTGATCATTTTAAAACCCAGTAGAACAATCAAGCTGGATGGAGACAGAGACCTCATAGTGCTTTTGGAAACTAGTCAGGGAATGTACAGTGGATGACACATGGAAATGTGAAATGTTTCAGTCATCCTTGATATTTCAGAAGGAAAGAAAAAGAAAATAATTTTAACTATTTTAAAAGAAATGCTTCCAAATTATTTTCTGTCAGCTTTTCCAGATGGCCTGACACTTCTCTACTGGAGTTGATGTCACTTCTTAAATACCTGAGGGAAAAAAAGGGAGTCTCTACTTTGTTGATGTTCCAGGATATGGATCAAGGAGAGATTCTCTAGAGTCTTGTCTTTTGGATGGTGCCACCTGTGTTATCTGACTCACCGTTTATATCAAAACACTTATACAGTGTGCAAACTTTGATTTTTTAAAAATACATTAAAAAATTAAATTGTTCATATACAAATGTACAAAGTTTGTACATATAAAAATAAACAATAAATATATTTAAATGGCATGTTTCCTAGATTTGATGTTATTTTCCGAGAAAACATTTTGTAAAAGTGTTGTTTATTACTTAAAGAAACAAGTTACTATAGAATTTTATTATAAAGCATGTGATTTTCAGCTTTTCAAGGGCAGTGAACCAAAGGATAAAGAGCCAATTTTCTTGCTGCCTTTGTCACAACAGAATTCTTTGGTCTTCAGTTTTCCTATCAGATCTTGTATCCACTTAGCTGCTTCCAATGCAGAAGGGGCTGGCTTGGGAGGTGGTAGGTTTGGTGGGTTACATCATACTAGAGACACTCTTTCCAGCTGGACAAATTTGAGGATGTTGTAGACAGAATTCTTGGTTGGCTATGACTTGGTCCTGCTAACTTCTGAACTTCCTTCTTAATGTGAAAGTTTGGTAAATGTCAAAGGTACTAATAAAGACCATAAATCATGATCATTTATACACTGACACACCTCTTTATAAGGTGAGTTGTTCTTTCTCAAATGGGTACGTTTTCTATTATATCTTTGATTAGCATGGGGCACAAGGGTGGAGAAACAAGTTGCTGGCTTTATAAGAATAGGACAAAATTTGTTCAAAGCCTTCAACAAGGATTTGAGGTATAAAACTTCACAATTTTGTTTGGATAGCATGGTAGCAAGCATTGTTGTTAAGGATAGCATTATATTAAAATACTTCAGTTTTTACCCCACCCTCTTTAATGTCCAGATTTCCATGTTGTATCTCCAAACAAACTCTATTCCAAAGTTGAAAATGAAATAATCACCAATCATTGCCCAAATTTTAGGACACCTCAAATGACAGATCTGTCCTGGGCTTAGCTGCCTACCTAATCTAAAAGCCTCTATTAAAACTGATCTGAGAAGTGACAACCTTAAAGCATATATGTCTTGTGATAAAATGGGGTAGCAAGAAAGATTCTTCCCTAAGGCCTTTCTCCCTTGGACTCCAACTTTGTAGGAATTGTCACCTTTTCAGAAGTGACCTGGTGAACCGTGCCCCTTTGGTCTGAAGATCCCTCCTCACCATGATCTATGCAGCAGGGTCTCTTAGCCTTTTTTTGTTTTCTTTTGCTTTGTTTTTTGAGGGGCAATGAGGGTTAAGTGCCTTGCCCAGGGTCACACAGTTAGTGTCAAGTATCTGAACTGGATTTGAACTCAGGTCCTCCTGAATCTAAGCTGCCCCTCTCTTAGCCTTTTTTGTGTTTCATGGATCCTCTAGGCAGCCTTGTGAAGCCTGTGGACCCCTCCTCAGAATAATATTTTGAGCACATTAAAAAGGCAAAAGATGACAAAGGAAACTGATTATGCTGAAATAAAATTTTCAAAATATTTTTAGAAATAAGTTCACAGATTTGTTAAAAGGTCAGTGATTAACAAATTAAGAGCCTTTGTCTTGTAGGGAAATAATTGTGCCAGCCTATCTCCATACTTGGACACATTCATGATCTATTATTGTACATAGCCCTAGCTGCAGATTGTGGGCCATCTACATTGTCTCATTCTGTGTGATCCTTGTCCAATGTCTTCCTGTAAAACCTCCACCAGAGATCAATATTTTGCCATCTTTCACAGTGCCCATCTTTTTGTAGAAGTTACTACCTTGCTTCCATTGCCAGGCATAAACTTGCTCTATACCCTCCCCTAAACCCTTGAAGAAACAGGCACCCTTTCTGTGAGAGTCCTTAAATTCCCTCCTTAGAACCTCAGGTCGGGGGCAGCTAAATGGCACAGTAGATAAAGCACCGGTGTGGATTCAGGAGAACCTGAGTTTAAATCTGGCCTCAGATACTTGACACTTAACTAGCTGTGTGACCCTGGGCAAGTCACTTATTCCTCATTGCCCTGCAAAACAAACAAAAACAAAAACAAAAGAACCTCAGGTCAACCTACATTCTTCATGGACACATGGAGCTATAACTCTAACATTAATTGATTAGTCTATGAACCAGGCACTGTGGACTCTTAACTCTGCTTATAGAACCTCTGACTGTCATTTCTCCTTTATTTCAGAATCATTCCATCAGCTTACTCAGTTTACCTGAACTATTCACCCATCTAAATCAGCACTTCCTATTTACACTCCTATTTTTCCATCTTTCTCTTTTCTCTATATTCAGAGGGCTGGTAATATCTTCATGGCCCTTTAAACACATACACACACATACACACACACATGCACACACACACACACACACGTGTGGGCATAAGTATCCTTTGGCTACCTGGATCAACACAGAGCTATATTATTCCAGGTACATTAGCATGCTAAAGAATCTTTATTCAGTTCACCCATCCTGCCTTTTTTTCCATTTGCATAGAAAAATCACCCATTGGCAGCTTAATTATAGTTCAATCTTTTCATCTCTAGTTGGATTGGACATGCCCTGAAATCCACTGTAATTGGTGAGGAGGGATTTCTCACTGGAGAGCTTCTCTGGCACATTCTATATATGAGGCACTTGTCCCTTTAATGGTATCATCAATGTCACTGTGTAGTATCAGTGTGTTTGAGGCCTCTCTAAGGATTACATGAGGAGTGAATTAGGATACAGATGATGTTATTTCCCATGCCATAGGTGGATCACTTTATAAAGCTAAGATGAAGGTAACTGTGAGTGCTTGTTATGACTTTAGCAAGAGTAAGAGCAAAGGTTATTGTCTGTTTTCCATCAGCCAGTGTGTCTCCTGGGCTGATAGGGATGATTTACTCTTCTATTTTATCACTCTTACTGACTCCATTTACCATCAAACAATTCCTTTGGGTCCTTGAATGTGACATTGGCAGTGGCTGATGGCCTAATTCACTTTTGTTTTTCACTTGAGTCTTGCTTCTAGGAATAGATATTTTCTTTTTATATGTAGCTTTAAAAATTATCCACAAACCTCATAAACTCTCATAGAATCTTTGACTTGCAAGCGATATTACTTATCACCTAGAGCAACCTCTCATTCAGTGCCAAAATTCCCTATAGACCATCCCTGGCCTGTGGTCATCCAGATTCTGTTTGAATTCTTCTAGTAAAAAGAAGCTGAAAGCAGTCTATCCCAGTTATGATCACTCTTAAAAATCTCATTGATGTAGATGGGGAATAGACCTCTGAAGTCCATCAAGTCCAATCTCCCTAATTTTACAGATGAGGAAACTGAAGACCTGAGAAGTGAGGTGACTTGCCATACTTTATCTTGGTTGTTTGTTCAGTCATTTTCAGTTGTGTCCAGCTCTTCCTGACCCCATTTGGGTTTTCTTGGCAAAGATACTAGAGTGGTTTGCCATTTCCTTATCCAGCTCATTTTAAAGATGAGGAAACTGAGGCAAAAGGGGTTAAGTGACTTGCCTAGGGTTGCACAGCTAGTGTCTGAGGCCAGATTTGAATTCAGGAAGATGAGTCTTCTTGATTCCAGGCCTGGTGTTCTATTCACTGTACCACCTTGTTGCCCACTATCCTGGTTACAATTGGCTATAGATGATGTTCTTTCTCATGTCTAGAGGAGCAGAGCTGAGTTTTGAACCCAGGTCTCCTCACTACTCAACATGCTTTCCACTGTACTGAAATGCTCCTCAACTATACTTTTATTGTGCAGAAATATTTCTTGTAATCCTCCTCCATCTGTCTTGATAGGAAGCCCAAATCCTTTGGGAATCAGCATCTTTGATGTCCAATCCTCGTGGCCTCTGGATCCAATTGTTACCCATCATTTTTCCCAATGGGACACTCACTGGTCTCTCTCCAATATCTATATCCTGTGTGGGAGCCTAATTTTAGAAAGCTGCTTTGTGCTGTTCAGGCAGAAGAAGGGTGTGGAGGGGGGTAGGAGCTATTTTTAGGTTTATACTTGAGCTAACCTAAAAGTATGTAACGTGTCTGTATTTCTTTCTGTATGTGTGTGTATAATAGTGTTGGTTATGATTTTTAAAGTAGAAGATGGTATGGGTTGGTTTTCCCTTTTGAGTTAAAATATTTTAAAACCTCAATAAGTATGGGTCCTGGTCCCTCATTTTCTCAATTTGTCCGTTTTTAAGGGAGATGTATTTGTTTACCTAGTCAGTCATTGAGTCAGGCATTAGGGAATCTTCTCAAATAAAATATTTCTTAAAAACATTTAATCAGTTCCTGGCACATAGTAGGTGCTATGTAAATGCTTATTTATTTCCCTCTTCTCTGAAAATGGCCTACCATATCTATAGTCAACTCTTAACTGGTTCCATTAGTTACATTAGACTAAAAGCTATAAATGGTCTAGCTAGATAGGATATTTGGATTGTGTAATTAAAAATTCTAAATGTGGGTTCTAATCTGTCCTCCCAGTTTTGAGGGGAAACTGACTAAAATCACTGATAAACGAGTATAGGTTTTTAAGGGTTTATTGAAAGATAGTAAAAGAAAGAGAAAGATTGAGAAGAGATTTCCTATAACCTAGCGATCCTAACCTTCTTAAACCTCCCACTCCTGAAGTTCTCTGTCACCATGCTGATGTCTCTCGCCAAAAGAGGAGGAAGCATTTCGCCAGCATCTGCTTTCTCCTTCATGTTCCCCACCCCCAGAAATGGGAGGTTCTTCAAGCTGATTGGCTAGTGTCATTCAAATTCATTGGTTCACTGGACCCGAAGGTGGTCTCAATGTAAAGTTCAAAGTTTTTAGTTTCTGAGAACAATGTCTTTCTTAAGTGCCCTTAAGTACCAGCCAGATGTGCTTACAATCTAGTAAACCAGTCAGCAGTCAGTCCGAATTCAATCAGTTTAGATCAACCTCCAGGTGAACCCCTGAGTTCCATTATCTTGACACAGATGATCAATAGTTATTTTTCCATAACTGGTAGAATTATTTTCAAAATACCAACTGGTAATAGTCAAAAGATAGAAAAGGAATCTTCTCTGTGTGGGAAGCTCCTTAGATCAACAGATATTTATTAAATACCTACTGAATTCCAGGCACTTTACCAGGCCCCAGAGATACAAAGACACAACTGAATCACTCTTTGTCCTCAAGAAGCTCAATGAATGGAGCATCAGGCTTGTAGTCAGGAAGACCTTAGTTCGAATCCAGCCTTAGAAACTTACCAGCTGTGGGACCCTGGGCAAGTCACTTAACTTCTGTCTGCCTCAATTTCTTCATCTGTATAGCGGGGATAATATTAGCCCCTACGCCAGAGGTTTGTTGTAAAGGATCAAATGAGATATTTATAAAGCACTTAATATAGTGCCTGGCTCATATAAATATTAGCTATCATTATTATTATTCTACCAGTAGATACAAGGTGTACAAATAAAAAGAGATACAAAATGTAGATAATTTTGAAGCAAGGTGTTAGCATCTGAGTGTGAGGATCTGGAAGACTTCTTGTGGGAAGTGGTATTTGAGCTAAGTTTTAAAGGAAGTTGGTGATTCTAAAAATTGTGTGCTAGGCATTAGGAACAATCTGGGCAAAAACCTGGAGCTGGAACATGGAATACTGTGGAATTCTGTGGAAGAAACATCATCCTGAACACAGACCTATTTAAACATGTTTCACTAGTGAGTCTCTATTCTTCAAAGTTGCTATTCTCTCTGTCTCTCTGTGTTTCTGTCTGTCTCTTTGTCTCTTTCATGTCTCTCTATGTCTGTCTGTCTCTGTCTCTGTCTCTCTCTGGTTCTCTCATCTCTCTCCATGTCTCTCTGTGTCTGTCTGGCTGTCTCTGTCTCTTTGCCTTTGTCTGTCTGTCTGTTTTTCTCTGTCTGTCTGCCTGTCTCTGTCTCTGTCTCTCAAATAATTAGGTAAAAGCTTTGTTTTCACACAGATACTAGTTTTGTCCTTTACTGTGCTAGTGGCTCACTGACCTCAGTAGATGGAAAAACATGACTAATGCCTTTAGTTGCACTTTTGACCCCTTCTTTTTCCTTCCCAAGATTCATGGGCATCTGAACTCTACTAAACAGCTCAATGGCTGGGTTGGGGGATTGAAGTATAAGTTTCCACACCACCATTAAAAATAATAATCATAAATAAGCAAACCAGCAGGCTGACTGAAGTTTGGATTGATCCTTTAACTCAGTAATTTGGGTATGCCGAAATTTTAAAAGAAAGAGTTTGAGAAAAGATATAATGTAATTAGACCTATGATGGAAGTGTTTGTACTTTGGCCAAAACTTTTCAGGCTAGCAGGATGTTATTTGAGCCTAGGCTGTCTGTCGGAAAGCTTTCATGTTCAAGTGTCAGGATTAAGACAACATTGTGTAATGAAATGTGTCTGTGAAATATAAATGCCCTTGTCTCAATATTGTTCTATGTGAGTATGTCTCTGAGCTGAACAGCTGATATACAAAAAGGTTATGATGTTTTCAAACAGTCCCCCCGACACACACACACTTGCAAAATTCTTCCCTAGAAAGCTGCCAGTTGTCCAAGTTTGGGGTCTGACCCTGAACCTCAGGGTCATAGCAAAACTGATTCTATTTCTGGTTTTGTTTTTTGTTTTTTGAGGAGGGCAGATCTTTTAGGAAGCATGAAAAATGTCTGAGATAGAGATTATTTTTGACTAGTCTGAAAATTCACTTTTGAATGGACAGGGAGACCCACAAAGCTCCAACACTTCTTCAGTAGGGCTGTTGTGATGTTCGCGGATGGCTTCGTACTTGATCTTCAGATTGCTGTCAGAAGTCCAAGCGGGTGATTGGGCCAAATGAAATAACCATAGGGGTGGATTCCAAGTCATTAAAGCAACTTAATAACTCCTTATTGCAGACATGTTGTCAAGGCTGGGAACCTGATTTGTGGGTGTTGGTAGATGAATGATAAAGCATGGAGTCTAGTGTGGATTACTTAGTGGCTTATGTTCTATGCAGGGTACTGAGGTGCAAAGAAGGAAAGAAGAATGAAGAATGGAAGGAAATTCACTCTACTCTTCTACTAGAGTGGTTCTGGGGCTCTTCCGTGTGCTCAATAACAAAAAGAACACTTATTTACTAGAAAAACCCAATATCATTTTTTCTAGCAGGGGATATAGGACATTTTAAGCCAACATCCCAAATATCTATTACTGAAATTGAAGCCAGAAGAATTAGGGAATTTTCTTTAGCAGGTAAGATATCCGGACATGCAGGAACCTTATAGATCTAGAGTATTTGAAGGCTCTCTCAGAGTTGGCCTCCTAAGCCTGGACAAAAGTAGTGAAAAGAATACAGGAATGACAGTTGAGAGTCCTGAATTCTAGCCCAGGCTGTGCCCCCACCTACTTTAAGTGCCTTTGGTTACATGATCTTGTGCCTCATTTTCCTTATCTATCAAATGGAGATAATAGTACTTGTTCTCCTTATCACACAGAGAAGTTGGAGAGGATAAATAAGTTAATAGATGTGAAAGTGCTTTGAAAAGTTAAAATTACTGTACAAGCATAAGGTATTATTATGATCATCCCAGAGAGTTAATAATAGCTTGCCCCATACTTGTTCCACCTCCTTCCCCACACACAGAGACAGTGTATATATCTTACTCAAATATTGAGCTGCCAAGCTCCTGGGGTAGGAGGATATTACCATTAAGTGGGTTAAACTCAGATTTTTCATTTACCAGAGAATTGTATTAGAACGGCCTAAGCTTGTTTTCATATAGCAGACCATCATCAATGTGTTTTTAAAGCCACGTAATATAAAGCACGCTGCAAAGATCTTAGATCTAAAGCTCAGAGGGACCTCAGAGGCCTCTTAGTATAGCCTGCTCACTTTACACATGTGGGACTAAGGCCAAAGGACAGTGTTACTTGACTAGGGTCACATAAGTAGTCACATATGGAAGACATGAGATTCGAACCCAGTCTTCAAGGCCAGTAATCTTTCCACTGGGCCAGATGATGGATGTTCTCTTTGCTGTTCTCAGGAGATATTTACCTGATGTCCAATATGCCTTGTATATTTTTTTGACACATCAGCTAGAAAGAGAGATGAGATTTAAGGGGGAAAAAGCATTTTACTTGGAATCTATTAGAAATTAAACAAAATCTGGTTGGTGTTCTCTTTGTGTTGAGCATATACAGCTACACTGTGAATGGGACGGGCAGAAAGATATTGAATTTGCCTTCCTAGGAAAAAGACTGTTATTTGAGTCTATATTAAAAAGCCAGGATTTAAGAATTTGCAGCTCTTCATGGAGAACAAGGTTCCAGGGGATGATCTGTTTGATAGAGTTAATATGGTAACCTTGAACAAACATCTTCAGGACCAGATGGATGGATTGGCAAGCGAGTTGTTCAGGACTTATAATGCATCCGTCCCAATTGCAGGAACAATTAAAAGCACTGACCAATCCTGAAGACAATATAGCAGCTAAATTTTTGTCCTACAAAGGAACCAATTGGGTCATAGCTGTTCTGTGCAACCATTACCCATCAACTCCCCAAGACTTTTGAGAAGTCCATGCAAAATCTATAGGCAAAGACTGATGCTAAAAAGGAGCAATTAGTAATGGAAAAGCAGGAGCCAAAGGGAGCAAGGATTGATGCCAAAGTGAGAAAGGATGTCAAGTCCAAGAGTCATGTGGATAAGAAGAAAAAAAAATGCTGGCCAAATTAGAAAACAACAGCTCATAAAGTTATACACTCAAGCCACAGACCGAGAAGCAAACAAGCAGGCTGCCCTGAGCACATCCAAATGCAACTACCAGGATCCCAGCATTATCATCACCTGGCTGTCGTTGGTGGTCCTTTGTCCTTTTTTTTTGTCTTTTTTGGTGAGGCAGTTGGGGTTAAGTGACTTGCCCAGGGTCACACAGCTAGTAAGTGTCAAGTGTCTGCGGTTGGATTTGAACTTAGGTCCTCCTGAATCCAAGGCCTGTGTTTTATCCACTGCTCTACCTAGCGGCCCCTGGTCCTTTGTTCTTAAAGAGGACCATAACATTGGTGTGATGTCATGACTTGCACTGAATTTGATTTAAATGAGGGAAAGCTTGTGCAAGGTCACCAACTTCACTCTCTCCTCCAGAGCCATGTGGCGCCAGTGGCAAGATATATATCAGGATGACTGGAGATGGCCCCAAATGTTTAAGGCAATTGGAGTTAAGTGACTTGCCCAGGATCACACAGCTAGTATCTGAGGGGAGATTTGGACTCAGGTCCTCTTGACTTCAGGTCCAGTGCTCTATCCATTGTGCCACCTACCTGCCCCATCATGTAGTATAAAAAGTTTGGAGTGCCAGTCTAGAAGATTTATAATAAAACACACAAGGAGAAGTTTGCCTAGACAAATGATATGGCAGATAAAGAGTCTGCATTCTAAGCTAGAATTTCTGTTTCTATTTTTGAATCTTTGGGGTGAGATTTTCAATTATTAAACAACATTGGTAGGAATTTTGTACAATGAAGTATTTTACTAAAGATGTTTTCAGTTCTGCAAAAAAAAGTAATAAAAAAAACTAAACTAAAGTTTGCCACTTGTGTGAGGACAGATTGGGAGGGAAAGAAGGAGGAAAGTATTCTATTTTATTTCATTTACACAAATATATTTTCAAGTTACAATTTGTTTGTATTTAAGTATTTAATGACTTGTGTACGTCTAGAACAGAATTCTTGCCCCTGTGTTGATGAAACATCTTCTAGGTATTTCAAAGAGAGGGGACAGACCTTCCCTCCTTTGTTGTCCCATTCAGCCCAGGTTTATTCCGAGGGAATTAAGGAGTTAATCAGTCACTAGTTGGTCCATAAACATTTATTCAGTGCCTCTTATGTGCCAGGCACTATGTTAAGTGCTGGAGATATCAGAAAGTTTGGCTTGCCCTGAGAATCAATCACATTGCCTGTAGGAGTTGCTCTTCAGATCATATAGTTGCAGCCAACAATAGAGCATGCCCTGTGTATGCATATATGCATCCTCTGTGTGTGTGGGAGAGGGAGGAGGTGTCAGGGTAGAGGGGAGGATGGAATGGTGTTCTAGAGATGCAGCACAGAAAATTCTGGAGAATTTCTGTCTTGGAACAGACTTCTTCAATCTAGTTTGTTCCTCTTTTACCTTTTGTAGTCCCAAGCAGGAAAGAATGGATTTTAGGAGTTGGAGCCTTAGCAATTTTTTATTTTCTCCTAGAGGCAATAGGGAGTCACTGAAGATATTTAAGCAGAAGGGAAGGGAATAATCTCCTATTATGTGCGAGGCATGCTAAGCATTTTCCAAATACTATCCCATTTAATCCTTCCTCAACCCTGAGAGATAGATGCTATTATTATCCCCAGTTTACAGTTTGCAGAAACTGAGGCAAATAGAGATTGTGACTTTTTCAGGATCACACAAGTGTATGAGGCTGAATTTGAACTCAGGTCTTTCTGACTCCAGGCCCAGTGTTCTATTCACCCCATCACATAGTTGCCTTGGAGAACCATGTATGCTCAGTATCATGAGAGGTTACTAAAGGCTGTTGTAAATATAGATTAAGGCCAGATTGTAGATCTCATTTATGCATGATTTGGAAGGAAAAAAGTTCCCTTTTTGCGTACACATGGTTTAAATGAATCAACCTCTTTCCAACTACCCTTTTCTTCACTTAAAATGCTGGATAATTATGCCTAATGACTTTAAGCCATTGCACTGACTCCACTTAGAATTGCTCTGAAGTCCTGGCTAGCTAATTGCAGAAGAGCTTACTAACTAGTTAATAGGATGAGCACTGACTCTGGCCTGCACCTAAAAATCTGACATAATGAGAAAAAAGGAACAGACCATATTGTCAACCAAGCTTTCTTTATAGGGAACAAAAAGCATCCCACCCCAAATTGAGCATCCTACACCAGCATGGTTCTCTTAAAGGATCAAACCCCACCCCACCCCCTGCTCTACCCTTCCTTCAGCACATGTGTTCTTAGTTGTATTATTTTTTTTAAGAAAGAAAAAGCAAAGGCAGTTTTCTGGGCCAGTGAGGATGGCAAATGATCTGTATATAAATTAGCTTACAGGGCCTTTGAGATGATCTGTCAGCACCTTCCAGAGAAAATGCCCAGATGACACACCACAAGATTGAGGGGTATCCATGTGAAGTAGAGAAATTCAGTCTCCTGAGTGATTCTTGAGGCCACAGTATATCAGATAAAGGACCTGGGGGGTGGGTAGATATATCCAGCAAACATAAAAGATTAATGGCTGCTGGGCACTAGTGTAACCACGGAGCACATGGTGTTTGGAAAAAGTCATTCATTTTTTTTTTAATGTGGAAAAAGAATAGAGTAATGGTTGTGGAAAAAAAGTGAGGTCATAGGAAATCTTCCAAAAAATGTGCTGGAGAGAACTAGGCCTTTATGAGTTTAGCATGAAGACTCTGTTCTTACCACCTGAGGAGAGGGATTGGCACAGGCTGAGGAGAGACTTGTGTTGGATTCTTGGCAGGAATCCCATTGTTATGTTAATATTCCTTTGCCTGAGTGTTAGGGCTTACTCTGAATAGACATTTTACAGAAGGGAAAATTCCCAGCATCTAGTCCTACTTTGTCCAGTGAACTGATGACTGAGACTGAGGGTCCCCAGATGCTAATCATTAGTTAGCAATAAAAATAGTTTGCATAAAGAATAATACTTTACCTATATTATCTCATATAGAAAGGCAGCAAGGCATCATGGGTAGAGAGCCAACCTTAAAGCCAGGTGTTCGTCTAGCACATATGGACTCTGTGAACCTGGGCAAATCCCTGAAACGCTAAATGTCCTAGGAAACTCTGTAAGACTATAGGTTACAGAAAGGCACTGAAATTGGCTGGTAGAGGGAGTTTCCTCATTTGGTACTTCCCTATGCCAATGAAATCACAAGCGTCGTCCCAAACCTTCTGTCTCATTACTTACTTATGGGAGTATTGTGGAAATAGTGCTTTGTAAGCCATAAAGTATTGTTTAAATGTCAGCTTCTAAGCTCATTTGATCCCCATGACAAGCCCATTACGGAAAAGTCTTAGTATTCCCATTCTGCAGATAAAGAAATGGAGATTCAGAAAAGTGAAATACCTACCCAAGGTTAGAAAACTAATACTTGAGAGAGTCAAATGTGAATGCAAGCTTTCTAACTTCAAGTAACAGTGTACTTCTCACTACACTATGGGGCTTCTGAGTGAGATCTGTAAGAATTATAGAACTCACTATTTTTGTTCATAATCACTTAAAGCAACCTGGGAGTATTATCAGTGTCAGTGTGAATAAAACACCAAGTGAAGCACTTTCCATATATGTACATGAGGACTTCTGACTCATCTTCAAAATAGCCAACAATCATCTATAAAATCTGCTGCTCCATGAGGTGGCTCTGTACAGGGAACTCCAAAAGTCTATTCCAGTGGAGTAAACTGTACTACCCAGTAAAGTTGAGGTTTAATTAGGGATTGGTCTAGAATAGATTTTTCCTTGTTAACCCAGAACTACAATCACAGAATCTTAGATCTAGAAGGGCCTTTCAAAGTCACCTGATCTCCTAATCCAAGCAAGATTCCTCTCTGCAAGATCCCTGACATTCTCTGCTAAAATACTTCTAGTAAAGAGGAACTCATTCCCTTACATAGTAACCCATTCCATAATTTGACAGCCTTCGTTGTTAGCAAGTATTTCTTTACATGAAACCAAGTTGCCTCTCTATAGCTTTTAGTTATCATTCTGCCCTCTGAAGTCACCAAAATATGTTAAAAGTGAGCACTACATTCCAGATGTGGTCTGACCAGGTCAGTGAACAGTATACAGTAGTATTATGACCACACTTTTCCTGGACATTACTTCTATTAATGCAGCATATAATTCTGAGTTTTTCTGGCACCCACAATACGTTGTTGATGCATTAAGTTTATAGTCAACTAATAACTCTGTCTTTTTAAATTATAATGATTATTAAGATCTCCCCAGCCTTTACTTGTTGATTGTTGGTTCAGATTCCTTTATTTCTATATTAAATTTCATCTGACCTGTTTTGATCTTTTAGGTTTCTGGTACTGTTGTCTTGTAGAATAGCTCTCCTGCCCAGCTTTATATTAATTGCACATCTGATATGCTTTCTATGCCCTTCTTCAAATCACTTATTATAGTTAATTTTGCACATTTGGACTATGTCTACTTGGGGGGGGGCAATCAGGGTTAAGTGACTTGCCCAGAGTCACACAGCTAGTAAATGTCAAGTGTCTGAGGCTGGATGTGAACTCAGGTCCTCTTGAATCCAGGGTCAGTTGTTCAACTACTGCACCACCTAGTTGCCCCCTATGTCCATAATTTTTATAGTGTACTCCATTGGAAAGGACTTTTGAATTCCCTCTACAGGTCCACCTCATGGATTAGCAGATTTTATCAATTATTATTGG
The DNA here is from genome assembly GCF_019393635.1 of Dromiciops gliroides. Lineage (NCBI taxonomy): Eukaryota > Metazoa > Chordata > Mammalia > Microbiotheria > Microbiotheriidae > Dromiciops > Dromiciops gliroides. The sequence continues at coordinate 575,424,875 of NC_057863.1, forward strand.
TTATTTTGAAGATATGAGAAGTTCATATATATATATATATATATATATATATATATATATATATATATATATAAAGGGTGGTTTTATTTATACTTACCGTGATAATACTCTAATACTCCTTGGTTGTCAAATCCAGTTCAGTCAGTCACTTAACAGTCCTTTACCCAGTATTCAATGTGGATAGGACACTGTGCTAGACACTTGGAGAAGGACATGAAGCACAGTCCTAGCCCTCATATATTTTGTAGTTTATTAGGAAGCATTGCCACATTCTTACTAGTCTTCAGAGCCTGGGGCACACAGGCACTTTCTCTGGCATCTGTTTCACTACAATTACCTTGTGTCCTCCTTCTCTGATCACTTTTGATGACTTTTCACCTCTTTTCCTTTGCCCACCCCTTAGCCATGGGTGTTTTTCAAGTTTCTGTCCTTGGCCCTCTGCTCTTTTCTCTCTGTGCTCATCCTGTCCATTACGTCATCTTCTTTCAGGGCTTCATCTGTCAACTCTACTTGGATGAGTCCCAAATCTCCATCTCCAACTCTGACTTCTCTCTCCTTTATACTTGCATCTGATGGCACATCTCATCTTGAATGTCCTTTCATCACTTGAAACACAACATGCCCCAAATTGAACTCATTGCCTTATACTGTGCTCCTCCCCTACCCCCATCCTCCTCTACTGGTTACCCTCCCCAACTACTACATTTTTGTCAGTGGTACAATCATCCCAGTCTCATAGGTTTAGAGTCATTTTGACAGCTCTTCCTCCTTTATCCAATCTGTCACTAAATTCTATTGCTTCACCCTTCAAAATGCCTCAAAGGTTTAACCCTTTTTTATTCCCACTAATGCTGTCTCATTCCAGATCCTTTATATCTCTTATGTCCCTATAACTTAGCAAAATGCCAGGTTCCTTAGATAGATGATTTCTCTGCCTTTGGCTAAAAACAATATTCTCTGGTCTATTCTATCCAGCTTAACTAGACTGATCTTCCCAAAAAAATACTAATTTGTCACATCAACTGCCTGCTTAATGATTGTAATGATTAAAATAACAATAATGCCACTGAATATTTATGTAACACTTGCATTTTTCAAACATCTTTCCTATATTGCAATTTATGAGCTAGACAGGGAAAGTATTATTATCCGAGTGTTATAGATGAGGAAAGTGATATTGAGAGGTTTAGTTCTCAGTTTCTTTACTTGTAAAATGAGGGGGGGAGGAATTTGGTGAGCTCCAAGATTCCTTGCACCTCCATTCTTTTAATTAACAGGATAGGGCCTCATTCTTTTCTTAATATAATTTTTGTGTACATATCTGAATCATAATGACTTACCTTATTATTGGTATTTTCTGAAAATAGTAACTACACCGGGGTTAAAAAGGAAAAATGTTGCTTTTAGACTTGGCCAAAAGATTGCAAATTAGAGCATGTAGGTATCCTATACTCTCTTGCAAAACCATATTACATCTTAGAGAAAAATGAGAGTGAAACCAATTGAATATCATCAACTCGATGTCTGTTGCCAAGATAATTTAGTATAACCTCAGATAAAAATGTCACTTGTCTTCAGTGTAATCTTCAGACCTCTCAATTTTAGCCCCAGCAAGAGGACTGAGATTAAAATAAGCCTCTGCCTTCTGTGGTCAGACAGCAAGTGGTTTGGAGGCATTTGGATGCTCTGTCAATGTAAAAATTTCCAACAGAGCATAATAATGGGTCATGTATGGTTCATGAGTTCATTCATTCTCCTGAAATTGCTCATGAAAATCTGTATGTTCTTTTTGCCCTGCTGAAATTGGATATTGCTGGAGTATTCCATTTTGAATCTTGTGTAAATGAAAAAAAATGATGAATGGTGAAGTGTAGCCTAATAGTCACTCCTAAGGGCTTCTGGATTACTTGTTCCCAACAGCAAACTTGCTGTGTTAAGATGGATGGTAGAATTGCCACTTGCTTGTTGAAACAATCACAGCAACAGCAATGACATCAACCTTCCTTACTGGACTCTCTGAACGAAATTTATTAAGAGCTTTGAAGTTTTAAGAGTGAAGTTGGAACCAAACTAAGTTGTACTTCCAGGCTTTCTTTTTCTTTTTAAAGTGGGTTTGAAATTCTAATTGTTATCAAACTGACCCTTGATTGCTAAGGGGACCCATAATGGTGCTTTATGAAATGCAGACCAATGTGATCTTTCATTGTGTCACTGAATGTTCATTTTAACCAAAGCTTTTATTTAGGGAAACAATGGGGAGTTGTATGAGAACCTTCTTTTCTCATCTTTTCACAGGCTTGTTGATTGGATCTGGCTGTGCTCTCTATCCTCTGGGCTGGGACAGTGAAGAAGTCCGGCAGACCTGTGGTTACATTTCTGACCAGTTTGACCTGGGTAAGTGCTCTCACTTAATTTCACTACTTTTCTTTTTAAAGTTTCATTGACGCCTCTTGTTTTCACATCAATCATTTCCCAATATGTCCCCCAGCACCGAACACTTATTGTAACAAAGAAAAACAATTAAGCAAAACTAACAGTGAATATATCCAACAGCAAATCTAACATTCCATACCCCCATCTCACTATGAGGAAGGATGTGCATTTCTTTTTTTTTAATTGATTTATTTTACAGGCATTTATTATCTTTCTTTCCTATTCTCTCCCCTGAGAACAATTTTTAAAATTGAAAATAGAAAATCCTAATAACAAATGCACATAATCCAGCAAATGAGTTCCTACTTTGGCCATATCTGAAAATATATTTCATTCTTCATTTTTAAGTCTATCCTCTCTCTGGAAGGAGGTGGGTGACATAATTCATTTTTAGTCTTCTGGACTCATGGTCTGTCATTGAATAGATCAGATGTCTAAAATCTTCAAAAGCTGTTTTTTAATAATATTGTTGCATTGCATAAATCATTTTATTTCTCCTGATTTCATTCTGCATCAGATCATAGAACTCTTCCCAATTTTCTCTGAAACGACTTCATCATTTCTTCCAGCACAATAATATTCTGTTACATTCATATGCCATACCTTCTTTAGACATTCCCTAATAGGTGGAAAACCCTTCAAGTTTTCAGTTTTTTTCTCTTACAAAAAAAAAGGTGCCATAAATATTTTTTCACACATTGGTCCTTTCCTTCCCTCTTTGCTCTCTTTGGGATATAAGTCTAGTAGTGGTATAGTTTGGTTGAATTTCATTGACTATGATCCTATTTCAGTAATTAAAATGAATCACAATTTTTAATGTCTTTTAGTGTTTCTTTCATTTACATGTTAGAATGGTCATTTTATATATTGTCCTTCCCCTGGTATTAGTTCATTAAAATCTTTTTATGTTTTTTCCAATTTTTAAATATTTTTTTCAGTTTATTCAGCCATTCCCCATTCAATCGATACCACCTTTGTTTCCAAAAATTTGCTACCATAAAAAGTGCTGCTGTGGAGGGTGTATGAGACATTTCTTTTTATCTTTGACATCCTTGGGGATACATATACCCAGTTTGGGGGGTTACTTAGTCAAAAGTTACGAATAGTGTTTTTTATTTTTATTTTCTTTTACTTTTTGTACATAATTCCAAATAGTTTGCCAGAATGGATGAACCAATCTACAATTTAACCAACAATATATTTCCTATCTTTCCACAGTTCCTCTAAAAGTAACGCTATCTATTTTTGTCATCTCTGCCAACTCATTGGGTGTGAGGTGAAAATTCAATGTTTTTTGTTTTTTTTTACTTTGCATTTTCTTTTGGTGGTACCCCTTACAGAAAAGGATCTTGTCTATTGCTTTTGAGAGGTGAATGAGGGAAAAGGAGCCAGTGAAAATGACACATACTGTATATCATCAAGTCACCAAATTCATTGTTGGGCAAGCATGTATTATGCAATTAGTGCAGGTATCCTGTTCTATCTACCTCCCAAGCATCTTATGGTCAGTTTTGAGAGATGGGATAAAGAAAGGAGGACCAATGGCAGAATAAGATTATATGGTATAAATTCCCCATAAGTCATCAGAAATACAATACATCTTCATTGTGGGTTGATATTAGTCAAAGAAGCTTTTTAGTGGAGAAGTCTTTAAATTGGTCTTGAAGAAAGTGCTGGACATAATTTGGCTAGAGGAGGTAGGAGGACATTCTAGATATAGAAAACAGCATGAATGAAGGTAAAAAGGCTGGCCTTAACACTACTTATGTCGTGGGGAAATCTAGAAACCATCTTCAGTGGAACAGAAAAGACTAAAAAAGCCTCCTGAGAGATGGGGCTAGAGAGTTAAAGGGGCGCCACTTAACACCTTGATAACCCAGGGATTGTTCTTTGTAAAATGAAATGAACGCTTAAAGCTCACTTCATTCATGACACCCCCTCATTCTGTGGCTGGCTGATGGAAGGTTTCTAACCTTCCGTGTGGATCTTGAACTCTTAGTCCATATGTGAGTTTTTAATGTTTTTATCCATATCTAAAAGCAAATACATCCTTAAGAAAAATATTTCTGTTCTTTTATCTTTCCTCTGTAGAACTTTTCCCTGTAAAGGATACATATAGATATGTATCCCATAGATATAGGTATTGTATAGGTATAGGTATAGGTATGGGTATGAGTATGGGTATAGGTATAGATCTTGTAAAGGATACATACTTGCACTATATATCATGCTAAAAGTGAAAACAACACTACAAACTAACCAAACTGTGATTCATTATAATTGCCAAAGGAGGAGAATAGTCCATGAAATTCATATCCTTCCACTGGAGCTATGAATTGGGCCAGCCATTCTGGAAAGACCCTTGGAACTATCACAGAAATGCATGTGTTCTGTGTGTATACCAACAATACATATACACTATATGTATCTATATCTATATATAGTGTGTATATATGTTAACAAATAAACATGTATGTATGTACATACACACAGACACCTACACATACAATACATTGCATGTATGTGTATGTATAATATACATATAGTATACCTATTTTATTTATATGTGTGTGTATACTATTATATAGGATCTGTGATTTCCACTCTACAGAGAACTACTGAAGACATTCCCTTCACCTATGCAAATCTATACCTGTTCTGTGGCTTAAAACAGCCTTGGAAAGTTGCCTGGAGCATTGAGAGGTTAGGTGACTTGGCCAGGGTCACACAGTCAGCAGGTTTCTGGGATGGGATTTAAAATCAGGTGGTCCTGATCTCAAGGCTGGATGTCTGTTCACTATATCACGGTGCCTCTTGCCACATTATTCTGATTAGAACAAAACTAAGGAAACTGAAACAGAGAAATAAATTGATTTACTCAGAATTATTCATAGCAAGGCTTTGTGAGTTTGAGGTTAGAACCAAGTGTTCTTTGTTTAGAGCCCCTCCTTGGCTTCACTGAAAATGGTTATGCTGCCAGCTATGGAGCAGGGGATCGGCCAAACTAAAAGGAGTTTGTGTAGGAAGTGCAAATTCTCTGCAATCCTTTCTTGCCTCCTTGACCCCAAGGTCTTTGTGAATCTGGGTCAGCCTGTGCACAGGGACACAGGCCTGCTTCACAACCAGCTGACTCTTTCCCTTTCAGGTCGGTGAGCTATGTGCAGGGGTTATATTTTTTGGGAAGAGTTGAGTGCTTCCTTTTCTGAAGTTTATAGTTTTCTTGGCTTTTTTCTGCATGCCTCAGCATGCCCAGAATTCTCTTCTTGATGGTCTGTTGTTATCGAATGTAGCCATATTAATTAGCAGATTATAATGAAACCCAAATCTTGCTGTTGCAATTTTCACTTTGACTTTTTTTAGTGTGTTGACACTGAATTTTAATTTATGGTTTGATATTTTGGGATGTAGAATTAAAACTCTGAAAAAAAATCCATTCTCCTTGCCTGAGTAAAGAAAAATCACAAAATTATAGAATCTTACCATTGGTACGGACCAGTGGTCATTGGGTCCAATTCTTAGCAGAGAAAAATGTCATTCTGTAACATCCTCAACATTCAGCCTCCATCAGAGAATTGCCAGGGGCAGGAATTCACTATCCTCTGAGACAACACAGTTCATTTTGAACATTTCCCACCAAATCATTTTTTAAGATCTCAGTTTTTGCTGTTGCTAATGTTCATTGCTGGGTATTTCCCATAGTTTGGACAGTAAAAAGAATCACCTAGCTTCATCTATTTTTGTATTAATGAACTCTAATTTCCCTAATTATCTCCCTTTGTGTTCCTAGAGTCCCGTTGTTATATACTTTTCACAATGTCTGTGTGCTTCTTTGGGCTTTGTATATCCTGTTTATAACCCCCTGGGTATATTCCATCTCTGAATCAGTGTACATTCAAGGTCAAAAAGGGAAATCCTAAAGGGACTTGGGACACAGCAGTATCCTCATGCTAATCCTATTTAGCTACCTATTTCCTTTGGATTTCTTCTTTTGTTTTCTGTTTCTAAACACTGATTAATATTCTTGATTATGCTGTTCATAGTGGAAAGAGAATCCAACCCAAAGTCAGAAGGCCTAGATTCTATTCCTAAATTACTGTTAATCAGGATTATAACCAGGGATCAGTCGCTTCACTTGCCTCAATCTCAATTTCCTCACCTGTAAAATGTAGTCAGATTAGGGGCAGCTAGGTGGCGCAGTGGATAAAACACCGGCCCTGGATTCAGGAGTACCTGAGTTCAAATCCAGCCTCAGACACTTGACACCTACTAGCTGTGTGACCTTGGGCTAGTCACTTAACCCCCATTGCCCCACAAAAAAAAACAAACCCACAAAACCCCTCCCTCACCCCAAAAAATGTAGTCGGATGAAATGATCCCTGAGGTCCTTTCCAGCTCTACAATTTTTTTGTTTGTTTCTGGAAATTGACAGATTTATTCCAGGAAAATCAAAAGCAATAGTGGTAGGCTAGAAAATCATCTTGGCTGGAAAGTGTCAAATTTAACATGCGAGCTAAAGATGGCACACACTGCTGTCTTTTCAGTAGCCTATTGGTAAGGCTTTGCTACTAGGTGACCCCTCTACCTCTGTTTGCGGCTATCCCCCATTCCTTGAAAGAGTCACTCACTACCCCTTCCACTTGTAAGTCATTGCATGGTCATCATTTTTCTCTCCTGACAATAGACACCACTCTCCAATTCCTCTTACCCCCATAGCAGGGTCGTTAACTTGGCGCATCACTTTTGTGAGATCAAAATTGGATATTAGATCATAAATCTCCCCTACTTAACCTTTCCCTTAATTTATCTCCCAGACTAGTAAATGGAAGAAGCTTCTGGTTTTCTAGTTAGAGCTTTTATTGTATGGTAGTCACAAGGTGATGTTGATTAGAAGGATAGGAAAGTAGAAATACAATACAAATCGTCTTAAATCTAGGCTTAGTCTATATTCGTATAAAACTCACCAAAACCCAAGGCCACCTTTGGGGAGAGAGACCGAGTCAAGCGCGTGCTGTTAACCGAGAGCCAGGCCGAGTCAAACTCCAGTCAGCATCTGTCTGTGCAGCGCAGCCAGGAGACCAGCGGAGCAGGAAAAAAAAGTCCCACTTCCGTTCTCTCCTTGCCTTTTAAGCTCACACCCCGGAAGTCGAGTGCTCAGCAGGCAATCTGGCATGCGTCGCAGGCGGACTGATGTGTGTAGCTCATGCCGTTGGTCTCCTCCCCAAAAGGGTGGTCCTAAAAAAAAACTGGTGTCTCTCCATTATCTAACCGACTGTTAAAACTTTTTACCACACTTTTGAAAGGTTGCCAACCTTTGAACAAAAATTCCTCATAGAAAGGAAGTCTTAGCTCTTTCATTTGGGCAAGGGAAGGATAAACATTTATTAAGTACCTACTATGTGCCAGGCACCATGCTAATTGCTTCATGTATATTATTGCATTTAATCCTCACAAAACCCTTGGGAGGTAGGTGCAATTATGATTCTCATTTTACATTGATGAAACTGAGACAAACAGAGGTTAAATTATTTGCCTTGGGTCATACAGCTGGGAAGCATGTAAGGCAGAATTTGAACTCTGGTTTTCTTACCTCTAGGACCAGTGCTCTGTCCATTGTGCCACCTCATGAGAGCCACATTCTACAGGGAAAACATATACCAATTATTTGGAGTCTTGCTGATTATTTCAACACACTTTTTCTGCCCCAAATGTCAATAAAAACAGAGATCAGAGCAGATAGAAAGCTGGTCTTAGAGACAGGAAGACTTGGAAACAAGTCCTGTTTTGTTGTTTTTTTCATATGTTGTTTAATGACTATAGGCAAGTCACTTAACCCCTCAGTAGTGCCCCATGCAACTTTTTACAACTATTAAGTTGTCAAATAGTTGTCAATCTCTGCTGGCAGGAGATACCACATCAGCATTTCCTATGCTAGAGTTCACAGATCTGGATTTTTTAAAAATCACTTTAACTACGGAGTGATGCCTCAGTCAGGTCACAAACCTGGCATTTGGTGACCTAGGACTAGAAACAGGAATACAAGAAAAGGGGGAAAATGGAGTAGAAAAAAATGAAAAGTATGTTACAGAGAAGCAGAGAAAGAGAGTAATGGCAAGTAGAAGAGTGTTAGCCAGAGTTGCTTCAGGTGCCACTCAATTGTGTCCATGCCAGAGCTTGTATGACCTTTGGCTAAGTGGTTTTCTCCACTGGTTTCATTAGAAGTTGTACAAAACTGGTTAATACTCTCTCCTTAGTCCATCTAGTCTATCCACTGTATTCCATTCCCCCCCCCACTCAGCTGTAAAATTAATCTTCTTAAAGCAAAAGTCTGACTACGTCATTCCCCTATTCAATCAACTCCAGTGGCTCCAGAATCAAATTTAAAATCTTTTGTTTAGATTTTAAAGCCCTCCATTACCTTGTCCCTTACTTTTCCTATTTTTACATTTTCTTATTTTATTTTTAATTTATTAAATAAAACAAGCATTTCCATATCATGGTAAAAGAAAGTTTGCAAGTAACTTACTCCCCCGCCTTTTTTTCCCCTCCCCTGGAGATGGCTACCAGTAGGCACAATTAGACACTATTTCTCCAGTCTCCTTATACTTTCTACCACACCCCACCCCACCCTCATACTCTGTGATCCACTGAAAACCAGCCAACTTATTATTCTTTGCACTAGATATTCCATCTTCCTACTCTGGGCATTTCCAGTTATTGTCCCCAGTTCCTAGAACTCTCTTCTCTATCTCTTCCTTCTAGTTTCCTTGGTGTCCCTGAAATCTCAGCCAAAACCTCTACCTTCTGCACAAAGTCTTTTCCAATCCCCCTTAATTCTAGTGACTTCCCTTCATTGACTGTCCTCAGTTTATCATGTATATAAGTTATTTATGCATAGTTTTTTTTGCATGTTGTCTTCCTCATTAAATTGTGAGCTCTTTGAGTGCAGGGACTGTCTTTTGCTTTTCCCTGCATCCCTAATAATTAGTACAGTAGGAGCTTAGTAAATGCTAGGTGACTGTCTGCCAACACTGTTCCTTATCATCCTCAGTGTCGGATTTTTTAAAGTATTTTTATTTCATTAAATTTTCCCAATGTAAAAAAAAAATTAATAATCACTTTTTTTTCAAATTTTGAATTCCAAATTTTCTCTCACACTCTCCATTCCTTTGAGAAGATAAGCAATTTGATTTTTATTATACATGTGAGGTCATAGTGCATATTTCCCATATTAGACACGTTACAAAAGAAAACACAAACAAAATAAACTATTTTAAAAAGTATAAAAAATGCATCCTTCAATCTGTATTCAGATTTTATCAGTTTTCTCTCTGGAGGGAGATAACATTTTTTTTTTCATCATGGGTCCTTTCAAATTGTTTTGTATCACTTTCTTGATTCAGAGTAGCTAAGTCTTTCACAGTTGATTATCCTTATGTTCTCCTGGTTCTGCTCACTTCTCTTTGGATCAGTTCATTTAAGCCTCCCCAGGTTTTTCTGAAACCATCGCTTTCATCATTCCTTATGACTCAATAATTCCATCAAAATCATATACCATAACTTGTTCAGCAATTCCCCAATTGATGAGCATCCTCTCATTTTCCAATTCTTTGCCACCACAAAGAGAGCTGCTAGAAATATTTTCGTACATGTGGGTCCTTTTCCCTTTTATAAAAATCTCTTTGGGATACAGACCTAGTAGTGATATTGCTGAGCCAAAGGTATGTATGCACAGTTTTATAGCCCTTTGGGCATAGTTCCAAATTGTTCTCCAGAATTGTTGAACTAGTTTACCTCTCTACCAACAAAATTGGCATTATCATCCCAATTTTTCCACTCAGTGCCAGATTGAACTACAGTCTCGAATAAAAATAATTTTCCTATGTGCCATCACAGATACCCACAGTTCATCTACAAGATGATGAAAGTAGAGCTTTTTCTATAGATTCTTTATGGAGGAAACTCTACGAGTTAATGACAAAAAGTGTAGCAATTTTCTGTTATCCTCCTGAGTTATAAGACAGCTTTTAAAAGCTGCCTTACTTAAGGTAGGGATATATTGATGCAACTTCTTTTAATATGCTTTACAATATAATTTACTAAGGCTGTCAGTTGACCATGCCATCCTAGTTTCATGAATATCTAACAGGCTTGTTGAGCACCACAGCTTTTGCAAAATAATGATAACATTAAAATTTAAATTAAAAAATTTAAACCAGATGGTATATATCACACCATTTATTCTCTCATTGTCCCTGTGAAGAACTTACTTGATAAGAGAATGACCCACACATTGCAGTTGGGAAAACTATGGCCTGGAGAGGTTAAGCAGTAAATAGCAACATTCATTCGTTCTTGACAACAAAGATCTCAGCTGTTGGGCCCCCAGATTGCTTTCCCTACCCAGTAGAGCTGAGCAGCACATTGGCTTATATGTAAGAATTAACATTAACTCAGTTTTCTAGACAGACAACATATGAGAGGGAGATTTAAGTGCTTTAAGGTCACAGTCTAAGGTTAAAACAGACCACTCAGTACTGATATTTATAGTTTAAATGTCGTTATATTTTCGGTGTCTCTTCAATCAGCTTTGCTAGTGCTCATTTGCCTTGGGCTGGTCATGACTCATTTTGCTACATCAACAGTAGGAAACATATTGGTTTTATTGGTTTTGTTGAGCTTTTTGCTAGAATCAGAGGGAGAGGGGCAAGGAAAAAAACATTTGGTGTACTAGTCGTTTCTTTTTCTTTCAAGTATGCAAAGTAGTTTCATTTAAAAATATGTGTTACTTTTTCATTCTGAACTTCCCAAACATCAAATAAAATGGACAGGTTACATGTAAACAGCATACATGAAACTAGATCTCAGTTATGTAGAGCTTAATTTTCTTTTAAAATATACTCAACATGTTAATTTCTAAGCTGTCCTACTTGTCTGTGATTCTTTCTAACCTCCCTTCTATTCACTTAAAATGCATTTAAATTCCTATATGTCTTCTAACGTTTTTCTGAAGCCATTCCTTATAATTTTTTTATGGTGAAATAATATTATAATAAATTCATATGCCATAATTTGTTGAGTCATCTCTGAAATGGCAGATGCCTTCTTAGTTTCTAGTTTGCTATAATAGAAAAGAGCTGATACACACACACATACAAATATATACACACATTTACACACAAACATCTTTCTCTCTCTTGCTCGATATATATATATATTTTTTTTTTCTCTTTCATTGATGTCTTTAGAATAGAGGCCTTGTAGGAGTATCATTAGATCATAACAATATTCACTGTTAAATGATTTGGGAGGGGCATAGTTCCCAAATTGCTTTTCAATATGGTTTGACCATTTTATCATCTACCAACAGCACATTAATGTGACTATTTTCCTGTAGCCCTTCCAACAATTGTCATTTTCTTTTTTTTGTCATCCTTGGCAGTCTGATGGGTATGAGGAAGAACCTTGGAGTTGTTTTCATTTGAATTTCTTTTAGTGATTTGGAACTTTTTTATGTGGTTGTTGATAGATTGTATTTCTTCCCTTGAAAATTTCTTTTCGCTGTAATTGACCTTTATCCTTGGGATAAGATGTCATGTTCTTAGAAAGTTGAATGAATTTTTACATATATTGGATACAAGACCTTTATCAGGGAAATTTATGCAGGGTCATTTAAAATAAAATTTTGTCAATTGTCAATTATTGGTGATTTCCTTGGTGTGGAGAGTCTCTTTATCAGTAAAGTTCACCTTGGAGATTTTTCTAAGAATTAGAAAGGCTAAGTGAGATTACAACTAAGATTCACCTACCCAGCAAAACTCAGCATTATCTTTCAGCGTAAAAAATGGGACTTTAATGAAAAAGAAGACTTTCAGATATTCGTGATTAAAAGACCTGAACTGAATGGCAAATTTGACTTTCAAATACAAGACCCTAGAGAACCATAAAAAATTGGAGCTGGGGGACATACCTGGGGTCATACAGTGGGCGACTGTCTTGTGTCTGAGGCTGGGTTTTGGCTGGGATCCCCCTGGGTCCAGGGGTGATGTTTTGTCTGGAGTTGAGGAAGAGATGGGAGAGGAACAGGGCAGTAAATGAATTTTACACTCAGAGAAGGCTCAACAACCTTAAACTCATCAGAGCTGCCTCAAGGAGGGACTAACAGACACACCCAAATGGGTGTAGTAATCTGTTTAATCTGGGCAGTAAATGAGTCTAACACTCATCACAATTGGCTCAAAGACCTCAATCTCATTAGAATTGGCTCAAGGAAGGAATAATGTACACACTCAATTGGGTGGAGTAATCTCTCTAACCCTGCAGGAAAATAGGAGGGGAAGGGGACAAAGAGAGAGGGGCAAAAGAAGGAAGGGCAGAGTGGGGGAGGGGACTGACAGAAGCAAATCCCTTTTGAAGAGTGATAGGATGAAAGAAGATGAATAATAGAATAAATATCATGGGGAAGGGAATAGGATGGAAGGGAAACAGTTAACAATAGTAATCATGAAAAAGAGAAAAGGGGGGAAAATTGTACAAAAAATATTTATAGCAACTCTTGGTGGAGGCTAAGAATTGAGAATCAAGGGAATGTCCATCAATTGAGGAATGATGGAAAAAACTGTGTTATATGATTGTAGTGGAATGGTCTTGTTGTACAGGAAATGACAAACAGGATGATCCCTGAAAAACCTGGAAAGACTAATGAACATCGATGTATAGTGAAGTGAGCAGAGCTGGGAGGACATTGTGCGTAGTGACAGCAGTATTGATCAATGAGCAATTGTGAATGACTTAACTACTCTCAGCAGTACAATGATCTAAGACAATCCCAAGGAACTAATGATGAAGCTTACTATGCACCCCTATAGAAAGAACTGATAAAAAGAACACTTGTGGATTGTACATATATAACCTGATTACAATCTTGTGGAGGGGGGAGGAAAGGGAGGGAGGGAGGGAGGGAGAAAAATTTGGAACTCTAAATCTTATGAAAATGAATGTTGAAAACTACCCTTAAAAAAAAAGAAAGGCTAAGTGAGTTACCTGTAGTCATACAGATATTGTGTTACAAGTGACACAAAACCCTATTTTTCTTTATTTAAAAAAACAACAACAGCTAGCATTTACTGAGCAATGTAAGGTTCACAAAGATTTTTGCTTGTGTCATCTCATAAGATACTCATAAGAACTCTGTGAAATAATTGTTATTATTATCCCCATTTTAAAGATAGGATTCTGAGGCTGAGAGAGGTTAGGTGACTTGCTCAGGGTCATAGAGTGAGTAAATTTAGGAGGCAAATATGAATTCAGGTCTTCCTCACCCCAGGTCCAGCACTCTATCTACATCCTCTTTCTGTCTTAAATAAATAGTAATAATTTGCACATTTCTTTTTAATGCTCCCAAACACTAAATTGGATTTGCCCCAAAGCAAGGGGTCTTATCTCCAGCAGATAATCTGTTTCATTTAATGTGTGCCTCATAGTTATTTATAACCTTCTTCACTTTCCTCCACTGAAAATCATTTTTATCATTATATACTTATGATCAAAAATAGTGTTTCAATTAATTTGTCTCACTAATTCTACAGACAAATTTGAGTAATTATTGCTTTCATTTTTGCTATTTAATTTGATTAAGATGCAGTCATACCTTCTGTGCTTAGATTTATCATGCAGTACCCCACAGGCTCTCTGAAAAACAAATAGTCTTAGATTTCAAAAGAACCTGAGTAGTCCAGTTCCTTGCTTCATGTGAAATTCCTTCTGCCATATCCCTAACAATTTGTTATCTAACCCCTTTGTAATACTTCTAAGACTAGGAACTTATTGCTTTAAGCAACCACCCATTCTGATATTAGATTGTACTTGCTTGATAGTGGGTTATTTTACATTGCAGTTGGGTGAGCTGTTCATGCTTCATTTGTCCTGCTGTCAAGTGCAAATGACCTTGTAACTTCCTTCCTTCCAGCATCTTAACCTCCTAAATTTTCCAGATAGCAAATGGCTAACAGGAAAGGAGCGGTGGCAATAAAGGGCTTCAGCATCTCTGCCCAGGGATAGAGCCATGCTCAGTGTTGGAGTTCCCATAACAGGAAGCAGCACAGAGAGTTCTTATGCAGAATTAACAGTTGCACCACTTAGTACAGTGCCTGGCACAGAGTAAGTGCTTAATGTTCACTGAATGATTGTTAATGAGAAGGAAATGAAGGCCAGAACCTCACTGTATGAAGGAAGCCACCAAGCCATAATGGCCAGTCCTCCTCTTCGTGAGTCGCTTTGCTTCCTTGAGTACCAGTTGTCTTGGGAAGGTGGTCAGTAGACCATGGGATCATGGTTGGGTCTTTGCCTTTTTAACAGGAAGGGAACAAGTATTTATGGTGCCTACTATGTGTTACATGCTGTGCTAAGAGCTTTACAAATATTATCTCATTTGATACAACAACCCTGGGCTGCCAGTGCTATTATCCCTGTTTTACAGTTCAAGAAACTGAGGTAGGCAGAGATTAAATGACTTACCCACAATCACGGTAGTTATATGTTTCATAAGCAGGACTTGAGCCCAAGTCTTCTCTATTCCAAGGTAGGCTCTCTGTCCTTTAAACTGCAAGTGAGATTTCCCCCCAAACCTTAGAGATAAATGGTTTCACTATGGTAATTATCAGTATTTAGCCTACAAATTGTAATTTAATATGTTTAGTTATTCTTTAGTAGCTTAATCAAATAATAATGGAGAAAGACAGATACTAGTAGAGCAAAATCCAATGCCATATGACCATCAAGTCTAGAAACCATTCATCTATTCCTCTAGCAATCATCTGGTTCCACCTCAGTATTCAGCAACTAAGTGGCCAGCAACCCAAGTTGGCAAATTTTAGCAACTAACATGGCATTTGTTTAAGTGGAAAAGGGGAAATCCAAGGGGATAGCAAGTCTTGATGGTAAACTTATGTACATGTACCACTTGGGGTGTATTCCATTGTGGGAGGAGTTTGTTTGAAAATAGTAAGGTATATAAGCATTTAAGACTCATAGTGGGGGCAGCTAGGTGGCGCAGTGGATAGAGCACTAGCCCTGGAGTCAGGAGGACCTGAGTTCAAATCCGGCCTCAGACACTTAACCCTTACTAGCTGTGTGACCCTGGGCAAGTCACTTAACCCCAATTGCCTCACCAAAAAAACAAACAAACAAACAAAAGACTCATAGGGGTATAAAAGTCTGAAACCAGCACTGCTTGGGGTCTTTGAGACTGGATTTATTGTGAGACAGGATCCCTCTCTCAATAAACCTATTTTCTATGGCTTGGAGACTCTGCTGTTTCTTTTTCTTCGTTGGACTTAGAAATTTTCGCGACAAAACCAAAGCAAAATATGTACAAAATAAACACCATTTCAGGACTCAGGAGCACTAACATCGTAGAAGATTGGAAAGTCTTCTAATAGAAGTTGACATTTAAACTCTAGCTTGATGATACAGTGATCCAAGACAATGGCAAAAGACTCCACATCCAGAGAAAGAACTGTGGAGTCTGAATGCAAATTCAAACGTACTGTTTTCACTCTTGTTGTTGTTGTTATTTTTTAAGTCTTTTTCCTTTTTTCTGTTTCTTCTTTAACAACATGACTAATGTGGAAATATGTTTAACATGATTGTACTGTATAACCTATATCAGGTTGCTTGCTATTTTGGGGAGGTAGGAAAAATTTGGAACTCAAAATCTCACAAAAATTAATGTTGAAAACTATCTTGACATATAATTGGAAAAAATAAAATACTATTCACAAAAAAATAATAAACTCTAGCTTGAAAGGGCCTGAGTATTCCAAGCAATGGAGGTGAAGAAGGAGAACAAGGCAAGCATGGAACATCATGTATAAGGAATGGCAAAAGGGCCATTTTGTTTTGAAACTTCGGTGACTTCCTGTTTCTTTCAGGATCAAATAGAAAATGTTCAAAGAAAGGCACAACCTAGCCCTCTCCTGATAACTGTTCCTGTCTTCTTATACCTTACTCCCTACCATGTACTCTTCAATCCAGTAATGCTGACCTCCTGGCTGTTCCATGAACAAGACACTCTATCTCTCAGCTCCAGGCATTTTCTCTGGCTGTCCCCCATGCCTCCAAAACTCTCCCTTCCCTTCTCTGCCTCCTGATCTATCTCCCTGACTTCTTTTAAGACTCAACTAAAATCCCACTTTTTTACTGGAAGTGTTCCCTAATGGCTCTTAGTTTTACTGCCTTTCATCTCTTAATTACCCTTTACCCTGTACATAGCTTGCTTGGTATATATTTGTTTGCATATTGTTTCCCTTATTAGATTGTACACTCTTTGTGGGCAGGTACTGCCTTTTGCCTCTTTTTGTGTCTCCAGAGTTTAACAGGATTGATTGAAAGTAAAATGCATGAGCAGTCTGCTGACATTAGGCTGTGCTCTCCAAAACCCAAAGTGAGCAGAGCAAAGAAAAATGTGGTGTAATGGAAAACTTTAAACCAGAAGTCAGAAGACCTGGGGTCTTGAGTACCTGTTCTCTCCCTTCCTAGCTGTGTGACCACAGATAAGTCTCTTTACCTCCTCGAATTACAGCTTCTTTATCTGTAAAATGGGGACCATCCCATTTAATTAACCTGCCTTACAGAGTTGCCTTGAGAATCAAATGAAATAACATATGTAAAGAACTTTATAATTGGAAATGCTATATAAAGCAAATAGCAATCATGTATTCTGTACCTGCTACATGCTAGGTGGAAGCACTGAGAATTCAAAGACCAACATAGAAGAATTCCTGCCCTCAGGGAACTTACTTTTTTCTGAAATTATTTATGACATTTCTTGTCATATGGGCACACCAAAATTAACCAACAATGCTGGTGTAACAGAAATAGATATCAAGGTATCCAGGGGAAAGTAGACTCTCATATGAAGGATAAGTGAATCATAGCTCTTGATATGGGGAGCCTAGGGCTAGCACCTAACTGTACCCTAGGAGAAGAATGGCCAAAAGACCTGTTCCAATTGTCTTGGTGTTTATCAACTAGAGATAAGGTGATTAAGTAAAATATATTGAGTAAATTATAAGGCAGTAAGACCAAACTGAAAACAAGAGGTCTGGCTACTGCATGGACACCTGTCCAGCAAACAACTGGTCACCTTGTCCTTTCAGGCACAACCAGAAGAGCAGGACTCTAAGAGAAAAGAAATATTTTCTATATTAAAAAACAATAAGGGGCAGCTAGGTGGTGCAGTGGATAGAGAACCGGCCCTGGAGTCAGAAGGACCTGAGTTCAAATACGAGCTTAGACACTTAAAACTTACTAGCTGTGTGACCCTGGGTAACTCACTTAACCCCAATTGCCTCAAAAAAAAAATGAGGGGCAGCTAGGTGGCACGTTGAATAGAACACCGGCCCTGGATTCAGAAGAACCTGAGTTCAAATCTGGCCTCAGACACTTAACACTGACCCTGGGCAAGTCACTTAACCCCAACTGCCTCACTCAAAAAAAAAAAAAAAAGAAATGTTTAATAATAAGAAGAATGAGGATCATAATAATAATACTGATGATCAATTTGTATATAATTCTTTCAGGTTTAAATATAAGTATTGTGGGGGGAAGCTAGGTGGCGCAGTGGATAAAGCACAGGCCCTGGATTCAGGAGGACCTGAGTTCAAATACGGCCTCAGACACTTGACACTAGCTGTGTGACCCTGGACAAGTCACTTAACCCTTATTGCCCCCCCTCCAATATATATATATATATATATATAGTAAGCAAGGGCTCATGATTCCAAGTTCAGCATCTTTCCATTACATACCATGCTGATTCTCAATAGAATTAATTGAATAGGTCTGTACCATTGGGCTCTACTGATGGTATAATTTACAATCTTAAGACTTTCAACTCAAAAAATCTTTCCTGTGTAAACCTCAAGTTCAGTTTTAGATGCAAAGTATTCCATTCTTAGTAATTATAGAGAAAATAATATCCACCAGCCTGAATACATGACTGCAGATGTTCCAGAGAGAGATGAGCATCCAACTATTCCTTTCTGACCCCTGAAAAGAAAACTGTCCAATTTATCCTGAATATACTTGGTCACAGATTTGATCTGATATATAGAAAATTTTATGGCCTCAACTACAGGAAATGCTAGCAAACTATAATAGTGGAAAGGAAATGAGTGCCTGAGTCACTTTAAAGATCCAAATACATGTGCAGACATTTTTTAAATTGCCTAGAATTCTTCCTTTCCTAATGTTCTTTTATAGGTGGCTTATTGGAGAACAGAGCAATCCCCACCAGTGAATTAAAACCTTTTAAACTCATCAGATGAAGTCAGCAGCAAAGGCAGGTAGGGAGAAGGCTGGCTTGATAATGTTCTCTGTAGAAAGAGACATTGCTAAACCTGTTGGAAATTGGACTTTCAGTACTGTGAGCACCAAGCTCCTGGGGTTTACTAGAAGGGGCTGTCAATGCTAGGGATATTCCTTTTCAAAGGTTACTTGTTTGATTGGGCTCTGTTCTGCTTTTTCCCCAAACAGCCTCCACTTGATTGCTTTGCCCTCTAGACATATTTAGACTACACTGTGAAGCATTTAAGGATAGTCAGCAAATCAAATTGATTGGTTAAAACTGATTACCATTTTGGCATGTAAAGTGCTCCTTGCTGTTTATTGAGCTCTTCCACCCAGATGTTAGAAACAGAGATAGAAAAAGTATCAATTTTTAATTTAACTCAGCTGAAATATATGTAGGATGCTTCCAGATTCAGTCAGCTGAGGATTTTGGTAACATGGCAGAAACTAAAGGTTGTTAAGTGAAAATCATTGTTTGCCCAGAGATTGAACATTTTTATTAAGAATTCCAGGACCCTAGAGGTATTTCTGAGTAATGTATACTATCTAGAACTGAGTAGATATAGTCAAAACAGGACAGCATGCAGTGAAGCTAAAATATCCCTTATTCTAGATACTGTACTCTCTATGCAGCAACCAAAGATTGTTGTTAAATAGTTTCAGTTATGTCCAACTCTTTGTGATCCCATTTGGGGTTTCCTTAGCATAGATACGGGGATAGCTTGCCATTTCCTTCTCCAGCTCATTTTATGGATGAGAAAACTGAGACAAACAGGGCAAATAAGTCACTTGCCCAGGATTACCCAGCTAGTGTCTGAGGCCAGATTTGAACTCAGTTCTTCCTGACTCCAAGCGCAGCACAAGAAATACTATAACATAATATTGACTCATTAAGCTCATCAGTAAACTTGAAGATATTTTTCATACAAATTGTTAGTCATCACCTTTCCTATCTTTATGAAGTTGATTGCTTGAACCCAAACATAACACTTTACATTTATTGCCGTTTTGTTTTATCTTATTTTAGCTGGCACAATACTCTAATCCTAGCAAGATCTTTTTGGATCCTGATTTTGCTGTTCAGTATGTTAACTAATGCTTCAGATTTTGTGTCATTTTCAGAAAGGTTCTGTTATCTACAGATTTAATAAATTTAATTGTTGATTTGGAACAACAACAAAATCTGCATGTGCGCCTCATTTAACTAGAAGCTGTATTTTCGCTTTTGGTTATTTGAGTGAGAAGCTTATCAGAAATTGAGGACTTGCGGCATCAATATTCGTTCATTTAGTGAATATTTTAGTATCATCTATATGTATTTCAGTGTTCTAGGTTCATGGGGAGATACAAAGAAAAATAAGACCTAGTTGTTCCTCTCCAAAACATTATAACCTATTAGGGGAGTTTAATTATTTTTTGTTTGTTTGTTTTTTGTTTTCATTTTGGTGAGGCAATTGGGGTTAAATGACTTGCTCAAGGTCACACAGCTACTACGTGTCAAGGGTCTGAGGCCAGATTTGAACTCAGGTCCCCCTGAATCCAGGGCCGGTGCTCTATCCACTGTGCCACCTAGCTGCCCCAGGGGAGTTTAATTATATTTATAAATATAACTTAAAGCAGAATGTAGGTACATATTAGTGTCTTTATCTGTAAAATGGCAATAATAATAATTGCATTAAATACCACTACTAAGTCGGTATCCTAAAGAAATCATAAAAAAGGGGGGAAAGGATATACATGGACAAAAATATTTATAGCAGTTCTTCTTGTGCTGGAAAAGAATTGGAAATTGAGGGAATGCCTATCAATTGGGGAATGGATGAACAAGTTGTAGTATACGAGTATAATGAAACACTACTATCCTATGAGAAATGGCAAGCAGGCAAACTGAAAGAAAACTAGAAAGATTTACATGAACTGATGCAGAGTGAAGTGAGCAGAAGCAAGAGAACATTGTACATAGTAACAGCAGTATTGTACAGTGATTGATGTAGCTCTTCTCAGCAATACAATGATTCAAGACAATTCCAAAAAACTCTTGATGGAAAAATGGTATCCACATGAAGAGAAGGAATTGCTAGAGTCTGAATGCAGATTGAATGTTCACTTTATTTTTTTCATAGTTTTACTTTTTGTTCTGTTCTTGGACAACATGACTAATATTGAAATATGTTTTATATTATTTCATATATATAAACTATATCAAATTGCTTATCATCTTAGAGAGGGAAGAAGGGAGAGAAGGGAGAAAATTTGAAACTCAAAATTTCATTTAAAATAATTGTTCAAAATACTCTTTACACAAAAAAATGTGAAAAAAATAAAATACTATTTTAGAGAAAAAAAATAAAAAGAACCCCATACACAGAGAGTTCCCACTTCAGGGAAATCATAGATTCCCTGGAAAATTAGAATGTATAAAGATCCTTGTGATAACATTTTGTTTTTGTTAAGTAAAAAAAAATAATATTTGCATTAATTACATTTGTAGGCAATTGTGAGTATCAAGTCGGCTAATATATTTAAAGTGTTTTGCAAACTATATGCGATTAGGCAGAGCTGAAAAAAAGATCTCTGGCACTGCATGGACCCTTGTCCAGTGGATGGCTGGTCACCCTGTCTTTTCAGACATAAAACGCACACACACACACATACACACACAAGAATAGCAGGATTTTTGGCTATTCTACTCCCCTAAAATGTGATTTATTTATTATGCAGCTTTGGAGAGGGAAAAGACCCACAAGTTAAAATAATAACACCCAAATCCTGTTCTAACACTTTCTACATGACCACAAGCAAGTCCCTTAATCTTCAGATTCCTTTCTGTAAAATGGCCATAATAGTTGCAATCCCCACTTCACAGACTTGCAATGGGGCAAGTGTTATACAAATTTGAATCATTTCCCTTTTCTTTCTCCATCACCTCATCCTTGTTCTTACCTTGTTTCTACTACTGTTCTTTCTTCTCATCTTCTTCCTCACCCTCTAGTAGGGTCATATTCTGACTTTGGAACATCCTTTAGAGCTTAAAATAGTTACTCTGAGGAAAAATGTTCACTGATGCTGCTGGGAGATTTAATTACGTGAACTTAAAAGGATCACATTTGCCCATTTTTTTTTTTTACTGGAGTTCTCTGACCACAGAGGAATAGAGTTTTGCACAAATGTACTCCAACTTGCTGTTACAGACTTAAGAAGTCCTTTCAGTGATTCAGCATGTTGGTCAGTGACCCAATTGTAGTTTTCTTCACATAGGAGCATATTGGAAGATAGGTCTTTAAGATAACTACATAACAAGCAACCATTTCCTCATGCCAATTCTGTTGATACTGGGTAATGATCCCGAAAATGTATTTGGAATGAAACCAAACAGGGAGTCAAAGCATCAAGGGGCTGATCTGATGTTTAGTACCTGTCTGATAGAGTCCTGACACCAGAGCTGCTGAACGTACAGTAACACCTCATTTAGTTTGCTCCACTGGGGAATGAGCTATTCCATATGAGTGGATTATCCAGATACCTGAAAAAAGAGAAACAAAAACCTTTTACCATTTTTGGTGGAAATCTCTCTAAAACGTCAGACACACTTCCCGTTTTCTTAATTGTAATTTATTTTATTTTTAATTCATGGAAAAAACCAAGCATTTCCATAACAGTATAATGAAAAAAAGTTGATTGCCCATGAAACTACAAATCTCTTATGTACAATTTGCTATTCCTTTTAAATATAAAGTTATCCCTTACACATCCATGTTAAATTTTTTGGCCTTCCCTTTATACCAGAGAAGAAATCTGAGTTTTTTCTTTTTCCTTTATGGGGTGTTTATAGTACCTTATTATAAAATTAGGGTTGATATTATACAATACTATACACATATTTTATGCATTTCTGAGTTTCTAAACTTTTTCTGTGTCATCTGCTGGCCTTTGTGTGTTACCTGTGGCTTACACAAAAAAAACCCACAAAAACCCAAAATTCCCATTTAATTTCTTATGCCAACCCATAATACATTAAAAGCATGACAAGGAAAATAGTGATGTGGAAAGGATAACTGTATAATAAAGTCATTATGTAAATTTCTTATCCTTTTTGTCTTCCACTACCCCCACCCTAGAGATGGCTACCATTAGCCACAAATAAGTATACATATAGTATGTATCTATATATGTATGTGTATATATATGTATATATGTATGTATGTAAAAGTATTCTATATATACTTCTATTTATCAGTTTCTTTCTCTGGATGTTACATTTCCCTTTTTAAACCACCAAGTATGGAGAACCAAAAGTAAGCTTTTCTGAATTATTTGGAGTTCTTGTTATTCTGTGTTTGTATCTTATTGTAGACTTAGAATTCTCTCAAGAACCATGGGAGTAGAGAACTTTTTTCCCATCTATAAAATAGCCCAAAACTGGAGTGTTTTGAATTTATGTCTCCTATATTTTTTGTCTCCTGAAATGTTGGAAATCAGTTCTCAATATTGTCAGTATATCTGCTTCTGCTAGATACCTACATTCTTCTAATTGGCTGGTTCTAACTTGAGGTGAGCTGGATAACAAAGCTGGTAACAAATCTTTCTGAATTGTTTTTTGTAAGAAAAGAGTGAATAGGCTCTGAATTGGAACCTGGGGGGCTCATCTTTCTATAAAATGCTTGACCTTTGGTATAGTCTTTGTGGCATTGATCAATCAACTAGGATCTTTTATGTACCTACTATATTCAGTCAACAAACATTTATTGAGCCCCTACCACTATTAAATTTGAAACTGTGCTGAGATGCCATGTTGCTTTGTTTCTAAAGAGCTAGACTCAAAGTCACAAAAATGTGGGTTCAAATCCTGCAGCTGGCATATATTGTTTATGTAACTTTAAGTAAATCAGTGATCTCAGAAATTCTCTAAGACTGTAAGTTACAAAAAAGTTACTGACCTGCATTGGGAAAGAGATGTTTCTTAACCAGGGAATTCCTTATAGCAATGGGATCATAGGATTAGTCTTTATCTTTCTATGTTCCAGGCATTTACAAAAGAAAGACAGTACCTTCCCTCAAGTAGCTCACATTCTATTGTTGAAAGCTACAAGCATACACTTTTAGCATCCCAGAGGCCTATGGTGCAATAAAAAAATACTAAAAATGGAGTAAGGAAAGAGTTTAATATGTATTCTGACCCTGAAACTTATTAACTACATGATCATAGGCAAAGCATTTATCGTCAAAGAGTCAGTAAAATCGGAGCTTACTTAAGAGGCCTATTATGAAGCTCATATGATATAATGTATATCAATAATGTACATATATAATCCCTATACTATAAACCTTAGAGTACTGTTGAAATGTGAAATAGGAGTAGTTCTTTCTTACTGGTTCTGTGTTTGTATCATACACAGCTGAGGATGCTAGATAGATGATTTCTGGATAAGTAGGAAGGGGGTGGTAACATTTTGTTTAAACAGAGATCACTAATGGTCTCAGCGTCATCCTATACTTGGCTAATGCTGTATCATTCACCTCTGCAAAAAGTTAGGACATCCTATTTCCTGATTTCTATCCTGAATGCTGCAATGTAATTCTTCAGAGGTCCTGGAAAAGCAATTTTCCCCATCTGTCTGGATTCCTCTAAATTAGCATTAGTAACTGTGGCGTAGGGTAGCAAAGTGGCATGGTAAAATACACTTTCCTGGCATGAAATTATGAAGACTCATCTTCCTGAGTTCAGATCCGGCCTCAGACACTCAGTAGCTGTGTGCCGCCTGGACAAAACACATAACCTGGGGCAGCTAGGTGATACAGTGAATAAAGCACCGGCCCTGGATTCAGGAGGACCTGAGTTCAAATCTGACCTCAGACACTTGGCACTTACTAGCTGTGTGACACTGGGCAAGTCACTTAACCCTCATTGCCCCGCCCCCCCAAAATCACTTAACCCTGTTTGCCTCAATTTTCTCATCCATAAAATGAGCTGAAGAAGGAAATGGCAAACCAACCCAGTATCTTTGCCAAGGAAACCCAAAGGGGGTCACAAAGAGTCAGACACCACTGAAAAAACTGTGGTATAGTGAAAAGAGAATTAGATGAAGAGTCTGGGCCTGTATTCTAATCCAGGGTTTGTTAACAAACCTGTGTGAATTTAAGCAGGAGATTTCCCCTCTCTAGGACTTACTTTCTTCTAAACATTTTTGGTCTTATGCCATGATCAATAATTTCCCCTCCTCCTCCGTAGGGATTCTGGGAGCTGGTGGGGGTGAGGGGTGGGGTGGGGGGTAGAGATATATATTTTTTTCTTATGGCACTTAAGAAACTGCTAATCATTGGAGTTTTATTATAATTGTCCTGAAAATCAGATGACTCACTCAGGAAGATGGTTGGGACCTTCAACAAATATGGGAGGAAGATGAAATATAGGAGGCTGTAATGGTTGAAAGGTAGTCATGGTTATGTTAGAGACTAGCCCCATGATTGGCTATCATAATAAGGTATGATGCAATCTTCCTTTCTACCCTCTGACTTCTTGATCACATACTCCTTAGAGTCAAGCTACAATTCCCTTGGGATCATACTATGGTGCCCCCAGGGTCTCCAGCCCCAATTTTGGACTGTTGTTGTTAAGTTGTTTTCAGTCATGTCTGACTCTTCATAACCTCATTTGGGCTTTTCTTGTCAAAGATATAGGAGTGGTTTGCCATTTTCTTCTCCAGCTCATTTTATGGATGAGGAAAGAGGCAAACAGGATTAAGTGACTTGCCCAGGATCACCCAGCTAGTAAGTGTCTGAGGCCATGTTTGAACTCACTAAACTGAGTCTTGGTGACTCCAGTTCTAGAACCCTATCATTGCACCACCTTGCTGCCCCAATTTTGGACTAAATGATCACCATAATCTCTTTTGGTTCTAAGCCATATGATCCTGTGATTTATGTTTCTACATAGTTTGTAGAGATGCTGTGGGAAGTTAGTAAAATCTCATTTTAAAATTCCCAAGTGTT
This sequence comes from Dromiciops gliroides, assembly GCF_019393635.1. Lineage (NCBI taxonomy): Eukaryota > Metazoa > Chordata > Mammalia > Microbiotheria > Microbiotheriidae > Dromiciops > Dromiciops gliroides. The sequence continues at coordinate 575,450,645 of NC_057863.1, forward strand.
GACTCTTCCAAGGGGATGCAGCACTTGGATCTTATCAGTGTCACCTACAAATCAGACAGCACTGAATGGCGCAGCAGGATCACCAGGGATCACCAGGGCTGTAGCTAGTCGTATCAAAGAACAGTTTGCAGTAACCATGTTCCGAGGAACTGGATCTTTTTTTTTTAATCACAGAACTTGTGAATTAGAGATCTCAAGTCATCTAGTCCAACACAATTCTAAAGTCAAATACTAAAGCACATATCCAACCACGTGACACCCCTACTCAATAAACTACTGTGACTTCCTATCTCCCCCAACACATGTTGTACCAAACTGAACAAAGATTTCAGATTAGGTGTTAAAAAGGGAGTGTCCGCAGGCATCATCACCTCATAATTCCTGGAAACTATCCTTCTCTTAATGCAGCTCAAGGTTGAATTAGAGTGTTTTGTTTTGTTTTAGCTTGCAGTGCTAACTCATATTGAGCTTGTAGTCTACTAAGATCCCTGGATCATTTTATTTATTTATTTAACAAGCTGCCTGATCATACCTCTGCACTCTTGTACTTGTGAAACTGACTGTACCCAATTATAAGATGTTTTATTTATTCCTATAGGATTCGTTCTTTTTATATTAATCCCAATGCACTAGCTTGTAAAAATGTTTGCATACTGTGTCATCCAGTGAGTTAGTTATCCATACCAGCTTTGTACCTTCTAAAAATTTGATGAGCATGCTATCAATTTTCTTATCTGAGTCACTGATAAAAATCTTAAATACCAGAGCCATGTACAGATCTCTGGAATACTGCACTGTGAACTTCATAATACACTGGCATAAAATTGTTAATGACTAATCTAGCCATCTGATTATATTATTATTATCCTACATTTCTCCTCAAGATTGAAATGAAATTTATAATTTATATCTGAGTGAAGGGAAGGGTAGAATTTAGAACTCAAAACTTTGAAGAAAAATGTTTATTAAATAAGAAAGGATGGTATAAGATACTTTATCAAAACTCTGCTAAAACCTGGGTAAACTATATCTATAGCTTTCCCCTTATCTGCTAGATTAATTAATAATCCTGTGCCCCTAAAAGGAAATGAAGTTATTTCACATGATTTTTTTCTTAATGGAGCCATGATAGCTCTTTGTAATCATTGCTTCTCTTTTCTAGATGTTCATCAACCATCTCCATTATTATCCATTCTGGAAATTTCTTAATGATAGAAGTCAAGGTTACTAGCCTATAGTTTGTAGATATATTTTATTTTCTTCCTTTTTGAAAGCATGCATCATTTGTTTTTATTCGATCTTGTAATGCCCCTCTCATTTTCTACCATCTTACAAATATTGCTGCCTGTGGCTCCAAAATCACATGTCTTAGTGCTTTCAATTCTCAAGGAGATAGTTCATCTGGACCTTAAATTCATTAAGTGCAACTAAGTCCTTTCTTATGATCTCTCTGTTAGCCATTTTGTAACCATTTTTGTTCTGCCATTTTTCAGTGCAATACTTACACTCCTTGGAAGAGAAAAGAAACAAAACAAAAATCTTTAAGAAAGATATCCAGGCATTTGCTCTCTGACGATCGAAACTGTAAACTGGTTGGGCTGAAAGAGGTTATAAAGGTATCCTGAAGCACCACTTCAGATTAGATTACTAGAAAATTACTAGGAGGCAGAGACCAAACTAGAGATCAACAAGGGTTGGCCTTACTCCTTTAAAACTATGCACAGGGCCAACCATTAATTCTCAGTCAGAGCTTCAAGCAGTTCCTGTTTCTGCAGATAGCCATATCCTCAAAGCAAACAGTCCTTTATCTCTTCCCAGTGCACATCTTTGCAACACTCACGTACAGGATACCCCCTGCTAATTGCTATATATAAATCTAATAGAGTAATACGATCATCTCCAGGGTGAAATTAGTTGTAGTAAAACTTTTATTAAATATTCTTTCCCAAGAGGTCTAGATTGAAGTCAGCCATGCAAAAAATATTATAGTATAGCCAGATGCCATGTTTGTTTTATGTAAATGTAATATTACTATAGTGTAAGATTATTTAGGGAAGCTCCTACTATTCCACAGATTATTTTCTTTTAAATAATGGTTGGTGAATATGAGGATTCTTGAGAGATTTCAGGGGCTGGTATTTATAAACTCAAATTCATTTATTTCTTTTTAAGATCTGGCATGTCTGCCCACCCTCCCTCTTTTCCTTCCTTTCTTCCTTCCTTCCTTCCTCCCTTCCTCCCTTCTTTCCTCCCTCCTTCCCTTCCTTCCTCCCTTCTTCCCTTCCTTCCTTCCTCCCTCCCTTCTTTCTTCCCTCCTTCCCTTCCTTCTTTCCTTCCTTCCTTCCATCTTGTCTATATACTAATCTATGAACATGTGTCCTCCCAAAATAAAAAAGTTTCTTGGGTGTTTTGTTTTTGTCTTTGGCTAGACAGTATCTGATACATAGTAGGAATTTCATAAATGGTTATTGGGTTAAGTTGGTGTTTCTTTTTTCTCTGTACTTTGCCAGTGAATATTCCATATCTTATATTTTAGTGCCTAATATTTTCATCTTCCCAATAAAAACAATTCCTTACCATATAACTTTTAATTCAATTACCAAGTAATGTTAAGAATCTTTTTATTGATTTTCCTCTATCAGTGCTTGGAGACATTAGTGCCTACATATGAGAAAATAAGAATGGTGATTCAATTTGTCAGGCCTCTGCTTTATCCAATCAATCAATCAATATCCAGTGTTTATTAATTGCCCTCTACATACAAAGCCCTGTACTAAGCTCTGGCAATACAAAAAAAGACAAAAGTACAATTCCTGCTCTCAAGGAGTTCACATTCTAATGGAGGAGACAAAAATGTAAGTAACTTTGCATTTACAAAATATATACAAACTACAAGGAAGGTAATCTAAGAGGGAAGGCATTAGCAACAAGGGACTCTATTAAGGCCTCCTACACAAGGTGAGGTTGGAGCTGAGCCTTGAAGAAGGCTAGACAAACTAAGAGGGGGATCTGAGAAGAAGAGCATTCCAAGCATGGGGGACAGCCATTGCAAAGCCATAAAGCAGGGATAAGAGATGAAATGGCAAATAGGCTTGTATAGCTGGATCACAGAATACAAAGAAGGAAATAACATATAAAAAGACTGCAGAAAAGTAATAAGGGGTCAGAGTATGGAATTTTTAATGCCAAACAAAGGGTTTTACCTCTGATCCAGGAGTTCATAGTGTTATGGGGGAAAATGAAGTACCGTGTTTGGGTTAAGGGTAGGGGTAGGGGTTCTTAGGAATTCCTCTTTAAAGAATTACACCCTCTGGCACACAAAAGCAGTTAAAATAAGATGGTAGTTTATTTAGGGGCAAGGGAAGGGAAAGGGTGGGGAAGGGAAACCATGAAAGAAATCCTTGGACTTCTCATGGAGAGATAGGCATGGAACAAAGCATGTGGCTCTGAGGTACCAATCTCCTCCAGCAGGAGACTGGCAGGTACTTTTATTTGGGGCTGGTGGGGGAGGACCAGCTGCCTGTGGAAAGTTCCTTTAGTGAGGGAGGACCATCCCCCACTGGTGGTGACTAGAGGAATTGGGTGATGGGTGGCTAAGAATCTCTCAAGCCATCCCTCTCTTCAGGACACAAAGGCCGAAGCCACACCCCAAGTTATCTCCCCAGGGGTAAGGGAGATCAGAATGAAGGGTGGAGGTTCCAAAGCTAGCTCTGTCCAATTTGGTTCCGCTTATCTCCCTAGGTGTATCTGTCCTCTGGTTTAGTTTCTCAAGGAGAATATTCCTCAATGTGCCCCAGAGAACTTCTGGGGAACTTTGGGCCCACAACAATAGTTTTGTCACTGGGTTTTACTGCATTGGGGGGTGACATAACATTTAAGAAAAATCATTTTGGTAGCTGAGTATAGTTGCATTGCTGTGAGGAGACATGAGGCAGGCTGGTCAATTAGAAAGAAGGCCGTTGCAACCATCCAAATAAGGGGTGATGAGCATCCCTTTCATCATTTCATGCAGAAATAGTAGCATTCCATCACAATCATATACCATAACTTGTTCAATAATTCTCTGAGTGATGAGTATCCTCTGTTCCCAATGCAATAGGCACATTGTTGGTAGAGTTACAAGTTTGTCTAATTGTTTTATAAAACAATTTGGAATTATGTGAGAAAGTCATGAAACTGTGTAAAATCATTTAACCAGAGAGGCTACTACTGACTGTATACCTCAAGGATGTCACAAAGACAAAAAGGTCATGCATGTACCAAAAGAGTCAAACTGGAAAACAAGTCCATGCCCACTGATTGGGGAATGACAGAAAAAATTTTAAAATAGCAATGCAATTTTTCACACCAATAGAAGTACTGTATGAACAAATCAAAGCTGCATTTACGGTCTTCAGATGGAAGCTAGATGACCCCTTTGTAATGATTGGAATGACGCTACCTACTGGAGACTTACTATAGGAAAGCTCCACCATGAGTAGAATGCCTCAGAGGGCAAGGCCATGTGGCTTTTCCTTGGCGTCAGGAAGTAACGTTTGCGCATGGGTACTGTCCACCAAGGCTACCAGCCAATCAACTTGAGGAGCCTCCCATTTTCTGGGAAGGGGACAGGAAGGAGGAAGGAGGGCCTGCTCGAAGAGGGCTCTCTCTTTTTGGGGTTCCTGACTTTATGGTGGTGGTGGTGTCAGCAGAGGTCTTCACAGGAAAATTGAGGAAAGATAGGATTGCCATGCTGTTGGAATTCTGTTCTCAATCTTTCTCTTTCTATCTTTCAATAAACCCTTAAAAACCTAAACTCGTTTTATCAGTGATTTTAGTCAGTTTCCCCCAAAACTGGGGGAAGAGATTAGAACCCACATTTAGAGTCTTAAATTACACACCTTGTCAGGGAGAAGTTTGGGGATCTTGAGAGGGCTCTCCAATTTCCCCAATTGTGATCCAGCTTGTTTTCATCCTCCTCAAGTTTCAATTCTGGATCCAGTTCATTTCCCCTCTACAGATAATAATAATAAAATAAATGTCACCACCATTCATTTAGTGATTTGGAAGCAACTATTTTTCAGCCCATTTATCTCCCCCCATGAACTTGTAAAAAACATGCCAATATAAATAATTCATAACATCAATTTAAAAATAATGATATAGTGTGGGAAAATCACAGTTTACTATTCTAAAAATTAGTTCTCAAAGTGTGCAACTTTCAGATTTTTCTTCATCCTGGATGTTTCATGTGTCAAACTTTTCTCTTGCTTTTTTAGCTTTGTCCTTGAAAATAATAATCAACATTCATATATCAGCAATCCCTATATGCACAGATGTGTGCCTGTATTACATATATGAGCAATATCTAAATTCTCAAGATATGAAGACAATGCTCACTAAGAAAACAATGCCTGAGCACAAAACTTGCTCTCCCAGGAGCTATTATAGTTACAAGAAAGAAAAATATGACTCAAAATAGCTATAGTTATTCTATTTCCAGGTTACAATTTTTATTTTGTCCTACCAATAGACCTTTACTCAAATCCAGCAATTTATATACTGCTTGTCCACAAGTTTGGCCATGACTTAGGGTGAGGGAATATTGTCTCTGTCCTCAGATATTTGAAGAGTTTTATGTAGCTTTATTCTCCTTAGACTCAGACAACAGTAGGAGTATTAGATAGATTGAAAGGGCTTGATCAATTAATAGATTTTGAGAAGGCAGTGAATGTAGCCTACTCTTTCTAGAAGTTTGGCAGTAATAGGAAGGAAAAAGATATGGTTATAACTTGAGGGAATGGCAGAGTGAAAGAAAAGATTGTGTTTTGGGTTGTGGGGATGGTTTTATTTATTTTAAAAAAGAAGACCTGAGCATATTTATAGGATGGAAGAAAGTACCTAGTAGAGAGAAAAGGCATGAAGGTGCATGAGGTAGAGAGAATAATCTATAGATCATGGAGGAAATTGGAGGGGATGGGTCTGGGGGTAAACAGATTAGCTTTTTGTTTGTTTGTTTGTTTTTGTTTTTGTTTTTGCAGGCAGTGGAGGTTAAGTGACTTGCCCAGGGTCACACAGCTAGTACATCTAGTAAATGTCAAGTGTCTGAGGCCGGATTTGAACTCAGGTACTCCTGAATCCAGGGCCAGTGCTTTAACCACTGCGTCATCTAGCTGCCCCCCCCCCTTTTTTTTTTAACAGATTAGCTTTGACAAGAATATTGGGCACTACTTTCTCTGAGACTTGGGAAAGGAGGGACAATGATAGTGAAGGGAGTGGAGGACTAGACAAAAATGAGGGGCTTCAATCAATCAATCAGTATTTATTAAGCATCAACTATGTGCCAGGCACTGTCCTAGTATGGTAAAAATTGTTTGTGGTAAAGATTAATATCAAAAGTTTTAGCTGAATCATTTGGGAGGGGCCACACCTGGCCCACCCTGGGATTATGTATGCTATTAAGAAGGACCTCCCCTTTTGGAGGAGGAAAACGCCAGACGCGACCAGAAGGGAGGAAACTTCCAGTAGGAGGGGCACGTTCAAAAAGTTTGCGGGCTTTTTGGCCTGGCGTTCAGTGTGATGGCGCTCAGCTCGGTGGTGGGGTATTCCGTACTTGGTCTTGGGCGTACTGGTTCTCGGCCTGACGGGCATTTTGGGATTGGTGAGTTTTATAAAGGAAATCCTAAATTCCTTTGAACTAGCTTAATTGGGAACTCTCTGGGATTGCATAGACTAAGCTTAGAGTTAAGATTGTCCATCTGTATTTCTACTTCCTTATTTCCCTGATTGGTTTCACTTTTGTGGTCTAATTAATTCCCAAGCAATTGTGGGGACCAATTTTTAATTGGGGAGTGTTAGTTAAATGGCTCGCCACGATATTGGGGCAAGGAAGGAGTCTGACAGCCTCCCTAAAAAGAGAATAGGATTTATTTTAACAAGAACTAACTTTAAAAAAAAAACACAAACAGGATCAGTAGTATCAAGGGAAAGGAAATAAAATGGGGAAAGGGAAATTATACAACCTGAAGAAATACCACCACCCAGGAATCAGCTGAGAATACACAGCAGAGCTCCTGTCGCCTTCTAGCATCCAGCTAGAATGGTGAATTCTTCTCCCCCATCCCAGAAACCTCCCAGCCCCCAGCCAATTGGATGGCCACTCTAACAGTCACATGACTGCCCTCACTAGGCTTCCTATCATTATAATTTTGCCAGGCCTGTGTAGGTGTCAGCGAGTGGTGATGGCATGAGGTGCCAGCACCATGGCAATGGCTACAATCAGTGGGTGGAGCACCGTGCAGTTTGTGGAGCCCCAGGCCAGTGTGTGCCAAGGCATAAAAACCTCAAATAACAATTAATTCTTTACACAATAAAACCTGATCCTTTATGAACTAAAGTTCAGAGGCTCCTTTTCTTATTGGCCTGGGAGGAATATATAAAAGGGAAAGTTCAAAGGGGAGATTAATGCTCCGTGTATCCAATTTTGGCCCTCACACTAGGCACTGGGAATATGAAGACAAATATGGGATCATTTCTGCCTTCACAGATCTTATAATCTATTAGTGAAACATAAACATTTACAAGTACGTACAAACTGTATATGATAAGATAACTGTAAGGGAGAGGCATTAATGAGCAGCTAGGAGGTAGAGTTAGGAAAACCCTAATATTGAAAATAGCAACTGAGCTGAGCCCTTAAGGAACCTAAGGATTTTAAGAGGTAGAGGAGTGCATTGAGAAGGGGACAGGTGACAGAGTATAGCCTGGGAAAAGGTACAGAAGTGGGAGGTGGTATGTCATGTTTGAAAAAGAATAAGGGATTTTCCAACCAAGGACGGCTTACAAAGTCGGAAGGAGGGAGCTGCTGTGCCAAGACAGGAGTGGAATCCAACCCCACACTCACGCTGATGCAGATCCAGTTCCAGACAGGCCTTGCCAGAAAAAGAGACCCCCCCCACCCCCAGAGCCTCTGAATCAGCTGTAGTATCAGTGTCATTTGGAACTAAGCTCACTGTCTGGTGAAAGGGCTGAGCCATTGGCAGGGGGAGATTACAGGAGTCACTGCTGGTGCTGAGGTGGAACTTGGGTTTTTCACCCCTGGTGGGAACCAGAAGGAAGGATTGAGTAGCAGTGGCCCGGGTAGGAGAGGAGCGCAGGCTTATCAAAGCTAACAACCACAGCACACAGAGTTTTGCTCTCTGGTTGATTGGCAAGTTGGCTTGGGGTTATCTACAGACCAGGGAACAGGTCAGGTGAATGAAAAATCTGCCCCTCCTTAAATCATACCACTTGAGACCCCATGAAGCTTGGATAGTGCAGCCTGGAAACAGTGCCCCACTTTAAGGTGCTAAAAGCCAAGTAAAAGAAGGCAAGATGAGCAGACAGAGAAAGGTGAGGAACATAGAAAGTTTCTTTGGTGACAAGGAAGATGGAGGCGCAGAGGAGGATGGCAACGTCAGGGCCCTATATCTCAATTTTCCAAGAAAAATATGAATTGGTCTTAGGCTATAGAGGCACTGAAAAAGGACTTTGAAGATAAAGTTAGAGAGGTAGAGGAAAAAATGGGAAGAGAAATGAGGGTTATGCAGGAAAGACATGAGAAAAAAGTCAACAGTTTGAAAAGCCATAAGGAAAAGGAGAAACAAAAGGTCTCTGATGAAAATAATTGCCTAAGAATTAGGATTGAACAAATGGAAGCTAGTGACTTTATGAGAAACCAAGACCCATTAAAGCAAATCCAAATGAATAAAAAAATAGAGAACAATGTGAAATATCTTCTTGTAAAAACTGCTGACCTGGTAAATAGATCTAGGAGAGAGAATTTTAAAATTATTGGTCTACCTGAAAACCATGATCAAGGAAAGAACTTAGACATCATCTTGCAAGAAATTGTCAGGGAAAACTGCCCTGATATTCTATAAGCAGAAGGTAAAATAGAAATTGAAAGAATCTACCAATCACCTCCTGAAAGAGATCCTAAAAGGAAAACTCCCAGGAATATTATACCCAAATTCCAGAAATCCCAGATCAAGGAGAAAATATTGCAAGCTGCCCCCCAAAAATGAATTCAAGTGCTGTGGAGTCCCAGTCAGGATAGCAGAAGATCTAGCAGCTTCTACATTAAAGGACCAGAGGGCATGGAATATGATATTTGAGAGGGCAAAGGAATTGGGATTACAACCAAGAATCACCTATCCAGCAAAACTGTGTGTAATCTTTCAGAGGAAAAAATAGGACTTCAATGAAAAAGAGGACTTTCAGATATTTGTGAGGAAAAGACCTGAACTAAATGGAAAATTTGATTTGCAAATACAAGACCCTAGAGAACTATAAAAAGTTGGAGATAGGCAACATACCTGGGGTCATGCAGTGGGTGAGTGTCTTGTGTCTGAGGCTGGATTGGGGCTGGGGTCCTCCTGGGTTCAGGGTGGATGCTTTATTCACTGTGTCACCTAGCTGCCCCATGATGACATCTTTAGGGTAAAATTGAGGGGTGAGAAGAATGCACTGGGGGAGGGGGAAGGGCAGAATTAGCATGGGGTGAAATCCCACATGAAAGAAACAGGAAAGGGCTTATGGAGTGTGGGAAGAGATGGGTGAGGAGAAAGGCACTAAATAAACTTTACACTCATCAGAATAGGCTCAAAGTCCTTAATCTCATCAAGGAGAGATTAGCACACACACCCAATTGGGTGGAGTAATCTATCTAAACCTGCAGGAAAATAGCAGGGAAAGGGGATAAAGAAGGAGGGGCAAAAGAAGGGAGGGCAGATTGGGGGAGGCAACAGTCAGAAGCAAATATCTTTTGAAGAGGGATAGGGTGAAAGAAGATAGATAGTAGAGTAAATATCATGGGGAAGGTAATAGTAGGATGGAGGGAAAGAGTTAACAATAGTAATTGTGAAAAAGAGAAAAGGGGGGAAAATTATACAAAAAATATTTATAGCAGCTCTTTGTGGTGGCTAAGAATTGGAGGTCAAGAGAATGTCCATCAATTGGGGAATGACTGAAGAAGCTGTGGTGTGTGATTGTAATGGAATATTATTTTGCTATAAGAAATGACAAGCAGGATGATTACAGAAAAACCTGGAAAGACTCATATGAACTGATGTATAGTGAAGTGAGCAGAACTGTGAGGACATTGTGCACAGTGACATCAGTATTGTTCCATGAGAAATTGTGAATGACAACTACTCTCAGCAATTCAATGATCCAGGACAACCCCAAGGGACTAATGATGAAGCATGCTAGCCACTCCCAGAGAAAGAACTGATATTGATTGAACATAGACTTAAAAAAAAAGAGCACTTGTGGATTATACATATATAACCTATATCAGATTGGTTGCTGTCTTATGGAGGGGGGGAAAGGGAAGGAGGGAGAAAATTTTGGAACTCTAAATCTTTTTTTTTAATCTATTTTTTCTAAATCTTTTTAAAAATGAATGTTGAAAACTACCTTTACATGTAACTGGAAAAAAATAAAATAAATGTTTGTTGAAAAAAAAGGACAGTTTGGCTTGGTTATAGAGTTTATGAAAGGGAGTAATATCATAAATCTGAAAAGCTAGGCTGGATCCAGATTGAGTGAGATAGCAAGGTGGCTCAGTGGATTGAGCCCTGGGCCTGGAGTCAGGAAGACCTGTATTCAAATCTGGCCTTAGGTGTTTACTAGCTGTGTGAAGTCATTTAATCTCTATTTGCTTCAGTTTTCTCTTCTGTAAAACTAGGGTAATCATACCACCCATTGTTGTTGTGAGGACCAAAGGAGGTAATGATTATAAAGCACTTAGCACAATGCCTGGTACATAATAAGTGCTATCTAAATGTCAACTATTATTGTTGTTGTTGTTGTTGATATTTTAAATGCCAAAGGATAGTGTGTTTTACCTTAGAAATTAAATAGGTAGGAGCTGTATTTCAGTGACGTGATCAGACCTGTGCTGTAGAAAACCATTTTGGCAGATGGCTAGGAGTGGATTAAATAGGAGAAACTTGAGGCACAAGGGCCAATTAGAAGGTTATTTTGATTATGCAGACAAGAGGTGTTGAGTATCTAAAATTGCATGGTGGCCATGTGGGTGGAAAAAAAGGGGACAGATATGAGAGATGTTCTGGACATAGAATTGATACGATTGATAACTGATTGGTTATGTGGGGTGAGAGAAACTGAGGTATCAGGTATGATACCAAGGTTGATGCCTCAATCTTCACAGCAAAGAGGTAGGTGAAATTTATTTACTGAAAATATGGAGGAGAGAGTAGAGTTGGCGACTTTAGAAGAGGAAGTCACATTCAAGAGAGTCAGGACTTATGAATAACTAGGAAATATCACTTGGTCAGAGAATAATGAGTGGACATTTGAAAAATAAGACACGTGTGCACACAGATATACCTATATGTATATGTGTGTGTGTGTGTGTATACATCTCTCTCTCTCTCTCTCTCTCTCTCTCTCTATCTATCTATCTATAAAATAATGGAATTTGGCAGTCACCCAGGGGGTCTCACCTGATTGATCTAGTATTGTTTCAGAAACCGACTAAGTACCTACTTGAGATGATTAGATATAGGCCACACCTGGCCTGCCCTGATTGACGTATACTACTGACATCACCAGGGGGACCAATCTCAGTCTTGCAACTTGAAGGACCTCCCTTTTGGGGGAGGAAGCAAAAAGGTAGAAAAGAGAACACTGAGGGTGGGAGCTCTCTTTCCTGTTGGTGACCTTCCAAGAACAGACTGGAAAGGGGCTGCACAGTTGACTCCTATAGAAACTACAGACCCCAGGTGGTGAGTTAATAGAAACGAGGCTAGCTCTTTGAATTAGCTGAGCTGGAAGCAAGTTTGGAGATTGTGTCAGTCTTTGCTAGAGCCAGGGAGCTTATCCGTTTTACTCTTCCCCTATTCCCTTGTCTTTGGCTTCATTAATTTCACCTTTGTTATATATTTTATTTCCATTAATAAAACCTGATTTGTTTGTGGAATAGAGGCTGTTAATCTCCTTTCTTATTGGCCTGGGAGAAATAACTAAAAAAGGCAGTTTGGAAGGGAGGAAACTTTGGACCTAGAGGTCTCTCACTATTTTCTGAACCCCAATATTATGGAAAGCCACCCAATTAACTCCCCATATTAAATTTGGCCCCTAATATATATCTATACCTATATAGATATATCCATAAGCACATATACACATCAATCCCTCATTACACAGTCATTAGGAACTTTCCATTTACAAATTAAAGAAAGAAAGACTGGACTGATGATCTGTCTGGTATCAGGGACTCCTCAGGAAGGTTCAGCATCCTCTCTGCAATTTATGGGCTGGAAAGTTACCTGGAGCACTGTGAGAAATTAAAGGATTTAGCTATTGTCACACAGTCAGTATGTATCAGTGGCAGAACTTGAACCCAAGTCTTTAAGCTTTATATCCACCCATGGTTTCTTTCCATGTTAAAAGAGATGATAAAAGTAAGTAAATGATATATGTAATTTCAGCAGTTTTAGCTAAGTTTGTTTAAAAGAGCTGTCAACTCTGAAAAACTGGAAACCAGCACAAGCAAATTCATTGCTTCTCTCATTGTTCCTTAAGAAATGTTAACCATGAAAAAGTCACCACAATGAGGAGGCTGAAAGATCCCATAAACTGACTCAGTCAGCAATAGCTTAATCGTCTTGCCAAGCAAAAGAATGTGACAGCTAAAGCCAACACTAGTTTAAACTACAAGCTCATTTGCAAAACATTTACAGAGGAGAATAACATTGTTACAAGCACCCAACAGTGAATTGCAGCTAAGGAGAAAACAAACCTACAGAGAGTTTGGCATGAAAGCTAGCTAAGTCAGTGTTTTCTTCGATCCTTTGTTTATTTTTCCCTTTCCTTTTTTTTCTATACTAGCCCATGAGGCCTATTCCTTGACTTCTCCCTTCAACAGAAAATTGAATGGAAACTTACATTCTTTAGATCGAAGGTTTTGATCCCTGTTTCTTTTCTGCTGGTGGCTTTTCTGTCTCTGTCTGGTAGCTTTACATAAAAACAAAGGTGACTGGTGTTAATGACAGAGTCTTTCTGTTTCTTTTATTAATGTATATGCAAATCAGATGTCTAGATGTAAATGGTGATGGAAAGATTTATTCAAGAAGAAAATTGACCAAAGTTTTTTCCAAGGTTTTTTTTTTCCCCTGCATCAAATGTTTTTCTTTTCCTTCTCTGTCCACTCCTCCTACCTTCAGCCCTCATTATTTGTCCAGTCTTCCTGAGAGTACACTTTCATCAATTTCTATGTGAAATCAACTTTAATATCCATTAACAGGTTTATGCTCCAAAAATCTAATTCCTGCCCTAAATGAAACATACCCATATCAAGGCACAGGGCCTCTTGAAAATGACTGACCAAATCAAAAGACAGAGATGGAAAAATAATGTAATTTTTTTCCCCTGAGAATTCTGTTTCTGGTTCAGTTTTTTTTTTATTTCACTGTGAGAAAGTCCAAAATTAATATGTCCTGGAAAGAGGAAAGGAAGCAATAAAATTTCAGTGACGTTATAGGAAGCAATACATGGTACTTTGACATGACTAAAGGCTAACTCCAAAAGCCCTCCATATCCTTTCATCCCTTTGATAACATCCTACAGCCTCCACTCCATTCCATTCTCTTGCTGCAAAAGGCCATGGTTTGGAGCAGCTCTGGAATGTAGCCACATAATGTCTTTTTTCTGTGGACTTGGCAGGCAGGCAGGCACTGTTTGCTCCACCATGTAACATCTTTCAGTGCCAGTAACCTTTATTTTATCTGTCAAGTGTAGTTTTCCCCAATGTTGAAAGCAGTAATTTGCCAACCAGGCTTGGAAGCCTATTTGATGGAGCATTACAAAGAGCAAAATGGAAGGGTTTAAATAGATTTAATTCTTCAATTTCCTGAAAAGATGGCAGACAAACCTAGCCTTCTGATCAAAATCCTTTCTCTTTACATTAATGTAATATATAAAGACTGGCACATATTACCCTGAAAAGGAAGGATGATATGGCCACAAAAAAATGACCCTGTATTTCCTAGTTCTGTTTAGTTCTATTGCTTTTCAGAATGCTCTATGTTCTTTCACAAGACAAATTATCAGTCTTAAAGGTAGTGTTTTCCACCAGCCCAAGTATTAAGAAAAGGTTTTCTTCCCGTTTTGTGAAAAGACAGTGAGGCACTCTTGTTCTTGTTATGCAAGAAGCATTCAAGGCGTTTTTTTCCATTTTGGTTAAGTTAGTGATATAGTACTGGTTTACATAGTTGGAAAATTCACTACAATCCTTTGCAAACTTGTTATTTTATTTATCACACATTTTTTATAATGTAAACTCTCCTCACCAAAATAAGGAACAAACCCATTTGCATAAATTCGCTTCCTAGTTAAATTTATTTTACTTTCCTGAATGAGTCTGAAAAGAGACATGCACTGGTTTTAAAGGAATGAGATTAATTCTGTAAGTGAATATCCATTTTATTGTATCATGCCTCTCTCCAACATATCTTTCAGCTTGAAGTCTGTGATTCTATGGTCGTGTGATATATCTATCAAAAGCATTAATGAAAACTTTACGTCCAAACTGACCATCAATGGTTAAGAATGATGCTTTAGAACAGAAATGTCAGACACATGGTCCACAACACTCTCCAGTGCAGCCCTAACTAGATTAAAATATAGTTACTATCTAATTTTAATGTGTTGATGTTTTAATAAGAAAAGAAATATATAAATGTGTGCTTTTCTAAGTCATTTTGCAACCTACAGAGATCTTTATGTATAGTTTAAAGGTGCTCATTTCTGTTTGAGTTTGATGCCATTTGCTCTAACTCTTTATCAAGAGGAAATTTTTCAGCATGCCTGTAGATTTGTCCAAACTTATTAGAAGTCTCACCTCTAAATTTACCTAGAATACTTTAAAAATAGTTTAAAACATGAGGATGTGCTTCCTGAATAAGTAGTTTGTAGGGTTTTTTAAAATTATATTTTATTTTTTAATAAAAAAAGTCTTTCTCACACTTGCCCACTCTACTAAAAACAGAAAAGAAAAACAAACCTAACTATTCACTCTTTCCAGATGATATATTTACTTAGAAAATCCTAGAGAATCAACTAAAATTATTTGAAATTGTTAACTACTTTAGCAAAGTTGCAGAATATAAAAAAACACATAAATCATCAACATTTCTATACATTACCAACAAAGTCCAGCAGCAAGAGGTAGAAAGAGAAATTCCATTTAAAATAACTGTAGATAATATAAAATATTTGGGAGTCTACCTGCCAAGAAAAACCCAGGAACTATATGAACACTGCTATAAAACACTTATCACACAAATAAAATCATATCTAAACCATCGAAAAATATTCATTACTCAAGGGTAGGCCAAGCCAATATAATAAAAATGACAATCTTACCTAAATTAATCTATTTATTTAGTGATATACCAATCAAATTATAAAAAATATTTTATAAAGCTAGGAAAAATAATAACAAAATTCATCTGAAAGAACAAAAGCTCAAGAATATAAAGGGAATCAGTGAAAAATGAGAAAGAAGATCAACTAACAGTACCAGATCTCAAACTGTATTGTAAAACAGTAATTTTCAAAACACTCTGGTACTGGCTAAGAAATAGAGAGGTTGGATCAGTGGAATAGAACAGGTAGAAATTACACATAGTAAATGACTATAGTAATCTGGTATATGATAAACCCAAAGATCTAAACTTTTGGAACAAAAACTCATTATTTGACAAAAACTGCTTGGAAAACCAGCAAACAGTATGACAGAAACTAGGTATAAACCAACATCTCATGCAATATACTAAAATAAAGTCAAAATGGGTACATGATTTATACATAAAGGCTGATACCATAAGCGAATTAGGAGAGCATGTAATAGTTTGTCTGTCAGATTTATGGACATGGGAAGAATTTAGGACCAAAGAAGATAGAGAGAGCCTTACAAAACGTAAAATAGATTATTTTGATTGTATACAATTTAAAAGCTTTTGCAGAAACAAAACCAATGTAACCAAAATTATAAGGAAAGCAGGAAACTGGGAAATAATTTTTGCACAAGCATCACTGATAAAGGTCTCATTTCTAAAATATATAGAGAACTGAATCAAATGTATAAAAAATACAAGTCATTCCCCAATTGAGAAATGTTCAAAGGATATTAACAGTTTTCAGATAAAGAAATCAAAGCTATCTACAATCATATGAAAAAGTGCTCTAGATCACTATTGATCAAAGAAATGCAAATTAAAACAACTCTGAGGTATCACCTCACACCTATCAGAGTAGCAAATATAACTAAAAAGGAAAATATTGGATGTTTGAGGGGATGTGAGAAAACTGGGATGCTAAGCCACCATTGATGAAGTTGTGAAAAGATCCAAGCATTCTGGAGAGAAATTTGGAACTATGCCCAAAAAGCTATAGAACTGTGCATACCCTTTGATCCAGTAATACCACTTCTAGGTTTATATCCCAGAGACATCCCAAAAAGAGGAAAAGACCTATTTGTACAAAAATAGTTATAGCAGCTCTTTTTATGGTAGCTAAGGATTGGAAATCAAAGGAATGCCCATCAATTGGAGAATGGCTAAACAAGCTGAGGTATATGTTTGTAATGAAATATTATTGTGCTCTAATAAATGACAAGCAGGATGATTTCAGAAAGGCTTGGAAAGAAATAAGAACTGATGTATAGTGATGTGAGCAGAACTAGGAGAGTGATAGCAATATTATTTAATTAAGAATTGTGAATGATTTAACTATTCTCAGCAATACAATGATCTAAGACAATCCCAAAGAACTAATGATGAAGCATACTATCCACCTCCAAAGAAAGAAATGATATTGATGGAACACAGACTGAAGCACGCTACTTTTTCACTTTAATTCGTTCATTTTTTTTTTCTTTTTATTTGAGTATACGGTAACTATGTGCAACTCACTTATCTTTGCCAGGTTGTCTTTCTTTCTCTGCTTCTGCAATGGACATCTTAATATATAACTCAAATTACCTCCCATACATGAAATGAGGTTTATATTTATAGAAAATGACTAATATGGTTATGCTTTACATATTTGCACATGTATAACCTATATCTGATTGCCTCAGGGAAGTGGGGAGGAGGACAGGAGGTGATAGAATTTGGAACTCAAAACTTCAAATAAAAATGTTTATTAAAATGTTAAAAAGAAAAACAAATCCCTTGTATAAATACACATAGAGAAGTAAAATGAATTCCCTTATTGACAATGCCCCCCAAAATATAGGTCTCTTTCTGTACCCACAGTCTATAAGTACTGTCTCAGGAAATAAATAGTATATTTCTTCATCAGTCCTCTGGAATTATAGATGGTAATTGCATTGGTCTTAATTCTTACAGATCTTAAAGCTGTTTAGTTTTTGCAGTATTATTATTGTATAAATTTTCCTGGTTCTGCTTGCTCCATTCTTCAGTTTATATAAATCTTTAAAATTGTTCATTATTATAAGTTTGATGTTATAGATTAATTTGTTCTGGCTCTGATCATTTTATTTCCATGTCTCTTTGAAATTATCTATTTCCTCATTTCTTACAAAATCTTCAAATGTGTATGACTTTGTAACATATGAATAGTATTTCATGTCACCTACTTCCTCAAATCCCAGCTAAAATGATACCTCCAGCAGTAAGCCTTCCCCAACTTCTATTAATTCCAGTGACTTTCCTGTTAATTATTTCCTATTTATCTTGTATATAGATCACTTTGTATATATTTCTTTGCATCTTATCTCCCCCATTAGATTATAAGTTCCTTAATGGGAGGAACTGTCTTTGGCTTTTCTTTTGTATCCCTAGTGCTCAGCACTTAGTGGGCACTTCATCAATGTGAATTGAATTGAATTGACATTAGTTGGGAACAGGTTAATGCCCAATACTAGCAAACCAGTATCCCGAAATTTAACTTTAAGGGGCCTACTTATCTGTAGGTGGCATCAAGAACATCCTTTTAATGATTATATCATTTGTAATTGTCTTGGCAGATGAGAATGTTTTCATCTGAAGAGAGAAGGAGATTTATTTCTTCTGTGTTTTGAATGACACTGGGTATTAGCCCAACAAGTTAACATTAGACCTTGTTTGTCAATATTAACCATAACATATGCACATAAATACATGCACGTTTATTTAATCAATGACATTATCTCATGGAATAATTGGTTTACCTTTTTCTTCTTGTACACTCTTAGTATTTAAAAAAAACATTGGTCACTTTTCAGCTTTGGATTGGCATTTGGTTACATAAGTTAACTATAGATTTCATGACATAAATAAGGTACATAAATAAAAATCATTATAGCTGTCACTATAAACAGTTTTCAAGAAATAGCAATGTGGGGGCAGCTAGGTGGCACAGTGGATAAAGCACTGGCCTGGGATTCAGGAGGACCTCAGTTCAAATCCAGCCTCAGACACTTGACACTTAACTGTCTGTGTGACCCTGGGCAAGTCACTTAACCCTCATTGCCCTGCAGAAAGAAAAACGGAAAAAAAAGAAATAGCAAAGTTAGAACATTTCCAGCAGGAATTGTTAGTGCAGTAGATTTTCTATTGGCCAGTCTGAGTGCTTTATTTTGGCTTCAGGATTTTTCCCAGAATGGTAGGTTTTGTTAAACTCATGTGGTTGAATATCTTATCTGGGAACTAATGCTGGACATTGTGAATTCGACTCTGGAAGGGACCATAGTCCAACTGCTGGCTAAGGGGACATAGAGCTTAGCCTTCTGTCTTCAGATTTCCTTTCCTATGCTAAAGAAAGCACTCTAATACTCCAGTCTCTTCAACTCACTGTATTTCATCTTCAGTAGAATTATTTATTCATCGACTTGTATACTTTGACTGACACATAGTAACCCAAAATGATATGCCAGTTCAAATAATATTTCATGCTAAAGTGTCTAATACTTAATAAGGAATGTTATATACTATGTCTTTCTAGTTTAGATCATGAAACTATGGATTAGGTCAATACACTGTTATTAATTAACCCTGGATCGTGTTTCTTTGTTCAGCCTCAAGCTGATCACACTTCCCACATATTTTGCTGACTTTTTTGAAAGATACTAAACCAGTCACAGTCGATTCATTGCCCATTTATCCTCCCCTCCTGGATTTATTTAAATCATTGGAACAACTGAGAGATTCAATGGAGGATAATTCAAAATGGAGGTCATTCCCATGACATAAAGCAGTGTTGTCCCAGAGTTGTCAGCAAATTCTGTTCTATGAAGGGGACTTCAGTGCCCTTGAAAAATGTATATGATGTCCATTAGCAATAATGGGAGGTCCTGCACCTGGGAAACTTAGACTGAGGAGATGAGATCTTTCAGTATCTATTATTGTTTTAATGTTAAACATGATGTACAGGAACTGTAAAGACTTTCAAAATGTGCTTGGAATTAAAAATTGCCCTCCACAGAGCTTAGTGAAGAAATAGAGGTGTTTACCTTCAGAAACACTGAGTATTTTCTCTTTTGAAAGATGATTCTCTGGTTGTAAATTTACTTTTTTGTTATGGTCTACAGAGATAAAGAGGATCATTGGTTATGAATTCCAGTCCTTCTGCATTGGAGTTACAATGGCTATGTGCAACTTACTTATCTTTGCCAGGCTGTAGCTTTTCTTCTCTGCTTGTGAAATGGTATCTTAATATATGAGTCAAATTACCTTCCCTTCATGAAATGAGGTTTATAGGTTTCTGAATTTCACAGTAGAAAGGCATTTATTATTATTATTTTTTAAATAGCAAGATTACTGCTTCTGGAATCAGAGGACAAGGTACCCACTCCTGGCCCTGATGCTTACTCCCTGTCTGACCAGGAGCCAATCATTTCCCCTCATTGTCCTCATCTCTAAAATGAGTGTTCAGGTAGATAGCTTTACATGGCCTTTTAGATCCCTTCTAACTCTACAGTTGGCCTATGAAAATGAATATATTATGAGAATGGAAAAGTGAAGAGAAGAAGCATTTATTAAGTACCTGCTATGTGCCAGGGGCAAGTAGGTGGTGCAATGGAGAGAGCATTGGCGTATTGGGCTTGGGGTCAAGGGGACCTGAGTTCAAATTTGACCTCAGACACTGGGCAAGTCACTTAACCCACATTGCCTTAAACATCCGGGGCCATCTTTAATCATTCTGGTGTATATTTTGCCACTGAACCCAGATGACTCTGGAGGACAGAGTGAGATTGGTGACTTTGCACAGCTCTCCTTCACTTAAATCCAATTCAATGCAAGTCATGACATCACCCCAATGTCATGGTCTTCTTCAAGAATAATGGACAAACAACAATGTGCCAGACACTGTGCTAAGAGATTTGCAAATATTACCTCATTTGAGTAAGAAAGATAGGCTTGGGGGCAGCTAGGTGGCACAGTGGATAAAGCACCTGCCCTAGATGCAGGAGGACCTGAATTCAAATCTGGCCTCAGGCACTTGACACTTACTAGCTGTGTGACCCTGGGTAAGTCACTTAACCTCAATTGCCTCCTCCCTCCCCCTGAAATAAAAAGATAGGCTTTTGAATCCAGAATTTATTTCTTCTTTATGATGATCAAGAATGATTAAAGTTTAGTATACATGGATCTGAAGGTTATATGAATAAACAAAGCCTAAGCAATGAGAAACAATCACAATCCTGTGACAAATCCAGGATTTGTTACCAAAAGCCAGAATACATCAGTCTTCACAATGATTGGTTACAGTAAGTTAGAAGGAGGAACAGTAGAATAGAGGATGAACAGTTGGCAGGAGGAAGACGAGAGACTGGCAAGAGATAGAGGGAAAGAGAGAAGAAGCAATGAGCTAATTTGCTTCTGCAAAATTTCTTCCCTTTCCCTTCTCTTCGGTCCTTCTCCCCAAAACTCTACTACATTCAGAGTTTCTATATCCTATAGAAAAAGTCCTTAAACACAGAAAATCCATCCCTTTGACCCAAAATGGGTCACTCTGAGCCTAAAGGCTTTGGGAATCATGACTCCAAGTAAAGAAGATAGAATTAGACCCTTGTCATTGTATTATTTCATACGTGACAATTTAACTTATGAGGTAATTGTCTTTTGATTAACCAAGGACAGGTGTTTGCACAAGTAAAATTTTTGCTCAGAGAGGGAAATGTGTACATTTCTGATTTCTAGGAAATTACAATGTTATTTTCAACATTCTAATGGATCTCTCTTCTTAGGTCGTGCAGTTTTGGTTTTTTTTTTTGTTTTTTTTTTAGTGAGGCAATTGAGGTTAAGTGACTTGCCCAGGGTCACACAGCTAGTAAGTGTTAAGTGTCTGAGGCCGGATTTGAACTCAGGTACTCCTGACTCCAGGGCTGGTGCTCTATCCACTGCGCCACCTAGCTGCCCCGGTCGTGCAGTTTTAAAGGGAAAACAAGTTGCTTTATCTCCCCCTCCCCCTTCCTCATTTGTCTTCCTACTCTCTCAATATCTTAAAAGTGTATGTGACATCTTTGAACCAGCATTAGAGTTGATACCCAGATCCCTTTTTCTCAAAGAATGGTATCAGAGCTGAGATTCTGCTGCTGTTTCACATTTTCTTCATGGGTTGGAATAAAGTATTGATGAAGGAGGGTTAAGTTTCATGTCCCCTTAGGTGAAAAGTGATGATAAGTCTAGAGATCCTTCCAGAACAAATGTGCAAAGTCACTCTTGCTCTTCTATATGATCCCAGAATGCCTTGGATGACCACTGGAGAGCTCTAGCTTCCTGGCCCTGACATCTTTTACAAAATCCAGATCCCAGAACAAAGGCCTCAAATTGAGCTGTTTGGAAACCCTACCTTGCTCAGATCTTTCTCTGCAAGTTGGCCAATTCATTGTTTCTGGTTCATTGGCCATTATAGCAGACACTGTAGTTGCCCAGAAAGTGCTTTCTGGATGAGTGTTATTAAGTGTCAGAAGAGTAAAACTAGAAAAGCATATTCTAGTATATGTGCTCCTTCTTTTTCCTCAAAGGTGCAGTGTCATTATATTCCAGCCTGATATTTCCATTTCCCATCTCTTAAAAAAAGCCCCTGAATGTCCATCCCACTAGAAGGCAGATGCCCCCAAAACATCAAAGACAGAAGCTAAATATCAGCACTCTATGTGGTGACAAAGAACTGGAAACACAGTGGTTGCCCACTGATTTGGGTTCATATGACTATAATAGAATATTATTGTGCATTAAGAAATAATGGGATATAAAGAATTGAGAGAAACCCATAGGAGATTTAAATGAACTGATGCAGAATAAATAGGACAAAAAAACCCAATAAATACAATACCTATAATGACATAGATGAATGGAATATTGAAAGGAGGCTAAGCTCTAGCAATTAAAAAATGTGTGTGTTTCCAGAGAAAAAATAATAAAACCACCCTTCCTCTTATGATAGAGAGTCTGAGGACTACCAGGATAGATTGGCATATACAGTATTTAAGGTGCTCACTGTGTCAAATGTTTTTGCTCAATTGTTTTATTTGTTACAAGAGAGGGTTCAGTTTTTAGAAGGATCAGGAATATTTCCAGAAATAATTGTAATCTGAAAGCTAAAGGAACCATTAAAAAATTAATGAATCTCTGAGGAATTTGAGTTTGAGAACTTATGTGTATATTTTTTTTCCTTTTTCATTCCTAGGTAAGTGTGAAATCGGCTGGGCTTACTACTGCACTGGTGGGGGAGCTGCTACGGCCATGCTACTCTGCACTTGGCTTGCCTGCTTCTCTGGCAAGAAACAAAAGCAGTACCCATACTGATGGTGCCAAGAATGGTGCAAGGAGACCCAGGTGGGAAGAAAAGAGCTCAGAGAGACTGAAGGAAGAATCAAGCAGCAAGCAAGTTTGGAAAGATGGATTTATGGCTTTTTGTCTAACACAATGCTTATAACATGAGATATGACACAGGGTGGGGTGGGGGGATGGGAGGGAGAGGGGGATTTATAAGAGGAATGGATGATATGGAAGATGGGGGGGGGACATAAATGATGGACCAAAGTCTAAAGACATTGTAGGGAATGAGATGCTCCCCCCTCCCCCAGAGTATTACTGGTCTGCTCTATAAGAATGCAGTTATACATGCAGGAAATTCTCTTTAGCTGTAACATTTCAAACTAAGCAAGACAGTATATTAAATGACCAGTGGAAACAGTATTGTGTTGGAAGGCAGGGGAATCCCTAAAAATCCCCTTTAGGCTTGGCACTCCTGAAAGCACACGCACACACGCACACACACACACACACACACACACGAGTAAACACACATGAGTACACCTGCACACATACACACACATGCAAAATCATGGCACAGATTAAAATGGAGATTTAAACAATGCATTATTCTTGCCTTTCTTTTTTATCATTTAAAGTTCAGTGTTATCCCATTATAAATCATACATTAATCCTAATAAATGGACCAATAAGCCACTTTATCAGTATTTTGTATATCCTGCATAAACTCCCTCAACATGTAATCACTGTTTATTCAGACTTTTAAAATTACGCTTCTGTAATTTCAGCATTCTTCTAAGAATGCCATATTTTACGCTATGTACTGCAGCTCCTGCTGCTGAAACTCATGACACAAAGGGACAGTTCTCTGTCCAGCAGAAGGATGACTTTACTTTGTGATAGATAGTAAGTATAAGGAGAGAACATTTGCTTTCGTTTCATGATTGTCATACATGTGTTGTACTGTCATTTGTTTCAATATTCATTTTTGTAAAAAAAATAAAAGTGCTATTTTATGTTTGTATTTTAAAAACTCTGTGAATAAATTTCTCTTTGATCAATATTTAAGTGGGTTGTAGAGTGGTAATTGGATGAGTTGATTTGCTTCTTTTATTCCCCAAATATGGCCTTTCATATGAATAATCCCTGTGAAATCTGTCTTCCTTTGAGTGGCCTCTGGGTCTCACACTAACTTTCAAATCCTTATATACTGCCAACCCAGAGTTCTAGCTACCTACCCAGTGTAATTATCTGCTACCCAGGTCTCAGCAAAATGTGCTCAGATCAAGATGAGAGAACAATTCCTCCCTTGTGTTGAATTCTTGGGGCCCAGGGAACACTTTTAAGATGCAAAAAGAGGCATGAGCTGTGCGTGCTCTAGTTCTGCATCAAAGGGAAGCAGTGGAAGAGGGGTACATTGTCCCTGGGCAATGCAGGTGTTGTGTGCTGTGCTGTGCTGTGCTGTGCTGTGCTGTGCTGTGCTGTGCTGTGCTGTGCTGTGCTGTGGGTGGGTATACATGACCACCGAAACCTCAAGCACTCCTGACTACTTTCCTGACTGATTTTTGTCCTTCTGTCCCATGTCTCTTGCTGCTTTTTCTGCTTTCATTTCCGATGCTCTATTATTTCAGCCTGGTTCTTATTTTCATTTCTATTCCTGCCTGCTCCCTTAGGTTGAAATATCCCATTTTACCCCAGGCTTACACTTTACCATTTACCAAAGTCCAGGACCCTTATCAGACTTGGTTTTCCTTGCTTCAGGGGCTGTAAGTTAATTCCTTATTTCTGTGTAGCAGAGGGAATTATCACTTGTCTATCTGAGAACGACTTTGAATGTTTGGAAACACCAAAACATTATCTGGGGGTAAATAATAAATTTATCAATTCAATAAATATTTATTGAATGCTTCCTGTGTGCTAGATGATGAAGAGAGCCTACAGATGAATGTCTTTTACCATGTAAGTTTCATGGAGATTCATGAAGGGGTTGTATTGGTAGTTGGTAGGGTCAAATGACATAAAAAGGGTAGTGTGGTAGAGGGGGACAGATCATTGAGAGAGAAATATGAGCAAATTTGATGCTTTCTCAATACCAACGCAGTGAATGAATAAAAGTAGCAATTGTAAGAGTTTCTACAGTTAATGGAGGTTTGGGGCAAGTAGACTAGCTCAGTTGCCACATGACTGTGTTTAAAACTCACAACAGAACCATGAAATCTTTGAATGCGGTAAATTGAATCCACATCATTTATTAAGCTTGACCTCCTGGTCTGTCTCCTAACAATGAACTCTGGTAGCCCCAAATCCGGGCTTTATTTGTGAAATGTTGTGAATGAACTTGACCTACCTCTTACTTCTTTCTCCTTCCACATCTTTTGACCTTTCTACTTGGTTTGACTGATGGCCAAAAAAACCCAGTTTGACTGAAGTATAGGCTACACGTATGAAAGTAGAGAGAAAGAGAACTGGGAAAAATCGGTTGGACCCAAATCATGAAGAGCTTTAAATGTTATGTTAAATACTTTTAGGCTTTATAGTTTAGGCAATAAAAACCCACTGAAGTCTTGTGAGCTGGGATTCATTCTGAAGGGAGTGATGTGATCAGAGTTATTAGAAAGATTCACCATTGTGTAAAGTAGACTGAACGAGGGAAAGCCAGTGGGAAGGGAGGGACTGGTTATGAGACTACTGCAAAGTTAAAATAATGAGGGCTTGAACAGACTGGTGTCAGTGGGAATGAAAAGGAGAAGGCAGATAATAGAGATATTCTGGTGGTGGAATTGACAGGACTTGGTGACTGAGTGATTGGTTATGATGGCCTTCAAGAGGTATGCATAGGACCCCTGGGCCCAAATTAAGCCACTAGGAGACTTACAGCCAAACCCTAGCCCCCTGAGGCATCAGTTCCAGACTTGGGTTGACAGCTATATAATCAAATTTTGGCCAGGTGACAAGCCTCCCAGTGCTCTGCATCTCCACTTTTGAGATGACACCAAACTGAGAAGGGTAACTAACATGCTGAATTGACAGAGGCCAGATTGAGAAGAATTACAAACAAAAGGATTGCAGCAGGGTGGGACGTTGGAATGAGCCAAAGATGACATTTTAGTAATTAATCATCTTCATTTAGCATTCCTCCCTATCTGTACCCATGGTTTTTTTAATAGAAAATATTGTTTTTATGCACCAAATCTATTATTCATAGCCTAAATGATAAACAGGACATTTTAAATTTAATTGCAATTTACATTGCAAATAAAAAAATCTTGCATTCAGCTTCAGAAAATCAGCCTCACAAGTATAAAATGAGGCTGGTACAACTAGACAGCAGTTTCTTGAAAAGATCTGGAGGTTTGGGTATACTACAAGCTCGATATGAGCTTTTATAATTCTGGGCAGAGAGGCAACAAAACCTTTCACTGAAAGCTCCACTCCTTGCTTTTCCCATCACCAATCATACATAGTTCCATGAAGAAGGTTACTTTCATCGTCTTCCTCTGACACCTTTGGCCAGATTTTATCAAGAGTATGAATAAAGAGGAACATTTTTAATGTTTTCCTGAGCAGGATAATCTCTTAACAGTCATTATTGCCTAATGAAATTAAAGTATTAATGAAACAAGTAAACTGGGTTTATCCTATCAAATTTGAAGCCTGCTGGTTGGAAAAATGGAAACACCAAAAGTTTAATTTCCAAAGAACTTTAAAACAAATTGCCTTTCTCCTGAGGACACTTCTAATTTTGTCCATGTCTGTGTGAAAGTGTTTTGTATGTGTCACATACATGACTCTAAATGGAGGTTGAAAAGCTGACTATCTGAGTGATTCACTCTTGTTTTGGACACCTTTAATAATCCCAGGCAAAGGAGCCATGCTGCTCCCTGAAAACAATACAAGAATCTGGCCAATAAAATTCTGGACTTTCTAAGGCTCGGTTGCTATGGAAAGAGTCAGGCAGCTTCTTAATGCTTAATTCATATCATGCTGAATTGCATTTGATTGCACCTCATTGTCTGCTGAGCAGAGGCTTCTTCACTCTGCTGTACCCTGTGGTGAGGAGAAGATTGTACTTTGCTTCCCAGATTAGCCATCACTTTCCTATCTCATGGTTTGTTTTTTCTTTCTTTCTTTCTTAATTTTTTTTTTAAAGTTGAACTCTCCTCTCAGAAATGTAGTATGAATACTTATGTCCTGTTAATATAGATGGCTCTCTTCACAGAATTCACAAAGATCTAATTCCTTGGGCCAATTGAAGGTAAATACCTGGTCATGGGTATGTTATCCTTGAGGTTTCAGAGCAATAGTGAATATCCCAGGGATGAAAGAAAGTTGTGTACTGACCAGTATGTTGCCATCGATGAGGTCACATTATAATTCCTGAGTCCCTGCAAATTTCTGGCTATGTGAATTAAATCATGGTACCTTGATATGGTGCCATGTCAAACTCAAGTAGAAACAGGGGCCACTAAACATACATAAGAATATCTGGGAGCCCATATTGACTAAAAAAACCCCACATGTTTACATTATCTATGTGTTATTATATTTTTATTTTCTTAAATATTTCCCAATTAAATTTTTTTGAGGGGTGAGGCAATTGGGATTAAGTGACTTGCCCAGGGTCACACAGCTAGTAAGTGTCTAGTGTCTGAGGCTGGATTTAAACTCAGGTCCTCCTGAATCTGGGGCTAGTGCATTATCCACTGTGCCATCTAGCTGCCCCTCCCAATTAATTTTTTTTTTTTTAGTGAGGCAATTGGGGTTAAGTGACTTGCCCAGGGTCACACAGCTATTAAATGTTAAGTGTCTGAGGCCGGATTTGAACTCAGGTACTCCAGACTCCAGGACCGGTGCTCTATCCACTGTACCATCTAAATTTTAATCTGCTTCAACAGAACTTGATAGTGCTGCCAGCTGCATGGGGCTGTTGGCCTTATGTTTGATACCTCTGCCTTAGATGACCACAGCATATATTTTGGTCCAAGATCTCCCAGCATTTGGGAAAACATTTAAGTTATACTTGTGAAAATTCACACAAGGCAACAGCATGATAAATTTTGAGAGATGGAGAAACAAAACCATGTCATAATGGATATATATAGGCAGGTACAGAAGTACACTCAGTGGATGAAAACCCAAACTTCAGCATAGCACTAAGATGAGTGGGAAATAGTTTCCCTTTTTGCAAGGAGAAAAAATAAACCATGGAAAATCTAATCTAATCATGTGATGCAAGTCTCAGTTCCTGAGAGAGGAAAGAATTATTTTTTTGTTTTGTTTTTTGTTTTGGGGGGTTTTTGCAAGGCAATGAGGGTTAAGTGACTTTCCCAGGGTCACACAGCTAGTAAGTTTCAAGTGTCTCAAGCCAGATTTGAACTCAGTTCCTCCTGAATCCAGGCCTGGTGCTTTATCCATTATGCCACCTAGCTGCCCCAAGATTTTTTTTTAAGACAGGAATCTGTTTACCCTGAGATGATCAATTTTCAGAGATGCCAGGATCTAACACTTATCATGGGGGTCAGTGACTTCTCACCAGCATGACCAGATGCTTTGTTTATTATACAAATCTCTACTATCTTTCCCTCCCACTGTTCCCCCATTGAACAATAAAATAAAATGAAGAAAAAGAGACTTCCCACAACAAATACACATACTCCAGCAAAACAAATCCCCACATTGTCCATGACCCAAAATGTATGTCCCATTCTTTATCTTAGGTCCTTCATGTCTCTGCCAGGAGATGGCTAACATGCTTCACCTTCGGGCTGCTAGACTTTGTCATTGCATTGTTCAGAGTTCTAAAATCTTTCAAAGTTCTTTTTCTTTATGATATTGTCATTGCATGAATTGTTTGCTCTGCATTCGTTTAAAGAAGTTTTCATAATTCCATCTGAAATGATCTCTTTCATCATTTCTTGTGGCACAATAATATTTCATTGCATCTATATTCCAAAATTCCTTCAGCCATTCCCTGAAAGGTAGGCATTCCCTTAGTTTCTTGTTTTGGGGTACTATAAAAAGAGCTGCTATAAATAACTATACATATGTGACCAGATGTTTTGTGGCAAGTGGTAAGCATTACAAAAATTTTCTGCAACACAGACGCACACACAGGGTCCCTAATCGCCTTATCTCCTGTTGCCTGGAGTAGAAAGACTTTGTGTTTTTTTCATTCCCACATTCCAAGACACTTGGTATGTTGCATTCTGAAGCAGTGTCAGATGGCAAGGGCAGAAGATTCAGAACAACTGTGAAGGGAACATAAGAGCTTGGATGCCCCTCTGTTGCCATTCTGTGAACTGGACAACCTCAAAAAGTGGAAGGATTTTCTTTGGAATTCCTGTCATTTGAAACAGATAGGTTATACTCAGCTCTCTACTTAGACCTCAACAGTCTACACAGCTGAAATGACCGAACCAAACAAATATCATTCTCCTGGTCTACCAGTCTGGGAACATTATCAAATGAGAAAATGGGGTTACACATACCAGATTTGATTTAAAAAAAAAAGAAAGCCACAATTGTTTTGTTGTAATTACTAGTTCATTTAAAAAAATGATTACTGTCTCTTTAAAAATTTGTGTTAGCATTTTATCAGTAATTGGCTTACTGATATATAGTTTATAGACTCCATTTTCTTCACTTTGTATACTGTAGGAGGCTAGATTCTGACCTGAAGCCAGGAAGATGCAAGTTCAAATCCTGCCTCAGACATTTACTAGCTGTTTGATTCTGAGCAAGTTACTTATCTTTTCTCAGCCTTAGTTCCCTCATCCATAAAATGGGGACAATGAGAGCATCTGCTTCACAGGGTTGTTGTGAGGATCAAATGAGATAATGTATGTGAAGCCAACTTTAAAGTGCTATATGAATGCTTGCTACTGTTATTTTTAATCACCAGAAGTAGATAGTCACCCAGTTTGGCAAGTTTGGCATGGTTTCTGTCAAGTCTTGGATAAATGCTTTTTTAAAAGAAAGGTAAGTTGAATGCTGGTTTTGAAGGACTTTGAAAATAAAAAGAAGAGTCTATGGTTGATTATAGAGACCTTGGTGTTTACTCAGTTGGAGAGTGACTTGGTCAAATATACACTTGAGGAACATCATTTTGGCATATGTGTGGAGGGTAGGTTGGAGAGACAAGGCACTTATGGCAGAGAAGCCAATGAGAAGATTACTGTATTAGTTCAGAAGAAAAATTTTAAGGGCTAGAAGTAGGGTAAGTAGAGTGCATAGAGTGAAGTAGTCAGATGTGAGAGATCTAGGTGTAGAATCACTAAGATCTGGCAACCAATTGGATATATGGGGTGAAGGTGATTGAAGAGGTTGTGAACCTAGGTAACTCTCAGGATGATGGGACTCCCATTAGAATAGGGACATTCAAAAGTTGGATAGATTTAGTGGGGAAAGATAAAGAATTCAGTTTTGGACATGCTGGGTTTGAGATGTTTATAAGACATCTCAATTTGAAATGTCCAATAAGGAGTAAATGCATGACTACAGTTCAGGACATAGACTAAGGATGAACATATAGATCTGGGAGCCATTTGTATAGGCATGAAAATTAAATCCACAGGGGTTGATATAGTCACTAAATGGAAGAGTAGGGAGTTGGTTTGTACTTCTTCAATGTGTCAAAACCAGAGTTTCCCTGATGCAGATTCCTTCTTCCTACCCACAATGTAAGGAGGCTTTACCTAAAAGAGGAAAAAGTTAGGTCCAAGACCTGATGCAGCCCCAGCTTCCCTGATGCAGCTTTCTGTTCATCTAAAGACACAAGAAGCTCCTTGGACTTCATGGATTTCTTTTTTTTTTCTTTTTGCAGGGCAATGAGGGGTAAGTGACTTACCCAGGGTTACACAGCTAGTAAATGTCAAGTGTCTGAGGTCGGATTTGAACTCAGGTCCTCCTAAATCCAGGGCCTGTGCTTTATCCACTGAGCCACCTAGCTGCCCCCAGGCTTCATGGATTTCTAAAAACAACCTCAGTAACTATGTCCTTCACCATAACCTGTTAACTTCACCAAATGTTAAAGGCATGGCTCTAACACTAGCATTCTCTTAGTTCAGGTTCTATTTGGGGATGAAATAGCACTCATAAGCCACTGGACAGTTCACAAAAAAGGTACATTTTGCAAGGATATGCAACAAGACCTCTCCAAAGTCTCTGCTCACTGCAATGTGTCAGTATGAAGGAGCATTCAGGAAATACAGGTCCATAGTGAGTGGTTCAGTCAGGAGCCTGCTGGACAAGGATTCAGGAGACCTGGATTGAAATCTAGCTTTACTACTAATTAGTTGTTTGACCTTAAATAATTCACTTCTCTTTTCTAAGCCTGAGTTTGTTTATCTATACAATGAGGAGAAGGGAGTAAGGTAATCATCAATAAAGTTCCTTATCCTTTAATGACTTATGATCATAGTTAATGAATTTTCAATTAATTCAAAAGAAAGAATAGTCAGTGCATTTCTATCTCTTTCTGCAGAACTCTTGGCAAGTGGTAAGAGGGGTTAAAGGTGAGGCAAGAGAAGACACTCAGAGGATGAAACAGAGTGAATTTCTCCAGAAAATTAGGCTGGGAACGGGTGCTGTGAATTAACTCCATATGGAGAGATACAAAGGTCTATTATTCTGTGAAATCTGGTTTGTTTATCAAGTAAACAGTGATCAGGAGGCTGGGTATTCATCTTCTAAGGGTTTAGTTTCCTTTTATGGTATTCTTCTGTGGTTGCCTTGTAAGCTGTACATGGGATGATTATTGTTTAACATTTATGGAGTGTCAACAGTGTGTTAGGCAGTGAAAGGAACACAGAATTAAACCCAGTCCCAGATCAGTAGACACAGACAAAAAATGCCAAATATTGGAAAAGGATGAAAATACACAATGAGGGGAAGTTAGGTGGCTCAGTGGATAGATCACCAGCCCTGGATTCAGGAGGACCTGAGTTCAAATCCAGGTTCAGACACTTGACACTAGTGTGACCCTGGGCAAGTCATTTAACCCCAATTACCTCACCAAAAAAAAAAAAAAAGAAGAAGAAAATACACAATGGACACAATGGTAGGTGTATCTAATTATTCTATTCGTAAATTCTGTATTGTATTCTAGTTATTTGTGTGCTAGACTCTTCTACTAGCCTACAAACTCAATTAAGGAAGGCCTGCATCTAATTTATCTTTGTATCTCCCCTAGCACATGACAGAGTGCTCTGCCCATAGCAATCTTTCTAGTTGTTGTTCAGTTGAATTGAATGAATTAAGTATATTTTAAGAAAGCTCAGATGAATTTCATTTTTTTTTCCTTTGTGGGGCAGTGAGGGTTAAGTGACTTGCCCAGGGTCACACAGCTAGTGTCATGTGTCTGAGGCTGCATTTGAACTCAGGTCCTCCTGAATCCAGGGTCGGTGCCTTTTCCACTGTGCCACCTAGCTGCCCCTCTGAATTTCATTTTAAAAATATTTCTTAAATACTCATTGTCCCAGATGTTTGTTATCACTGTGCAAATGTTTCCCAGACCAACACATCCATCTCTAAGACTCTCTGCTGAACTCTAATCCCACAGTGTTAATGCACCATTGGACATTTCTAATTGTATGTCTCATAGGCACCTCAAACTTAACATGTCCAAAAGAGAACTCACTATCTTTTCTCATCCCTTTTCTAATCTTTTTTTGCTTCTCTCAAGAATATAATGATGTTTTTTAGTTACTTTGGCTTGCAACTACCTTGCAGTTGTTCTAAACTCTTCACTGTTTTCACTCCAAATATCCAATCAGTTGCCAAGTCTTATTGATTCTACCCACTTGTAAGCTGGTGAAAACTGGTTGATTGGTATAGCTCCAGCCAACAGGATACTAAGGTTCAACCGACCTGAAGACCACTTATTTGCTGTGGTACAGTTACATTAAGTTTCTTGATCCCTGCAACTTATTCCCCAGGGCAGCTCAGAAAATATTCTGATTTCAGTGGCCCAAACCACCTTCATGGATGATGGGTCAGTCTCATATTTGTTCCACATCAGCTATTTTTCTAAAATTGTATATGATTGGCTTGGGGCCTTTGATGAGATTGAAAATACTATCATCTGAAACACCTCCTCTCCCCCCATGGACTAAGGGAATCGAAGGTCTTATACTGCTATTGTTTCCTGTTGGCATCTATTCTCCTATCTTTGTGAGTAAAAATTTAGTTAACCACTGACCCTGTACAGGATTGTTGCTCTTCATCCCAACCACATTCTCCCTTTTTACTCTTCACCATACAACATCTCTCATATCATGCCCTTCTCTCAGTTTACATAGCCACCACCCACACTACTGCAATAGCCCCTTGGTGTCCTGCCTTTGGTCTCTCACTTGTCTAACCCACCCTTTTCACAGGTGTCAATATGATTTTCCTAAGACACAGGTTTAATCCTATCACTCCCTTAACTAATACTTTCCAGTGTCTCCTTATTGCCCCTAGAATCAAACGCAAACTTCTCTGTTTGACCTTTAAAAAATCTTCATAATCTGGCCCACCTTACCTGTCTTAGCCTTATTATTTCCTTTCACATTCTTTGTGGTCCAATCAAATTGGCATTTTCACACATGATCTTCCATCTTCCATCTCTCTGGACTTGCAAAGCCTTTCACTTATTTAAAAGTGCATTTCTTCCTCAGCTTTGCCACTTAAAATCCTTAGCTTTCTTCATAACTCAGCTTAAATGCTGCCTGTTACATAATGTCTTTTCTGAGCCTCCCAGCTCTTAGTGTATTTTCCCTACCATAATTACCACTTTGTTGTATCTACCTATAGGTGTATTGATTGTTTTCCAAGATGGCATGGAGAGAAAGCTTCTTTTTTTTTTTTTTTTTGGAGAGAAAGCTTCTTGAGGGCAGATTCTGTTTCGTTTCTGTCTCTGTATCCCTAGTACCAGCACTTAGAAATATATCTGGCACATGGCAGGCAATTAATAAGTGCTTATTGGTTGATTGATATTCCATCAGAAACACAAGGACAAAAAAATAATCCTTGTGCTCAAGAAGCTTGAATTCTGCTGGAACATGCAATGAACATAGCAAAGACAGTTGTTACAAAAACATTCCCCTCCCAAATATGAAATACAGTTTTGCCTCACACAAGTAGGGTACCCAAGAAGAGTAGGCTCAGGCTTAGAAAGCATATGGGGCAAAGAGCTAATTCCCTACTCCTTTTCTCCCATTGTGGAGTCCTTGTAAAATTTCCCCTGTAGTGTTCTGGGTCTGCCTGTATGCAATGGGTCTAATTTGTTCTAGGCCCTGGATCCATGCTCTCTCGTCGGCCTTTGCTCTTCTAGGAATGCAGCTACTGAAACCAACAAGAAGTACAAATCTCTCAACCTTTTAAAGGTCATGAAGTTTTCCTGTGCTCAAAGGCAAGGAAAGAAGATTGAAACTCTCCTCTCTCACAAATAAACTCTCTCTCAGAAGGTTAGTGAGAACTTGGTGTTAGAATGCAGCATTCCAAATTGGCTGGCTTTCTGTTTATCCAAATTTCAAGAGAGCATGATTGATTTTATTCAACCAGTCACAAGACATTTCCCATAGAGTATAATATGCTTTCATTTAATTCATACTTAGATAGTGCCTTGGATTAATTGATTCAACAGATTTGACCAGGAATTATTCATACCTAGTTTATACCTTTGATTAATCATTTCTGTAATTCAATCAAATCTGATGGAAAAATAGATAGAAAAACTCTAACTGTGGGGAACATCAGCATATCCTTTTCAGATGTAGACAAATCATTAGATCTCGGGTGATTAAGGGATGAGAACAGAAAGCAATTTACATACCTGTAAGTGATGTTGAAACCTTTACAAAAATTGGCAGGGTATTAGAGCTTAAAGCTCTATTAGATGATATTTAGCATGGACCCCTTAGAGCATTGTAGTGAGCCCCTAAGGAGCTTTGTAAATCACTAAATGGGGATGGCTGGTTTAGAAAAATTCCAATGATAAAATTCCCTCAACTGTTACAGATCAGCAATTACTCTGCCATTTGTAGTCTCAAGCAGAGGTATCAAATCAAGTTTTGCTGCTGTCCAAAACTCCCTTGTATGACCTGAACTGAATTAAAATGTAATTGGGAAATGTTTAACAAAAATAAATAATAATACAACATAGGTAATGTTAATGTATGGCTTTCAAAGCCAAGATGTGGCCCACTGAATTTAACACCACTAGCCTAGAGAGTTGACTGGGGAAGGGAGGGAGGGGAGAAGGGCACTGAGAATTAAAGTGACTTGTGTCTGAGGTGACATTGCAGGTGTGAGTCAAAGGCAGAACTTGAAAGGAAGTCTTCTGAAATTTAAGCTTCCTACTTTCTCTTTTGAAGCACAATGGAGAGTTAATGTGTAAAAATTAGAGGTGTAAAAGAATCTGAATCCAGATTCTGACCCTGTTACTTAGTATATGTATGACCTGGGTGGGGCAAGTTGTTTTGCCTCTCTAAATTCTAGTTTCTTCATCAGGAAAATGGGGGAGGGAGGCCGACTAGGTGTCTTCTAAGGTTCTTTCCAGTTCTGAGCTACAATCCTATTAGTTTTAAAACTCCTAACTCAATGACTAATTGCTCTTCAAAATGTAAGAGATAAAAGCAAAAAGTTAAGTGTAAAATTAGGATTTTGCTCAGAGTTTCAGGTTACTGATAAAGCTAAAATGGCTACAGCAGAATTCTATGCATCAGACATGGTGGATTTGCTCTTTCTTTGCAAGCAGATATCAGCTGTTGTAGTTGCATTTGTCCCTTTAGGAGTCTGGAGAAAAAAAAATTCCACATTTTTCATCTTTGGGTGTTTCTTTCCTTTCCTGGCCCCAGTTTGCTCACTGTTAGGCTCCTAAGCAAGTTTGACCTTTCCTTGTGTTAGTGTGTTTTTTAATGTTATTTTTCTGTCCTGATGTAATGGTTTGTCTTTACAGTGTGTGTGTGTGTGTGTGTGTGTGTGTGTGTGTGTGTGTGTGTGTGTGTGTGTGTTTTCCTGGAAACTTTGAAGGACAGGTGCATTTTGAAAAGTAAAAATTAACATTTTCTAACACCTATTCTGGGTAAAAATATCCTTCAGTCTAACATTTACTACATCCAATTTGGAGCTCTACCGATTGCATGCTAGTCTTTATTTGTTTATATGTGTGAAATCTTCTAAGAAGAGCAGAGCTACTCAAAGAGAAAGGTCTGAATCTGCATAGGCTATTTTCTGAGGACACAGCTCAGGCCTCCTCTGGAGCTGAGCTCTGTAGGAGAGCATGCCTGAGCATCCTGAAGCAGGATTTGAAGCTGAGATGTCATTAAGGGGTGAAGACCTTTTCCCTCAGGTGATCATAGCCTTTGGCTTCATGAGGAAGGATGTCACAGAAGCAGTGTGTAGCAAGAGCTCTCAAGGCCTCACTTGTCAGCTGGTAGAGGACAGCCATTAGCAAAAATGCGAGATCAGGACCTGGGAGGAGTAGCTGGGCAGAACATGCCCAGTGAAAGGAATAGAAAAGGGGCAAGAGAACTATGAGGAGGGGAAAGGACAACTCATCTAACCTTCCAGAAGCATTGGCATAGAAGGAAGGAGTAGAGGTTGTGAAAGCATCAAAGGCCTCAGAAATATGCCAACTAAACATTATACACATACCAAGGTCATGAGAGCAGCTGTCTAGAACTAACACTTCATTATTGCCTACGTAAAGAAACTCTATAGGAATTCAGCCAGGCCCTGGGGAATAAAGCCCTTTCACAGCCGTACTTCTGCTTCTCTGACTTCGGACTTCTAAACACCTGTTTCCCTGCACTACAGGCCTTGTACCTGAAGTTGAGAAGCTTTCCTGGGATAATATTGATGGAGCTTTGGCTGATAGGGGTGCATTGCTGAGGCAGTCATTTTCAATCCTTTGATTTTGTTTTGCCTCCAATGAGTTAGTTAAGGATACTTATCTGGCAAAAGATGATAGGTGCCTGGAATTCCTGGGGAAGAAGAAAACAAAAACAAAAACCTCTGACCCAGTTCAGGATTGATTTATTAGACTGATTTTGATCTTCACCGTCTGCTTATTTGTCTTTTGTTTGGAACAAGGAAATTTCCCAGTGCTTCTGGCAAAACAGAAAAGACATACACAGAAAAGTCTATGTCTGTTAGAAGGCTGTTATGGTCTGGTGCTGTGGGCAGAGCACCAGATCTGGAACTGGGCTAGCTCTATCAGCTATTTGTAGCATTGGACAAGTCTGTAAGTC
This sequence comes from Dromiciops gliroides, assembly GCF_019393635.1. Lineage (NCBI taxonomy): Eukaryota > Metazoa > Chordata > Mammalia > Microbiotheria > Microbiotheriidae > Dromiciops > Dromiciops gliroides. Next base: position 575,487,654 of record NC_057863.1, read on the forward strand.
TCTGTTGAGCTCAGTTTTCTCATCTGTAAAATGAAGCGATTGGGCTTAATCACTTCTAAAGTATCTTCTGTTTCTGAATCCTATGGGTCAGGTATAATGGCTCTCTTTAGCATGTTCCATTCATGTCGGAGGTCTACTTTTATAATAATATATCCTCAGTTATTGGAAGACAGTGTGATACAGAGTAAAGAGCATCAGATTTAGAGTCAAATTTCAGTTGCAATCCTGATTCTACTATGTAGTAACTGTATGTCCTCATTTAACCTCTCTAGGCCTCAGTTTCTTTGTATGTAAAATGATAGAGAGTATTGGAGTAGATCTCTAAAGGTCCTTCCAGCTCTAAGTCTACAATCTCTGACAGTGTCTTGAGTGTATCAAGTATTCGATAAACATTTATCATAGCTTTGTCCCTGATAAACACTGGGCACCAGTGAATTGTTGGGAGCCATATTTGTAGGAGTCTGGGAGCTCACAGGCCATTGAAATCATGTCACTCAGACATTTTTTTATACTAAGACAGGACCAGGTTTTGGCATTTTCCAAATTTCTCACAGTTTTCAGTTCTTTGTAAAGTAATCCCTTCATTTCCCTCTGGTAGCCTTCACTTTTCAGGCTGATTCATTGGCTTTCTTACCTTCTCCCTCCTCTTCCCCTTCCCCTCCATACTTACTGGGTGGGCAATGAAATGAAACTGAAAAGAGTAGATCTCATCACCAGGGAGTGGAAAACAGTCCAAGGATAAAGGGGAAATATGCTGGGCCCCTCTGTCTAGGCCCCTCTCACTCCAGAAAGAACCATCAGTGTATCATCAAGGCCGGTGCCTGCCCATTTCCTGAAGAATGTGAGTTTATGACCCATAAGCGCCATTAAAACATAAATCTGAATCTCCATTACTAGCCCGGCTTTCTTTATTAAGAGACACAGAACCCACATTCTCTGCATATGGCTGCTAAGAATCAGAGTAGTAAGGCTTAACCACTGAGTTTTCTTTGGACAAATAGCTTAAGGAATAAAGCAGTTAAAAAACACGTCGAAAATTTCAAAGAAAAGCCAACATTCAGTAAAGACTCCTAATGTGTGCTACATAGTAAACTTCCTCAGAAAAAGAGAATCAATGCATTTAATTGCTATTTGGTTTTTTTTTTTTTAAAGATCCATTTGGATTCCAAGCAGCTGTGCCATCTCTAGAGTTTAACTGATTTCAATAGTGACAATGAACTCTTTCACGGCCTTTATTCCCTCCTGAGTAGCCTTATGCCGTTAAATTGGGAACAGTAACTTCTACAACGATCTTAAGGGCTCTCCCTCCCTTCTTGTGGCCTCATCTAGCAGTCAAAATAAGACATTTTCTTCAAACTGGGTTGGCCCATTGGGGACCTCTCAGTACATGACTGAATGTTTTGGGTGGAGGAGATTCTCTCTCTGAGGTCTTTCTGTAAAAGAAGTATAATTTCTGCCTGGATGCATTCTTCCTACTTGGTTCACAAACAGCTGCCTAAATCTTCAGATACTTTAACTTGGTTAAAAATAATAAATGAATAGAAGAGAATTCCATGAAGAGTACCTAGTTGGGGACAAGGGGAAGAGTATGACAGAATTTCCAACTGGTATAGGAGGCAAAAAAGGGGTTAACAGAAAAACCTAAGCCCCAAGCTCTAATTCAGATATGAGCTCTAAGAAGGATTCAGACCCCAGTTAATGGATAACTTACAAGTCAGGATGCTAGGTTCTCTTACCCACAGAAATCAGTGCCTATAGTGGGAACAAAGGGAAAGAAGCCATGAAGACCTGAAAGTTTAAGAATAAAGAAAATGACAGGCTATAGAAACTTAGACTAGAAATAAATGAAAAATGAAGATTTTTTTTTTTTGCAGGGCAATGGGGGTTAAGTGACTTGCCCAGGGTCACACAGCTAATAAGTGTCAAGTATCTGAGGCCAGATTTGAACTCAGGTACTCCTGAATCCACGGTCAGTGCTTTATCCACTGTGCCACCTAGCCGCCCCCTGAAGATGCTTTTAAACTAGCTATGGGAACCAGAAAGAGACATGTGCAAAAAAGGCCAAATTTGTTCCCAGATTCACCTTATGACATGTAAACCCCCAAAACACACCTCCACTGAAAAAGGTACCCGCCTTGGGGATTGGTTTAAGATGCCAAGAACTCCAAATTAGGATAGGCCCTCCCCTGTACCTCTCAAAGGTAGAGAATATTATAATGAGACTGATAATCAATTTATCCATACTATCAATATAACTGTCTTTTTTTCTTTCACTATTTGAGAAATACCCTTCCACTTTTCTGGTTCTCTCTCTGTGATAACTCACAGAATTGCAATAAAACTTGGTAAACTGAGTCACTGAGTCTTGTAATTCTTTTGGGACAACTCACCATCAATTTGACCCCAAATTCCAGTCCACATCACAACCTTACAAACACATACATAATTCTGGATCTTGACCTTATCCTCCCACCAGAGTTGGGAATTGCAGAACAATAGTTGTGTCATCTTGGTTGTGGGATGAAGACCTCCCAGAGGAACTCAGAAATAATGGACAAGATGTCAGGCATGTGATACTGGTAAACAGACATACACCCCCACCCACCCACACACCCCCTCTACTTGGAAGGTTTTATGTAGCTATCTTCATTCTTTAATGATGATAATAACTGTCACATAATTAATGGCACTTTAAACCTCTCCCAATCCTTTAGCTGTATTATCTCATTTGATTCTCACCAACAATCCATTAAAGGAAATACTATGGGATTAATTATTACTATTTTAGAGAGGAACAAATCAAGGCTGAAGCAGTATTAAAGGAGGTTCCCAGGGTATCAGCTAGGGAACCTCTGAAGAGGTATTCAGACCCCAAATTCTTGTGTCTATGTCCAGCACACTATCCACTTATACCATAAATTCCATGTCTCCAGGTAAATTTATACACTGAACTTTCTTCTGTGTGGTGTTTGCCATTTACTATGAACTAGTCTCTAAGTCTACTTTTAGTAACTGGTCAATGGAATTTGAAGTGAAGTTTGGAAATTCATTTTGATTCCATCAGAATTGGAATGAAATTCTCTCTATTCTAATTGATAGTAAATTAAGCACACAGGGAGGTGTGTTTACTTTTTCCTTCCAATTATTCCCTCTTGGCTCATACCTCCTTTCATTTATCTCTCCCTTTTTTCTTAGTCTCCATTCTATACTATGGGTCTACCAGAGATACCACCTCATCTCTCACCCTCTGCCCCCAACCAAGTCATTGCTTAACCCTTTTTGTGACACTCGGGGTTAAATAGGTTCCTGACCCTGGTTTAATGGAGTAGACTTTCTATCAAGAAATTGTTGTAATTTAGCCCCTGAGGAGAAGAGAACCCAATAATTAGCTAATCTACCCAAATTCGGCTGTCTGCAATCTCCAAGTAAAAAATGCATATACTTTTCTCTGGCTGAGCATTTTAAAAAATAGTCTCCCTTTTGGACCTGGAGACTACTGGCCTGGCAAAATATAAAATGCTGATAACCACTTGTGTTGATTGAAGTCTATAAATAGTGATAAACATTTTGTTTTACTTAAAAAAAAAAAAAGCTGTACCTCTGGAAATTCAAATTCCAGTCAAACCCTAGACTTTTCCTGCCTGTTAAAAATTTAACCTTAATGTTAAAAGATGGATTATATCTATTTAGAACCTTTTCATTCAGTGTGAATCTGTAAGTGTGGTCTCCTGATCTCTTCCCACCTGCAGCTGTTACATTTTAGTGTATTAGATGTGAGTCTCTAAATTTCTCTGCTCACAGGCAGTGTGAGTGTGACTCCACTGTCTAACACTCTCACTGCTGACCTAGTAATTCCTGGATCAGGCAGAATGTCAGAGTGAAGACAGCAACCCAGATCGGAAGCTCTGAGCCCTCCTGGATTGTGAATTGTCCCCAGCATTTGATAAAATATTAAACTCCTATCCCTTTTGCCTCTCCCTGGAGCCTGTCTGGGCAAATGTATATAGGATTGCTGAGCATCTTCCCAGAAGCAAGAGGACAGACTGTCATTAAACATTCCCACTCAAAGAGCTTTGGGGACCTGAGTTATCAAGTGCTGAAAGTGTTATAGCTAGTGAACTGAGGAGGGAGCAGCAGAGTATGTCACAGAAACTCCGTCAACCCCATACATCCAAATTTGGTCCTAGACTCAGCTTAGTCAGAGGAAAGTCTCGTCCAGAAATATTTTAAATAATAAAAACCAAAGACACCAGTTTTGCCTTCTGCTTAAGGACCAAGAACCACCCCTAACTTGGGCACCAGAGCCAAAGGCATGCCACCCTTACAAACTCATTTCCATTGGCATCCCTCTCTTCTCCCCACCCCACCATAAGCACTCAACACAAACACCTGAAAAAGATATTATACCTAAGAACCTGGAGATCATAGATCTTTTTGAGATTTCTACTCTGCTACTGTCCATCTGTGACCTTAGCAAAATGCTTGTTATATAGTGGGCACTTAATAAATGCTTATTGATTGGTTGACTGTGAACATCCCAGAATATATGCTGAGATATTGCAGCAGCATTGAAGGTTACACCAACAGAAGAAAGCATTCTATTAGAGAAAAAGAAACAGGACTTTAAATGCTGCCGAATTCTTTAGCCCAATTCCTATTTTTTTTAAAGCATATTCTTTAGAGTAAAAGTTTGGAAGATGATCTGGAGAGATTTGCAGCATTGCTGTTCTGTATGGGAAACTATAAATACTTTTTCAGAACACTAAATTCACTCAGATGTAATTAAAATAGGCTCCACTGTTCAGGATGAGTAATGATCATCATATTTGCATTCATATAATCGTCTGTGTTCATCTCAATTCTTCTGACTATAGAGAGCATGAAAATGCTAGGGAAAGCCACATTCTTTATATGTTACATATTAAGCAGAATGTTTAAGGAGGGCAGATTCCATCCCACAAAATTTAGGACTCTTTACTTCAGATGTTTCCTTAGCAAAAAAAAAAAAAAAAGATTCATAAGACAGCTTCTTTTACTTGCCATAAATTTCTTTCCAATAGGGTTGTGCCAAGTGTATTGTGAATACAGTGATTTTCTTATACTATAGAAAAACATTACATAAATGGGCAAATATATCAACTTCCCCTGAAACAGGATTTAGGTGATTAGGACTGTCTTTACTCAATTAGTTTATGAACTTAGAGCTATGAAAGCACGTTGCCAGAGGACATTTTCCTGTTTTAAAGATGGTCCCAAATCCAAAGGTCTGTCATTTGGAAGGTGGTACCATGGGCAGCTAGGTGGTGCAATGGATAGTGCTTGGACTGTAGTCAGGAAGACTTGAGTTCAAATCCAGCCTCACTTAGTAGTTGTGTGATCCTGGGCAAGTCACTTTACCCTGTTTACCTCAGCAATGCCAAACCACTCCAATATCTTTGCCAAGACAACCTCTAAAAAAGTTATCACAAAAAGTTGAACACGACTGAAAAATGGCACAACAGCAACAAAAACTATGAGTCCACATCAAAAGATGATCTTCTGTCATCCATTTAAGAAAGTATAGGTCTTCATTCAGTTATGGAGCCTGATGAGGTATTTAACTGAACAACTATTGTGTACTGTGTACACTTTGCTAGGAAGTGGGAGAGATACAAGAGGAGGATACTAATCAAGCCATCCACCAGCACCTTTATTGGTATAAGTGTGAGAGAATAATGTATTTTGGAATGCCCAGAGGGCCCCTCCCCGCCTTGTGTTTGTGTTGGAGGGGATTATATTAAGATTGATTGGATTGATTTTGCTCATTGACTCATTTGAAGTTGACTTGATTGAAACCACACCTACCTGAGAGCCTGGCCCTCAGGGGGTGGGTTCTCTGACCTTGGCACGTTCTGCTCATAGACTGCCCTCAAGTCCAGTAAACCAATGGATTTGGGTGATGCTAGCCAACTAGCTTGGAGCGGTGTGGAGGGGCCGCCTCTCGTCTGGACCCAGAGGTAGCTTCCGATCTCACAGGCACAGGAACTTCCTCTTTTTGGCCTGAGACTCTGAAGTAGTGAGGGTACCTTTTTCTGACTCTTCTATCCTAGGTATGTAGGGCTTCTGAACTTTCTGAACTCCACATGTTCTCTTTACTAATATCTAATATCCTTTAATAAATGCTTAATGCCCAAAAACTGGTGCTAAAGCTTCTAATTTATAAGTAACAAATATATTAGAAACCCCAGCTAATTTTCTCCAAACTTGGGTCAGGAATAAGGCGACCACATATAGTTTTATTTGTCACATAAGGAACTCCTGGGTAAAGAAACTCTTTCTACAAATGTAGATCAACACCTTCTCTACAATTCATAGTTTTAGAGGGTTGCCCAGAGCACTGAAAAGTGAAGTGACTTTCCCAGGATCACTCAGTCAGTGTGTGTCAGTGGCAAGCCCTGAATCAAGATCTTCCTGGCTTTAAAGCTGACTCTCTAACCACCAACTGTCAGTCTCTCATTCAGTTACATACTTTAAATCAGGATAGACAGCTGCCCCTAATTCCATGTCCATACTTGGGTGTGAGAGATTAGCATTTAGTAAAGCAGATTCCTATCTAACTATAATATGTGCATGCTTCAAGATTGGAGTACTGACTGGTCAGTCCTCCCATCCCGTCATAGTGGTGTGTATGTATCTACATATCCATATGTATATGTGTCTATCTATCTGGATTCATATGTATCTATCTACACACATTAACACTCCTCTACACATACACACACACACACACACACACACACACACACAGAAACACTACTGTAATGGGGTGGGGGGACTGGCCAATCAGGATTCCAACCTTGATGCATGCACAAATATTTCCCTACCAAGACACTGCATGGAAAGTAGGGGGAGAACCTAATGCTAGCTATTTGTGACCAAGTAACTGACTATGAAGCCTTCTAATTAGTTGAAGAGCCAGGAAAACTAAGAACTCGGGAGATTCAGAGTTCACATATGGAATGCTACTATAATTACTATTCTTGGTATATCCTAGTGAATCTCTATTCTATAAGCTAATGGAGTTCCGTTTATTTTGATTGATAAAGGGGAACATAACAATGTGGGCTCTGGCACTACAGTGTTAGAAGCCATGATCCTGCAGGCTTCCTCCATCCAGAACCCTGGAGGGAGTAGAAATCAGCCATCCTTTAGGGACCTGGTCTGCCAGTGCAAGTTCGATTTGGGAGAGTGAACACAGACAGAGTACTATACTGTGAAAACAGTTGCCTATGAATTCTCTCCAAAGCCATATGTTCCCCCGAATCCTCCTGAGCCCTTGATTACATTCTGATTCTTAAGCCAGCCCTTCTTTCAGACCTCAGGAGATTTGTAGCTTTCATTGTGGAAAGATGAGTAACTATCCACATAGCCATTTCCATACTCCACTGAGACTGAACCTGAGCTAAGCTATGGGGCAAGCCTCAGGCTCCACCCTCCCTTGTGTCTATTGCAGTTGTCACATCTGTTCTGCATGTGAGGACTGATTACACACTATTGCTGTTGTATAGTTTCAATTTAGTTTCATGTAATTCTCTACAGCACTGCCACTTGGAACTCTGCCAATGACATATTGCTTAATTCCCCACCATCATGTTTATTCCCAACCCCCCTGGAATAAAAATGGATTCAAGAATGTAGCTACAAATTACATTTCCAAGTTAGACATTGGTTGAGGGGAGAGCAGTTAAAGGAGGTAATAGTGGTCAGTATCATTTGTTCCAAATTGCTGAAAATGATTTACAAGCATTATTTCAATTCTTCATTATTTCAGAAATCTCTACTCTACCTCCCACTGTCCCCTATATCCCCAGTGGGAGGGAGTTTTATTTTGCTAATATTTAAGGTGAGGAAACTAAAGAAAATCTAATGGGGCAAACTGTAGAGTCATATTGGTGAGAGAAAAAAAAACCCTGAGGACTCCATACAGCTTGGCTATAACAAAAATGTGCTATTTTTATAGGGTGCTGAAGCTTTGGAAAGAAAAGTGAAAAATGAAAAATAATATCATACAAAGGGCAGTGTGGTACAGTACACAGAGCCCTGTCTGTGGCACCAAAAAATTTAAATCTGGGGTAGCTAGGTGGTACAGTGGATAGAGCACCGGCCCTGGATTCAGGAGGACCTGAGTTCAAATCTGGCCTCAGACACTTAACACTTACAAGCTGTGTGACCCTAGGCAAGTCACTTAACCCCAAATTGCCTCACCAAACAAAAAACAAAACAAATGAAAAAATTTAAATCTAAGCCTCACCTCATATTGATAATAATAGTAATAACAATAATAGCTGATATTTATGTAGCACTTTAAGGAATTGATTGCCTTCCCCAGCTAAGTCCCTAGATATAGCAGGAAGAAGTTCCAGATCATTTTAAGAACACTATCCAGTTGGCAATGGTGAGAAATACAGAGCTTTTAAAATAATCAGGAAGAAATTAGGGGCTTTGTCAAACTTCTAGACCCAGAGGAAGTGTCCACTCAGGTAAGAAATTCATGGTTCTGGTGCCTGAAGGAAAGGGAGGACATTAGACTATGGTGTTGTTGATGGAGATCAATCCATTTGCCAACAAGCATTTACTAAGTCCCTACTATATGCCACATATATATTGTGGATTCAAAGACAAAAGCAAAATTGTCTTTATCCTCAAGGAACACATTATACAAGGAGAAACAACACACATATACATATATAAATCTCAAATTCTACAAGGAGAAACAATACAGATACATGCAAACACACAATATATACAAAATAAATACAAGACTTTTTGGAGGAGGGGTATTATTGTCTGGAGAGATGAAGAAAGGTTTCATGGAGAAGGTACACTTGAGCCGAATTGAAGAAGCTAAAATATTCCCAAGAGCATTCTGATTCCTGGGTGAATGTTCTGTGGTATCAGGGTGTCTGGGAAGGGAGAAGTTTCATAATGGATATACTCATGAAGTACCTTGTCACAAGGAGAAAATAGGTTCATCTCCACTACAATAAGGAAGCTGAAATACTCTTCTCTGCCATAGTGATACAAGGTCCATGAAAGATATTTTTTCCTCTGTAAAAAGGATTCATGATGACAACTTTGGGGAGCTACAGGGAACTGTAAGCAGAATAATGCAGATTCACTAACTACACTGTACAAAAATAGGTGAAGAAATGCAATGTAAAGGATATCTATGTGTCCCATCATTTCCTCATACTCCAAATGCCCTATACTATGCTGATTAACTTTCTCCAACAACCTACTGCTCTCTCTGACTTCAGTATCTCTGTAATTGACACCATTAGTCATCCAGTTTCATATATTCTATATCTTGGTGACATCTTTGACTCTTCCTTCTCTCTCACCTAGGTAGCTAAGTTGCACAGTAGATAGATCAATAGGTCCGGAGTCAGGAAGATTCCTCTCCATGAGTTCAAATCCAACTTCAGACACTTACTAACTGTGGGACATTGGGCAAGACCCTGTTTACCTCAGTTCTTCATCTATAAAATGAACTGTAGAAGGAAATGGCAAACCACTCTAGTATCTTTGCCAAGAAAACCCCAAATGGGGTCATGAAAAGTTGGACATGACTGAAAAATGACTCAACAACAGCAACACATCTCTCTTATGTATGATAAACAATCAGTTACCAAGTTCATAAATCTACCTCCATAATATCATTACCAGGTAGGTCATAGAGTGATAGATTATGGGGTTCATTAACAGCTCTTATATATTATCTACTAAGCTTTAAAGGGCTTGTGCATCTATGGAAAGAGTGGTCACATAGACAAAAATCAAAGAGCCTTGAAGTCAGCAAATATAATCCAAAGGATACTATGTGATTTCAAAAAATCAAAATTGACAGTAATCCAAAAGGCAAAGGAAATATTTAAGGAAGGTTTAAGTAGGCTATGGAATGTGTCACAGAAAACCATCATTAAGAACATGCACAATTAGAAAAGGAAATGTGTCTGTCATGTCATGATCCCATAAGCAGATAAAATATTAAAAGAACCAAAGCGGAGAAAGACTTCTATGGGTTACACACACCTCTGTGAACTTATTGAAGGCCATGGACAAGAATTACATAGTAAAAGAAATGGATGAATTGCCATATGCTCCCATGGGAAGAGATCCTATCAATGAGGTCCCAGCTCCATCAAAAGATCCATGCATCCATAAATATCACCATGCTCAAAACCCTTCAACGATTCCTTTTTAACTATTCAATAAAGTTTAGAATTCTTTAATCTGGCATTTCAGATGTCTCACAATATGGCATTATTCAGGCTTTCTGGATTTTCCTTTTACTTCACCTGTCCACATATTCTACTAAGTTCTAGTGGCAGCAATCTTTCCTTCTTAGGACCTCACATAGCACTTAATTTTCACCTCTCTTCTGTACTTAACATATTTTTTGGTGTATTCTGATTATCTGCATTTATGTCACAACCTCCAACCAAGCCATAAACTCCATAATCTCTCCTGAGACCTCACACAGAGCTGTCTAGATAGTAAGCACTTAATAAATACTTAATGAAGTGAATTAAATGTGTTCAGGTTTTATTTCCTACATGGACATGAGCTTTAGACTTGCAATCAACCATTTGATCGCATTTCCATATAAAGTCTAATTCTAAATGGAAGCTCAGATTTTGTGCTTTTTGAATTTCCAATAGAATATGAGTTCATATGTGTGTGGCTTAAGCAATGAGTACATGTGTTAGTCAATAGTGTTGGTAGAAAGTAATTGGATTTTTTTTTCAAACAGATACTACATCTCTGGGCCTCAGTTTCTTCATCTGTAAAATAAAGGAGTTAAATAAGATGGTTCTAAGGTTTCTTCAAGCTGACATGCTGTGACTCTATAACATTCTAGTGTTCTTTTTTCAATCCTATAAATACTAATATAAATACTAAAGAGATGTTGCATAATAAAAAATAAAGGCTGGAAGAAAAGTATACTTCATTTGGAGTCAGAGGACCCAGAAATGAATGCCAGCTCTGTCACTTACTACCTGCCCAATTTGGAGTAAATTTATGAATGTTTCTGGGCCTCAGTAAGATGATGGGGTTAGAATAAATCATAAGATCATAACTCTAAAACTAGAAAGGAACTGGGAGCCCATCTAGTTCAACCTCTTAATTTACAGTTAAGGAAACAGAGTCTGAGGTAGGTTAAGTACATAGTGTAAGGGGCTAAAATTCTAGCTAGTCTGTCTAAAATATCTAATGAGTGGTCGTCAATAAATTATAAGCTTTAGCAAGAATTTAGTCTTTTAAGCATTTATTAAGGAGAATAAGAATTTGGTGAAAAGAAAGAGAAAGGCCTAGATTCATCTATCTATTAAAGGGAGAGAGCATTTCTAGCTCCCTTCTCCACCGGAGTCCTGAGGAAAGAGAGCAAGAGTGCCAGCCTCGCCCCCTCTTCCTCCCACACGCAAAGGTCACTTCCTGACGCCAAATAGCCGCATGCCTTGCCTTCAGACGCCTTCTCCTCATGGCGGAGCTCTGCTACAGTAAATCTCCAACAAGTGGCATCATTCCAATCATTACAATAGTAAACATCAGAGATGGGATTTGAACCTCCATCTGCTTAATCTAGAGTCAGTACTCTTTCTGTTGCACTATGCTGTCCTCTAAGAATCCTTCTAACTCCCAATGTGATGTTAAAAGTAACAAATATAGAATTCAAACTCAGATCCTCTGACTACAAATCCAATGTCCTTTCTTCCTACAAAATACTGAAATTTTCAATCAATATCGACCATGCACCAACTATGGACACATAGAAGGGATGGTTTTGTTTTTGTCTTTGTATTCCTGGCACAACCACAATTCCTGGCACATAATAGGGACTTAATAAAAATGTTAATTTAAATTAGAAGGTACTGTTCAAGGCTCCAGAAATACAGAATTTATTATGTAACTTAAAGAAGAACCTTGCAATCTAATTGAAGGAGTGGAGAGAACATGTATATAAATAACAATGATATAAGAGGAGACTGAGATAAATGCAAATATACCTGGCAAAGGGCTGTAAGATATTAAAGGAGGAAGAAATTGTATTCACTCAGAGGAGATAGATGAAGGGCATGAGGTATGGGGACATGTCACCTGACTTAGTTCAAATCATAAAAGTTGGGAATGGTTTAAGCAAAGAAATGGAGGTAAGAGTAGAAATGGAAAAAAAAATCTGTGGATACCAATTAATTATAATAAATGAAGTGTAATTATGACATCACACAAGCACAGAATCTTGGAAGTGAATGGGTACTCAGAGGTCACATAGTCCAATATGTACCATAATAGAGATCCCAAACATCTCTAAAACGTGGTCGTATAAATCTTAGATCTAGGCTAAGCACAGTCTGGCCTTTAGTAGGTACTTAGTTAATATTTATTCAATATTATTGACTATTGACCAATAAATACTTAAACATCTCTACTAATGAAGAATTCACAATTTCCCAAGGCATGACATTCCACTTTTTGAACAGTTCTAATTGTTAGGAAGCTTTTCCTTATTTAAACTAAAATATGATAATGGTCGAATGGATCTGTGACCTCACTGTTTTGGAAGTGTCTTCCAATGATTCAGTATATCCATTTATCCATGCTCATCCTATATGATTCTTATCCATGTACTCTCACAAGTTCACTACAAAGGATTTATCTATAATTTCTCCTCAATTCAGAAGTACCTGTGGAGCTTTGTGTCTGTCCATCCTTTACCCTTCTCCATATGACCATCACATATTCTCCTCTTATTCCTGTTCTTCCTTGAATTCCTGTTGTTTGTAGCCTGTTCCATGCCTGCCATATTCCTCTATATGTGATATTCATTTTTAATTCTTTGGAAACTGTTATAGTCCATGTTTCAAGGCTATACAGCTACACCAGTAAAAAGTTGGTATTTAAAAGATTTCATCCATCATTCTGTCCTCTGTGGTCAAGCAGAAAAAAATCTAATCCTTCTTCCACTTAATAGCCCTTTAAATGCTTGATGACACATAGGATGTCCCCCATTAGTTTTCTCTAGATTAAACATCAACAGTCCCTTCAACTGATCAAATGACATGGTCTCCAATTGCCCTCTTATCATGGTTGTCTCTTTTAGACACACTCCAGTTTGTCAATATCTTTCCTAAAATGCGGTTCCTATGATGGAATACAAGATTCTCAATGTGGTCTGACTAGTTTAGAACAGGACTATCACCTCCTTTTCTCTGGACAACATGTCTCCTAATGCAACCTAATATAATAATTTTTGGTTATAATGTCACACTATTGTTGAAGTTAACATAAAAAATTATCATGCCTCCTTGTTATGTACTAATACAGTTGACTATTTTGAGACTGACTGTAGGACTTTACATATATCCTTACTGAAATTTGCCTTATTATATTTGACCCATTCTTCTTCTTCTTCTTCTAGTGAGGGAATTAGAGGTTAAGTGACTTGCCCAGGGTCACACAGCTAGTAAGTGTTAAGTGTCTGAGGCCGGATTTGAACTCAGGCCCTCCTGAATCTAGGACCAGTGCTCTATCCACTGCACCACCTAGCTGCCTGACCCATTCTTCTAAGATGATAAGATCTCTTTCTCCTGCCACTTATGTGCTAGCCATTCTCCTACCTTTGTTTAATCTTCAGGTTTGATATTTATGCCATCTCTGCTTTTATCCAGGTCACTAATAAGAAGATTGAATCTTACAGAGCTAAGGACAGATCCCAGAGATGCTGTGCGGGAGGTCTCTCTCCAAACTTACATCAACCCATTAAGGATGACTTGTTGGGTCAGTTCATTCAATGAATTCTGCATCCACCTTACTGTACTATCATTTCTACCCCACACCCAAAAGGATAACATGAAAACTGGTATCAGAGAATATTAGTGAAGTAAGGTAGGTGTATTGGGAATTGAAGGAAGAGGCTGGAAATAAGTACTATAGGAGAAAATATAGATCTTGGTAATTGCTTGGATTTTTGAATGTTCAGGGTAAGGAAAAGGGAGGAATCAAAGATGGCCCACAGGTCACAAACTTGGTGAGGCTGTGAGGATTGTGATGGCATAAAGAAGCAAAGGGATGGTGTGTGTGTGTGTGTGGGGGGGGAACAATGAGTTTCATCTGGATGTGTGGAGTTTGAAACATAGCCACGATATCCAGATGAAGATATCCAGGGGTACTTGAGAACATGAAACTAAAGCTTGGGGGCAGTGATGAAGAGGGGAATTGGGTATGTAAATTTAGGAGTTATTTTCTTAAAACCCATGGTTAGAGCCCTGGGAGAGAATAAGATCAGGGAGATGGTATACACAGAAAAGAGGGCTGGAGACAGAAACTTGGGGCAGTTCTTTAAAAAGAGGAAACAGGAGGAAACGATGAGCTTTTTTCTTTCACTCCCTTTCTTCCCACCCCTCATTACTATTATCAGTTCCAGATGTCATAATGACAATTCATCCCTACTTGCTTGCTTGAATTCACTGTCCATAAGGTTTCCAGGTGACTTTTTTTTTTTAAACGACCTCTTCTGGACTTAGACCTTACCAGTGCTTTGGGGGCCTTGAGCGCCATACATCTCCTGGGCCATTTGCTTCCCAATGACTAACATCCATTCTTTCTGTGAGCTGGTTTACTGATGAGCTGGACAAGGAAATGGTGAACGACTCCACGATATTTGCTGAGAAAACCCCAAATGGCATCACAAAGAGTCAGACATGACTGAAATGGCTGAACAAATAGATTACACTAGTGCTTTTGTGAATTATTCCTTAAGGCAATTAAATGTTTTGCTATTAGATCAGCTGGTTAAAAACAAGGTTACAGTATTTATCTTCTCTGAGGTATTTCAATCTCTTTAATTGAATATTATGTGTTTCACCTACTTTCATAAAAGCACCCATGAATAGAAACTATAGGCTGATGCCATATGGATAATTGTCCACTGATCCTTGTACCAGAGGGCTTGCTGATTCTGAAAAAGTACAAACTCCCTGGAATTTTTTTTAACTGCTCTTTAAATGATGTCTGAGATATTTGATTCCCTTGAGGGACTCATGGAGGAGAGAGAAGAGGGAAAGAAGGAAAGGGATGTGGGAGTGTTGGCTCATTTTTCAAATTTTTCTGAACATTCTAATTCCAATTGGGAAAAAAACGACAGAAATACCAGAATAACCATGTGATGGACTATGGAATTTCTAATTGGCCTGCAATTCAGGAAGTGCCATAAGTTTCCCAAGAAATGCTATCTTTGGTTCCTTTCCCACTGAATTCTACAGTCAAAAGGGTCATGCATTTGAGGAAAGATGCACAGGTGTTTATCTCCACTAAATCCTGATTAAAAACCACTTTTGTTTTTCTTAATGCTAATGATAATCTTCCAACTTCTTTTCTTATAACCAACACTACTGTGATAATTTCCTAACTAATCTTGCCTCCATCTTTCAAATTGCTGGCTGAGTAGTCTTCCTAATTCGCTGTTCTGACTACATCACCTGTGTATTCAAGGACCGTTAGTGAATTCCAAATGCTTACTGCAACTCCTGGCAATCTAGTTCTAAAGTATCTTTCCAGATTTACTGCCTATTGTTAGTACACTTGGACTCTTCACTGCACCTGGTTTTGTCTTTATTTCTCACCATTCTTTACCTTTGTTCATGCTATCTCCCATCCGGAAATGAACTCTTTCACATATCTCCATTGGTCGAAATCCTTTCCTTCTCTCAAGATCCAGTTCAGGTGCCAACTCTTCCATGAAACCTTTCCTAAAACCTCCAACTTGATCCCTATCTCTCAAATTTCTCACAGCATTTAGCCTGGCTCTCTCCTTTGCAAACTTAATACGTTCTCCATTACATCACAGTCATTAGTATGTAGCCCCCATACACTCATTAGATTGTAAGAACAACATTTGTGTTTTATCAATTGTTATCTTTAATGTTCAGCACATTACCTTGTATTAGCATCTGATGGTGATGATTGCCACTCTTGGAGAAGGGCCAAAGTGCTGAGATAGTGCCATGTTCTCTCCGGTTACCAAAGCCTATGCTATTTTCTATCCTTCAGTTCTATCTCTCCCATTGTCTAGGAGGTATGTAGATTTATAGATCTTCTCCACCAAAATTAGCTTTTAGGTATCCAGCTAACCTAGGCTAACCTCACTTCCTTTTGAAACCTACAGTATTTCCAGTGAGCCTTTGTTAAAATGACTTTGCCCTAATGGAGTTAGTTACCCAAGCTTGCTGATATAGATGATAGAATTCTGTATACCATGTTGTTAGTCTTGGTACAAAATAAGTAAGTAAATAGTGTTATCTAATAAAAAGAGAACACATACATAATTAAAACATATAAACATACACCAGTCAGCTGAGGACTCATACAGCTTTCCTAGATGCTAAAGTCCTCTTCTCCCCTCCCTCCCCAAACACATACACACATAAAATGAATCAGAACTCAGGAGCTCTAGGACATTCATAGTCTGAGTACTCCCTTCAATAGGCAATGGAATGTAACCAAAATCCCACCAGATACTTTATTCACATTTCTCATAGGACTGTCATTAATTTTAGATGCAGGCACTTTAGAGTCAGGGTCTTAATCATACAGGATCTGATTCACACTAGAACTCAGGGAGATTGATGCCTTATTGAATGTAAACTGTAACTAGAGAAGGTTGGTAGCTTATTTGGGGGTAACTGGAATTCAAGAAAGTTGGTGCTCTGTCTAGTCAACGGGGGTACCTCTGTCCTCACTTGGCTAAAGGTTACCCATCACAAGGCATGGCTGGTAGAATTAGTAGGGAGGTCAGATAAGTATCAGTAACATCACTGTCATTTCACAGGTCCCTGTCTCTCTCTCTCTCTCACTCTGACCCTGACCACCACACCTTGCTGTTACTGACACTGCTCACTTTGGTCACATCCTCTTCTGCCAACCTCAAAGCCCTCCACTGCTCCTTTAAAGGTAGTAGAGAAAGGCAGAAGTAGCTGCAAATGGGATATTATACTTGTAAATGGTAAGGACTAAAAAATGTTTGTTGAATTGAATTAAATTGAATTAATAGAATAGGATTATTGATATATAAAATCCCAGCCATGTAAAGCTCATCATTTTCTTCTGCTCAGAAAAAAAGCTAAGTATTTCTAATTCAATCAACCAGTAAGGATTAATTCATTGAATTGGCTAATTCATCTCAAAGTAAAAGAAGTCATTAATTCCCACCCAAAATGTTCAACAACTATGTTAGGTCTTTTTTCAAATTAGTGGCGATGCCTACTTCCTCAGTTGTGTTTCATCTTGTTAGAGAACGTGTCAAGACTTCTTTCAGAATAGAACAAATACATGAGCAAGCAAGGCTACGTGTTTGTTGCAACTCATCCTTTGTTTAGGTTTGTCTACTCTCTTCATTATTGTAATCTTTGCTGTTATCACCTTATCTGTTGCAATAACATGTAGAAAGTGCTGTGCAGTATTAATGAGCCATTGCCTTTTCCTATAATTGCTGAGGCACACCACCAACTTCACATTCCAGCTGTTTGCTCTTGATTAGAGATCTCTGCATTTGCAAATTTCAGTAAGGAAAGACAGAGGAAGCAGAAGTTGTGTGTGCGTGTGTGTGTGTGTGTGTGTGAGTGTGTGTTTCTCATTCCATCTAATCACTATGATTGATCAAAACATATCTTTTAGTGAAAGGGGAAAATTGATTATCTGAGTTAATTGCAAAGGCAATTATGATTCACTGATAATTGGGTTTTTTTTTGCTTTGTATCACCAGATCCAAATATCTGGCAGTAATAATAACAATAATTCTGAAAGGTAGGTGCTATTATTATCCCCAGTTTGCAGATGAGGAAATTGAAGCAGAGAAAAATTGGGATTGATTTGTCCAGGGTCATACAGCTAGTAAGTGTCTGATGCCAGATACGAAATCAGGTCTTCCTGACTCCACTGTTCAATAATGGCTATCTTTGTAGATGATGTTAAATCTACCAAAGGGAATCTTCTAGTACCCCATCAGATTCAACAAATAGCACAAAAAAGTGTATGCTAAGTATGAGACACCATCCTTCCTGAGCAATGGCTTCTTGGGATTTCTTAAAGTGATTTTTTTTGTTTCCTCTCTAGGAACTCTGCACTTTTCCATCAACCTCATTCACTACCACCAGAGAACTAATCAAATTATCAAGTTCTCCTTGTGTTGATTTAAGATCTCCAGTAGAAAATGCTGAATCTGAGATTTGTTTCCTCCACTGGAGTAAATCACAATACATCCGTCCACATCTTATCATTTTGTGAAATTCTTGACTAAGAATTTTCCTAAATCTGACATGGAAAATCTAATCCGTGTGAAGGACTCTAATGTACCACTCAGGCTATCTTTCTGTTATCCTTCACTCTTGTTACAGTCTTGACTTAAATTCTTTTTCAGTCATGTGTGCATAATTTAAAAAAAATTATGTCTAATGTCCAAGTCATCACTGACAACATTTTGGAGCTTAGTTATACATTGTAGGTATCTTCAATTGCTCTTTGGGTCACCTAAAATTTTGGTTCTTCTGGGACTCCATGATTTTCAGTTATAGGATATAAATGAGAGAATATGCCAATTAGATGAGAGGGACTTTTTCAGCAGGGAGCAACTAGGAATCATTGAAAGTGCTATCCAATTTCCTAACAGTGATGTGGGCTGCTGTAACCCTCCTATTCAACTCTAAGTTGAGATTGTTGACCATCAGCAGTATCTATCCAAGATATATTTATTGATGGACTAATTCAATAAGCGACTAATTCAATCCAGCAACTTACCATAATTTGGTTAATATTCACTTATCTTCCATTTGACTTTTGCTTTGTGAATGAGTAAACCTATGATCCTTTAGATAGATATCAGTTAAGAAGGGTCTCTAGCATTTGGGGGCTTGATACAATCAATACAATGTCATTCACATATAGGGCCATGTGAAAAATTGTCATTGTCATCATTGTTATTTGTGTCAGATTCTTTGTGACCCCATTTGGGGTTTTCTTGGCAAAGACACTGGAGTGCTTTGCCATTTTCTTCTCCAGTTCAATTTACAGATGAGGAAACTGAGGCAAACAGGGTTAAGTGACTTGTACAGGGTCACACAACTAGTAAGTATCTAAGACTGGGTTTGAATTCATGGAGTCGTTCTGACTCTAGCCACAGTGTTTTATCCACTGCACCACCTAGCTACCCGAAAACATCAGTAACTATATGGAATTCTTCTATGTGTGCTTTGCAAAGGATGGTATCTATTATATCTGTATATTTTTGGCAATAATGCATGTTGTTTATGCACTGTGGAGACTACAGGTGGCATTAATATAGCTTTCAAATCTTGTAGATTTTCACTTTAAATTTATAGAAATCTAATTCTCTTAGGATCATTGAATAAGATCATCTTTGTGGTTGTATCTATCACAAAATCTTGTACAACCTTAACACATGTGTGGGAGACACATTGAAAAGGCTCCCCAAAGACTCTCTTTGCTCTACAAAAATCAATACTTTTTGAAATTAACCAGCAATAAACCCTAAAGAACCTTATATTCTCTATGCTTCTCCATCAACTATGTAACTGTAAATAGGCATGGTAGGTGTAGCACTGGACTTAGAATTAGGAAGAACTGAATTTTATTTATTCCTATAATACTTCTTAGCTGTGTGACTCTGCACAAACAATTTGGCCCCTCTCAGCTTCAGTTGTCCTCATCTGCAAAATGAGGATAATAATGGTACCTACCTCACAGAGTTGTGAGAATAATATGAAATACACGTACGTCAGTTAAGTCACCCCACCCCATTTTTCAAAAGTGTCAAAATGCTCCAGTTAATACCTTATCAAATAAGAGAATGTTTTAATCCATTAATTATAGACTTTAAGTATAAAAAAATAGTCCTTGCTTAATTAAAATGAAATCAAACAGAAAGTGTTAGGGTTAGCTGAGGAAATATGGTAATGCCCTGTGAGATCTGAATATAACAAGGAGCAAGTTTAGACCTGGAAAGAATCCAAGAGATGTGAGAAAGTGTTGAAAAGAAACCATTCCAGCTACAACCGTGAAAAAGAATTGATTTGATAGAGGAAAAGACCTAGATCTCAGCCTCATTCTCAATCTCTGTCCTACCCTCTAACTGAAAAAGGACCTTGTGAACTTGAGAGGTCAGAAGGAATTTCTATCTTCCCCTTATCCTGTAAGTAGCCTCCCCAGCTCAGTTTATGGTGATGTTTATATCAGGAGACAAATAGAAAATGGATATAGATCAAGGCTCTGCAGAAAAGCTACACGATATTTAGGGGGAAATCTTGAGGAGTCTAGCAAAAGGAATTGCAGGGGCTGTGAGTTACCACTTTGCCACATGTGCTTTCTGAGTCTGAGACCTCTTTACTCAGAGACTGAGGTGGTAGAAGGGAGAACATGCCCTCACTGGGGGGCGTGTCTTTAAATTTTGTTCTTGCTATATCTTCTCAGTAAATAGCTCTTTGTAAAAGCTAATTGAGATTGATTGGTTAAATAGCACTGGGATGATAATCATTAGCAATTAATATTGTGGATGACACACTAGAATGGGGGATTGGGCCCAAACCAAGGAGTGGAGATGAACTTGACTTTATGAACTTGACTTGACAGTGAGAATGGCAGTTGGCATAAGAACCCCCAGAGTACAAAGAGCTTCACAAACCTTAAAGCACTATATAAATTCTAGTTATTATGATTATTATCTACTGAAGAAAACCATCTTTGAAAGCCTGTCTGTTTCCTTCTCACGTCTTCATCAAGTATACCTATGTATTGTATATAAGGATCATTCTGTTAATGAGTTTGCAAAGATGAGAAAGTCCTGTTGGCACAGTAGATATTTGTGTTTTCTTAGTAGTCTTTAGTACATTAGCTATTAAATCAGAACCTAGTTGTATGACCCTGAACAAAGCACTCACTCTCTTTCTGCTTCAGTTTTATCATATGTAAAATGAGAAGTCTGGACTCAGTGACCTTTAAGGTCCTTTCCAGATAGAAAATCTATAATCACTCACCTGCTCTTTGATCTGTGGTACTATAGTTTGTAAGTTGGACAAGAAAGCTGTCATTTGTGAAATTGTTTCCATAGTGAAAGCTATTTGACATACAAAAAAAAACCCCTTAAAAACAAAAATATTTTATGGGCATTGCAAAAAAGAAAGCTATAATCACCAAGAACCAGCAGGATTTTACTAATAACAAGTCATTCCAAACTAACCTAATTTCCTTTTTAGAAAGGATGACTAGAGTTTTAAATATAGAAAATGTACTACTCCTACTACTAGTAGTAGTAGACATAATATATCTTGATTTCAAAAGAGTATTTAACAAAGAATCTTATAATATTCTTGTGAATATAATGAAGAATTAATGTTTGGATAATAGTACAGTTATGTAATTTTGAAACTTGCTGAGTAACAATTTTGATAACTGTCAATCCGGAAAAAAAAAGTCTCTACTAGCATACAATATAGGCTTCTACCCTTGATATTATAATATTCAACATTTTTTCTCAATGACATGAATAAATACAAAGAAATCACAGTTCACACATAATTGCATGACATAAATCTAGGGTGGTAAGAGATACTGAATAACAGGCTCAAATTTCAAAAAATGTTTTCAACAGGAGGTAATAGTGGCCTAACTCTATCAAGGCAAATTTTATTTTATGTAATATAAAGTCATTCTGAACCTGTATTTAACTTTAAAAGTTCAAATGCAGGAAAGGGGATACCTGGCTTGTCAGTGGCTCATTTGAAAAAGTGCTAAGAATTCACTAAAAATTTAATATTAACCAATGGTGTGACCTTGGCTCCAAAAAAAAGAAAAAGACCAAAAAAAAAAAGCTAGCATTAAAATCTTAGGCTGCCCAAATAAGTTTAATATTCAGAACAAGAATAGGGATAGTACTATTTTGGGCTGTTATAGTCATACCACATTTAATGTATTGTGTCTAGTTCTGGGCTGACTAGCACCCACCTACACCCATACACACATACACACATACGAACACTCACAAAAGGTATTATCATATGGCAGATGCATAGCATGTGGAAGGATTACCCACATAGATGAGATCATGGCTTCATCAAGCCATTTAAATAAGACTGTAGTAGTGTACTTTTCTCCATGTGAAATACAGATGTACTCATAAAGAAAAGCCTTGTGTTTTCTTTTTAAACATATTTAATATTTTATTAATGACCTTTTTTTGCATCAGTCATTTCATGGTACACCATTCTATTGAATTCTACCTCATTAAAAAAACAATTAAGCAAAATAAACTGGTACATTCATTCAATAAACATTTATTAAGTGCTTACTATATGCCAGGCACTGTGCTAATCATTAGAGATACAATTAAAAACAGAGAGACAGTCTCTGCCCTCAAGGAACTTACAATCTTTTTTTTTTTTGGGGGGGGTGAGGCAATTGGGGTTAAGTGACTTGCCTAGGGTTACACAGCTAGTAAGTGTTAAGTGTCTGAGGCCAGATTTGAATTCAGGTCCTCCAGACTTCAGGGCCGATGCTCTATCCACTGCGCCACCTAGCTGCCCCAAGGAGCTTACAATCTAATAAGGGAGACAACACACAAAGAGTCAGGAAAGCAGGTGTGTCTGTGTGTGTGAAGACCAGAGAATATTTTGTTTCATGGTTTTGTTGAACCCAGACAAAGAAGTATATGCAAAGTGGAGTGAGCCCCAAAGTCCAGTTTCTGACATTTTTAATGAAGGCATTGGGAGGAATTTGGTAGTCCACCCTCCAGGCCTCTAATCATAAGGCAGAGGAGGCAGAGGGAGATGGAGTCAGTCAAGGCTTGAGTTAACAGCATCAACCATATTTAAGTAGATCCGTATATCATATACATAGATGTAGTTATAGATATATCAATATTGATATTTATTTATATAAAACATTTATATTAAACATTTGTTCTCATTTGGCTAGATGTCTTGGCCTGGAGTAAGAAAGAAATGAGTTAAGATATGACCCTGGTCAAGTCACTTAATTTCTGTCTGCCTCAGTTTCTTCAACTGTAAATTGGGGATAGCAATGCCACCTACCTGCCAGGGTTGTTGTGAAAATCAAATGTGGTAATATTTGTAAGCACTCAGCACAATGCCTGCCTGCATTGTAGGTACTTGATAAATGCTTATTCCCTCCCTTTAAGGAGCTCACATTCTAATACGGATGACCACACATATAAGCCTTTCAGTTCTTTATAAGTCATTTACAAATGTAAGTGAGTGCTTAATAAGGGTTACTTACTTACCATCATTTTCTACAGGAAAGGGAATAAGCATTTATTAAGTGCCAGGTACTATGATAAATGTTTTACAAATATTATGTCATTTGAGCTTCACAACAACCCTGGGAAGTAGCTACTATCATCATCATTCCCGTTTTATTGATTAGGAAACTGAAGCAAACAGAGGTGAAGTAGCTTGTCCAGGGTCATACAGGTAGTAAGTTTCTTAAGCTAGACTTTTACTCAAGTCTTCCTGACTCTAGGCCTAGTGTTGTGTGGACTATGGCACCACAGAGTTACCTTGGCCACACAGCTATATTTGGCATACCCTTCTGCCACTGAGCACAGGAGCAGCTAGATCACACAGTGGATAGAACAGTGGGCCTAGAGTCAGGAAGATCTAAGTTCAAATCCAACTTCAGATATTTACTAGCTGTGTAACCCTGGGCAAATCACTTTACCCTGTTTACCTCAGTTCCTCATCTGTAAAAGGAGCTGAGAAGGAAATGGAAAATCACTCCAGTTTCTTTGCCAAAAAACAAACTCAAATGGGGTCACAAAGAGTCAGACATGACCAAACAACAACAAAATCTTCCACTGAAAGCCCATGAGACCAGACTTTGTCTTTAAAACAGCTTTTTGTCCCGTTCCCACTTTTTACACCACCAACAACTACTGATCTACCTTTTTCTCCTTTCATGCCTATTTTTTTTTTGTGAGGCAATTGGGGTTAAGTGACTTGCCCAAGGTCACACAGCTAGTATGTGGTAAGTGTCTGAGGCTGGATTTGAACTCAGGTCCTCCTGAATCCAGGGCCGGTGCTCTATCCACTGTGCCACCTAGCTGCCCCCCTTCCATGCCTATTTTCAAACTGAAACCTGCATCTCAGTTTCTTCTCTTCCCTCCTATCTTTGAAGCAGGCACACAATCCTTTGGAGATTTTTCCATGTGTCTGTATTTTAAATGACTATGGGAAACAATCCAGGGGCAAAAGTTTCCAAACATGGAAAAGTCAGAATTATTCAAAGGCTCCAGATTGGGAGGAGTTTCAGCAACTACTTAGCAGAACCTTTGACTGAATAAAAGGGTGTGCCAACCTTCACTTGAAGATCTCCAGGGGGGAAGAAGGCACTGATTCCCAAGTCATCCCATTCTACTCTTGAACACTTATTGTCAGGATTGATCCTAAACTTACCTCTTTGCAGCGTTGTCCTACTTGTTGTTCCTAGCTCTGCCCTCTGGAGCCAATAACAAAGAAGCCTCCCCTCCTTTATATGATTGTCCTCCACCCACTTGAAGATAATTACCATATTTACCCCATTTCTCTTGTCCAAACCAAAGATAACTAGTCATTCAACCACTGGTATAAACTCGAAGCCCTTTATCATCTTGGTTGCTCTTCTCTGGATGCTCTCAACCGTATCATTTTGTTTCTAAAATGTGGTGCCCAGAACTGAGCGGAGCATACTACAAAAGAACCATCGCCTCCTTATTCTTGGAGATGATCACTTTCTTAGTGCAACCTAAGATTTCATTAGCATTTTTGCCTATCATATCAAGCTGTTGACTCATATGGTGATAATGATAATAATAGCATTTATATATTTAAGATTTGAAAAGCATTTTACATATATTATGGTGCTATTATTACTCCCATTTTATAGATGAGGAAACTGAGGCAAATGGAGGTTAAGAGACCTGTCAAGGATAACACAGATTTGAACTCAGGTCCTTCTGAATCCAGGGCCGGTGCTTTATCCACTGTTTCACCTAGCTGCCCCCCTCTTTGATTTCTTAAAGAGATGTTCTTGAGCTTTCCCTTTAGTAACAAATGAGATCATCACCGTGGAATCATCCTTTGCAAACCCTAATGTACTATATAAATGAGAACTACTGGTAATAGTAGTAATAGTTAAGCCCCCTGAACCTCCTCCCATTACCATCACCTCTTTTCTGAACCTACTATAAAGGAGAGAAGTGAGAGAATGAAGGAGTATATTGTTGATATTGATGGGTATTTCCAGTAAGTTTTATGTATGCCCCATAGGAAACTTACAATAATTTTGCCCTATGGATCTCATTCCCTCACTACTTTAGGCAAGAAAGTTGTCTGAGGTCACTCCCTGGTAAACTTCAAACAGAACAAATATGCTTATTGGAAATTCACCTTTTCTGAAGTCACAGATAGTCTAAAAGACAGGGAATTTCAAAACCAAGCTTCTATTGTCAACCTACTTATCAATTGCCATGCAATATGAAACACTTGTGTTTACCTTCCTTTTGTTCTTCACCATATCTCAAATGATAATATTATAAAACTAAACATGGTCCGTATTTGATGATGGTGTTCTAAGTCTCATCCAGCCTGTTGTGGTCATTCAGATGTTAAATAATGGTAATTGCCACCTACGTGAGGACTAATGTAAGGATTAGTGAGATCATTTGGGAAATGAGCACTGGGTTCCTCTGATGAAAGGCAAGCTACAACTCTTTTTTTGTTGTTTTTTGTTTGTTTGTTTTTTTAGGCAATGGGGGTTGGGTGACTTGCCCAGGGTCACACAGCTAGTAAGTGTCAAGTGTCTGAGGCTGGATTTGAACTCAGGTACTCCTGAATCCAGGACTGGTGCTTTAACCACTGCGCCATCTAGCTGCCCCAAGCTATAACTCTTAACTTTTTATTTCCTCTACTTTTTTTTTTTTACTTGTAGTAAATTGGATTTTTAGGTAAGGGAGGGCTGTGCAAGGTAACCAACTTCACTCTCTCCTCCAGAGCCATCTGGGTCCAGTGAAAAAATATAGATCAGGGTAACTGGATATGACCCCAAATGTTCAAAGCAATCAGGGTTAAGTGACTTGCCCAGGGTCACACAGTAAGTTTATGAGGTGAGATTTGAACTAAGGTCCTCCTAACTTCAGGGCCAGTGCTCTATTCACTGCACCACCTAGCTGTCTCTCCAGCACTTCTACTTTGATGTGAACAGAGGCCATTTTCTCTACTTGATAAAAATTCTGCTTTAAAGAATGAGCCAATGCAGCATATGACAGGTGGGTGGATTCTCCAAATAGCCACCAGGGAACATTCTAATGAGCTCCTTCCATGACATCCCTCAGGGCTCAGAAAAACTGCTCTACTGCCTGCCTTCCAGTGAAAATTTTAGGATCCCAGATGACTCTGGAGAGCACTTAACCAATTTTAGAAGACAATGAGGATTTCCTTCCCTTATATCTTCTGCCTCTCATTTTAACTAACCGCTGTAAGAGCACCTCTTTTCACAGAAGGGTTCATTGCAAAGTATCTGCAGGTACTAGTCAAG
This sequence comes from Dromiciops gliroides, assembly GCF_019393635.1. Lineage (NCBI taxonomy): Eukaryota > Metazoa > Chordata > Mammalia > Microbiotheria > Microbiotheriidae > Dromiciops > Dromiciops gliroides. The sequence goes on from NC_057863.1 coordinate 575,514,288, forward strand.
TTTTTATTCAAATCAAAGATTAAGGTAGGTTTAAAAAAATCTGATTGTGTGAGTTTTTTTCCTCCAACTGACTTGTCTTTGAAGTGAATAAGGAAATGAAGGAAGATCTTTTCACGTTAGGTTGTTTCATAAAGATATACTGCTTTCAAAGATTTCTCAGTTTTTAAATGTTGAAAATTTCATGATTGACAGAAAAGTAATTTACAAGTAATGCTGTAATTTGTTAGCATTTGACTGTGTTTCAACTTATTATTTTTTTTTTATAAAGGTCCCTCAACCATGTTTGGTGGTATAGACCTGTTACTACTATGGCATAGGCTGAGGTTGGTGGGTTGCTCCAGATCAGGGGTTCTGAGTTGCAGTAAAATAAGCCAATGAGCTCAAAGTAATATGATAAGCCCCAGACAATAAAGGGTCACCAGGCTGCCTAAGAAGGGGTAAATCAGCTCAAGTCCTCAATAGAGCAGGTCAACTGTCAATCAGCAGTAGGATCAGGCCCATCAGTGGCTATTGCACATCCAGGGCATGTGAGATATGGAGATACAGTCAGGTAAGGTAAGGTAAGGAAAGGAGAAGAGAAGAGAGGAGAGGAAAGGAGAGGAGAGGAGAGGAGAGGAAAGGAGAGAAAAGAAAAAGTTTTAAAATATCTCTTATCCTTCTCTACCATGACAATGTAGGGTATATTTTTCCCCTTGATAAATGACAGAGAGGTAGAAACAAGGCATAAGTAAATTAAGAACTTTGCCTTGGACCAATTTTTTCTTGGCAATATGCCTTGGATTTTCTTTCCATATTTTGGTGCATGTTCTCTTGTGGCAAGAGTACTTGGCGAGATTCCAGAGGTAGGAGCCATAGCTTCCCCACTTTTTTGCCTCCTCTCAATCCCTACCTCTACCTTTGGCAAGGTGTTTTGCCTACAGGACACTGAAGAAATGTTGGTCAGCTTTATGATATAAATAAATAAATAAGATAACTCTCCTCCATTCTATAAATCTGTGAATATTCTCGGCAGTCAATAAATAATGACTGTAACAAATAGTGGAAAGGAGATAACTTAAAGGAGACAGCTAGGTGGTACAGGGAATAGAGTGCTGGGCCTAGAGTCAGGAAAATCTGAGCTCAAATGTGACCTCAGGCACTTACTAGCTGTGTGACTCTGGGCAAGTCAATTAACCTTTGTTTGCATAATCAACTGGACAGGGAAATGGCAAACCACTCCAGTATCTTTCTGAAGAGAATCCCATACAGGGTCATGAAGAGTTGGGCATAACTGAATAATCACAATAATTATAATAAGAATAATCTTGTATTAATTCTTGCTACTACTCACTATCATAATAATAAACAGTATAACAGTAGGAGGAAAAACAACTTCACTAGCAATTGCTTGGTTCCTTTCCTGGTGGCACAGCTGATAAATTTTCATTGTTTTGTGAGAATAGGAGTTTATTCAGGGAGGGAGGTCAATAGAAAGAATTTCAAATGAGAACACACAGATTATATGTTGAATTTTGCTGGCTCTATAAACAACATTATTAAAGCAAATTACCTTAAAGACCTCAGAGGGGTTGTCTGTCTGGCCCCATTCACTAGTGCATTCATTTGGGTCACTGAGGCACACAATTCTGGTTTTCCTTGTTCAGACTCTGTTATCTGGTTGAGACATTATTGCTTACTTGGCAAATATATTCATAACTTATAGAACCACAGATTTGCCACTCCCCGAGGTAGGGAGTTAGCCATGAACTTATATACATTCCACATCTGCACATTTAGTAGGGAAATGAAATCCACATGACCCTTCATAAATGGATACACATATACACACACATGCATATATACATATATATGTGTGTGTATGTATATATATATATATATGTGAGTATATTTGTGCATTTTATATATGCACATTTTGAATAAGACCCTTGACCCTTCCAAATCTTTCAACTAACATATTTTCCACTGCTGTGTGTAAGTAATCATTATCTGTCTGAGAAACTAAAATGCATACCATCTGTCACAGGACCCTATTAGTCAACACTAAATCTATCACAAGCCCTTCAGTGGAGGGTAGCTAGAGCCAAAGTAAACACAAAGAACAACTTAACAACCCAGAGCCACAGATTTGTCCATTACTTGACTTTTTCAGGAAAAGTAACCAATTACAGATCAGTAACAACAAGGGGCAAAAATGGTTGGAACCTTGCTGCCTTTTCTACTTCATTGGCTTCAAAATAACCAAGCTGTCAAAGATTAAAAAAGACTCAATTCAATCCAACAAGCATTTATTAGGTGTCTAGGGTATACACGGTATGGAAATGGAAAGGAAACAAAAATGCTGCCTAGATTGCAGTTCCAACTTTCAAGGCTTTTCGGGAATACCAAAGGAAAGAAAAGTCTGATGCGTCCACATAACAATACGATGATGATAATAACAGCACATATTTCTCTAGCACTTGAAGGTTAAGACATCTATTTCCTTCCTTTTTTCTTAGAGGAACCTGGGTAATTCATTGGAAAGAGCACTGGGCCTAGAGTCAGGAAGACCTGATTTCAAATATGGCTACAGATGCTTACTAGCTATGTGACCCTGGGTAAGCTCTTTAATGTCCAGTTTCCACCATTGAAAAATGGTGATAATAATAGTACTTAACTCCCAGGGCTATTGTGAGGGTCCAAGGAGATGATAGTTTTAAAATGCTTCTCACATAGTAGGCACTATATAACTTATACCGTTTTCCCTTTTGCCTTTCCTCACAACTCTGAAATAGAGCTAAGATTGCATCCATTGCTCTTTCTTTCCATCATACAAAAGATGTTTCTCTTTCAGCAACACTCCTCCAACATACCCCCCCCCCAAAAAAAACCCTGTCTCATATTTATATAGCACTTTAAGGTTTACAAAGTACTTTTCATGTTGTTTTTTTTTAATCATAACCATGTGAGGGTTGTAAATGGTTGAAAAAATGAAGTGTTCAGTGCCATTGAGGTATGAAATTTACACAGTATGAAATCAATCAACAAACATTTGCTTTAAATTTTTAAAAAGTGTATTTTATTTTTAATTTGTAGAATAAAAGAATCATTTCTATAACATAGTGTAATAAAAAGATGATTGCAATGAAACTGTAAGTCTACTGCATACAGCTTTCTGTTCTTTTAAAATATATAACAAAGGTATCATGTAAATTTCCCCCTTTCTTTCTTCCCTCCCCCTGACCTAGAAATGGCCACCATTAGACACAAATAGGTGTGTGTATGCATCTATGTATGTATATGTATTTATGCATTGCATATAGATGTAAAATTATCTTATATATAATTCTATATGACGTTTATTAAGTGACTGTTATGAGTCTGGCACTGGGTATTGTGAGAAAATAATGGGATTTGGCAGATACTCAAAGGCTCACCTGGAGATTAATCTAAACTGATTGAATTAAGTGAGAGTGATTGACTTTGCTGATTAACCTACTTCAAGTTAATTAGATTGCAACCTCACTTGGCTGGCCCTTAAGGAGGTATTGTTCTCAGAAGCTAAGGACTTTGAACTCAATTCGAGATGCCCTTCAATTCCAGTGAACCAGTGGATTTGGATGATGCCTACCCATCAGCTTGAAGCAGTGTGTAAGGACCGCCTCTGCTCGGGACCTATAAAGAGCTTCCATTCCATACTCAATTTGAGGGAGTTCCTGGTTGAAGCAGGCTCATGGGGAGAACTTGAGGAAGAACCCAACCAGGCTGGAACTCTAGGCTAGATAGGCCTTTTCTTAACTTTCTGAACTCCAAGTGAATACCCGGTATGCTTTAATAAATGCTTAATGCCCAAAGACTGAGGCTAAAGCTTCTAATTTAAGGCGACCACACATTAGATTTTAAACATCACAGTATAAAAATACAAAAGCAAGACAGTCCCTGTCCTTAAGGAGCTTACCTTCTATTCCTTATGTGTAGAGGGATGACTTGCCCTATATATTTATTTTCCTGGGAACAAGACAATGGATTGTGTTATAAACTGCTTGGTGAATAGCTAGGTGGAACAATGAATAGAGTGATGAGCCTGGAGTCAGAAAGACTCACTCATCTTCCTGAGTTCAACTCTGTCCTTAGTCACATGCTTGTGACCATGGGCAATTACTTAGCACTGTTTGACTCAGTTTCTCCATCTGTAAAGTAAGCTGGAGAAGGAAATGGCAAACCACTCCAGTATCTTTGCCAAGAAAACCCCAAATGGAGTTGTGAAGAGTTGGATGTGACTGAAAATTGATTGAATAACAAAATAAGCTGTTTAATGTTTCAGACATTAAACTGGCTAAAGGGAAGTGAGTAACTCTTACAAAATTAGCAACAGCTGCATCCTTCATAGCACATTATAATCCCTGGGTTATTCTCTCAAGTATGTCTGGGTCAGAGGCCATGGGAGTCCCTGATAGTGTTTATAAGATCCTTATATACATACATATATATATATGTTTATAAGATCCTTATATACATATATATATATATTCTTCTATCAACTACGCTATAATATCTCTAAAAAATAACAGCAGCTCACATTCATACGACATTTTTTTTTGCAAAAATTTTTCCACACTATCTCATTTGCTCCTCATATCAGCTCAGATGACTTAAATGTCTTGCACAAAGCCACCCAGTAAGTGGAGGATCTGAGAACACAGGTGTTCATACTTCAGATCCATTACACTTTCTACTCTATTCCCCCTTCCTTTCATTCTACCTACTATCTTAATAGGTGCACATCTCTATGAAGATCTTATTTTTATATTACCTTCCATCCCTTCCCTCCCTTGCCCAGTGTATCCCTCTCATTCTATTCTTAAAAGTATCAAAACATAATGGAACCACTCCCAGGTCTTGTCTAGTTGGACCCTCTTTGAACCTCTTTTAACCCCCATGATGATAAAATTCAGAGGGGACACATTATCTTCCCATATTTGAATGTCAGCAGTCTATGCTTATTTAGTTCTTTATCATTGTTCATTCATATTTATCTTTTCTTGTTTCTATTCACTCTTGTGTTTGAACTTCATCATTTCTATGCAGTTAAGTTCTTTTCATCAGGAATATTTATAATTTCTCTATTTCATGAAAGGTCCATTCTACACACCCCTTCCTCCATAGCACTATATTCAGTTTTATAGAGTAAGTTATTCTTGGATGTAGGTTCATATCCTTAGCCTTCTGATATATTGTATTTCAAGTTCGCTACTCTTTTGGAATGATGACTATTAAATCATATATGGTTCTCACTATAGCTCCTCAGTACCCAAATTCATTCTTTCTTTCTGACTGCTTGTGGTATTTTTTCTTGGGCTTGAAAATTCCAGATTTTTAATATAATTTTCCTAGCAGTTTTCATTTTAGGGATTTTTTAAGGGAGTGACCAGTGAATTCTTTCTATTTCTACTTTGCCCTCTGGTTCTAAAAGATCTGGGCAGTTTTTTCTTAATATTTCTCAAAATAAGATATCAAAGTCCTTTTTTTATCATGGCATTCAGATAATTCAATGATTATTGATTTTTTTTCTTCTCAATCTATTTTCAGGCACAGATTTTTTTCTATGAGATATCTTACATTCTCTTCTATATTTCAGTCTTTTGACTGTTTTAATATTTCTTATTGCCTCATAGAGTCATTGGCTTTTATTTGGTCTATTCTGATCTGGGGGGAGTTGTTTTGTTTTGTTTTGGCTTGGCATGGTTTTGTACCTCTTGTGCCAAGCTGTTAATTCCTTTTCTAATTCTTTTTTCAAGAGCTCTTATATCCTTTCCATCATTTCCCTTAAGTGCTCTCATTTAATTTATAACCATATTTAAAAACTCTTTTAAAAAATTCTTGCTTTTTCTCTTCCAAGAATACTAGTTGATTGGGAAGACATATAAACTGATGATGCAAAATGAAGTAAGTATTACCAAGAGAACATTGTACACAGTAAGAACAATATTGTAACAATGATCAACTGTGAAAGACTCAGCTATTTTAATCAATACAATGATATAAGACATTTCCAAAGAACTCATGATGAAAAATGTTATCTAAACCCAGAGAAAGAACTGATGAACTCTGAGTGCAAATTAAGGCAAACCTTTAAAACTTACTTTATTTTCCAACATAGCTCTTATGGAAATACATTTTTCATGACTTTGCATATATAATTGTTATCATATTGCTTGCTTTCTTAATAGGTAGGGGAGAAATAGGAGGGAGGTAGATAATTTGAAACTCACAATTTAAAAAAATGAATGTTAATGTATATACATATATATGTATACACACACACACACACATATATATATGTATGTGTGTGTGTGTGTGTGTGTGTGTGTATGTACTTTATCCATTGCACCACCTAGCTTCCCCAAAAAGGCTTTTAAAAATCAAGTAAGAGGGGCAGCTAGATGGCGCAGTGGTTAAAGCACCGGCCCTGAATTCAGGAGTACCTGAGTTCAAATCCGGCCTCAGACACTTGATACTTACTAGCTGTGTGACCCTGGGCAAGTCACTTAACCCCCATTGCCTGCAAAAAAACAAAAACAAAACAAAAAAACAAGTAAGAGGGGCAACTAGGTGGTGTGGTGGTTAGAGCACCAGCCCTGGATTCAGGAGGAACTGAATTCAAATCTGGTCTCAGACACTTGACACTTACTAGCTGTGTGACCCTGGGTTAGTCACCAAAAAAATATCAAATAAGAGTAGAGGAAAAATTGGAAAGAGAAATAAGAGTGATGCAAGAAAATCATGAAAAAAAGAGTCAACATCTTGGTAAAGGAGGCACCAAAAAAAAAAAAAAAAGCCTGAAGAAAATAATAACTTCAAAAATAGAATGGGCCAAATGGTAAAAAAGGTACAAAAACCCAATGTGGAAAAGAATGCCTTGAAAAGCAGAATTGGCCAAATGGAAAAAGATATACCAAAATTTTCTGAAGAGAAGAACTCCTTAAAAAGCAAAATTGATCAAATGGAAAAGGAGGCACAAAAACTCACAAAATAAAATAATTCCTTAAAAATTAGGATTGAGTTTGTGGTAGCTACCAACTTTATGTGACATCAATAAATAATAAAACAAAACCAAAATAATGAAAAAATAGAAAGTGTGTGTGTGTGTGTATGAATATATATGTACATACATATACACATATGTGTGTATATATATATGTATACACACAAATATATACTAAAACATTTGTAGCAGCTCTTTTATGGTGGCAAAGAATTGGAAATTGAGGGGATGCCCCTCAATTGGAAATAGCTGAACAAGTTGTGGTACATGGTGGAATACTATTGTGCTATAAGAAATGATGAGATAAATGCTCTCAGAAAAACCTGGAAAGACTTACATGTACTGAAGCAAAGTAAAATGAAATAGAACCAGGAGAACACTGTACATAGTAACAGTAATATTATACGATGATCAACTATGAATGACTTATCTATTCTCAGCAATACATTAATCTAAGAAAAGCATGAAAAATGCTATCTATCCCCAGAGAAAGAACTGATGGAGTCTGAATACAGATCAAAACATACTTAAATTTTTTTTTATTTTTTCCTGGGTTTTTTATTTTGGTCTGTTTTCTTTTATAATATAATTAATATGAAAATATGTTTTGCATGACTACACTTGTATAACCTGTATCAAATTGTTTGCCTTCTCAATGAGAGTGGTGGGGAGGGAGAATTAGGAACTCAATTTTTAAAACTTTGGAACTCAATTTAAAAAAAACAAATATTGAAAACAATTTGCATGTAATTGGATTAAAATAAGATACTGAATTTAAAAAATTATTCCCAATTCTTGTTAAAAAAAACACTCAATAACATTTCTTCTATGATATCCAAGCCACAGAGAGACAATGCAAAGAAAGAGATCTATAGACAAATCTCCCTAATGAATATTGGTATAATTTTAAAAAAGTTTAGTGAAGAAATTATAGCAATATATTCAAACATTAATTCACTGTGACAAAGATAAATTTATATTAGTTATGTAAGGATTTCTTGTCACTAGAAAGTCAATGAATATGACCAGTCTTATAAACAACAAAATCAAAAAGTCCATATGGTTAGATCAGTAGACACAGAAAAAGTTTTGGGAAAAAGAACACTCTTTTATGCTAAAAATTCTTAAAATAGGCATAGACATTTAAAGTATATGTACAACTCAAATTTAGTCTTATCTGCAATGGCAAAACACTAAAAACTTTTTCAGCTGTAAAGCAAAGGTGGTTTCTCTTCCCACACCTAAACATATTTCTTTGAACCATACTATTAGAAAAAAGAGATTATCATAAAATCCTAGAGTTAGAAATAGAAAAAACTAGATGCCCTTAGAGGCCACTTACTGAAAATTCATTTTATAGATGAGGAAAGGGGCCAAGATAAGTTAAATGAATTGCCTAAGGTCACAAAATAGTAAGTGGTAAAGACAAGATTTGAATTTTGTCCTTTGACTACAAATTTAGCATACTTTTATTTGGAAAGAAGAGACAAACATCTCTCTTTTTAGAGAACAACAGAAAATAAGTAAAGAAACTGATCAAAATCATCATAAGCTACAATAATAAACCAGATTACAAAATACATCTACAAAAATAATCAGCATTTCTATACAAAAATGACAAAAAAGCCACACACAGGAGGAAATTATAGGATGAGAAATTCCATTCAAATTAAGTATGTAATATAAAAGATGTCCTGGAGGTCACCCACTAAGATATAATCAATATTTATATGAACATAACTACAAATACTCTTTCTAGAAATAAAGATTTAAATAATTGGGGACACCCCTGGTTCATGGTTAGGTCACAATAATATAATAAATAAATGGATGAATGGATGGATGGATGAATAAATAAATAAATACATTAATATTTAGATATGGTAAAATTGCCAAGGGGTCATTGTTCTAATTAGAACTGGTTAAAAAATAAAATTTATTTGAAGAACAAAAGATCTAGAATTTCAAGTGATATAGTGAAAAAGTGGGTCATATAGCATTTTCAAATCTCACAGTAGAATATAAACCAGTAATCCTTAAAACTATTTATTTGGTCCTGGTTAAAAAAAACCAAACAAACGATAATAAGATTGGTAGAACAGACGAGATAATCAAGACCCCAGAAATAAGTAAATGTATTAGTTCAGTGTTTGCTAAACCTAAGGACACAAATCAATGGGGCTTGAGGGGAGGGAGATGGACTCATTAGTGGATATGAATAACTGGGAAAATTGCAAAGAAATTTGGTAGAAATTAAGGTGAAGTTTAGTCTTCATTCTCACCAAACTGTCAAAGATAATAAAAACTGAAACAGTCCCTTATAGAGAGGCTTAGGAAGATAGGAACTCTATTGGTAGAGCTGGGAATTGGTTATAACCTAATAAACTCCAAATGGGTTTATGATTTATGTATACTTAAATTTAAAAGGTCATTTTTTTTTAAAAAGAGGAAAACTAAAGGAAATTCCTTTTACAATTATGATATGGAGAGTATTCTTAAACAAACAAGGGATACAGGTGATCATAAAAGAAAATAGATTTTTGATTGCATGAAATTAACATGCTTTTGTATAATGCAGCTAGTCAAAGGAGAGAAATTGCTAAGTGGGAAAAATCTTTTCATTAAGTATTTCTGATAAAGATCTGATGTCCAAGATATGTAAGCAATTAACACAAATACATAAGACCAGAACTTATTTCCCAACAGATAAATGATCAAAAGACATGAAAAAGTAGGTTCCAGGAGAAAACCTAATGATCAAAAACTAGATGAAAGTTTGTTCCAAATCACTAATAAGAGAAATGCAAATTTTAAAAGTTCTGAAGTTTCACTTCATATCCATTAAATTGGCAAAGATAATTTTAAAAACAGAAATAGTCACGGTGGTAGAGATTATCAGAAGATGGGAACACTAATTTATCATTCATAGAGCTAACAATTGGTTCAACAGTTCTGGATATCAATTTGTAATTATTTGAGAAAGGAATTAAACTGTTCATATATATTATCACTACTGGGCATATATCCTAAGGACGTTAGCAGTTTTACAAAAACAAAATCTTCATAATAGTATTTTTAAGCCAAAAAAAAAAAAGGCAGGAGAAGCTGAGAGGTAGAGACAATACTTAGCAATTTTTAATAGTTGGATAAATTATGTGTGAAGGTAATGAAATAGCATTATTTACATTAAGAAATGACAAATATGAGGAGTTCAAAGAAACATGGAGGGAGTTCTATAAAGTAATACAGAATGAGAGTCAAGAGTAAGATACATACAATGACTACAATAATATAAACAATAATATAAACCAACACTAAAATGTAGCAGAATTAATTGTAATGAATAATGTTAATTCTGGAAAGCCAATAATGAAACACACCTTCTTCCTCTAAGTAGAGAGGCTGAGGAGGGGATTATAAATGTAGAATGCTGTAATACTGTCACATATATTTGCTGTGTTGGTCATTTGCTGTGACATTGCTTAGTTGTTTTTTGTTGTTTCAAGGAAGGGTTCAATGTAAAAAAGTTAATTAGAAATTATTGTGATGTACAAATAAAAAGCAAAATAAAACTGGTTTTAAAAGGTTAAAAAAAAAGAATCAAAGGGAAAACAGAGGGAAAAGAATTTGAATAGCCTGGGGAAAAAATCTGAATTTTTGTCATAAGGTTAGAAAACGAAAAAAAAAAAAGTGACACAAAAAAAGGAGGGGAATAAGGGCTTTTAGTCCTCTGGAACTATGTGACCTGTTTGAAATTTTTCCCCATAAAAGGTAGACTTGGATGCTATGAAGAAGCAGCCAGTTCTTGTGAAATAACAAGCATCTATAAATAATAGTAATAAAGAAATAGTATAATACTGGTCAATGAAGAAGGAGACCTTTTCAGATCTGATGACCTTTAACTATTTCTTCTGATCCACATGATATCACACTGGAAGGAACCGAGAAAGTCCTATAAGGGATTTTTAAATCCTGGGTAAAAAACCCAAAAAAACCCAACCCCCCAAACCAACCAAAAAACCTGAAGCACTTAGGTATACATCAAGGGTAATGCATTAAGAATGTAATAGCAGATTTGGGAAATAAGTAATTGGTTAAGAAGGTGGCACCTGAGAATTAAATTTGAATTTCTGGATCATAGTCCTAAGATATAAGAATAATAAGTTATCGGTCTTTAAAAACATTTGCCCAGACATTTGTAAATCCTATCAAGGAGGTTTTAAACTGAAAAGGAAGGCAGAAAGAGAAACATCTCACATAATCTGATGCCAAGTCAGGTACCAGAAGGGGTACTCTGAGGTCCAGCATACGGATAACATGGTATAGCATCTCTCCTGATCAACTATGAACACTTTCAGGGGTTAGAAATACCAAGAGGAAAAAACAACAGATCTACAGAGACCAGGTTTCTCCACCTTTGTGGCTCATTGAGAAGGGTAGTGATTATTGCTAATGTTTATAAAGCTGTTCTCAATGTTGTTGCCTTTGGAAAGACCCAATTTACAGTTGGAAAGAGAAGTTGAACCTAATGAGATTTCCAGGCATGGTGAATGTACTGTGAAGGTTGTGCCCTGGGATATTTCTTTGTGCTTTGCTATTGTACTAACCTAAGTGAAGGTAAGTGGGACTGGGGGATTGGGACAGCAGCTATGATATGCTTGTATCTCCTACTCTCTCATTGGCAACTTGTGTTTATATGGACATTTTTTATTACTGTCTAATGTCTTTGCTCAAACTCCATCATAGAATTATGTCAGTATACAACTAGAGGAACCCATAGGGACCAAAAACATCACAGAAGTTGAAAAGACATAAAAACATTTCCATTGTACACTATCATCCCTTGTTTTTGGTACTTTCCCAAGAGTGGAGCAATGCTGGATAAGAGGGAAGTAAGGACTCTATTTCATAACCAAAAGTCTGATATGATATAGTCATTCAGGCCTAGCCAAGGCTGCATCATAAAAAAGTGACTAGGCTGAGACCCTGTTTAATTTTTCATGATCACATTTAATATAGCCAAGCAGTAAACTAGGTGCCTTGAGAATGGCATCGTTATGAGCAATACCTCTCCCAAAATGCTATCAGACATTGATCTTCCACTTTACTTCCTGAAGGGTCACCAGAGCCAAAAAATGAAGGAAGCTGAGCTCATCCTTTCCTCAATACAATTCTCATGTGGAGTCATCTCATGTTTTGCTACCCACTGATAAAATTCAGAGATAAGTTTTGCCAAGTTAGATCTCCTTGATGGTTTAAAAGTTCTGCTAGCTAAGCCAGGGTAGTGGTGGTATATACATGATAGGTGATGTAGTTTAATGGGAATGTTTTCATGTCTTTTGGATTTCCGTTTAGGCTTTGTTCTGGGTGGGTTCCTATAGTGATTCTGTGATGAAGTCTAAGAGTTTTGCTTCAACAAAAAAATGACCATGTGGACAGCCTGTTCATCTTTGACAATTTTCCTGATAACTTACAATTATTCTTCAATATAAGGCTTGTGCCAAGATATATGGGTATGGTTTGGGTGGTACCTACCAAAACAGCTGACTTCAAAGTGGAGAAAAACCCCACTGATTTGACATACTGCAGCTAAAACAACTTCAGCTTGTTTATTTAAATCACTTTAAAAAAAAGAAAATCAGCTACACTTAGTCAAATCAATTGGCATTGGGCTCAACCAGGAGACATTAGATGAACATTCTAAAGTAGAAAGTGTTCTGGTCTGGGAATTGAGAGAGCTGAATTCTATTCCAAGCTCTCTTGCTAATTTGCTGTTACTTTGTTGCTATGTGTCTTTGTACAATGTGCTTACTTTCTCTGGGCCTCAGTGTCATCACATGTAAAATGAAGGAAGTGGGTGAAGTGATTAGGGTATCTAATAGCCCTAATAGTGCACACTTCTATGTTTCATCAAAGATGCAACACGGCACAGTGCTTTAGTGAGCCAACCTCAGAACTAAGAAGATTAGGGTTCAAGTTCTACCCCTGATGCCTGCTGGTTGTGTTACCATAGCCTCAAATGCCCTCAACAACTTCCTGAGACAATCAATTACAGCAAAGTTGCCAATCTGCATTGGCAGAGGGAGTTTCTTCATTTGAAGTTTCCTCCACCAATAAAATCACAGGTCTAGACCAAATTCAATGCAGTCGGAAACATAATGTTAAAAGAGACATTTTCCAAGTCAGTCAGTAACCATTTGTTATGCACCTACCATGTGCCAGGCATTGTGCTAAACAATGCAAAAGATAGTCTCTGCCCTTGAGGAACTCACAATCTAATGGAGTCAATGGAAATGCCATTATAGTTCTCATTTTTGTGTTGATGAGCACAACTTTGGCCAGAAAAGAACAAAGAGATCATTTTAGTGCTTGCTTTTAATCCCCCAATTTCCCCCCAAAGTACTCCCCTCCCCACCCCTATGAATTCTTTTGTTCTGGAAAATTTAATTTGAAAATGATCCAAAGATGATGGCTACTGGTAAGATCTTGACCTAATCATGTACAGTGGGAATACTCTTGCCTCCCTGCCCAGAAAGCTATTTGGGATACTCAGAGCAAAAGAGAAGTGAAAAGACTTCCTATAAATAAATAAGGAGGTTTATTGCTAAGATCAGCATAGAGGCAAGTCGAGGCTTTTGAGCTTTGCAACTGCCAACTCTGCAAAGACTGGTGATGTGTGAAGCATGTGAAAGGGCAGAAACTCTGCACTCTCTGAACTCTGCTTTGGCATGGCTTGGAATTTGGCTTAGGCAGACAGGCCCAGGCCCAGGCTTAGCTCAGCTCAGTCCCTTGTGGACAATAGCTTCCACTGCAAGGCAACAACATAACTTACAAGTGTCAACAGCTGTCCTAGAAAGATAACATTTGTTTAAAAGTAAGCATTCTGAGCAGATTTAAAAAAAAATTTAAACTCATGGGCATTTCAGAATATTTTAAACCTTGGCTTCAATGTAAAACCAGTGTTGGTAAATACATTTTGCCCCCAATTCCCTAAAATGGAAGCATAGAAATTAATATTTAAAACCCAACAACGTTAGCATGCAGGAAAGACCAGGTGGTGAAGTAGAAAGATATTCCAAATAAAGACATTGCCCTAAGACAAAGGTTTGTTTTTTTTTCTTTTTCTTTTTCTTCTTCTTTCTTAATAGTACCATAGCTTTAGATCTTAAAGCTTCTCTAGTCCAATCCAGAAACCAAAGGGAGGAAGCATTTTATGGTTGAGAATACTGAGACCCATATAGTTTTAGTATTCAAGGTCACACAGATAATAAATGACAATCAGGAATTGAACCCACAACCTTTGATTCCAAATCCAAAAGTCATTCTTCAATCTATAAATTTTTCTTGGCTATTCTCCCTTGGGAGAAATTTCCATCAGCAATGGAATATCTGAAATTATAGTTAACAAGTATATTTTAAAAGCTATGAGAGAGAACAGCTAGGTGATGCAGTGGATAAAGCACCAGCCCTGGATTCAAGAGGACCTGAGTTCAAATCCCGCCTCAGACACTTGACACTTATTAGCTGTGTGACCCTGGCAAGTCTCTTAACCCTCATTGCCCTTCCCCTCCCCTCCAAAAAAGCTATGAGAGATTTGTTACCAACTTCTCCCTCTTACCAAGAACAGATAAACAATCTCACAACTTTACTAATGAGACATTTACTGCTTTTCTGAAGGAGACAACACATTTTCACAGTTTATATATAAATTTTTATTTATAAATGCTTGTCTAACACATACTTATGACTGGCATTTTACTGGAATTAATTGCATTGCATATTAACATTATTTAAGAAAAACTTTATAAAAGCAAGACTTTCCACATAGCTTATTAAACAATGACATTCTACATATTTCCAGTACATACCAAAGTGCTCCAAATGTCTTTGTAAATAGAAAATATTTTCTGATTTTCAGGTAATTTCTTCTACCCTATTCTCATTTCTCTCTCTCGCTCTCTCTCTCGCTCTTCTTTCTGAATTTTGCCAAAGGATGCTAGTGGTAACTTAGAGTTAAGGGATATTATGATGGATTATGAATCTTTATAAAGGATTATCAAGTCCTCAGCAAGAAATTCATATCTTAGGGACATTGGTGGCATTTTAATCACTGCTCCTGATTGAAAGCAAGTACTTCAAAAGAAAAAGGATCGGAGAAATGAACAGATGGTTAAAAAGAAGGTACCTGAGAAGAGGTTTTGGATTTCAAGACCTTGTTTAAAATATAAAAATGACAAACTTGGCCAGAAAGAGAATTCACCTAACAAGATTCAGTTTAAAAAACAAAAACAAACAACCCCCCCACCCCATATTAACCTAGAGTTTTGTGAATCATTCAAAAGTGTTTTAAACTGAAAAGTAAGGGGTGGAGGGAGAGAAATCTGCAATAGAAAGCAGCAAATAGGAAGTGAGTAAGAGCTCTAGAATCTCTAGTTCATCTTGTTTACTGCCCAGAACAGTAGTAGTGACACTCAGAAAATTTATAAGAAACAAAAATCCAATAATGTGTTATGGGGAAATAGATGGGGGGTTGGGATAGAGGTTCTTAGGAATTCTTCTTTAAAGAATTACACCCTCTTGCACACAAATCAAATTAGGATAAAATAATAGTTTATTTAGGGTGCTAGGGAAAGGAAACCAAGAGAGAAATCCTTGGACTTCTTCTCATGGGGAGAAGGCATGGCACAGAGCCATGGCTATGAGATACCTATCTCCTCAAGCAGGAGACATGCAGATACTTTTATAGAGGCCTGATGGGGGTGATTATCTGACTGTGGAAAGTTCCCTTATTGGAGGAGGACCATCCCTCACTGGTGGTGGCTGGGGGAAGTTAGGTGAGGGGCGGCTCTGGATCTCTCAAGCCATCTCTGTCCTCCTCCTGCCACAAAGGAAGCAGCCACACCTAATCTTATCTCCCTGAGGGGTGGGGGAGACTGGAATGAAGGGTGGTGGTCCTGGAGCTAGCTCAGTCCCAATCCAGTGCCACTTATCTCTTTAGGTGTGTCTGTCCTTTGGTTTAGTTTCTCAAGGAGAAGGTTTTTGATTTACCCCAGAGAATTCTGAGGTACCCAGGGGCCTATAAAACATTGAACAGTAACAAAGCCCATGACTTCAGACTACTGTACACAAATAAAGGAAACAAGTAAGATGAACTAGAGAGCCAAGTGCACTAAAGTAAATTTAGCCTTATTAAGTGTTACTGAAATTTGATGGGCTAGGCCTCATAATGGATTTTGGCTTCCTCATTAACTGTGGCTTTGCCACACTGGAAAAACCTCTGCCCTGAAGCCCTGCTCTTCTGATTGGTGACTCCTTCCTTGGGATCACAATTTTAGAAGGGATCCCAACCATTCTTCACCTTATTAACACCATAACTCATTTACTAGACTCACTTACTATCTTCCTCACCTGTCACTTTGCCTCCTATGCATATAACCTTCCCCACTTCAACCTCTTCCCTTTTCCAGCTTCCTTTTATATGTTAAATTATCCCCATTAGAATGCAGTCTACTTGAGGGTAGGGTCTGTCTTCTTTGCTTATATTTGCATCCCTTGTGTTCAACACAGTACCTGTTGTTGTTCAATAGTTTCAATCTACCAACTATTTGTGACCCCATTTGGAGTTCTCTTGGCAGATCTACTGGTGTGGTTTGCCATTTCCTTCTCCAGTACATTTTACAGATGAGGAAACTGAGGTAGACAGAAATTAAGTGACTTGCCCCGGGTTAGACAACTAGTGTTTGAGGCAGGATTTGAACTCAGGGCTTTCTAATTTCAGGTCTAGCTTCCTATTCACTCTTTCACCTAAGTACCCATGTCTTTTCAAATATATGCTTGCAACAACATCCCCAACAATAACGTTAGAGGGTAAAGGCAAATAAAATGAAGAGCAATACCTATTGAGTTTCATATAATAGATACAATGAAATAATAATATAGCTAATATTTATATAGTGCTTATTATGTGCCAGGCACTATGCTAAGTGATTTATAATTATGATCTCATTTGATCCTTACAACTACACTGAGATGTAGGTGCTATTATTATTATCTCCATTTTACAGATGAGGAAACTGAGCCAAAAGTGTTAAATGACTTGCCCCAAGGTCATACAGCAAATAAGTAAGGCCAGATTTGAACTTAGATCGTTCTGACTCTAGGCCCAACCCCCTGTTCACTGCATCTGCCTAAGTATATTTTTGGTTGTTGTTACTCAGTTGTGTCTGACTCTTCATCACCCCATGGACCAGAGCATGCTAGATTTTTCTACTCTCCCATTATCTCTCCAAGTCTGTCCAAGTTCATGTTTGCTGTTTCCATGACACTATCTATCCATCTCATCCTCTGTAGTCTCCTTTTCCTTTTGCCTTCAATCTTTCCCAACATTAGGTTCTTTTCCAATGAGTCCTATCTTACATGGCCAAAGTATTTAAGTTTCAACATAAGTATTTAACCTTAATAGTATGAATTACTTTCTTTAAGTATTGACTGATTTGATCTCTTGGTTGTCCAGGAGACTCTCAAAAGTCTTCTCCAGCACCACAATTAGAAAGCGTTGCTCCTACTTTGCTCAGCTTTCTGTATAGGCTAACTCTCACAGTCATACATTGCTACTGGGAAAACCATAGCTTTCACTTTACAGACCTTTGTTGACAAGGTAATGTCTGTGCTTTTTAATATGCTGTCCAGATTTGTCATAGCTTTTCTTCTATGGAACAAACATTTTTTAGCCATCTGTAGTGATCTTTGAGCCTAAGAATATAAAATCTGACACTGCTTCCATTTCTTTTCTATTTGGCAGGAATTGATGGTACCAGTTGTCAAGATCTTAGTCTTTTTGTTTGCTTGTTTTTTATATTAAGCTTCAAGCCAGCTTTTATATTCTTCTCTTTTACTCTCGTCAAGAGGCTTCTTAATTCCTTTTTACTTTTTCCCTTCAGAATGTGCATATCTAAGATTGTTGGTATTTCTCCAGAGTTGTATTTTGTATGATGTACTCTGCATATTAGTTAAATAAATAAAGTGATAACATATAGCCTTGTTATACTCCTTTTCCAATCTTAAACCATCAATTTTTCCATATTTGGTTCTCACTGTTGCTTCTTGACACACATACATGTTCCTCAGAAGACAAATAAGGTGATCTGATATTCCTATCTCTTTGAGGATTTGCCACATTTTGTTGTGATCCATATAGTCAAAGCCTTTAGTGCAGGTAATGGAGCAGAAGTAAATGTTTTTTTTCTGGAACTCCCTTGCTTTTTTCATAGTCTAGCAAATGCTGGCAATTTGGTCTCTAGCTTTTCTGCCACTTCAAAAAACCAGCTTCTTGTTCTGATAATTCTTGGTTCACATATTGCTGAAGTCTAGCTTTCAGAATCTTAAGTATAAACTTGCTGGCATTGAAATGAGTGAAATTGTTTGAACATTCTTTAGCATTGCCCTTCTTTAATATTGGGGCATAAACTGATCTTTTCCAATTTAGTGGCCACTGTTGAGTTGTCAAAATTTGATGGTATATTGACTCCAGTACTTTAACAGCATCACCTTTTAGGATTTTAAATAGCTCAGATGGAATTCCATCACCTCCACTAGCCTTATTGCTAGCAATGCTTCTTAAGGTCCACTTGGCTTCATTCTCCAGGATGTATGGCTCTAGATCAATAACCACACCACTATGGTTACTGATGAAGTTAAACTCTTTCATGTGTAGTCCTCTGGGTATTATTGTCACCTCTTCTTAATCTCTTTTGCTTCTCTTATGTTTCTACCAGTTTTTGTCTTTTATCATGCCCATTTTTGCATGAAACTTTCTATTGATATCTCTAATTTTTTTGAAGAGATCTCTTTTCTTTCCCATTCTATTGTTTTCTTCTACTTCTTTGCATTGCTCATTTAAGGAAACTTTATTTTCTCTCCTTGCTGTTCTCTGGAATTTTACATTCAGTTGGGTATATCTTTCCCTTTCCCCTTTACCTTTTGCTTGCTTTCTTTCCTCAGTTATTTGTAAAGACTCATCAGACAGCCATTTTGTTTTCTTGGTTTTTTTTTCCCTTTGGGATGCCTTTTTATTGCTGTCTCTTGCACAGTATTGCAAACCTCTGTCCATAGTATCTACCAGCTCTAATTCTTTACTCCCATTTCATATTCATAAGGAATATTAGTGATGGCATGATGGTTTTCCCTGCTTTCTATATGGTATAATGATTTTCCCTGCTTTCTTCAATTTAAACCTGAATCTTGTAATAATAAGCTCATGATTTGAGTCACAGTCAGCTCGAGGTTTTGTTTTAATCAACTGTATGGAGCTTTTCCACCTTTGGCTATGTAAGTAATCTGGTTTCTATACTGACCATCTGGTGATCTCCATATGTAGAGTCACCTTTTGGGTTTTATTTCTAGAAGATGTTGTAGGTCTTCCTACAACTGATCAACTTTGGCCTCTTTGTAATCAGTGGTTGGAGTATAGGCTTGTATTATGATATTGAATGGTTTGCTTTAGATCCAAAAAGATATCATTTTGTCATTTTTGAGATTATACTCTAGTACTGCTTTTCTCACCCTTTTATTGACTATGAGGGCTATTCCATTTCTTCTAAGGAATTCTTGCCCATAGTAGAAGATGTAATGATCATCTGAAGTAAATTCACCCATTCCCATTCAGTTAAGTTTACTGACACCCAAGATGTTGATGTTTGATTTTTCCATCTCCTATTTGACCATACCCAGCTTACTTTGGTTCATAGTTCTTAAATTCCATGTTCCTATGTAATATTCATCTTTATAACATCAGATTTTGCTTTTGATAACAGGTGCATCCAGAGCTGAGCTTCTTTTTGGCTTTGGTCCATCTGCTTCATTAGTACTGGAACTACTTGTAGTTGTCCTCTACTTTCCCCAGTAGCATATTGGAAACCTTCCAAGCTGAGGGGCTCATCTTCTGATGTCATCTCTTTTATCACTTTAATACTGTCCATGGGGTTTTCTTGGCAAAGATACTGGAGTGGTTTGCAATTTCCTTCTTTTGTGGATCACCTTTTGTCAGAACTTGCTACTATGACCTGTCCATCTTGGGTAAGTGTGCATGGCATAGCTCATTAGTTTCATTGAGCAATTCAAGCCTTTCTGTCACGAGAAGGCAATGATCCAAGAGGGTGATTCAGTTGTATCCGACTCTTTGTGACCCCATTTTGGGGTTTTCTTGGCAAAGGTACTGGAGTAGTTTGCCATTTCTGTTTCCAGCTCATCTTACTGATGAGGCGCTAAGGTAAACAGTGTTAAGTGACTTGCCCAGTCACACAGCTAGTAAATGTCTGAGGTCAAATTTGAACTCATATAAATGAATCTTCTTGATTCTAAGCCCAGTGCTCCATCCACTACACCACTGAGCTGCCAGCCTAAGTGCATTACCTCTCCTCAAATGTGTGCTTACAACATCTCCAACAAAGACATGTCTTTGAGTGTCAAGACAAATAAAATGAAGAAAAATGCTAAATATATAGTTTTGAGTAATAAGTTCATTAGAAGTTATAATTAAGGAATAAAATCAAGAACTCTCATAGTTATGGTTTTGAAGCAATATGAATATATTATATGGTCCCCTCACAGGGTTTGGAATGGAGGTGGGTTAAAAACGCTTGGTACATCTTTTTGCTCATTTTGTCCTTCATGTATGATTGTCACTAATTTTCTCTTTGTTTCCTGGCACTGTGGCAACTTTTCCATCTGTCATTTGCTTGCCACCTCTGTGCCTCTGACTCGTCTATACCATCACCTCCAGGAAATGAATATTTTGCTTTCACTTTCACACCTAAGGAGAAAAATCTTCATATGGAAAAGGACAAAGCAAAAATGGCTAATAGGGAATCAAAACCCAAGACAAATAGGAAGATAGTAACAGAACACCTAATTGTCCTTGAAGACTCCTGCCAAACTCCATCCCACGGTACTGAAAGAAAGGTTAGGTATGTTTGCTAAGCTACCATCAATTGCTTTTTCAAATACTTTAGAGAGTAGGAGAGCTACTTCAATACTAGAATAAAGCAAATGTTCTCCCTATTTCCAAAAAAGAAAGGAGAGTGGGACCTACAAATGATAGACCAAGAAACTTTGGAACCTTGGAAATGTCAATGATGTATTATTAAAGGAATTGTTAGTGAACACCTAGAAAAGAAATCAATGATCACAAAAAGGTAGCATTGCTTTATTAAAAACAGGCTATGTTCAGTCAATAGAGCACCGGTCCTGGAGTCAGGAGTACCTGAGTTCAAATCCGACCTCAGACACTTAACACTTACTAGCTGTGTGACCCTGGGCAAGTCACTTAAACCCAATTGCCTCACTAAAATTAAAAAAAAAAAAACAGGCTATGTTATACTAAGAACACTTTTAAAAATAGTCACTATACGATATATCAGGAGAATAGTGATTCAGTTTATCTAGATTTTTGAAAAACATTTTTATAAAGTCTCATATTCTTGTGGGCAAGATTGAGAGATGTATGCTAGTTGGTAGTACAATTCTGTGGATTTAAAACCAGAAAAATGATTGGATGCAAAGAGTTGTCCATAATAGTTTGATTTCACTTTGGAAGGATCTGTGTCTACAGGAGAGATTCCTCAAGGTTCTGGGTTTGTTAAACATTGTTATCAATGACATGTATGTAGCTGTAGGTGGTGTGAGAAAATAATAGGTTTTGGGATGCCCAGAGGCCCTCTACAGGGGATAATATTAAGATTGATTGGATTGATTTTACTGATTAACTCACTTAAAGTTGACTTGATTGAAACCACACTGACCTGAGAGCCTGGCCCTCAGGGGGTGTGTTTTCAAAACTCTGACCTCAGCACATTCTGCTCATGGACCACCCTCAAGTCCAGTAAACCAGTAGACTTGAATGATGATAGCCAATTCTCTTTGAGCAGTGTGGAAGGGCCACCTCTCCTCCGGACCCAGAGGAAGCTTCTACTCTCAGGTAGGCTCTTGGATGCACTTGTGGAGGGGTACTTGGAGGAAGAAGCAGGACAGGCTGAGATCTAGGCTAGATAGGCCTTTCTTAACTTTCTGAGCCAAATGTTCTCTCTTTACTAATATTTGGTATGCTTTAATAAATGCTTAATGACCCCAAACTGGTATAGCACTATATTAGGAACCCCAGTTAATTTTCCCCAAACTTGGGACAGAAATAAGGCGACCACATATTATTTTAAATGTCATAGTGGTAAGCTATTTTTTCAGATGATACAAAGCTAGGAGGGAAAGCTAACACACTGCATGACAGCATCAGGATTTGACAGTCTGGGACCAGACCATGTATCATAAAATGAAATTTAATAGAGATGCATCTCTTAGCAGAGAGGACTTGGACAAGAGTTGAAGAAAAAGATATATACAAATACATATACATATATACATACATTCATACGTGTGTGTATATATATATGTATATATATGTGTGTGTGTATATATATATATATATATATATATATATATATATATATATATATATATATATACACATATATTCAGATATAGTAAGTGCTGATTTGTTTTATTTGTTACAAGAGAATACTTCTTTTGGGAGAAAGAGGAGTTGGAGGGAGGTACCAGGAGTGGAAAAAGAGGAGGAGAAGAGTGTCAATGAAACATGAAATGCATTGCAGTTATTTTAGTCATGTCTGACTCTTTGTGACCCTATTTGGGGTTTTCTTGGAAAAGATATTAGAGTGCTTTGCCATTTCTTTCTCCAGCTCATTTTACAGCTGAGGAACTGAGGCAGACAGGGTTAAGTGACTTGCCTGGAGTGACATATCTAGTAAGGGTCTGAGGTCAGATTTGAGCTCAGGAAGACGAGTCTTACTGACTCCAGGCCTGGCACATCAAAAGCACTAAATAAATGATTGTTGATCGATTACTTGACATAAAGAGGGCAGTTTTGTTGCTCCCTTTTAAATTTTATTATATATTAAAAAAAATAATAGCCAACATGAAAACCATGGAATAATAAATATAACAATAACAATAATAACATAATATGGCATTTCAAGCTTTGCAAAGTAGTTTCCATACATTAATTTCATCCTCATGAGTATTCTGTGATATATATATATATATATATATATACACACACACATATATATGTATGTATGTGTATATGTATATACACACACACACATACTTATTATCCCCATTTGCCAAATGAGGAAATTGAGACACAGAAGCTCTGTAACTGGTCCAAGGTCACAAAGATAGTAAGTTTCAGGGGAAGTATTCAGACTTGGATTTTCCTGATTCCAACCAAGTCCCACACTCTATCCATCGTGCCACCTAGCTACCTCACATAGGTCATCATTTCATAAACAATCATCTTTACTATTCTTTATTAAAATGCTTGTGTTTCTCAGGTTAATCATTTCTAAAAGAAAAAATAAGTATAAAAAAAGCATTACATGTGGGTTTAAGATATTGTCTTCATAGCTACAAAATGGGGGAAGTTTTGCTAGAAAACATAAGGAAAAGATCTGAAGACTATAGAAAGAGTGAATTTAATGTTTGACAGGTGGGATATGGCAACCCAAAAAAGCTAGCAGGATATTAAGTTGTATTAATAAAGACTTAGTTTCAAGGACTGGAAAAGTAATAGTCCTGGCATATTCTGTCCATTAGGTCAGGCCATATCTTGTGTATTATATTTCTTTCTGGGCACCATCTTTTGGGAACACATGAACAGTATAGAAAGTGACTAAGAAGGGTGACCAGGAGGAAGAGTACACTGAAGCCCATGCCACAGGAAGCTCAGTGGAAGAACTGGGAGCTTTTGTCTGGAGAAGATTCATGGGGGGCACAAGATGCTTACCTTCAAATATCTGGAGGGTTGTGTTATGTATGAGGGACTAGACTTGCTCTTTTTTGGTCCCAAGGGGCTGAACTGGGGAGAATATGTAGAAATTGTAGAGAGATGGATTTCAGTACAATTAGAAAAAAAAATCTTCCTAAGAATTAAAGCTCTCCTGGGATGGAAGGGACCACTTTAGGAAACAGTGAGTTTCTCCTCACCAGATGTCTTCAAATAAAGACAGGATAACCACCAGTCAGGCAGGTTATATATGACTCAGGGATAGGCTAGGATAAGTTAACCCCCCCCCCCAAGGGCTCCTTTCAATTCTGACATTCTGGTGTGATTTTGATCCAGGAGTTGGGCTGTTTAAAACAAAGAGGGAAAATTCCCACCTTGGAGGTTAAGATTTATGAAGACTCAAGACCTTATGAAAAATTTTGAAGCAGTTTAGTTTTAGACCCCAGTCTTCAGGATCAATAAGGTTCCAAAAGGTGACTCTTTTTTTCACTCCCAGTTTTGGGGCTTTTCCCAATTTTCAGAGGTGATTTCCTTTTAACATTTACATAGGTCTATATATTTGCAAAAGGGAAGGTAGTACTGAACTCTGTAGATTCTGTACCCTGTAGGCATTTCTAAAGGTTAAATATAATCCTGAAAACTATGGAAGGAGGAGGGAAATTTTTTCTCTAGTAAAAATGCCTTCTTTTCATTTGAATATGAGTTTTCATCTAAAAATGCCTAAAATATTAAAAATACATTTTAGTATTTTAATTAAATAAAAGGATCAGACTGTCTTGGACTAGAAACTTTCACTGAGCATTGTCAATATAGTCTTCCACATCAACTAATGTAGAAAGCTGAAATTTAAACTACAATGCCCCAGATTTTATTAACCAAGGAAAAATTGGCTTTAACTGCTTCATCTAAAAGAGGAGTGATGCTTAAATGTTGCCTAATTTTATCTGAAGAGAAGGAAACATATTGCAGTATAAAGAATATTGTACTCAAGCCAGGAGATTATGGTTCAAATTCTAACTCTGTTAATAACCAGCTATTTGGCACAGTTAAGCCACTGGAACTTAACTGGGCTACAATTAACTTATGAATAAAATGGGAAAGTTGAACTGAACCAAAATCAATTTGATTTCAGTTGATTTGATTTGATTCAGTTGATTTGAGTTCATTTGATTCAATTTCAAATCAGGATGCTTGCAGCATCTTCAATTATTTTTTTTCAGGGTTATGGGGGTTAAGTGGCTTGCCCAGGGTCACACAGCTAGTAAGTGTCAAGTGTCTGAGGAAGGATTTGAACTCAGGTACTCCTGAATCCAGGAGGGCTGGTGCTTTATCCACTGCCCCACCTAGCTGCCCCCTATCTTCAAGTATCTTAAACAGTTCACTGTCCTTTGTTCAGCCAGTGTAGGCATGTATACATTTATGTATGTATATGTGTAATGTGTCCTACCATGTCATATTGTGTCATGTTATATTACATTATAATATAGCATAATGTTATATTATATCATAGTGTTTTATATTACATTATACTCTGTCATGTTATTATATCATTACAACATCTATATATCATGTCATTTCACATCATATCAAGTCATATTTTAATAACACAATGAAATATATATGTATGTTATATGTGTACACTATGCATGTATATATGTACACATGCACATATGCTTATACATACATACACATATATATGGAGAGACATGCACACACATAAACATATCTCAGAGATCCTACTAGGGACAATAAAGGAGACTTTTAGGATGAAAAAAACCCCTCAGAAACCAAGAAAAATATTTAAATATGAAAAACCAACAGGTGAATGAGAGAGGCACAATGATCAGAGAGAAACAGTATGACAAGTCCCTAAATGACTTTGGGACTTAGATGCTTGCTGCTTGAAAGGTCTCCACTGTGTCATTGTGTATTCATTCTCTGTAACAACAAGTTCTGCATTTGCTTTTATGGTTTCAAGCAAAATGAATTGGATGAACATGGATGGGTAGCTCTTCATTTAAAAAAAAATTACCTTGCTCCACAGCACTTCTGTATCAAATGTTGGCTTAAATCCAAATTCCTGGTTGGTAAAGATTATTGCAAAATGATGCTTTTGAGATTCTCCAAGGCCTAAAGCCATAAGCTAACATTGTTGTGAACAATAAACTCTCTGCCCCTGTGGCATGAAGAGTTTATTCAGCAAGGAATTCAGAACCCTTCACCGATGGGGTTTTTTAAAAGAACACATTTATAGAGTTATGTTTGTGAGTCATATTGAAAGCTATCATTTATTGAAGTGAGAGAAAAATGATTTTTGTCCATTTGTATTTATTGCTAATTCATTATGCAACTTCCGAGATAATTATTTTTCTTGGAGAAGTGTGGATATAAAAGGCAATCCCCATTAAAAGCTGCACTTTATTTGTGAGACAAACTGATAGCTATAGATAACTCGTTCTGTTTCCCAGATGCTGGTGCCATTTTTTTTTTAAAAGGCTAAACCTGTTATTAAAAATACTTCCCCTTCATAGACCTCACACAATGATTCTTTTCATTCCTTTGCATTGGGAAATCTTTATTCTTCTAGCAGAGGAGAGAAAAATCTTCCTTTCTCCTCCATCCCAACTTTTTGGCTCACACCAGCTCCTCATCTGGTTCAAGAGTGTAGGTTTTGAAATGAGAGGATCTGTGTTCAAATCCTGGCTCTACTATTTAAACCACTTTCATGACTTTATGCTAGTTACTTAACCCTTCCAAGCCTCAGTCTGTCTTTTGAGGTGATTTGACAATATATTTTCTAAGGTTTTCCAGTTCTGAATATGATTTAGAGAGAAATACTTAAAGAAGTGGCATTGTGATTGGTTGGGGGATTCCTGAATCATGTATATTTTCCTCCCATGATCCTTATCCACATCAACCATCTAATATACATTTTTCTGTGAGCTGGGCAAATGAATGGGAATATATGGCTATATGTAGAACCACTGAATGTAGGAAGGAAAGATAACTCCCTGTCATTCAAGTAAGCCAGTAGAGCACAACCCATTGTGGGTTTAGGGGTATGCATTCACCATTCCAGGGCTTGTATAGTAATAGGACACAGGTTGTCAGGAAAGTCTAAGACAAGCTAGATAGGAGGGTATGAGGAGGACACCCCAAGTCACAGGAGGTAGAAGTAAAATCCAGAAAAGTCAGTAAAATCCAGGGGAATCAGTCAGGTAACACAAGGCCTAGCAGGTAAAGTCTAGTCTTCACTAAATTAGGCAGTAGGTACTGAGAACCTGGGCTGTGAAACTGGGGAACAAAGGCTCACAAATCCAACCAAAGGTCAGGGCAACCAGCAGTTTGAGTAAAAGATATAGAATGTCTGCAGTAAGAATGCCGCTTGATAAAGGGTCTGGGGACTTCTGAGACAGAGGCTCCTTGCCCACCACTTTACCAGGGCTACAACTAGTCTTAGAGAGCAGGCTGTGGGTTGGCCTGCACCCAGAGGTTAGCTCACCTCTTTGGAATGAAGTAAAAAGGAAGAGGGCTGCAGGCTATTTCTTGACAATGAGATCTAGCAACTATCCCAAGACTCAGGCTTTGCTTCTTTGTTTTTTAAAAAATGTATCAACTCTTTCCTGACCATTAACATTGGGGTATAGTGCTATTCACCAATTAATTTCAGGTCTATTCAACTCCAAGGAATTATCCATCCAAAGGGCTCATGAATGCCACAAAATGCTGCTCCCTCATACAAGAGCTTATGAGAACTAAGAGAGATTTGTGATCACAACCCAGAAAGGGGTGACTTTTGTATTCACTTTGGAAGCTACAGGTCCACACCCCGTCCATGGACACTGGAGGCATGTAGTTCAGGGGTCTTGACTGCAAGAGGTGAAGACCTCCATGGTGCTGACACGGTACTTACCTGCCTAAGGCCTCAGTCTGTACTATCTTCATCTGGGCTTCAGTCTGGGCACTTCAGTAGAAGTTGCTTCACGGAGAAACACTTACGTACAAGAAAATGAACCTTGATGGAATAGAATGGAAATGCCTGAGTCCTGCATGAAGAAACTCCGCTGCAGAGCCACCCAGGCACTGATTGCTATTTCTATCAGCTTTGTTACTTACTGGCGTCTTGTTCTGGAACTCCGTATCATCACAGAGAGAGGCTTTTGGCAATTTCATTGTCCATGACAAAACCCATTGGGACCGTGTCCCTGTAGAGTCTTATACCAACCAATTAACAAACATTTATTAAGCACTTACTATGTTCCTGGCACTGTGCTAAGCACTGGTCATACAAAGAAAAAGTGAAAACACCCTGGTGCAAGCAGCGATGGCAATAATCATTTATAAAGTAACTGCTATTTGCCAGGCATGGTGCTAAGCACTTTATAGCTATTATCTTGTTTCATCATCAGAAGTAGGTAGGCACTATTATTATCCCCATCAGATAGTTGAAGAAACTGAGGGAAATAGAGTTTAAGTGACTTGCCCAGGATGACATCTCTAGTATCTAAACTGAGATTTGAACTGAGGGTTGGGGTTTTTTTTTTTTTTTGATTTTTGATTCTAGGCCCAGTGCTCTATTCACTGTGCCACCTAGCTGCCTAGTGATCAAATAGAAATGGAAATGAAATGAATGTTCACAGTTACATATGAAGTTTGCCCCCTTAAAGTCCATATGAGGAATCGCCAAAAAAA
Organism: Dromiciops gliroides; assembly: GCF_019393635.1. NCBI lineage: Eukaryota > Metazoa > Chordata > Mammalia > Microbiotheria > Microbiotheriidae > Dromiciops > Dromiciops gliroides. The sequence goes on from NC_057863.1 coordinate 575,542,856, forward strand.
GTCCTCACTATTGTAGTGTTCTCTCTCTCTCTCTCTCTCTCTCTCTCTCTCTCTCTCTCTCTCTCTTTCTCTCTCTCTCCCCCCCTCCCTCTCTGTCTCTCTCCCCTTAGTAGTTAATAGAATCTGCTGAATGACCTTGCATGATACCCACATTTCATGAGAATTAAAATGAATTTTGTTCTACTTTTTCTCCGTCCCTCTCTCCCTCCTTTGCATGCTCCCTCCATCTTGCTCTTCCTCCCCCTCCCCCGTCTCTCTCTGTGTGTCTCTGTCTCTTTGTCTCTCTCGGTCTCTGTCTTAATCTCTGTCCCTCTCTGTTTCTGTCTCTCTGTCTGTCTCTGTCTCCCCCTCTCTCAGTAATATCTCTAATAAATTCACAGAACTGGAAGCCACACCAACCCAATAGACACAGATGCTCCTTTTCTCCCAACAAATGCTGGGAATACCAGTACATAGTTAACCCTATCAAAACAGATACACTGTCTATTCTCTGCACCCACAATTTTACAATCAACCCAGCTCCAGGGGTATTCACCATGCAGTGTTTATTCCTCCCTAGGAACAGAAACACCCAAACTGGAGAAATTCCTAAACTGTAAAATAAAAAGCAATTGACTGAACTCTCTTCCTTTCCTCTTCCTTTCCTACTGTGTCACTAGTGGTATTTGTTTAAAAAAGAGAGCAGGAACTATAGTTTATTGGTCTTCGATGCCATAAAGGACTGGAGCCTGCTCCCACTCATTGCCCACCTCCTGGACCAGATGAGGCAAGCCACAATTTCTTCCTAATTCTCAGGGAAAGACAGTAAACAAACAGCATGGAGAAGAATGCATGTTTGTGTACCTTTCTCCAATAGGTCCTTGCCACTTGAGTCATAAAAGTTTTTGTGAACACATGCTGTTTTTGATTGAATAAAGCAGAACAGGAGACAGGCAAATGGACATACAGATAGACAGGAAGATAGATCAGTTTGAATTTATGTAGAATGAGAATGAAAAGTGTGGTCCAATGTTGAATTCTGGGTTTGAGGAATTCTTTTTTTTTTTTTTTGGTGGGGCACCGAGGGTTAAGTGACTTACCCAGGGTCACACAGCTAGTAAGTGTCAAGTGTCTGAGGCCGTATTTGAACTCAGGTCCTCCTGAATCCAGGGCCAGTGTTTTATCTACTACACCATCTAGCTGCCCCCGGAAATTCTTAAATGCTCCATCTGATTGTTGATATTAACCAAGGGAAAAAAAAAGGAAATGTATGTTCAGTAAAGGTGTTTACTTCTCTACTGGAGGATGTCCAGCATGGATTTAAAATGCAAAGATATTCATTGTAGATAGTAATATTCCCCATGTTCTTCTATTTGTGGGTGGCATTATTCTGATAGCATTAACTCAAGAACATAATGGTGCTTCCTTATGTGAAATTCATAATCACTCAAAGGAGTTCAAGGTTAAGTTTCCACACAGGGAATCTCAAATGGATGAAGAATACCCATTGTCCAGAACATGATATGCAGATGGATAAAAAACATTATACACACATGCTTGTGCATGTATATGTGCATACATATAAGTATGTATATATACATAAATATATGTGTGTAAATATACATATATTATGTATACACACTCACACACACACACACACACATATATATATATATATATATATATATATATATATATATATATATATATATATATATGTGTATATATGTAAAATTTGTTGTTCAGTTGTTTTAGTTATGTCCAACTTTTTGTGACCCCATTTGGGATTTTCTTGGCAAAGATACCGAAGTGGTTTGCCATTTTCTTCTCCAGATCTTTTTTTCTTTCTTTTTTTTGTGTGTGTGTGTGAGACAATTGGGGTTAAGTGACTTGCCCAGGGTCACACAGCTAGTAAGTGTCAAGTGTCTGAGGCCAGATTTGAACTCAGGTCCTCCCAAATCCAGGGCTGGTGTTCTATCCACTGTGCCACCTACCTGCACCTCCAGCTCATTTTCAGATGAGGAAACTGAGACAAGCAGGGTTAAGTGACTTGCCCAGGGTCATACAGCTAATAAATATCTGAAGCCAGATTTTACTCCAGGCCAACCTTGGACAGATATTGCAGTTGGACAATGAACTAGGCCATAATTGAAAATGTGAACTGGAATGGTTTGGGAAATCATACAGTGTTTTTAATCATCTCAAACTTCGAAAGTGATATCAAGGGCAATGGAGAAATCTGTGGTAGGCATGAGTAGGCCACAACACATTACCAATAAAGAACTACATAGTAGAAACAGAGGTAAAAGACATCATCCAAGATGTATTACTGAGAAAGGAGAGGTACCGTTCATAAAGCAAAAGTAAGGACTACTTTTGCCTGCTTGGGTGGCCTCCACATTCCACTGGTGTCTATGTAATATCACAAGATCTAGAGGAAGGCCTCCAATAGATTGAGTGGACCCCCCTGTGAAGGATTTATGGGGAGAATACAGACAAGACTTAACAGAGCGAGAATGGATGAGTGGATTGCAACTATGCCATGGAGAGATGAGATCACAGATCTACCAGACCCAAAGCCCGAAAGTTTCTTCCTGTTCATTTTGGTTAATCTTTCTAACCTGTTGACATAATTTCAGATTCTGATATCAGCCTTCCCTGTTTTATTTTTATTTATTTATTTTTTATTTTTTGTGGGGCAATGAGGGTTAAGTGACTTGCCCAGGGTCACACAGCTAGTAAGTGTCAAGTGTCTAATGTCGGATTTGAACTCAGGTCCTCCTGAATCCAAGGCCAGTGCTTTATCCAATGCGCAACCTAGTTGCTCCAAGCCTTCACTGTTTTGGTGATCCCTTTTGTCATCTGCAAGTTTGAAAAGTGCTTCCTCGATTTCATCCCAGTCACTGACGAAAATGTTGAATATCACAAGGCCAAGGAAAGAATGGGCACTCCACTAGAAAACATCACAGTAGGTGATATTGTGGTAAAAAACAGCATACTACTAAAACGGCTTTTGAAGGACTGCCCTTTTGGGGAGGAGACCTTGAAGAACAGCCATGTGCCTGCTGCTACCCGGAGACCGTGGCCAAGCATGCCATACTTCCAGGACGCCAAGTTAAAAGGGAGGGTAGAACAGAAGTTGGAGCTCGGTCTCGCACACTCTGGCTTCCGAGTTTAGCGGTGATGGCGAGTTCTGGTGATCGGCTTTGGTTCTCGTCCTGGCAGGCAGTTTTGGGATTCGGTGAGTTTTATAAAAGAATATAGACTAAGCTTAGATTTAAGATTATTTATTTGTATTTCTACTTTCCTATTTCCCTAATTGGTATCACCTGTTTGTTGTCTAAACAATAAAGGCTAATCCCTCACTGATTAAAATTTAGAGGCTTCTTTTCTTTGTGGTCTGGGAGATATATAAGGAAAAAAGTTAAAGGGGAAGTTTAATGTTCTTATAGTCAATTTTAAATCTCACATATCAAATAATTGATAACTACTTTTCATTCATTCAATAAAATCTAAATCTAACAATACAATCATCTATTCGATTATCTTTTACTCCTATCCATAAGGACAACATAAGACTTTGTCAAATACCTTGCTAAAATCCAGGTATACTAAATCTATGGCAAGAATAAGTCATAGATCTACTAATCTAGCAATCCTGCTATAAAAAAAACTGGTCTGAGGGCAGCTAGGTGGGGCAGTGGATAAAGCACCAGCCCTGGATTCAGGACACTTGACTAGTTGCATGACACTGGGCAAGTCACTTAACCCCATTGCCCCATAAAAACAAACAAACAAACAAACAAACCCAAAACTGGTCTGCTATGACTTATTCTCTCTCTTGCTATATCCATGCTGTGCCTTTTAATAATCACTACTGCACTTTCTAAATGTTCATAAAACCACTTTTTTTTCTTTTTATCCAAAGGTGCAACAGGGCTTATTTCACATTAGTATAATAACTGAACTTTTGTTTTGAAAAATAGGGAGTTCTCCTTAAACAATGATCTTCACACACTCAGGCCAGTCCAAGAGGAAATAAAAGGAAGTTAGTGCATCCAGGGGAGAGTTACCAATCAGGCATGAAGCTCAAAGGAAAGAGATGAGCATTGAATTGGGACTGATCAGCCAGTCATCAAGGATCAGTAAACACCTGACCCCCGGAACATGTGATTTTTGCTTAGCCAGGAGCCCTAAGTAGGCTGGGATGAGATGTACAACCTTCAGTTCTGGACCTAGAAGGCCCTTTGAGAACAGGAGGAACCTCAAGACCCTGTAAAAGGACAAATTAGAAGTACAAGGGGAAAACAAACAAACAAGCAGTTGCTTGCATGTTTTCTCCCCAGCTGAGTAGTCTTCCCATTATTCTCCCTCCATAAGTTCTGGGCATTGTAGGTTTATGATTTAAACACACACACACACACACACACACACACACACACATACACACACACGTGGTGGGGAAATAAAAGGAAAACTAGTGGGAGCATGAACAGGTGAGGTACCCCCAAAAGATGGGAATGGGATTTAAAGGCATGCCACCACCCTATCTTATAGTCAGATTGGAAACCCAAACTAGACTTTCCAGCTAGAGAGAAATTTTAGAATTTTTAGAATGTTTTAGAATTTTACCAGGAATCAAAGACAAGCTTCATAGACTATACCCAAACTAGACTGCATAGCTGGAGAAATTTTAGACTCATAATTTTTAGAATTTTTTTTAGAATTTTTAGAATGTTTTATAATTTTACCAGAAATCAAAGTCAAACTTGATAATCTTTAGTTTATAGACTTCACACTCTTCATTTTGTTTATACTCTACCCTTTTTGCCTCACCCTAATTCTGAAGCACTTTTTCTCTTCTCCAACATTTTAAAAAAAGAAATCAAAGACAATGACTCAGCAAACAAATCTAACAATTCTGCCACTATGCAAAATAGTATTCCATAATCATAATCCATAATTCCATGAGGGAGTCTTGTACATCCTTTTTTTAAACATATAATTGTCTTTTATTGTATACATTTTGAAGTAATTACCCAATTTCTTGTTTTACAGGAAACATTAATTATATTCAGTTTAACATATATGTTGTAAACCTGCCTTGCTCCCTAAATAAAAGAAATCATTTGAACAATTTGTCCAGGAGGCCACTTCATCTGACGTCCACCAAGGACATGCAGATGGATATGATAGACAGATTGCCCCCCACCTCGTCTGCACCTTCCTTGATCACCATTCCATATCCTTTCTTTAGTACCAGGTCAGCTGTACATTTCTTCCCAACAATCATTGTGTCCAAGAAGATTTTCATCATCCTCTTCTGCTACAAATATTTGGGTAATGGCTTTCTTAGGAATCTCCAAGAAATGAGTGGGGCTTGTGGGCAAACATCATGGAAAGCAAGACACCGGTCATCCTCAAAAATGATTTTGGCTGGGATTTCCTTGCAAATTATTTTCCCAAATATGGTGTCTCCTCCCGGTTGGGCAGTCTGAGCTTTGCTGATCTCATCTGCCATAGTGGCATCTCTCCTGGCCAGCCCCGCCGACTGCCACCTACAGCACCTGCGACTATTATGGTACTATCCTTAATAAAGACAAAGGCTTATAAAGTCTGGAGGGACCTTGGAGATTATCTCATTCAGTCACTTTTCATAGATCAGAAAACTGGGGAGCAGAGACATGGTTTGTTGTAGGTTACATAGGCAGTTGATGGCAGATCCAAGACTGGAATCCATGTCTCCTAAATGACAGCCTTATGCTCTATTGTACTGTGCTGCCCTTTTGGGATATGATGTAGTCTTAAATATCAGTTAAGGGTTGAAGCAGCTACACAAGGACATCCTCAGGCGTTTTCAACAAGGACTCCAAAGGACTCTCACATTTCTGCTTACTCAGCCAAAACAAATTCGTGGATGGATTGGTCTTCACTGACCTTGTAACAGATGCCTGGTAATGAGCTCAAGGGGTTGAATAACATGTTCCAAAACTGGTTTCCTTGCAGCACAAATGTCCTGACTGGGATCCTTATTTTTACATGGCACATGCTCAAGGGGATGATGGCACATAGAAAATGGGACAGCACAGTGCTATTGCTATTTGCACTGATAAGCAAGCTGCTGATGATACTGCCCTGAAAGCATCAATTAAGAGAAGTGAACATTAATATTATAGTGTAATTCATGTAGTAATGCACATTTCAGCTTTAATTAGCACCATAATTCTTAGTGTAACCAGAGACATTGGTGCCTCCTCTGTCTTTCTTTTTAGAACAAAAAAAAGGAGGATAGGAAAGCCACAGGATTCCAGATAATCAGAAATCTAACACCTTATCATTGTGTTCATGTAACATTCACTTCAATATTTCCTTAAATTCAGTATCCTTGAATTTTATCGAAATATTCCACAATAATTAGCATGATCTGTCATTAGATGCCATAGATGGTGTGTGTGTGTGTGTGTGTGTGTGTGTGTGTGGAGTGGGGGGGGATTCACGATTTCTGGATCAGTTAGAGAAGAGGTACATATTACACACTGGAGGCTAAACATGATTTATTTGTCATTTATCTGATGTATAATTTCCTTTGACACATTGCTTCTGTATCATGGATTTAATAATTGCACGTGCATGCTCATAGGCAGGGTATGCCCTGGCCAAGTTAGAGAGCATTTCTAAATCCTTCATTTCATACCTATTTAAAAAGGGTATGCTCTGCTCCAATTTTATCCATGATTTCCCTTCAATATTTCCCATGCTGGATAAAATATTCAATCACTTGTAGATTCTTATAACATTTGATCTGGCATCAGTGAGGGCCTGTAACAATGTTCACACCAGAAACAAGTAGTTTAGTGATCAGGAAGCATTTTAATGGATGCTTTCTTTCTCTGTTGGGGAGGAGGGAAGGTAGAACTAATGTTCAGTTATGGTTAGAATTCCTAATTTCATAATGCCGAAACTAAAATTAATTTGACTGGGTCATGTATAGTATCTAATTACTGAAATCCTAAGAGAAACATCTCATAGTCGGAAATAGTTTTGGACAGGTTAGTTCTTGATCTGGGTACTGATGAAATTTATTCTTTGATAATACTCAATCCCACTTTTTTTTTTCTGAAACATACCATACACTGCACACATTTTAATCTCTACAATTAAGTAGGACACAGGCATTATCATCCAATTTCACAGATCAGGATGTTGAGGCTTATAAACATTGGTCTTAATTTATATTACACTGTCACAGAGTGGAAATTCTCCCCATTAACTCACAGTGAAAAACTTTCAGGGAAGGAATGGGACTGATCTAAGTCAGTGTGTTTGAAAATGAATTAGTAGAAATGTCTGAGGGAGAGAACATTAGGTCCAAAGTCATTAATTAAGAGAAGAAATGAAGGTGCTGCTCATAGTCAGCAATCACAAGTAACCAAACCCAAGACTAGGAAGGAGGTAGAACATGGAGTTTGTAGCAGCAGTCCAAAGCCAGGAAAGAAACAATGGATTAAACACAATGTGCATCTGAGTGGCAGCTTTTGGTGAAGTGATAGTTTGATCCCCATAAGTCCTCTATTTGAGGTACTTAAAGAAAAGGAATTATAGACTTCCAGGGCAGAGCCAACATGGTGGAGGAAAGGCAGTGAGCTCTCAAACTCATGACACAGTTGCTCCAAAAAACATCCAAATAATGCCATAGGATAATGCCTGGAGCAGCAAAATCCACATAAGAATGTGCTGAGATCATTTTCCAAATAAGGATGGCTTGGAAGCTCAGAAGGAGGGAGATGCTGTGCTGAGACAGGGGAAGAGCCGAACTTCACAGTCAAGCTGACACAGATCCAGTCCCAGGAAGGTCTCACCAGAGAAAGAGACCCCCCCCCCCCAGAGCCTCTGAATCAGCTGCAGCACCAGTGTTATTTGGAACTAAGCTCACAGTCTGGTGAAAAGGCTGAGCCCTTGGCAGGGGGGAGATTACAGGGGTCTCTTCTGGTGCTGAGGTGGAACTTGGGTTTTTCACCCCCACTGGGAACCAGGAGGTAGGCTTGAGTAGCAGTGGCCCAGGTGGGGGAGGGGTACAGGCTCGTCAGATCTGACAACCACAAGACACAAAGTTGGTTGATTAGCAAGTTGGTCTGGGAGCATCTACAGACCAGGGAACAAGCCAGGAGAGTGAAGAACCTGTCGCTCCTTAAATCATACTACCTGGGACCCCTGAAGCTTGGGACAGTGCAGCCTGTAAACAGTGCCCCCACTTTAAGGAGCTAAAAGCCAAGTAAAAGAAAGGCAAGATGAGCAGACAGAGACAGGTGAGGACCATAGAAAGTTTCTTTAGTGACAAGGAAGATCATGGTGCACCCTCAGAGGAGGAGCCCAATTTCAGGGTCCCTATATCTAAAGCTTCCAAGAAGAATACAAATTGGTCTCAGGCCATAAAGGTACTCATAAGGACTTTGAAGATAAAGTTAAGTGAGGCAGAGGAAAAAATGGAAAGAGAAATGAGGGTGATACAAGAAAGACATAAGAAAAAAATCAACAGTTTGAAAAGCCAAATGGAAAAGCTTTCTGATGAAAATAGTTGCCTAAGAATTAGGATTGAACAAATGGAAGCTAGTGATTTTATGAGAAACCAAGACACAATAAAGCAAAACAAAATGAATAGAAAAATAGAGGGCAATGTGAAATATCTTCTTGGAAAAACTGCTGACCTGGAAAATAGAACTAGGAGAGAGAATTTGAAAATTATTGGTCTACCTGAAAACCATGATCAAGGAAAGAGCTTAGACATAATCTTGCAAGAAATTGTCAGGGAAAACTGTACTGATATTCTATAAGCAGAAGGTAAAATAGAAATTGAAAGAATCCACTGATCACCTCCTGAAAGAGATCCTAAAAGGAAAACTCCCAGGAATATTATACCCAAATTCCAGAGCTCCCAGATCAAGGAGAAAATATTGCAAGCTTCCAAAGAGAAAGAATTCAAGTGCTGTGGAGCCCCAGTCAGGATAGCCTATCCAGCAAAATTGAGTATAATCTTTCAGAGGAAAAAATAGGACTTCAATGAAAAAGAGGACTTTCAGATATTTGTGATGAAAAGACCTGAATTAAATAGAAAATTTGACTTGCAAATACAAGAACAATAAAAAATTGGAGTTAGGGGCACCTAGGTGGCGCAGTGGGTAGAGCACCAGGCCTGGATTCAGGAAGATGTGAGTTCAAATCTGGCCTGAGACCCTTGACACTTACTAGCTGTGTGACTCTGGGCAAGTCACTTAACCCCAATTGCCTCAAAAAAAAAATTCTTAAAAATTGGATTTAGGTGACATACCTGGGGTCATGCAGGGGGTGTCTGAGGCTGGGTTTTGGCTGGGGTGCCTCTGGGTCTAGGGTGGATGCTTTGTCCACTGTGTCACATAGCCACCCTATGATGACATCTTTAGGGTAAAATTGAGGGGTGGGAAGAATGCACTGGGGGTGGGGGAAGGGCAGAGGTAAAATGGGGGTGAAATCCCACATGAAAAAAACAGGAAAGGGCTTATGGAGTGGGGGAAGAGATGGGGGAGGAGCAGGGCAGTAAATGAACTGTACATTCATCAGAATAGGCTCAAAGACCTTAATCTCATCGGAGTTGGCTCAAGGAGGGATTAACACACACCCATTTAGGTGGAATAATCTATTTAATCTGGGCAGTAAATGAGCCTAACACTCATCAGAATTGACTCAAGGAGGGAATAACATACACACTCAAATGGGTGGAGTAATCTATCTAACCCTGCAGGAAAATAGAAGGGGAAGGGGATAAAGAGAGAGGGGCAAAAGAAGGAAGGGCAGATTGGGGGAGGGGACAGTCGGAAGCAAATATCTTTGGAAGAAGGATAAAGTGAAAGAAGATAGATAATAGAGTAAATATCATGGGGAAGGGAATAGTAGGATGGAGGGAAAGAGTTAACAATAGTAATTGTGAAAAAGAGAAGAGGGGGGGAAACTGTACAAAAATATTTATAGCAACTCTTTGTGGTGGCTAAGAATTGGGAATCAAGGGAATGTCCATCAGTTGAAGAATGAAGAAGCTGTGGTATATGATTGTAGTACAATGGTATTGTGCTATAGGAAATGACAAACAGTTTGATCCCAGAAAAACCTGGAAAGACTAATGAACATTGATGTATAGTGAAGTGAGCACAGCTGGGAGGACATTGTACATAGTGACAACAGTATTGTTCAATGAGGAATTGTGAATGACAACTATTCTCAGCAATACAATGATCCAAGACAATCCCAAGGGGCTAATGATGAAGCATACTATCCACCCCCATAGAAAGAACTGATAAAAAAAGAGCACTTGTGGATTGTATATAGATATAACCTATATCAGATTGGTTGCTGTATTGTGGAAGAGGAAGGAAAGGAAGGGAGGGAGAAAAAAAAAAGAATGATGTTGTACTGACCACATCCTTTTCTTCTCTTTTGTGGTCCCAGATGATTAGCTCCAAAACTGTTACATTAGCAATGATCGGCAAATGTTGATTGACAAATTGGAACCCAGATTAGTACCAAGGCTTCCTAAATCCCATGTCAGGGGTGTGAGAATTAGCTCCAGCTTCTTCTTCTGCTTATTTGTCTGCAAGGATATCTGATAAAACCCTGAAAGTAAATTAAACTCACATCTGTACTAACATAGGATGAGTTGGGTCCAAGGGGATTGATCCAAAGTCAAGAAGAACCAGAAAATGTGATCTTATTCAAAGTAATCCTGAGATTCTGAGGAACTTCTTGGGCTAACTCGGCAGTTTCATCTGGTTGGGGATATGGTGATACACACAATACCACCTGGGTGTGGGTGTTTAATACAAAATATGTGCAGATGGTCAAAGTGAATTTGGAGAAAGAAGTAAAATTTCAGATTATATATGCATACACACATATATATATACATATAGAGACACAAATCTCCAAAGGCTATTAACTTCTTTTGCTCAGTATTGTATTAATACAACATGCAATGTTTTATACTAGAAAATGTGGTTTAAAATTGGTTTTCTACTATGGCATATGATACAATGTGGTTAAATTTACAGTTGCTATAGGAATTGCCTTTCTGGAAATGCATCACTTTATATTCCAAAAGCACAGGGTGGGAGGAGGAGATAAGAATAAGATGAAAAGACTCAGAAGATGAAAGCAAGAAGTGAAGAGAGACTTAAGTGGATTAATCCATCTTTCATTCTGCAAGATACTGAGTGCACACAAAACTCAGGTCCAAAGCCACATTACATGCTGTGCATGAGGGTTGCAAAATACCTGATAATCCACTTGAATATTTCTAAATTTAACTTCTCATGTGAGGAATTTATATTTAAATAATGGAAACAGAATCATAGAATTTCTGAGCAGGAAATCACCTCTGAGTCTGACCAATATTTGGATAAGAATTCTTTCTCCACCACACTTCTCGGGGGTCATCTAGCTTTTGCCTTCAGTGAGGAAGAACCCACTTCCTCCTAAATTGGCCCATTTTACTTTGGGAGAGCTCTAATAATTTGGAAGCTTTTTATTATATCACATCTAAATTGGCTTCTTTGCAGCTTCTGTGCTTTGCTCCTAATTCTGTTCTCTAGCCTCAAGCAGAACAAATTTAATTCTTCCAAAGGATAAACCTTCAAGCATTTGAAGACAGCTAAAACATATAGGCTAAGTATTGTCTCTTCTGGGATATGCATCTCCAGTTCCTTCAATGATCCTAATAGGGCATGAACGCCATTATCCTGGTTGGAATTACTATCCTCTGGTTGTTCTCCAGCCTACCAATATCCAAACTAAAATGTGGCCCTCAAAACTAAACAAAGTTCAGAGGTAGTCTCTGATCGAGGCATAGTACCATAGGGCCATCACTTCCCAAGTTCCATAGCCTATCTCTCTTTTAATGTATTAATTTCTTGACAGCAAAAGTGTACTATTGACTCATATTTATCACTACTAAATATTTTAAAGATTATTTGCTATTTAGACACATCTCCCCTATTTTGTATCTGTGAAGTTGAATTTTCAAAACTATATGTGACTTTATATTTCCTCTTAGTGAAATTCAGCATCTTTGACTCATTCTATTGTTCCTGTAAAGATCTTTATCAATATTAACTCTGTCATCCAGTGTATTAAGTGGCTCCCAGAAGCTTTGCACCACCTTCAAATTTGGAAACCATCATATCCACCTGTATTTTTATCCAAGTAACTGATCAAAATGTTACACAGCATAAAGTTAAGCACAATCCCTGAGTCCTCCTTCTAAGTCAAGCCTGAACCATTAATGGTTTCTCTTTGTGTCTAACTATTTAATCAGTTCTAAATTAACCAAGCTCTTTCATCATCTAACCTTCATTTCTACATCTTCCTCTTCTTCCTCCTCCTCAAAGTCATGATCATGATGATCATAGCTAGCATTTACATAGCACTTTGAAGTTTTTAAAGCATTTTATAATTATCTCATTTTATCCTCACAATAACCCCCAAAAGTATGTGCTATTATTATCTCCATTTACTGATAAGGAAACTGAGGCAAACAGAGGATAAGTGACATGCTCATAGTCACACAACTAGGCTGGATTTCAACTCAGATCTTCATGAATTCAGGTTCAGCATGCTACCCACTTCATCACCTATCTGCCTCTAGGTATCATCTTGTCAATTATGAGAGACATAAATATTTAGCTAAAGTCTAGATAAACTATACCTGCAGCATTTCCCTAATCTATCAGTATAGGAACTATTTTTAAAAAGGAAATAAAAACTCACCTTGAATGACATGTTTTTGATGAATCTAGGATGGCAAGTTGTGATCAAAACTTGCTTTTAATGAAACATTCCTTTAATATTAAATTCTAAAATGTTGCCAACAAATTAAGCTAAGTTCATTGTCTTATAGTTTGAATATCTAATTGCCTTCTGTTTTTGATATCTTGTATAATATTTACCTTTTGCCAATTGTGTGTTGCCTCTCCATTTTTCTAAGATCTTTCAAAGATCATTTATAATGACTTAGCAATATCATCCATTAGTTCCTTTCATAAATTTATTGTTTATTTATTTAATAACATTCATTTTTAATAACTCTGAGTTCCAAATTCTCTCCCTCCATCCTGTCCCTTTCATATCCCTTAAGAAGTCAAGAATTGTGTATAAATTATACATGTGAAATCAGGCAAAACATTCCATATTAGCCATGTTGAAAAAATAACAACAAAGAAGAGCAAGAAAAACAAAGAAAATGAAAAAATATGCTCAGAGTTCATCAGTTGTCTCTGGAGGTAGATAGCATTTTTCATCATGAGTTCTTTGCAGCTGTCTTGAATCACTGCATTGATTAGAGTAACTAAGACATTCACAGTTGATCAGCATTACAATGTTGCTCTTATGGTATACAGTATTCTCTTGGTTCTATTCACACTGAATCAGTCCATCTAAGACTTTCCAGATTTTTCAGAAACCAACCTTTTCATCATTATTTATGGCACAATAGTATGCCATCAAAATCATATCCTACAGCTTATTCATCCATTCTCCATTTTATGGTGATACCCTCAATGTCAAATTCTTTGCTACCAAAAAAGAGAGCTGTTATTAAATATTTTTCTACACACATATGTATATAATTTTCTTTTTTCTTCGGTCTATTTGGTATATAGAAATAGTAGTGGCATTGTTGGATCAGTGGGTATACACAGTTTTAAGCCCCTTTGGGCATAATTCCAAACTGTTCTCCAGAATTGTTGGACCAGTTCACAACTCCAACAGTGCATTAGTATGGCTATTTTCCCACATTCCCAACAGCATTTATCATTTTCCTTTTCTGTCATGTAATATTTCTCTCATCAATGGTGATTTAGAGCACTTTTTCATAGGACTATCAATAACTTTGATTTCTTCTTCTGAAAACTGCCTATTTATATCCTTTGAACATCTATCAATTGAGGAGTTGCTCTTATTTTTAAAATGTTGAGTGTGAGTAGTTTATTTAAAAATTTTACATCATTATTCATTAAGTGAATTGCTCTATAGTTTTCTTTCTCTGTTTTGCTCACCCTGGTTTAGATATCAAAAACATATTTATGCCATAAAATGAATTTGGTAAAACTCCTTCTTGGGGCAGCTGGGTGGCACAGTGGATGAAGCACCAGTCCTGGTTTCAGGAGGACCTGAGTTCAAATCCAGCCTCAGACACTTGACACTTACTAGCTGTGTGACCCTGGGCAAGTCACTTAACCCTCATTGCCTTGCAAAACAAAACAAAACCCCCAAACCTCCTTTACTTCCTTTTTTTTTTCAAATAGTTTATATATTATTGGACATAGTTGTTCTTTAAATGTTTGGCAGAATTCACATGTGAATTCATTTGATGCTGAGGATTTTTTTCTAAGGAGATCATTTATGGCTTGTTCATACTCCTTTCTTTCCCATTCAATTTTCCCCAGAGGTCTACATATCTAATTTTTCTAAATTTCTATTCATCTCTCTAACTTCTTTCTTAATTTTTAATGTTTAGACTCATCTAATTCTGAGAGGGGAAGTTAATTCCCCCACGAATATACTGTAGGGTCCAAATTTATTAGGGGAGAGTTAATTGGGTGACTCATTGTAATATTGGGGTTCAGAAAATAATGAGAGACCCCTAGGTCCAAAGTTTCCTCCCTTCCAAACTGCCTTTTTAGTTACTTCTGCCAGGCTAATAAGAAAGGAGATTAATAGCCTCTTTTCCACAAACAAACCGGGTTTTATTAATGGGAACAAAATTTACAACAAAGGTGAAGTTAATAAAGCCAGGGACAAGGAAATAGGAGAAGAGAAAAACAGATAAGCTCCATGGCTTTAGCAAAGACTGACTCAAACCCCAAACTTGCTTCCAATTCAGCTAGCTTGAAGAGCTGGCCTTGCTTCTAATAACTCACCACCTGGGGTCCGTAGTTTCAATGAGAGTCAGCTGTGCAGCTCCTCTCCAGTCCACTCTCAAAGCTCACCCAAAAGAAAAGAACCCCTCAGCACAAGCATTCCCCTTTTTACCTTTTTTTCTCTCCCTCCCCCAAAGGGGAGGTCCTACAAGCTGGATGTCTGAGAGTGGTCCCCTAGTGACATCAGTAGTACACTAACACATCACTCAGGGCAGGCCAAGTGTGGTCTATATCTAATCATCCCCACGTAGGTACTTAGTTGGTTTCTCATTCTCACCCAATTCAAACAATACTAAATCAATCAGGTGGGGCCCCTGGGCATCTGCCAAATTCAATTATTTTATCACAATACTTTTACTGTCTATTTACTCCTATAACTCATTTACTTTTCCTTTAAGAATTTGGATGCTGTGCCATTTGGTGTATATATGTTTAGTATTGATTAATATCAATACTTCATAGTTTTTGATACTTTTTTTAGCAAAATGTGGTTTCCCTAATTCTCTCCTTTAATTGGGTCTATTTTTGCTTTCACTTTCTCTGAGATCATGATTGCCACCCATGGGTTGTTGTTTTTTAATTCAGCTGAAGCATAATAAAGTCTTCTCCAGCCCTTTATATACACAAACTGTGTATCTTTCTGTTTCAAATGTTTCTTAAAATGATATATTGCTGCATTTTTGTTTCTAATCCATTCTGCTAACTTCAATTTTATTGGTGAATTCATCCCATTAACATTCACAGTGATGATTACTAACTATATTTCCCTCCATCCTATTTTCTTCTATTTCTCTTTCTCTTTCATTTTATCCTCTCCTTCCTCAAAAGTCCATTTGTTTCTGACTATTGTCTCCCTTAGTTGACCCTCTCTCTTATCACTCTCCCCATTCTCTTTTCCCTTTTCCCTCCTTCTTCCATATTGGATAAGATCATATTGAGTAAGATAGATTTCTATGCCCAAGTGAGTATACTTACACACACACACACACACACACACACACACACACACATTTTTTGGTGAGGCAATTTGGGTTAAGTGACTTGCCCACGGTCACACAGCTAGTAATTATTAAGTGTCTAAGGCTGCATTTGAACTCAGGTCCTCCTGACTCCAGGGCCAGTGCTCTATCCACTGTGTCACCTAGCTGTCCCATCTCCTTCTTTAAAACAGTTCAGATGAAAATGAGGTTCAAGCATTGCCCCCCAATTTCACTCATCACTGTAAAGCTCTTCTTTGCACACCTCTTTTGTGTAAGATAATCTTCCACATTTTCCTCTCTTCCCCCTTCTCCCAGTGCATACTTCTTTCTCATCCCTCCATTTTTTTCAGATCATCTTAACATCTTAACATCACACCCATGCCTACTGCCTATGTAGACTCCTTTTGACTGCCCTAATAATGAAAAAGTTCTTAGAAGTTACACATATTATCTTCCTGTATAAAAAATAAACAGTTTAACCTTATTAAATCTCTTATGATTTCTATTTAATGTTTACCTTTTTATTCTTTTCTTGAATCTTGTCTTTGAATATCAAATTTTCTATTTAGGTCTCATTTTTTCATCAGGATTTCTTACAATTCTTCTATTTCTTAAAATATACATTTTTTCCTTTAAAGGATTATACTCACTTTTGTTAGGTAGGTTATTCTTGTTTGTAAGCCTAGCTTCTTTGCCTTCTTGAATATCATATTCCAAGCCCATCCATTCCTCATTTTCTGTTTCAGCAACCAGTTCCTCAATTTGGCCAAAAGTAGCACCAGAATGGAATTCACCCCTCTGGACTTTTCCACTTTTTGAATGATGAAATTATTATTAGTGCACAATGTGAAATTATTTATTGTTCTGCTTTTGGCAGAGAGAACATTCCAGATTTGAGATTTAAAATTGGATATTAGATCATAAATCTCCCTTCTTTAACCTTTCCCTTAATTTATCTCCCAGACTAGTAAATGGAAGAAGCTTCTGGTTTTCTAGTTAGAGCTTTTATTGTATGGTATTCACAAGGTGATGTTGATTAGAAGGATAGGAAAGTAGAAACACAATACAAATCATCTTAAGTCTAAGCTTAGTCTATATTCCGTATAAAACTCACCAAAAGCTGAAGGCTACCTTTGGGGAGAGAGAGACTGTGTCAAGCGTGTGCTGCTGCTAACCGCGAGCCGGGCCCACTCGAACTCTCATCAGCATTAGCCTGTGCAGCGCAGTCAGGAGACCAGCAGAGCAGGAAAGAAAACTTCCACTTCCGTTCTCTCCTTGCCTTTTAAGCTCGCACCCCGGAAGTGGAGTGCTAGCAGGCAGTCTGACGTGCGAAGCAGGCGGACTGGCGTGTGTAGCTCATGCCATTGGTCTCCTCCCCGAAAGGGTGGTCCTTAAAAAAACAACAAAAACTGGTGTCTTTCAGTTATCCTAACTGACTGTTAAAAAACTTTCATATTTTTTTTACCACACAGAGGATGTCTGCATAATCAAAATCCCATGACATTGATATATCTTGTTTCTCTACTAGGATTGCAATTTTTCCTTCCAGACTCTTCATGATTCTTTCCTTTCAGTTGGTCTGTATTATATTCAGATGATTTCTTCATACAAATAAGTGTTAATATGCAAGGTTATTCCATCACTTATACCTTTCATTTATGCTATCTTTGAAAAAACAGCACCTTTCCATAATCATATTCTGATCATAGACATAAATCTTACCAAGTATCAGTGATACCTATGAGATCAAATGAGCCTCCTTGAATTATTGTTATCATGTTACTTGTTTATCCATTATAGTTCATTTGTGTATAGACATATAACAACAGGTTTTTTTATTGATTCCTTTCTTGGATTTTGTCTCCTGTGAACTTTTGGGCTTTTCTATTCTTTTTATTCTTTATCTACTGCAGATATTCTCATATGAAGGACATAAATGGTTTTCTCCCTGCCTTTTCTTTTCCATTTAAAGACCTTTTGATTATGTTTAGAATCCTACAAATACTTTATTCCCATCCCTTCTTAAGTTTACTCCATCCCTGATCAGAAACCTGTTATTTCTAGATTTTAATGTGGTTCAAAAATCCAAATCTCATTGTCAGACATTTTCTTAATCAGCTGTTCCCTTCCCAAGTTTGCCTTCATCTTCTAAATCTCTTACCTTCATTAGGTAGTGTTAACAAAAACATCACCTATATTCTGAAGGCTCTTTTGTTTGTTACCCGAAATTTCATAATCTTTAGTAATATCAGATAGTAGCTTTCTAGTTTCCTTCTAGTATCTTCATTTGTGCCCATATGAATCATTGGAAAGGGGTATTAATTACCTGATACTTTGATAAATCTTTTGCTGATTCCCTGTCAAGTCTTGGATCAATGATCCTGGAAGACATCAGACCTATCTATTGATCTTATTAGATCAACAAATATCTGTGTCACTGTTCCAGAACACAATGTAACCAAACATTACTGCCTGTCATTTTTTTTTTTTACTTTATTCTAACTGGATGATCTTCCTCTTGAAAAGACCAGTGAATCCATAAGATCCTCCCTTGGAGGACAAAGTTTCCTCTTCAGATTTTGTAGCTCCCTCTTCTTTGGGGAGAACCTTATATCTATTTTTTTAGTTCAAGTTTTTAGTAGTTCTTCCCTTTCTTCTCTGTGTGACACTTTCAACCTCTAACTTACTGGTACATGTCAGGATTCCTATCTGCCTAGTAAGATGCTTTTTCTTTTTGATTTTCACATTGTAATTTTTCTTAGTTTTTTTTTGTTTATTTGCTTTGATTTAAGGAATTCTTCTTCATTTCCCCCCATAAGCTAAAGAGTAAAGACATCTTCCTTAAGTCACTTTATCTTCTCCAGGAGAGAGCCTAACTCTCATCATAAATAGTAGAGCATCTCATGGCATGTCCTGACTTGAAAAGTGGGTTCCCTAGTTTCAAGGTACAGTATCACATACTCTGATAAAATGCATGAAGAAAAACAAATTCATGTTGTTCTTCTTGTATTTAAAACCATAATATAAGAAGTGCTTATCTGTATTTTACCTTCCTAGTAAACAGAGTACACAATTAATTCAAATTAAAGACATTTAATAAAATAGCAAAGTAAGAAAATAGCAATAAAACAGTTAGCCCATAAACATGAAATGCACTTTTGTAAATAGACACACCATCAGTGAGAAGAATGTACACACATAAGACACATGTAGAGGATCACACACTTAAGAAATATGTGGCCATGGTATATATGTGGATGATCATACAAATAAGGGAACATGTGTTTCAAGGGTATATGTATGAAAGGGCATGTGAGTGGAATGGTTTCTCATGCTTCCAAGCCTTCAGGGCTGCTAGTATCTTTTGGTAATATTTATTTTACTCCTGGCCCTGTTCCCTTCTGATATACAGTTTTGCTGGGAATGCAGTCTCTGTTGAACATATGACCTCTATCAGGAATTGCTCCTTGTTAGTACCATGTAGCTACTGCAAGCAGAGATAACTCCAGGTTGTTGGGAGGGCATGATGTGGTGAAGTTTCTCTTAATTAATCAATTCAGCCAATCAATCAACATTTACTACTAGGTGCCAAAAATCACTGAAGTTTATAATCTGTGTCTAGTTTCTGATTTCAGTTGGAGTTTTCAGGTGCAGTGCTACCTCTTCCTCAAAGGAGTAAGTTCTGCCATCTGAACTTCCTTTGAGAAATAAATATTATAAAAAAAAACAACCATGAGTTTTACTTAGTTTAAGTTCCCTTAATGCTGTATTTTCTCAACTGCTCTCTCTCTAATTGAGTTTCCTTGTGGCATAGGAGAATTAGCTGGCTTTTAGAATCAGAAGACTTGAGTTCAAATCCTGATACTTCTGCTTACTAGTTCTATTATCATAGGTAAGTTATTTAATCTTTTGAGCCTCAGTTTTCTCATCTGTAAAATGAAGGGCCCAAATGAGATATCCTCTGAGGTCCTTTCCACTTCTAAATTCATGATACTTTGTTTTTCCAGTGCCTTGTGATCGTGAAAGTGAGTAATAGCTAATAATAATAATAATACTAATAACAATAGCATACAGCTATTTAAAATATATTTTAAATATGTAGAATAAAATTAGCATTTCTATAACATAATAATAAAAAGATGATTCCACGTGAAACTGCAAATCATATATGTTTCTTTTTTAAAAATCTTTTTTAATCTCTTCCCACCCACCCTAGAGATGTTCTTTCTCTGCATGCAGATAGCATCCTCCTTCATATGACCTTTGTAGTTAATTTGGGCACGAGAGGGAAAACTCAGTCCTCTTCTCAATAATTCTCAGGAACTCAGCAGCAATGTGACAAAGGCTCTTTTTATTTCCTTCTCATGAGAAGGAGGCACCCTAGTGTGCAGTTAATGGGTACCTCAGAATGGAGGCTCGAAGGCCCCATTTTATCCCCTAGTCCCTAGTGCGAATAGACCCTCCCCTTTTTCATCACTAATTCATTACTCAAGGGTTACAATCTACCAGCAAAGACCAGCTAATCAGAATGCAGTATTCCCAAACCTAATTATTGACCTAATTGAGACCAGTTGGACCTAATTGAAAGCAGCTCGGGCTCCTAGAACCATGTGATTTTGTTTACCAGAGGGGGAGGAAAGTATCTGAGACCTTTGTCCTACAAGCAGGTCAGGAGGGGTATGATTGACTGTTATATCCTCATTGAGAGGAGACAACTACCCATTTTCTCACAGGCATTTATAAAGGTAAAAATTACCTATTTGCTCAAAGTTGTTCTTAAAACAATATTGCTCTTACTATATTCAAAGTTCTCTTGGTTCTGCTTATAAATTTTTTAAGGTTTTCAAAATGCTTTACATATGTTAACTCCTTGATATTGACAACAACCCTATAAGGAAGGTATTATTCATTTTATAGATGAAGAATAGCATTTTACAGATAAAGGAACTGAGTCACAGAGAGGTTAAATGACTTGCCCACAGTCACACAGCTGGAAAGTATCTGAGGCAGGATTTGATCTCAGGTTTTCCTGACTCCAAGTCCATAAATAAACAAACTTTTGTTTATTTGTTGTTTGCTTATTCATTTGGTCTACTTATTATAGTATAAATAATATTTCACATTTCTACAGCATGTTAGAGTTTATAATGCAGTTTCCTCACAATAACCCTATTGAGTGGATAGTATGAGTATTATTATCCCCATTCTACAGATACAGAAGCTGAGGCTCATCAAGGGGGAATTTATTATGTTTAACTATGCATATTTGTTATAAGGGTTTTGTTTTTCCTCTTTTATTTTTATTTTTGGTGGGAAAGTTGAAAGAGAAAATAAATGCTTGATAAGTGAAAAAATTTTAAAGCTACGTCTTGGTAAACAAAAAGTAAATATAAAAAGGGCTAAAAGGAAGATTCAAAAAAACCCTATTTTTAAAAACGAAGGGATTTTGCTGTTCAACTAACAAGCAAGTCTCATGGAGGAATCATAATCCAGGTTTTCCAGTTCCAAGTTTGGTGCACTTTGCACGATGTCATCCTACCTTTATTACCACGGCAGTTCTTAGGGTCCTTTGAATGTTCAAATGGAAATAGAGGAGTCTTTAATAAGTTCATGCCATTTATTCTCCTCTGACTAGGTTGATACCGCAGTATCTGAACAGCTCCCCGTAGGGATATGGAAACACTTTTAGGATGAGCTGTGTCCTCACTATAGTTGACAAAGCCCTCACTGACCTCTTCACCAAAGTGCTTCTTATCACAGAACACAGCTGCAAGTTTAAAATCCTGAGCCAGAGATGGCTCGGCTCAAACATCCTCTATTTAAAAATGTATGGACAGAGGTATAAAATGTATGGGTAGTTCTAGCCAGCCCCTTATCTTTGTGCTGCATGTGAAGACTCTGGTGTTTCTTATTTAGCAACTCTGTCATCTATCTAACTTTATCAGGAAAATTCCTGTCTGATTCTTCCTTGTTGTTAATTCACTAAAGGAGAAGTTTTAGAACATGCCTTTAGCAAGATGCAGTGGCCTGTGGGATTGACTGGTGGATCTTGACAAGCTTTTCCATACATTTGCAAACAGCTCCATTGACCGACTAGATACTGCCTGAAATCCATTGATGTTCTAGAAACCCTGCTGGTTCCGCAAGCAAATCCTAATCACCAACTAACAATACCAAACGTATTTCAATTCTCTAAGCCAAGTTCCAGTGACCTCAGGTGAATTTTTGTATTGTGGTGGTATCATGGTACTGGATTCCAAAAATAATAAAAGGAGCAAAGGATTCATTTTAAAAATTACCAATATAAAGCTTCTACAACTTCCAAAAGAAACACTCTTTTCAGTTTTCAAGCTGTCACCATTTAGTCTATTTTTGGTATTAGATACAATTTATACAGAGCAGCTAGGTGGCACAGTAGATAGAGTCCTGGACTTGAAACCAGAAAGACTCATCTTCATGAGTTCTTATCTGGCCTCAGACACTTACTAGCTGTGTGACCCTGGACAAGTCAGGTAACCCTGTTTACGTCAAATCCTCATCTGCAAAATGAGCTGGAGAAAAAAATGGCAAATCACTCCAGTATCTCTGCTGAGAAAATCCCAAGTGGGGCCACAGAGAGTCAGACACAACAACAACAAAAAATAATGACAACAAAAGAAAACCACGTTACGTGGTCTACAGTAATGAAGCCCACTGCCTTGCATGTAGTTGGCATCTGTCAAATGTTTGTGGTATTTTGAATCGAACAGAATGAACTTCTGCAAACTTCCTCTCTGATGGCTGCTCAAGGGTTTGGGCTCTGGAAACATCTGGCTGAATATAACATAAAATCATTACACTGAGTAGTTTCAAACAAAAATCTACTTCTTGTCTTGGGGGAAAAGGCAGTAAGATGTCACCCTAGGAGATGATTTGTAACTATGTGGTTAAAGTAGAAAAAAACCAGAGAGGAGATGGAAAAACTATATAGTTCATCCAGCCCAACCCAAGTAGCTAGTATCTATATAATACTTTAAGGTTTGCAAAGTGAAACAAGTTATCATTTGATCTCACAACCCTGAGAGGGAGGTGCTGTTATTTCCCCCATTTTACAGATGAAGAAATTGAAAGTGAGAGTGTTTAAGCAACTTAACTTCGTTAGACAGCTAAGAAGCCTCAGGAAGGAATCAAATTCAGCTGTGCCTGCCTCCTAGTCCTACTACTCTGCATTATGCAATTAGGTTCCTCCAAGGTCACAAGGCAATTGGTAGTACATCTAGGTCTTTAGTCTTTCCCAGGTGGCTAAGTAGAACGGATGTAATCCTCCTTTCACATAACAGGTCTCCAAATACCTCCTATCACATGTCCTTTATGTCTTCTATTCTTTCAGCTAAACATCCCCTGTTCTTTCAACTGATGCTCATGCGGTTTGATCATTGCTTCAGCTTTGAGACTCACATCTCATCAGGACCCTCAGTAGCCTCGGTCCTTCTGATTGGCAAGTTGGAGGGTGGAGCCAAACACTCCTCCCAAAGCCTCCATTTAAAGAGGTCTCACTGGCCAGTGAACTATTAATTTCCTATTAGCTGCACTATGGATTCTTCTGGATTCCAACATCATGAAGCTCCCACTACTGAATCACTTCTCCCTGCCCCTCCTCTTTTCAGCTTCCTTTTCTGTTCTGTCTTCCACCTTAGATGAGGAGTTCCTTCAGAGCAAAGATTGTCTTTCATTTCTTCTTTGTATCCCCAGTGCCTGGCACAGAATAGGCCTTTGAATGTGTATTGTATTATACCATATTGTGTTGTTTTGTATGACCTTGAGTTCCTTTACCTTCCTAGATGCCCTCCTGTGGACACTTTCTAGATTACCAGTATCCTTACTAAAATATGACACCCAGAATCTCTTTGAATCCTATGTCATCAATTGTATTAGTCAACTTTCCAGCTCTGTATCATCTGTAAATTAATAACCATGCCAACTATGTCTTCATGCAACCATTGATAAAAAATGTTAAGTGACACAGAGTCAAGCACAGTTCTCTGGGACACTCCACTAGAGACACCTGCTGTGTTGAACAGTGACCCATCAACAATTATTCTTTGATTTCATCTTCCAACTAGTTCTGAATCTGGTGAACTTCATTATTGTCTAACTTACATCTTCCCATCTGCACAAAAACAGTATGAGATATATTTTATCAAAAGCTTCACTCAAATCTAGGAAAACTATATCCCCAGGATTCCTTTCATCTACTATTTTAGTAGTTCTGTCAAAAAAGGAAATAAGGTAAATTGTACATATTGCCTCTTTGTAATCGGTGCTTCCTATCTAAATGTTTCTCAAACATCTTTTTAATGATCCATTCTGGAATTTTTTTAGGAATTGGTGTCAGGCTCATCAATATAGTTTTCAGACTTGGTTCACTTATCTTTCCAGTTTTCCATGATGATGTCCAACAGTTCTTTCATTCTCTGCTAGAAACCTCCTTAAAGGGTGATATTGAACCATTAATGGCTACTCATTGGATGAAGCCATTCAACCAACTGAATCACTTCCCTATATTATCATATTTACCCCCCAAGAATTCCATGAAAAGGCTTTGTCCAGTGATTTGGGAGAAGCTGTACTTTATTTCCCATGATTTGCTAGTTTAGTAACCCTATCAAGAAGAGCAATCTATTTCATTGATCATAACCTATTCTTGATGAAGCCATGCTAGATCTATGTGACCACCACTTCCTTTTCTAGATGTTCACTAAACATCCTTTAAATTATATAATCTAGAATTTTTCCAGAAATCAAAGGCAAACTCATTGGGCTCCGGATTGCAAGCACCTCTGTTTCTTATTTTCTCTTTCAATTTGGGGATGTTGGGACAGTCTTGGTACTTCTCTAGTATCTTTTTTGTTTTGTTTTCTTTGTTTTTGTAGGGCAATGAGGGTTAAGTGACTTGCCCAAGGTCACACAGCTAGTTAAGTGTCAAGTGTCTGAGGCTGGATTTGAACTCAGGTTCTCCTGAATCCAAGGCCAGTGCTTTATCCACTGTGCCACCTAGCTGCCCCCTCTGGTATCTTTTAAACACTGTGGTTCAGCAATTATATCTTCTGCTTCTTTCAGCACTCAGGGATGTGACCTGTCTGGTTTTAGTGATTGGAGTTCATAAAAGGCAGCTAGATATTCTCTTACTCTCTCCCTACTTATCTTGGGCACCTGATAATACATTAGACATTTTTATTCGATCCTTTCCTGTACAAAAATGATTTCTTTTGGCAGAGAAAACAGACTATACTCTAGGATTTTCTGTGTGTCATTTTAATTGATCATATTTAGAAGGCACAAATTTCCTTTGAACCCTCATCCAATATAAAATCCATCACTCCAAATCTGCTCATACCTAAGATAAGATGTGATTCTATTAACTTTAACATTTCTGAGGGAATGCTGTCATAATATAAGGGTGGTGATTTGGTCAATTGTGAGCTAGCACTGACTAAAGGAAAGAAACATTGTTTGTAGAAGGAATGAGCTGTCCAGAGAGAGTTCTCTATAGTGGAATAGAGTTTGTTTACCCCAGTAGCCAGTACCAGGGTTACCATAGTCAGGGATGAAATGTACTAGAGAAACTGTATAAATACTGGTGCCTTGTTTCTCTGCCCATTGAGTGATTTCTGAAGATTTTCTAGGTACTTAGGTACTAAGAAGAAGGTGTTCTATAGTGGATATTCTAGTCACCAAAAAGCTACACTCTCCATTGTGAAGGAATTTCTTTGGTTTGTTCATTAGTCCCTTGTGAGTTTGGTCACCATGAACCCATTTGCTAGAAACTGATTACATGTGTGTGAACTGATCAAATAGAGTCATTGAACATAGAAGACTTAGACACTAGACCAGCAGTGTTGCTAGTGAGATTCAAACCCAAGAGAAGAGCAATCTGAAACAACTAGTTTCCTCCTCCTTATCCTCTGTTCCTAACTTCTTTTTTAAGTATCAGAAATATCAAATACTGCAGATCAAAACACTCCTGAGTGGGGCCTGAACTAGCTTAAGATGTAATTGGGAAATATAGAACAAAAGAAATAAAACCCCAATAGAATACAGGTAATGTTAATATGCGACTTTCTGTATGTGGTCCTCAGGGATCTTTATGTATAGGTTTAGTGGCTGGTGTTTCTACTTGAATTTGACATCGTTGTTTTATATCAGAATCTATCCAGCATGACTTATATATTCCCCTCCCAGAAAACCAGCCAACCCATATACCAAAAGAAACAAAGAAAAATAAAGAAAGAAGATAAAGGAAAATATCAGCAAAACTGAGAAGTGTATTAAAAAGTCTTAAAATGTATGTAATGAACCACAGCCAAGGACCTCCCACATCCTCAAAGGAGTTGAGTGGAACCACCAACTTCTTACCTACAACAACTATAATTCTAAGCCTGTCTTTTTGATGAGATTTAAAACCACATCAAGAGACATGAATGATTTTAAAAGCCAATTTTCACCATGTTTACCAGTGACACCATGAGAATGACACATCTGATAGCCATGAATGCTAGTTTTCTTCAAGGCTATCAGCCATATTTTCACATTTTTACTAAAATATTTGGATATTCACAGCTTGACATATTTTCCAGTGGGCTTTAATGCAGCTCATGCCCTGGGGTAATTTGCATGACTGCTATAAAATGCTTAAGAATAATTGGTAAACCACTTAGGAGCTCTGTTTACTGGGACTTTGTGAATTCTGAATAGAATAAATTAGATCAAGGCAGTTGATTTCACACAAGTTTATTATTCTCAAGGCCTGAATATTTGGAGTGGATGGGCAGCATGCAACAATCTCTTCAGAGGTGGGAATTTTAAATTGTCAGGTTAATGAATTTAGCAGAAATCCTGGGGTGATGGTGGGGGTGCATTTGGATCTTGAACAGTTCCTTCAGATTAAACAGCTAATGTTGCTTTATATTTTTAGCATACTCTTGGCAAACAATCTGAAAGTCATTCTGAACTACTTTTTCTAATTAAAATTAAATCACTCAATATTCCTGTATGTTGGAAAGGATAACAGGTAGTAGAGAGGTCAATGATAGTTGGGGGAAAAATGAGTTAAGAGAAGAAGAAAAGCAACCCAATATGCATCAAGAACTGTCACCCAGGTCTCTGTCTTTCAGTCAGCACTTTATTTGGCAAGGCAACTGTTTGCCAGGTACATTGCTTCTTTTTATTTTGAATAAAGAAATGCATTTTTAAATCCCCTTTCATCAATGTAGCATCTATTTGATAGGTGGCACAGTAGATAGAGTGCTGGGCCTGGAGTCAGGAAGACATCTTCCAGAGTTAAATATGGCCTCAGACCTTTACTAGCTGTGTCACTTGACCCTGCTTGCCTTGGTTTTCTCATCTGCAAAATGAGCTGGAGAAGGAAATGCAAATCACACCCATGTCTTTCCCAAGAAAACCCAAAATGGGATCATAGAGAGTCAGAAATGACTGAATAAAAAATTAATTTGATGCTTTTGAAACACATCATTTAAAATGTTCTTGAGTGATCATGGGCAAGACACTTCAACATTCTGGTTTCACTTCACTTAATTCATTTGTAAAAGGAAGATGTTCACCAAGATGTTTTACAGGGACCTCTCTAGCTCTAATATACAAGGATTATATGATGTCACATTTATATAGTCCTTTGTAGTTTATAAAATGTTTCTCTATGACAATCCTATGGGGCAGGTAGGCAGTTTTTTTTCTGTGGCTCCATTAGTAGAGGGATACCCCATGAAGATAAATGCACTTTTGCCAATTTATCACATTGTCCAAAAGGGAAAAGTAGTCATTATTTTCACTGATGACAGCAGATCTCCCATTCTCAGATGGATTCTTGATCACATGGATGTGGCTATTGCCTCCACAACAATACAGATCACAACCTATCCATGCCTGCTCATCCTGTATGTCTCTTGCTGAAGTCCACCTTTAAGTTCTCCAAAGCAGGCATACCCAATCCTGGGGGGCCTTCCTTAGTTTCTCTTGGTATCATGAGGATATCAGCAAAGTATACTTGTCAATCCATTGCTTGATGCCTTGTGACCAGCTAATCTTATTTTTAAGCATACATGCATTTAGCAATATTCTTTTTCTGGTTCTTTTCACCTCAGTTTCAGTCCCACATAAGCAATTGCTTATGAGATACATCAAATTGGAGGTCTCAAAGATATTTTAAGCTCAGCATGATTTTAACTAAAGTCATTAACTTTCCCCCTTTTAAACATCTTTATTTTTGTCAAAGGCATGGTCATCCTTCCAGTGGCTCAGGATCATAATCTCAGCATTGTCCTTGATTCCTTATTCTCCCTCACCCCATATATCCAATCAGGTGCCAGCTCTTGCCATATCTACCTTCACAGCATCTCTCGTATCCACCCTGTTCTCTCCACTCACACAGCTAGAAGCTTAGCTCAGGGCTTCATCAATTCTCATCTAAATTATCACAGCAGCCTCCTACTTGGTCTCTGCCACAAATCACCACTCCAGTCCATTCAACAAAATGCTGGCAAAATCATTTTCTTTAACCCCAGATTTGGCCATAAGAATCTTCTCGACCAACTATGGTGCCTTCTTATTTATTGACTGTAGTATATAATATAGAGTCCTCTTTTTAGTTTTTAAATCCTTGTACAACCTGGACCCAACCCACCTTCCCAGCCTCAGTGAACACTTATTCCCTCTGCACTTTAATATCCAGCCAAACTGAACCTATCTCTATTCCTTACTTGCAACACTCCATTACCTATCTCCATGCTTTTGCATTGGCTGTCTATGTGTGTAATGCTCTCCAACCTTTACTCTTCCTCATAGGGTCTCTCTCTTAGACATATTAAGCCCTTCCTGATGCCTCTAACTGTTACCGTGCTCCCTCCCAAACTAACACACATACATGTGTATGTATGTGCATGGATATATGTACATCACACATACACACACATACATGTACTAATTTTATAATTATGTTATATGTTTTTAATATGTACCTGTTATGGTTCCCCACCCCCACCTCCAGTTAGACTGTAGGCTCATTTAGAGGAGAAATCGTTTCATTCTTTGAATTTGATTTCCCAGTACCTGGCCCCAAACAGATACATGTAAAATTTATTTATTCTTAATCATTTCTTATTTGTTATGTGTTATAACCCATTCACATTCCCCAAACGACTCTCCATTGCCCTCAAAATAATTCTTAGCTTTTAATCTTTGGATGGAGACCATAGTGTTTCATGATTTACAATGATATAACAATGTGAGTAGCTCTGAAAAAATGATCCTTCATTTCAGGGAGAAGAATAGAATCATTAAAGGAATGCCTTCCCTGAAGGCAGCCTAGTGCATTCTTTTCCCCATTTTAAAAACGTTGGGCCCAACTTATTGTCCATTTGGTGTGTCTGTCAAAGGTGTATATATACTAATGAATAAGCTTTCTAATTGCATGTCATAATGTGAACAATAGCATTATTTATCCATCTAGATTTTTCTGCAGGGCTGGTTATGACAAATTTGTCGGAGTGGTTAGGAACTTCATCTAGAAGGCTCTGTGATCTTGCTAGGCCTGATGCAACCAGCACAATGCTATCTATAAACAGGACTTTCTTGAGAATCCTGCCCCCCTCATCCACGGGGAGTTCCTCTTCAACCTTAACTCTTTACCAGACCTTGTTGATGACAGTGGTGAGCATGCTCTCAGTAATGCAACCTTCATTCAAAGGTGTATTACCTCAGTACTAGAACTGAAGCACACACTCCTGTCAGTGCTGTTCTTACAAGTTTAACATAAATAAAGGATGTAGGCTACCTAAACATGTTCTAAAAGGAGAAGTGAAATTGTCGTGTGTGGTAATTTAATGACCTCTACCACCTGAGAACTAGGCATCTGCTGACCCACAGGCCTCCTTTTGTCAAGATCTTGGGAAGTCAGACAGATTCCTAACTCCATGAGGCTATAGCAACAGTTACTATGTGAGCTAGTTGGTCTACATAGATTAAAAATCTGTTCTAGAGTCACAAGAATATAAAACAAATGAATATCTTTGGTAGGAAAACAGGATGGGCAAGTGTGTAAAGGGGTCAGTACAATGACATAATCATAATGAGAAAAATAGTGCCAAGAATAAACCTTGCTGATGATCCTTCATAATAACTATATTAATAGCTAGCATTTATATAATGCTTTAAGGTTTTCAAAGCCTATGTCTTTCTAGATCTACCTATATAGATATATCTATATTCATATAGATGTTGTTTACTTCTTTTAGTCATGTCAGATCTGATTTGGGGTTTTCTTGGCAAAGATATGAGAATGGTTTGGCATTACCTTCTTCAGCTCATTTTATGGCTGAGAAAATTGAGGCAAATATGATTAAATGACTTGCCCAGGGTCACACAACTAGTAAGTGTCTAAAGAAAGATTTGAACTCAAGTCTTCCTGACTCTAGGTCCAACACTCTATTCACTGAGCCACTTAGTTGCTTATATATGTGCATGTGTGTATACACACACACACACACACACATATATATATAAAATATGTGTGTGTATAATGCACATATGTGCATGTATACATATGTTATCTTATTTGGTCCTCACAATAATACTATGATGGAGGTGCTATTATTATCCCTACTTTATCGATGAGAAAATCAAGGCTTGCTGAAGTTGAGTGAGCTGTTTCGGAGCTTACATCTAATAAGTGTCTTGAGGTAGGATTTAAAGTCAATTCTTCCTGACTCCAAGTCCATTATATCCATTGTACCATCTCACTGCCTATAATACCAATCCTCTCTCACATAGTAGAGTATAAATGGAAGGAAGACTGGACTTGTTATCAGGAGACAAGATTTCTATTTTCAGCTGTGTGACTGAGCTTGGGTAAATAAATTAGTTCATTTGTCCCTCAGGTACCTTAGCTGTAACCTAAAGGGGGGAGGACAGCCAAGTCTAAAATGTCATCAGTGTGGAAACTCCTTTCTCCAAGTCACTGACAAGCAACTTAACTGTAACTTCTAAAGTCTTATAGATCTGTCTGAGTAGCTGAGGGGCTAAATAACTTCTCATGGCCAAAGTATACAACAGGGGCCAGACTTTGAAGTCATGTCTTCCTAACTCCAAGGCCAGTACCCTACCCACTATCCACCTCTGGAGCTCTAAAATTAACTTAGAGATGGACAACGTCTGCAACTTTTGAAACCATGAAAATAAATGGAAGTTGTGGAGTAAATACAATTTTTTAGGAGCAGTTAGAAAGTTTATTTGGTGAAAGCAGAGAGCAAGTAGGCCAAAGAGGACGTGAAAGAAGGATATTAGTAACCCTGACAATGTAGTTAGTTGCTTCAGGGGCGAGAGGATCATTTTCTCACTGAGAAAGTTAGGGGATTCTTTGTGGAAAAGGGGACTTTTGTTCTCAGCTGTTCAGCACCATCCAGACTGGCTCTTCATAGTTGATACAACCATTGCTGAACTCATGCCCTGCTACCAACATTTCCACTTCTTCCTCTGTCATCTTCTCACCCAGAGTGATGAGGACGTGCCGTATTTTAGCCCCCATGACTGTGCCATTCCCTTCCTTTTCAAACACTTGAAGCCCCTCTGCATAGTCTTTATATGTGTCTTGGTCCTTATTCTTTGCTACAGTCTACAGCATCGGCAGAAAGTGTTCAAAGTCCAGCACCTTCACATTCATCTCATCACTCTTGGGATTCCCTAAGACCTTGAGCACCTCAGCATTGGTGGGGTTCTGGCCCAGGGCCCACATCACATCCTCACACTGGCTGTATAAGATCTTTCCATCCCCCATGCAGTCAAACAGCTGGAAGGCCTCCTTGAACCCAGCAGTCTGATCCACTGTGAAGTCACACATATTGGCTGTGCAGCTTGGTTGTAAATGCTGCTGCCATCTCTGCTGCTCTACAAATACTTTTGTGGATCTAAAGCACTTTGTTAATTTAAAAACAGAAAGACATAGTACATAACATAGTTTGAGCCATGTGAATGTTCCAGTGAAGGGTAGTATAACAGAAAACCAGTGGGAAGGAGAGAGAGATAGATGATAGATAGATATTGATATAGATACACATATTTATACCTATATTTACATATATGCACATACACATATATGTGTATGTGCATATTTACAAACACACACATACATGTACACACAGATGCACATGCATGCATTCATGCTATTAAGGGCTAAAATTCTAGCTAGTCTGTCTAAAATATCTAATGAGTGGTTGCCAATAAATTATAAGCTTTAGCAAGAGTTAGGCTTTTAAGCATTTATTAAGGAGAATAAGAATTTGGTAAAGAGAGAAGAAAAGGCCTACATTCATCTACCTATTAAAGGGAGAGCACATTTCTAGCTCCATTCTCCACCAGAGTCCAAAGGAAAAAGAGCCCCAGTCAGAGTGCCAGGCTCCCCCCTTCTTCCTCCCACAAGCAAACGTCACTTCCTGACGCCAAAGAAAAGACTCCTGGTCTCGCCCTCAAAGACCTTCACTTCATGGTGAAGCTTTTCTATAGTAAGTCTCCAGTAGGTGAAGTCATTACAATCATTACAATGCAGAGCAACATAGCACAGGTAAGGCACTGGACATAGAGTCAGGAAGACCTGAGTTCAAATCTGGATTCAGACACTTACTAGCTGTGTGTCCCTGGGTAAGTTGCTTAACCCTGTTTTCCCTTGTTTCCTAATCTGTAAAATGAACTGGAGAAGAAAATGGCAAACCACTCCATTATCTTTGCCAAGAAAACCCTAGATGGGATCAGGAAGAGTTAGACATGACTAAAATGACTGAACAATAATACATCTCTGTCTCTGTTTCTGTCTCGGTCTCTGTCTGTCTCTCTCTCTCTACATATATCTATATCTATATCTATATCTATATCTATATCTATATCTATATCTATATCTATATCTATATCTATATCTATATCTATATCTATATCTATATCTATATCTATATCTATATCTATATCTATATCTATATCTATATCTATATCTATATCTATATCTATCTATATCTATATCTATATCTATATCTATATCTATATCTATATCTAGTTTATACACATAATTTGTAATACTATATTGTGTATTTAAGGTTTTTTTCCTTAGAAAAACCTAAAAAAGTCCTTGGGAAAAATGTTTTGTGGAATATTTTAGAAC
Organism: Dromiciops gliroides; assembly: GCF_019393635.1. Taxonomy (NCBI): domain Eukaryota; kingdom Metazoa; phylum Chordata; class Mammalia; order Microbiotheria; family Microbiotheriidae; genus Dromiciops; species Dromiciops gliroides. The sequence continues at coordinate 575,575,951 of NC_057863.1, forward strand.
TTTCACATTTATAATTTGGCTAGTTGATCTTTAATGCCCTCTCCAGCTTTAAGATTCTATGACTCTCGAATCTGATGCTCTTCAAAGCACTTTCACTGGCTAAGCTGCCAGTGAAGATGAGTCCCCCTGTACCCTGCTCCCAACCTCACACTCACACAGACTGTCACATTCTCTTTAATGATAGAGTCTTTGAAAAGAATCTAACAATTTGTTGTCCCATTGTTCCGTGAGCTCAGAAGCAATGATGTTAAATCAAGCAGGGCAGGTTAAGGAGGTTCTAAGGACAAGCTTCAGAACAGCAAGATTCATTAGCAAGGAAAAAGGGAGAGGTCACTGGGACACTATCAATAGAAACATTGATCCTATTCTCTGAGAAGAAGAGGAGACATAGCCCTGAGAGCAAAAGCTTGGCCTTCTTGGCCTTCAAGGGCTTTTCTGGAACTAACTTTCATCGCTCGTGGGTTATAGCTGCCACTGTGTGAGAGGTGCCATTAAATCAGGAAGAGGTAACCTTGTTTTATGAACCCGGATAATAAACATTTTTTTTTTTTAAATCAGCAACACAAGACAGAGTTTAACAAATGACCCTAATATCTTCCGAAGGCACTTTAGGAAAATAAGCCATCTGGCTGCACCGCAGCCTAGCTGCCGAGATCTCCATTCCATTATGTGTTTCCTGCTGTGCAGCACATGCTGAATCTATCATACTGCTAATAAACAATTATAAATAAATAATAGCTTGTTCCAGAAAGAAAATGTTTACCCAGATTAAAAAAAAATATTCCTAAGAATGAGCAACATAAAATAAATTTTCCTCCTTCAGTGCATTGGGAGTGTTTTGACACACAAGGGGGAAAATGTGTGATAAAACCTGCATATACATATCACAATCTGTGACCCACCCGGGGAAGACAGACACAGAGTTAGGCAGAGGAGCTCTTCTTATATCTGAAATTAGAGACCGGCAGGAAGTGCCGAGCCTGTTGCTTATGTTCTGATCATTTCCCCCCATGCAGGATTTTAGCCCTTTCTCTCCCTGACTGGTGAAGTATGAGTTATCACACTGAGAATCTTTGTGAGCCTTGGCAGGGCTGTAGATCACAGTGGAAGTTTGATCAAGGGAAAAAAAATTGCTTTCCTGTGGTAAGGCCCAGTAATCTGGGATGCTGGCTGCTTTGAGATATGAGATAAATTGACTTGCTGATTAGGACATAGAAGCTATCAGTTCCAACAACATCCTTCTAATAACGAGGAGAAAAAGCTACCTCTCTTAGGAAATTCATTTTTCTGCCATTCTCCTGTTTCATTTTTGTCCCATGCCTGTTGAAGCAGCTTAACAGGGATCTCTTATAAGTGGTAACTCGTTGGATAGGCTGGTGAAGGAGTATCCTTCTGCAGACTGAAGAAGACTTCAATTTTGTTTCATTTCTTTAACGGAGATCCAAGAGCTTTGGGATTTAAGGTGAAGAGGGAGGAAGCCAGACTAGTACTGATCTCCATCTCTGTCTTCCAGTGTTTGAGAACCTAGCATTTGATGTAATTTGATAAGCATTTATTAAGCACCTGAGTATACAGGGGACTGTGGTACTAAGGGGAGTTCAAAGTTTAAATAGACTATAGTGTTCTCAAGAAGCTTGAATTCTAGTGAGGGATGAGAAATTGAATGGAGATAATGACTTTTAAAGTCTGCAAAGGGTCAAATGGTAGAAATGGTAGTAGCTACCAGGAACAGGATAAAGACAGCCAATGGGGAAGGAGAACCTATTTGAATGGTAAATATATAACTAGGCCAGGACTACAGGGGTTTTTGCCTGTGGAAAGAGAGTACTTTGGTTCAGTTGTTAGACTGTTAGTTTTGATTCAGGAAGCTCTGTTATTTGAATCATGTCTTAGACACTCAATGGGCGTGTGACCCTGAACAAGATACTTACTCTTTCTCATCCATAATTTATTCATCTGTGAAATGGGGATAAAAACTAGCACCTATCTCACACATGTTTGTTATGAGGATCAAATGAGATAACTCATGTAGTTGGTAATCCCTTAAGTCTAAATAAATGCTTACTCTTGATGTTGTCATTATCATTCCTTCCCTCTTGGTGGAAAGTGCTTTAATGCAAAAAAAAAATTTCCCTAAGGATGAAAGGTTTAAATAGTCCCGCTGACAATACCTATATTCCTTGAAGAAAGAAGGCTGTGGGGGGGGGGGGGCAGCTAGGTGGCACAGTGGATAGAGCACCAGCCCTGGATTCAGGAGGACCTGAGTTCAAATCCAGCCTTGGACACTTGACCCTGGGCAAATCACTTAACCCTCATTGCCCTGCAAAAACAAAAACAAACAAGAAAGAAAGAAAGAAAGAAAGAAAGAAAGAAAGAAAGAAAGAAAGAAAGAAAGAAAGAAAGAATGCTGTGGTCAATTTTGATTTGAGGTTGAAGGTAGAGGCTGGTGGTGGGTCTGGGATGGAGCTGTGGCTAGGCCTAGTGGAGTTCTGAACAGACTACCCTTTGGGGTGGGGGGGTGGGTGTTATAGCTAACCTGTCGTTTGGGTTTTAGGAAGAAGAGAGGGCAACTGATGCAATTTTTAGTACAGGCCTGGAGATAGGGTAGGGGTTGATCTGAATAGATGGGGGCCGTCCTTCATAGGCCATGAAACATTTCTTGATGCATAGTTGTCCTTCCAGATATTTTGGAGAACATGATCAGCTTGGGAAGCAGCCCTGCCCAGAATTTGACTCTCGGAGAAGAGGGGCTTGAAAAGGGGCAAGGTGGGAGAAGGAAGCAGGCCTCTTAGTACCCATTGAAGCACCATGCATTCCAGGAGATAAATGCATTTCTAATTTCAGGGAACCTTTTCTTTCCTTGGAACTTTTATCCCCCCTAGTTTCCCAATTTTTTCCTTGGAGAGTTTAGGAAGAAGGACCATGTGGAAAGTATGGCATTCTGACCTATTAGGAGCAAGAGGAAGAATTTTAGGGTCCTTTCTTGGATTCTAGGTATTGAGAAATAACTAATCTTAGCACCTGGTTATAAAGGTAATTATTTAAAATAGGAAGGTACCAAATGACCTCCATGTGGAAGAGAGAAGTATGTTTAGGGAGAAGGAGGAGGGGAGCCTCCCCAGCAGAGTATCCTCTTCATGCCAGGATTGTTATCTCCTCTCACCAGAGGCTATTTTTTCTTTGTTTCCCAATTGCCCTGGGCGTGTGTTACCTTTTTAGAGTAAAAATTCCTAATTACATTTCTGCCAAGACATCATGTGGCAAGTTATATGGGCAACTACAAGAGTTCTTTGAGATATCGTTAAATTTTGGCTAGCCTCCCTTTGAACTGTTCTCAGGATGCTAAGTAGGAGGGAAGAAGGAAGGAAGGAAGGGAGGAAGGGAGGGAGGAAGGAATGTGGGTTAGGAGTATTTTCACAAGCCAGCTGGTCTCAAACTCAAGGTAAGATTTGAGAGATAGGTTGACTCAGCCAGATTGACTAGAATTAAATAATTGGGAAGTGAATACAGGAGGATGGGATGTATCAGGACAAAGATGATGGAGGATAGAAGATAGAGATAGAGATAATAGCAATGACAACTGACATTTGCATTCTACTCTACGGTTTGGAAAGTCGTCTGTAAATCTTCTATCATTTGAGCCTCATATGTACTATGGCTGTGTAAGCTCATGAAATAGTGGCCCAATGAGGTAACATTATAGGAGAAATCAACATTAAATAACTCAGCAATAGTCGTTCATCTGTTTGCTTTAATCTAAGAGAGTGCCCAGGAACAAGTTCAGAGGTGTTGGGGACATCTAGCAGAAGGATCCAAGTGTACTTGGTCAGTATGTGAAATGATAGAGTCCAATGGTCATAAGACCTTAGAGCCCACCTAGTGGGCATGGGAGTTGTTTCAAGCAACAGAACCAGGATAGCCCCTAGGGATATACTTATAAATGATTCCCAGGTCCCATTTAACCTTGATGGTTACCATATATTTGGCCTTGGTAACTTGGTCAGTAATCCTCTAGAGAGACCTTTGACAGAAGGCAGAATGATGCACAGCAGATGAGAAGAAGTTGTGGTTCATGAATAATCAATCTCTATAGGTTATTGACTCATGCTTTCTGTGTTACCTTTTGGAGTGCTAATATCAGGTCTGTGAAACCATAGATATACCCATTAAGTATCCCCTGAAATGAGTAATATTATTTATAACAATACTTGTGTGGAGAACCAATGGTAACCAGCCAATATGCCCTTCAGTCTCAGGTAGTTTCCTGGCAAGTTCTTCTCTAAAAGAATTGTCTTGGGACTGGGTTAGAAACCTCTGGCACCATCTAGAGGCTGTAGACAAGGATACAGATGGAAAGGTTTTGAGTTGGTCCTGGGACTATTTTAGATCTTGTGTTTTGGCCCGATTGATTGGGTCTCTCTGTTCTGGGGGTAGATATTTCATTAAATTGTAGCTTCGAGTGCTCTGCTGGGGAATGATCTTGCCTGGATTAGTTGTTAAATCCTCCAAAATCTATGTTAGGATGGTCTCTAGAAGAACTATAATAGGTCTTAAGTAGGGAAATAAGTATGGATCATTATAGTATAGACTCATATTGAAGAACTAACTTGGAGTTGGTACTTTTTTTACTCATTGTATTTACTAAAAAGTGAGGGAGCATTATAGCTTATTTTCATCCCATTTATCAAAACATGAAGAATGTTATAATAACCAAGGGGTTAATCAACAGGAGAAATAGCAGAAGCCAGGAAGAAAGTTGTTTTAGGAAAGAGGAGGCTGGCCCAGGCCCAAAGTCCTTTATAGTTTAGAACTTAACCTTGGTAGCTATGGCATATCTTTATAGCTGTCTAGGGTCATTATTATTTTTAGCAAGTATTTTATCTCAAAAATATAGGTGCTGAAAAGAAAAGTCCCTGGAGCCAATACATAAACAAAACTCAGTGGATATCAGAAACAGGAGGAGAGCTAACCTCCAGAGCCCACAGGAATGCCAAACTAATGAGGACCAGTCAAGGCAACCCAGGGGCACCTAAAACTATTGAGACCAGGATTTACATAGGAATTTGACCTGGGCACATGCAGAACCATGTCATTGGTATTACAAAGAGGTTAAGCAATGGTAGAAATGGAGCATCTTGGACCCTTGTTTGAGTAGCATTTGGGGAGAAGTGAGGGAGCAGCAATGCTGGAATGTGTCAAGGAAGAAGCAATGTTTTTTCATGAATATAATTAATTAGCTGGGAGAAGTTGGAATTCTGCTCTGCTATGTACTACAAAGTCTGTTGCCAATAGGTGCTAGTTGGAGGTATGTGGGACAATAAAACATAGATATATCTGGTTTTTTTCACCATTATTCCCGACCTTGGATGAAGTGATGGGAGGTATAGAAGTAACAATGCATACTACATGATGAAGGCATTAGCGAGATGCATTCTAGTGTAGAAGGGAGATTAAGTTTATTTTGCTTGGTTCCAGAGGGCAGAAATGGGAGCAATGGGTAGAAGTGGTAAGGAAACAGATTTCAACTCAACCTTAGGAACTATTTTTTAACAACTAGAACTTCCCAAAATTGAATGGATTACCTTGGAAGGTAGTGACTCTTTTAACAAAGGAAGTTATCATGCAGCAGATGGATCACTATCCATTGGTTGTCAGAACCTACAATCTCACACACAGCTGAACCAGGATTGGGCATGACAGATACATCTGGGCCATGTCAACAAAGGGGTAGATGATGCATTCTGCTTCCTGAAAAGGGTGAAGGTTTTAGAAGGGGGACTGAGTGAAGAAAACTGAGGTTTTGGCATGCTAGCTATCTTGCCTCCTGGTCTTATCTAGCAAAGTACTCAAGTCGGCCTTGAATCTCCACCCCTGTGACTAACTTCCAGTTCTCTATCAGCATTTTGCATTGTGATGCTCTGAAGAAACATTTCCCAATTCAGTCCAGCATTCAGATTATGCTTCTTTGGATTCTAGTTTCAGACTCTGCCCATCTCTTATCAGAAAAGGATGGGAGTCCCTCTTCTTCCTCCATGCCCACACCAAAATCTATGATCACCTGAATGATTCCTATAGAGAGTATGACAATATTCTCAGACTACTGAGTAGCTTGCTTGTGAACAACATCGCTGAGATGTTGGCTGGCTGTATTGTAAGCTCTATAAGTCAGGAATTCTCAGAGACCTTGGAACTGGTAGAATTAGCTGAGCTACAAAGTACATTTTCTATTCGAAAGGTAGTAAACTCCTGGTTCAAGCAGCAGTTGGAATCAACAGCCTTGGCCCATGACAATATATGGAGTTTCCGCTGACTCTTCTCGAGTGAGCAGAGAACACAAGACCTTTACAACTAGGGATTCCCTATTGTCCTGGCCTTTGTGGTTTCTTGTTAGGGCAAGATGCCTATTGGGTCATTCTCCACCTCACCTCACCTCACTCAAAATAGTGCCTTCATAATGTGGTGAAAGGCTTCTTTAGGAGCTCATGGGGATTTCTGAGACTCTCCCACTTTAAAACCGAGATGACAAAACAGCAAATTCACCAGATCCAGATTGGGGAAGTGGGGAGAAGGCTGGGGTAGAACGTGCCAATACCATTTACACTTTAAGTCAGTATTTGACCTGTGATTAAATAATCTGGTTGGACATGATTACTCACTTGCTCCCACTTATCTAACAAAGTATGCAAATCATGGTCTGCCTTGAAGTATAGCCTAAATCGTGGAGGACCTTCAAAAACCTAGAATAGATTTATGCATAAAATCTAGCTGAATTCCCAAAACAAAGTTTCTTGCTCAGTCCCAGAATCACTGGAATGTTTAGTGTGGTTCAACCATAGAATGCATCTCCATATAGACCAGACAGGTCACTGTGTGATCAACCATGTTCAGGGAGCCCTGGTATCTACCAGCTGTATCTATTCACTAACCAGGCCAGAGACCAGGAGGCCATTCCAAGTAATACCTATTGAGTGTCTCTAGTATGCCAGACCCTGTGATGGGTGATGGGGAGACAAATACAAAATGAAATTGGTCCCTGCCATTAGAAGTTTACCTCCAAAAGAAAAAAATTATTTACCTCCTTTTAGGGAGATATAACATTTTCATGGGTAAGTTAATACAAGATATAGATAAAACTAATATAGAGATTGCTGTGAAGAATGGTTTGCTGGGTGGTACATCATTTTTTGCAGGGCAATGAGGATTAAGTGATTTGCCCAGGGTCACACAGCTAGTAAGTGTCAAGTGTCTGAGGCTGGATTTGAACTCTGGTCCTCCTGAATCCAAGGCCAGTGCTTTATCCACTGCACCACCTAGCTGCTCCCAATATCTTAATTTCTAATCCTTTCCCCCTTCTAGAAAGAGATGGAGCTAAAGCCCAGAAGACCCTACTTATCTCCACCCACATAGCTTGGCTTTTTGGAATAACTTTTTCTTCTGGTAATTACCTTCTGTTGCCTCCACTTCCTTTCCTCAGTTGCTAAATCTATTATCTAATGCCCTCATGATTTTCCTTCCCTACCTGCTTGCTCTCACTCGCTCGCTCTCTCTCTCTCTCTCTCTCTCTCTAGTTGGAGTCTGGACTAGAGTTTCAATTAGAATCACTTTGTTATAACAATAGGCTTGTTAAGCAGTGGGGGAAAGAAAAACCCCAGGTCCACTTTAAATTTTTACTGTTGGGAAATGTATCATATTATTAATAAAATAATAATATAGCTCCTGAACCCCCAGTTAATGATTATGCAATTATCTGCAATTTCTGCCATGTTACAATCATGTCTGAATTTCAACTAAATAGTCAGGTCTCCCATCAACCTTCTCTGTACTCTGCCAATATAAAAACATGCAACATGCAGCTTTTACGGTTGACTGTAGATTTTATATATAGAGAAAGTCAGAATCAGGATAAGAAGTTGGGGAATATAAGGAAATGTGGAGAAACAAATCATCTAAGAATCCATGATAACAAATAGGCATTGGAGGAGGGCATGTCAGGAAGAGGATTTGATGTTTTTTGTTTTTTTTGTTTTTTTGGGTTTTTTTGGCAGGGCATTGAGGGTTAAGTGACTTGCCCAGGGTCACACAGCTAGTAAGTGTCAAGTGTCTGAGGCCGGATTTGAACTCAAGTACTCCTGAATCCAGGGCCTGTGCTTTATCCACTGTGCCACCTAGCTGCCCCTAGATATGGTGTTTTTAAAGAGAAGCAGAGAATTACAATAGCTTGCCATCTCTGTGACCTTGGGTAAATCGTTTTACTTTTCTGAGCCTCAGTTTCCTCATTTGTAAAATGAGGGAGCTAGACCAGCTGTCCTCTGAGGTCTCTTTTGGTTCTAATCTAAGATCCTCTGTTCCTATAAATTCTGCCACAACTGTAAAGCTCCCAAATGTCTTCACCATGTCAGACTAATAACATTGATAACTGACTTATTGAACCAGTTGACAGAAGTGATATTCACCAGATTGGACCATCAGAAGACAAACAGTCCAGATACAGAAGGAGAGAATATTTAAGATAGCCATTCAGAATTGGTATGGCATATATTAACAAATAGCATAGGTCATCCTATGTCATTTGATCTGCACAATGACCCTAGACTTTCATGAATCCAGTGTTTGAAGTCCTACTGGACTAGAGTTGTGCTTTACATAAACGATCTACTCTTAGGCTGCTTCTGAGGCAGTCTCTGAAACTTATGCCAGCACCAACTGTTTAGCAAATTGGCTAAATCAATTTAATAAAGGGGGGTGGAGTTGGGGGGGCATTATGGGAGGTGGGGAACATACTATAGTGGCATCCTGCCTCAGTGAAAGACTTGTAATGGTTTCTTGGCTTCACCCTCATTTTATCCCCAGGTTCCATGTCCTGATGTCATAACTTGCCAATATCCTAAAGCCTCCGACACTTTCCATTGGATATCAAAGAAAGAATGTGCATTTAATGCACTGAAGTACTAGTTCAACTTATCTACTATCTTGGTATACTTGAATCTGCAGAAATAATGAGATGGGGAGACTGATGTATCCAAGACCACTTCGGGAGTCATCCACTCAAAAGCCATAGCATCTCATTTCCACGCCACAATCCTGAGCATGCTTCTCCTGAAAGGTGACCATAGAGGAAGGAACTTTATAAAATGGGAGATCTGCCTTGAGCCACAGGGAAAGTTATATTTGAGATGTGAAGGCACCACCTGATGGAGCACAGCAACACTCTCTGATGAAACCAGGGCACCTTCAGACCCCACCGCAGCTCAATCAATGTCAGATCTGCTGGACATTATTTTTCAGTAGGTTCAATTTCAACATCACCTTTATTCCTGGATATCATAATTTATTGGTAGATGTACTGTCACAAAAGCCAGAAGTTGGGAGCCTAACAGATTAATCACAATGACAAGTTCTTCTACAAATTGTAAACTTTCCAACTGCTAAAACTCAATCAGATCTACTGATGTTGACCTTCCAGTCACATGTGCAGGGTCCAGTTGTTTGTCCTCCAAGAAGGCACAATGCCTTCTCAAGGAAGGAGCAATTTCAGACTGGCTCCTGTACCTCAGCTTAAGCCTATGTTTCCTTTCTGGTCAGGTTCAGGGGGAAAGATTCCATGTCTACTAGAACAACCTTGTGAGTCTTCACCTGGCCATAACAATGATAATTGATTAGATTGTCTGGACATGTGGTAGAGTTGCCAATAATCCTATTGCAACTCCCATACATCCCAGGGTGGTAATAAAGCTAGATTTTGTCATAGGTTTTCGCTTATCTAATGGTGGAAGTAGATACCCTGACCAAGTTGACTCCCTTCTTCTATGTTTAACTTTCCATCTCAGCTAAGGCTGCCCACCATTTCCTGAAAGAAAATTTCTGATTCCATAGACTTCCCTCTCACATCACATATAACCATGGTCCCTAACTTTTCTCCCATTTTTGGTCTGGATCATATATGTCTCTTGTGAGGCTTAAGGAAGTTTTGGGGGGGGGTTGTTTTTTTTGGTTTTGGGGTTTTTTTGTAAAATGAGAGGGTAGGACTAGGCAATCTGTAAAGTTCTTAAATTCTAATGTTCTGTGATTCTCTGAGCCCCTGCCCACTTATCCCCCTACTCATATGGACAGAGAGCAAAACTAAACTCTGGAATAGTATCTTTGTCACCAGGCCACCTGCCATCAAGGTCATTATTCTACCCTACTGCCTACCATGGAGTTTTGTGATGACTTGGTCTACTCATATATCTAGAACATGCCTTTTTAAATAAATGATAGTTCCCACTCTTATTTTTCTTACATACTGCAATTCTGACAACCAGTGACTACCTCTGAGTTTTAGTGGCCATCCAAGCTAATTTTCAGACCCCCTAAAAGCAGCTAAAATTGTGTACAAATGATAGGGCAACCAATCCCAGGGATGTCCTAGAGGTTAGAGGACCAGGTCTGGCTATCTTCCCCAAAATTTCACCAGCAGAATTTTCTGGAAGCTGGCAAAAAAAGCAGTAGGCCCCTTTTGCATTACTCAGGATAGAAGTCCTGTGGCCTCCTGGTTAGGGTTACCCTCATCCTTTTCTATGTTCACTTTGTTCAACCTGTCTTTTTTTCACTCGGTTCACATTGATTCTAAATGACATTTAAATTTTCATCTACCATTGATAATACTGAGAAGAATAAGTTATTCACAATATCCTTAACTTACAGAAGCAACATTGCTACTTCCTTTACTAAGTGAATTGGGCCACAGAATAATATTAATAATTCAGAGTCCACATTGCTTAATTAGCTGAAAAACAAGGAAAAAACAACCAAACATACAGGTAGTTAATGTCAAATATTTTGTTATAATTGATTAGTTTATCACCATCAGAATTTTTTATCGTTTTGAGTACTTACTAGAAAAAATGCTGCATATAAAACCAGAGAACCTAGGCCTGAAATCCCAGCAGTGCTACTGCTGAGGCAGCTGGTGGCACAGTTGAATAGAGCACTGGACCTAGAATCAGGAAGACCTCAATTCAAATCCAGCTTTACATACTTACTAGCTGTGTGACTCTGGGCAAGCTACTTAACTTCTTTCTGACTCAGTTTTCTTTACTGTAAAATACAGATAAATAATACCACCTGCCTTGTAGGGTTGTTGTGGGGATCGAATGATATAAAATTTGTAAAAAGTTCTTAGCACAGCGCCCAGCACATAGTAGGTTCTATATAAATGCATATTCTCTTTCCATTTCCCCTCCTTTCCCTCATCCTCCACTTAATAACTGTGTAACTTTGAAAAGCATCTGCCTTGGACTTAAATTTCTTCATGTATAAAATGAATAACAGACTTGAGCTCAAATACTGGCTTACACTAACTAACAGAGGGAGCAAGGCAATTAATAAAACAAAATATAGCAAACTTTTAAAAAACACCTACCATATACAAAATGTTGAGCTAAGATTAAAGTTTTAATAAGGCATAGTATTTGTCCTAAAGGAAGTTTCAGTTTAGTGGGAGGATAAGACACCAGCAAAAATAATTATAATATACTATGTTAAGTGATAAGCACATCAGAATTACAAAACAGACTGATGTGTGAGGTTTACAGAAGGAAAGTCATTAATGAATAGAGTCATCGGGGATTATTTTATGAAAGAAGTAGGATTTGAGTTGGGCAGGATGGGCAGGAATTCAAAAGGTGAAGGTAAGAAGACAGAGCATTGCAAGCATGAGAATGCAGTGTGCATTTGGGGAAGAGAGAATTGTTCAGTTTATTTAAAGTGTAGAATATAGAGAGCAATAATATGGAGTGACTGGATACAGTCATGTGATGATGTTAATGATGATGCCCACCTATGAAGGTCTCTGAATGTTAAGCACAGGAATCAAAATTTTATTTGGGAGACAATAGAGAGCCTTTGAAATTTTTTGATCGAGAGAATGACATGATCAGATCTATACCTAAAAACAATTATTCTAATTTCAGTATGACAGGACTTGGAGGTGGGGGAGAGTAATAGGTAACACCTAAAAGGACGATATTGTAAAAACTTACCTCACTCAAACTCCTTTCCTGGTGAGTGGAGTAAATTTCTCTTTTCTCCCTTTTTTTCCTTGCTACCAAGAGAAAATGCAAGTGTTGTATGTAGTCAGCAAGAGCCATTGTTTTGTCTCCTTTTCCTCTGATCAGAGGGATTTTCAGGGCAGAGCCAAGATGGTGGAAGAAAGGCAGTAAGCTCTTAGAACTCATGACATGATTGCTCCAAATAACCTCCAAATAATGCCATAGGGCAATTTCTGGAGCAGCAAAACCCCCAAAAGAACGTGGTAAGATCATTTTCCAGCCAAAGATGGCTTAGAAGGTCAGCAGGAGGGGGCTGCTGTGCCAAGGCAGGAGTGAAACCTAACCCCACAGTCACGCTTACACAGATACAGTCCCAGGCAGGCCAAGCCAGGGAAAGAGACACCCAGAGTGTCTGGTGAGAGGACTGAGCAGTTGGCAGGGGGCAGGTTACAGGGGGCTCTGCTGGTGCTGAGGCAGAACTTGGGTTTCTCACCCCTGCTGGGAACCAGGAAGTAGGCTTGAGTGGCAGTGACCCAGGTGGGGGAGGGGAGCAGGCTTGTCAGAGCTAACAACCACAGCACACAAATTTTTGCTGTCTGGTTAATTAGCAAGTTGGCCTGGGGTTATCTACAGACCAAGTAACAGGCCAGGTGAGTGAAGAACATGCCCTTCCTTAAACTGAAACACCTGGGACCCTCTAAAGCTTAGGACAGTATAGCTTAGAAGTAGGTGCCCTGATCAGAGAGATATTTTTTTAAATTATAAAAGTATTTTATCATATTCCAGTTACATAGAGTTTTCAACATTTTTAAATAAGATTTCTAGTTTCAAATTTTTCTCCCTCTCCCCTCCCTCCCCACCTCCCCAAGACAATAAGTAATCTAATATAGGTTATATATGTACAATAACATTAAACATATTTCTGCATTAGTCATGTTATAAGAGAAGAATCAGAGCAAAAAAGGAAAAACCTCAAAAAAGAAAAACAACAGCACCAAAACCAAAAGAAATAGTATGGTTCAATCGGCATCCATATTCCACAGTTCTTTTTTTTTTTCTTTTTCTGGATTTGGAGAGCCTTTTCCATCATGAGTCCTTTGGAACTATCTTGGACCATTGTATTGCTGAGAAAAATCAAGTCTATCACAGTTGATCAACACAAAATGTTAATGATACTATGTACAATGTTCTCCTGGTTCTGCTCATATCACTCATCATAGAGAGATAATTTTAAAAATAGTAACTTTTTTAAATTCAAAAGGTGCCATTTCCCTATTACCCAGTCCATCAATATTTCAGAAGATGGGTCATAGATTCAGAGATAAAGGGACTTCAAAGATTATCTAGTCCAATCCCCTCATTTTGTACATCAGGAAACTGAGGCCTGAAGAAGTTAGTTGATTTGCTCATGATCACACAGTTAGTAAGTATCTCTGGTGGAATTTGAAATGGTCTAGCTATCTAACATCTCTTTCAATGTCAAATAATCTATGCCCTCAGGACTAGAGAACTTCTAGGGAACTATATGTCAGAAATAATTTGTGATTCTCTGTGGCACAGAAAGACAACTTGTTGAATTGTCCTCAACAAGTCCACTTTTTTCCAGTGGCAATCTAATACCCTATCTATTTTTCTGTGATTTTCTATTTCTTTCAGCTTCTCCCCACTGAGAGCCATTTCTACTGCAAATAACTTGCTGGACAAAAATAATGAGACTAAGACTTAGGATGTACTTTTTTCAAAGTATGGATATTGCTAAAAGTTGATTAACTAGGTTAATCTCTAAATACTGTCATGACACATGGCCATCTAACCTTATACTACTAAAATAAGTGTTTCTGTGGGGGAAAGGGATGAGAAGAAAGTAACTTCATGGCCTTCAAATAGAACATAGGGAAAATAAACCAATTCACTTGTGTTGGTCATAAAAAAACACATAAGAAGTATTTAATAAATATATCATAAATATACTTCAAACATGTTCAATTCCTTTTATTCGTGTGCATGTCTTAGCCCTTAACTATGATAAGCTCCTTCAAGGCAGAATTTATCATCTTTTTTTTATCCTTACCATATCCAGCCTTGCATATTGCAGGTATTCAATAAACATTCTATTTATTTTTTACTTTATTTTGTTTTAATTAATGGAATAAAACAAGCATTTCCATAACATAATAAACAAAAAAATGATTGTCCATGAAACTGCAAATTTATTATGCACAACTTGCTATTCCTTTCAAATATACAACAAAATTATGTAAGTTTCTTTTTTTTCCCTTTTTTTTCTTTCCTTCCCCCCACCCTAGAGATGGCTACCATTAGACACAAATAGGCATAGAAATACTTCTCTTTTTGTACCTTTAAACTACATTAGCTTTTTTTTGCTACCAGGCCACATTGTTAACTCATACAATTCAATAAATATTTGTTGAATAGATTGTGTCAGGCATATAATTTAGGGTTATGCTGATTTAATAAGTTTTGTCATCCTCAAAAGAGAAATCACCAGGTTGCCTCTCACTAAAATCACAATTCTGAAATCATGGCAAAAGCATTTCATTACTGTGACATGTGGTACAATTTTATAATGATCCTGGAGCCTTACTTCCCCTTTTTTTTGCTTCGTTCCAAATGAGGCTCTCAGATCTGCAGCAGCTAAATTGGATGTAAATCCTGATTCTTTACATTTTGGGGTCAACTATTATGTCAGGATAAATGATTTTCACTAGACTGCACTTACAAAATCATGCCCATTCCCCACCATGCCCTCATTCCTCTCTCTAAAATCTGGTCTGGTTCCACTACTTTGCTGAAAATGCTTTATCTAAATGTCACCTCTTATCTCTCAGTTCCAATGGTCTCTCAATTTTCACAGATCGTGATCTTTCTGCAGGATTTGACTCTTGACCATCCCCTCCTTCTTGATACTTGATACTCTTCCTTTGATTCCCATAACACTGTGCTTTCCTGGTTTGCTTCTTGCATCTTACTTATTTTCTTACTTCTCTGAGTGACCCTTTGGGTCCCTTTCATTGATTTATCTTCTCCATCCAACACTGTAAATGTGGGGATCTCCTTTGGCTGTCAAAAGTTTAGGGTTTTATGAGGCTGTGTTGAAAAGGAGGAACAGCTCTCTGTCCAAAGCTGCAGGATTCCATAGTCACAGGCTCCCACCCTCATCGCCTGGGATTATTTAAGAGCATCAGGAAGTGACTTCCAGGTTTGGTGTTGGTTTTTGGAAAGTAGAAACAGGTCTCAGTGTAGTGAAAGATAGAGTCAGCATGGCTGGAGAATCAAGTGGGGAGTAAGCTCTACATGAGAGGATTTAATAAGCATCTGAGTGGAAAGAATATCTATAGTACTTTAAAAGAAAGCAGTGAGTGAATGAGGAAGAGTGTGAGTACTGGAATGAACTGCCTCATTCTCTCGGTATATTGAACCTTGATTGGAGAGAAACTTAAGTCCAAGAGTCTAAGTAGTAGGATTCTTCCTTGCTTTTTCCTTTCCCCTTCCCGGCATAGCTTAAACACTAGTACAAAAAGATAGTGATAAGAGGCTGTATGTGAAAAAAAAACATTTCCCTATTTTAATCTCTTATCTTTCAAAGAATGACTTTTTCATTGTCTCAGCAAGAAGTTATTAGCTATTATGCTTTTGGCATTGAGAAAGAGACCCAGTAGCTAATATATAACACAAGCCTTCCCTGGGATGAGTTTTTGTTTAATTTACTGAACTTATCATCTACTTCCTCTTTCTGTCTGTGTAGTCTATGGTATATACAGCAAGGGATATATTACTTCTCTTTCTGTGTCCATTGATTTTTACTCAAATATTCTCACAGTACTTCTCCATTCTAGTGCCTGGACTTACTCAGGACTATATAGTCTTCATTTATAGCATGCTTCTCTGCTCCCTACCCCATTTATCTGTTGTATTTCTTTTGAGTTAGGCAAGGGTAAGAGTTTATTCCAGTCATGGGTTTTACCTCACCAAGTTTCACTGATACCTGTAAGATCAAATTTTCCTTTGCATTAGGATCTCAGGTTCATCTTGCTTGTTACCTATAGTTGGTAAATTTGTATATAAACCATAGGCTTTTATTATTTTCTCCTTTCTTGAATTTCATCTCCTATGAACTGTGTTTCTCACTTCTATTCTTCCTACATGACAGCTGTTCTCTATAATGCCTCACTGGGTGTATGTTCCTTCTTTCAGTTTAAAGCCGTTTTGGTTATAGCTGTCTGAGTATTTGAAAGGCTTTCAGGTGAAAGAAGGATGAGGCTTGTTCTGTCTGGCTCCAATAAACAAAACCAGGAAAAATGGGTAGAAGTTGTGAAAAAGAAATTTCCTACCCATCAGAGCTATCAAAAAAAAAAATGCAGTGAGGTACCTCAAGAGGTAGGAGGTTCCTCCCTTTCCAGAAGTCTTCAGTCAAAGGTTGGATAACCACTTGTCAGGTATGTTGTTGAGGAGGTTTTTGTTCAGATGTGGATTGTACTAGATGGTTTCTGAAGTGCCTGACAGTCAGTGATTTTTATTCATGGCAGATAGCCTCAATCTTGTCTGTGATGGGGGCTATCCACTATATAAGTAGTTGAGAGTGTTATGGATTGTAGGAGGAGAAAGGAAAAGGTTTGGTAAAGTTATTGCGAGGAATAAGATAAACAGCATATCAGGGGAGAGGAGAAAGTTTTCCAAGTAGCAAAAAGGTGCCAGCGGAGATTACATACTATGAATTTGTTGTGTGCGATGGATGTAAGAAATGCTTCATTACTTAAATCTCTTTTTCCTGTGTAGCTCATCAGATTACAATCTGTGTGATAGTTGTGATAAGTCAGGAGCCACAATTACTTTTGTGGTGGTCTTTTCATAAATACTTATACTACAATATGAAATGGCCAGACATAACATTAAATGTTTCTTGAGATCTTTGGACATTTGATAAAATCAACTCTGCCAACTTCCCTTATTTGCCTCTTCAAGGAGTACTTATGAGCCATTTTCCCACTTACCTTCCTTCTTCATTTTTAAATCTTTAAATGTTTTCATTAATATTTTCTCATAGTTATCCCAAGTATCTCTCTCCTGTTCCTTCCAAGAGATCCATTACATATAAAAATAGTATTTTAAGAGGGGGAAAAAGACAGCAGAACTTGTTGATACAGTGGAGAAGTTTGAAAATATGTGCAATGTGTAATACCTATGGACCTCCCACCACCACAAAAGGGTAGGGTGGGGGTGCCTTCTCATATCTCTTCATTCAAGTCCTCCCTGATCTTTATAATTTTGTTAAACTTAAATTCTAGAGTATATATATAAAATTTTTTCTCATCAATAGCTTCTATTGGGTATGAGTCCAATAATGGAGTTTTTGGTTCAAAGAGTATGGACATTTAATCACTTTATAATATATAATTTTATAATATATAAATAATCCTAAATTGCTTTCCAAAATGACTTTAAACAAGATTATCAACAGATACAGATAGTTTTATCTCTTTTTTGCCTATTACTGTTCCTTTAATTTCTTTCTCTTATCTTTCTTTTGCTAGCATTTCCAGAATGATAGCAAATAATAGCAGAGTAAGTATTCTTGTTTAACTCTCATATTTATTGGAAAAGGTTCTAGTGTAACCCCATTGCATAAAATACTTGCTTTAGGTCTCAGAAAGATGTTTTTAGAATATTAAGAAGGACCCCTCTAAGCCTATACTTTGTTGGGTTTTTAGCATAAAGTATGATGTATTTTGTCAAAGGCTTTTTCTGCCTCTATTGAGGTGGTCATGTGGTTTGGAATGTTTTAGTTTTTAATATTATTAATTATGTTGATTATTATTCTAATGTTGAATCATTCTTGCATCCCTGGTATAAATCCCACTTGATCATAATGAATGATTTTTAGGATAAATCTGTAATTTGTTTGGTAGGATTTTGTTTGTTCTTTGATAATAGTGGTCTATAGTTTTCTTTCTTTGTTTTATCTTTCCTTGGTTTAGGGGTTAGGGCTGTATTTGTCTCATGGAAAGATTCTGGTAGGATGCTTTCTCACTTTTTGAGAACAATTTATGAAGTATGGGTACTAACTATTCTCTAAAAGTTTGATAGAATTCTCCTGTAAATCCATCAAGACCGAAAGTCCTTAGTTCTTTTATAGCTACGTCTATTTCCTTTTCTGAAATTGCCCCTTTCCATTGTTTCATACTCCCAGAATAATGTAAATTATTGGAGGGGTCAGAAAGGACACTGTTCGATGGCAGGGCCCTTCTCTAATCACGTCCCTGATCATTCAGCCCACTGCTGATCTATACCCTCCCCCAGCTACTTTTTTTTTTTACACATTTGATTCAAAACCTCTTTCTTGTTTCCATGTTTTCCTACTCCCTCAGATACCAGTCGCCTCCCAGAGATTCTCTCTCTCTCTCTCTCTCTCTCTCTCTCTCACACACACACACACACACACACACACACACACACACACACACACACACACGCACACATAATGTAGGATGAGTAGACTTTTCAAGCACCAAATCCCCCAAGTTAAGCTTACTTAGTATAAGGGCTTCCTTTCCTTTCACAGGCCATCTTATTTACCCATAAGAGCATTTATCAGTGGAACCTTCCTTTCCTTCTACTTTACATGTCCTTTGCCCATTCTCCTGTAGGTTCTTCTCTTTCTGAGACCACAGACATCACCTTCCCTGCATTGTTAGCCCTTGATTTGACCCCAACACTTCACATCCTTATCTCTATTGCCCTGCATCCCCCTCCCCTTTATGTACCTTCCAATGTTATAATGTAATTCCACAAAACAAAACATTGATTCACCTGTATTCAGTGGGATGTCAAGTTCTTTCAACTAAAATCTCATCTTTCACTGGAAGCTGTCTCTAACTCCTCTTAATTCTACTGCCACCTTCTGCTAATTACTTCCTATTTATCCTTCATATAGCTTGATTTGTATATAATTATTTGCCTGTTGTCTCCCCCATTAGATTAAAAGATCTTGGGGTGGGGCAGCTAGGTGGCGCAGTGGATAGAGCACTGGCCCTGGAGTCAGGAGTACCTGAGTTCAAATCCAGCCTCAGACACTTAACACTTACCAGCTGTGTGACCCTATGACCCTGGGCAAGTCACTTAACCCCAATTGCCTGACCAAAAAAAAAAGATCTTGGCACAGTTTTCTTTCTTTTGGTTGTTTGTTTGTTTGTTGAGGCAATTGGGGTTAAGTGACTTGCCCAGGGTCACACAGCTAGTAAGTGTCTGAGGCCGAATTTGAACTCAGATACTCCTGACTCCAGGGTCGGTGCTCTATCCACTGTGCCACATCAATGCCCCTTGGCACAGTTTTCTGATGAAGAAATCAAAGCTATCTATTGCCGTATGAAAAAATGCTCTAAATCACTAGTGATTAAAGAGATGCAAATTTAAACAACTCTGAGGTACCACCCGACACCTATCAGATTGGCTAATATGACAAAAAAAGGAAAATAATAAATGTTGGAGAAGCTGTGGAAAAATTAGAACACTAATGCATTGTTGGTGGAGCTGTGAACTGATCCAACCATTCTGGAGAGCAATTTGGAGTTATGCCCAAAGGGCTATAAAACTGTGCATACCCTTTGACACATCAATACCACTTTTAGGTCTTTTTCCCAAAGAGATCATAAAAAAGGGAAAAGGACCTACTTGTACAAAAATATTTATAGGTGTTCTTTTTGTGGTAGCAAGGGATTGGAAATTGAGGGGTTGCCCATCAATTGGGGAATGGCTGAACAAGTTGTGGTATATGAATGTAATGGAATTCTTTTGTGCTGTAAGAAACAATGAGCAGGAGGATTTCAGAGAAACCTGGAAGGACTTGCATGAAATGATGATGAGTGAGATGAGCAGAACCAGAAGAACATTGTACACAGTATCATCAACATTATGTGTTGGTCAACTGTGATAGACTAGATTCTTCTCACCGATACAATGCTACAAGAAAGTTCCAAAGGACTCATGATGGAAAAGGCTCTCCAAATCCATGGGGAAAAAAACGAACTGTGGAATATGGATGCTGATTGAACCATACTACTTCTTTTGTTTTTGGTGCTGTTGTTTTTCTTTTTTGAGGTTTTTCCTTTTTTGCTCTGATTCTTCTTTTATAACATGACAGTTGCAGAAATGTGAAGAAAAAAAAGATCTTGGGGCAGCTAGGTAGTGCAATGGATAAAGCGCCAGCCCTGGATTCAGAAGGACCTGAGTTCAAATCTGGCCTCAGACACTTGACAGTTACTAGTTGTGTCACCTTGGGCAAGTCACTTAACCCTCATTACCCCACAAAAACAACAACAAAAAACCCCAACAACAATAGATTAAAAAATCTTGAGGTCGAGGACCATTTCTTGCCTCTTTGTATCCCAAGCACTTAGCACAGTGCTTGGCACGTGATAGACACTTAATAAATGTTTATTGATTCATTGAATGATGCCCCCATTAGCCTTTTCACTGTTATCTCTACCAGATTTCCACTTTCACCTCTGTCTTCTTGCATACAGTTTAGAAAGAAGTCTCATATACATTTAGAAAGAAGTTACTGTGTTGCTCTTTCTGTTACTTTTCCTGCCTTTCTATTTTTTGAGATGTTTGAGGAAAAAATCTCTTTAGTTTTGGTTTTCTTTCTAGAAATGTTTCAAACTCTTTATTATTGAAAGTCCATGTTTTTCCCCTCATATGGTTAAACTCAGATTTTCAGGTAGGTCAACCTGGGCTGTATCCTGAGTTAAATTGCTCTTTGGAATACATTATTTCATTCCCTCTTATGTTTTCTAGGGGATGCAGAAGAGTCTTACATTATTCAAATGTCCTTTCCTTTGTATTTGAAGGTTTTTCTCCTGATGGCACATATAACTTTTTATTTCTGAATTGAATTGTTAAATTTAACCATTATATGTCTTGGACGTTGGAACCTCATTTGTTTTTCTGTTTTTTTTCTGGAGGTGGTCTATGAATACTTTCAATTGGAATTTCATTTTCAATGTTCCACAGTTCTGAGCAGTTATCTTCTATTATTTCCTTCATTATGGTGTTAAGATTTTTCCTCCTGCTGTATTCTTCTGGGAAGCCACACGATCCTTAGATTGTCTCTATGCATCCTGTCTTTGAAATCCACACATATTGCTTGCAAAGTGAGTATATTTTCTGTTAACATTATTGGATTTCCCCCCCCTTCTCTTATTCTAGATTGTTTTTCACTTCTGCATATTGGTATTCCCTATATATTTTTCTATTTCTTTGGTGATTCGCAGATTTCAGGGTTTTTATTGTTGTTGTTGTTTATGTGTTTATTTTTCAGTATTTTTTACAGTATGGGCCATAAAGCCTGTTCTCATAATTCTCATTTTTCTTTTTTTCCCACTCAGGAATATCATATTGTGGTTTCATGTTTTCCAATTTCACAAAGTTCTCTGTTTTATCAAGTGTTGTATCATTTTCCTTTGTTTTATAGTATTCGTTCTTGATTGCCTAAACTCATTTACTAGAATGGGAGGCCAAATTTTCTTCTGTTGTTACTATTTTTCCTCTTGTTTTATCTATGTTTAATTTTTTTTGTTTTCCTCTTCCTGTGATCTTTAGTAATTCCAGTCTTCCTTCTCCCCTCCATATTTTTCCTACCACATACTCTCTAACTCCCTCACTCCTATTGGGACCTGGATCTCAAAGTGTCTCAGCCTTCTCCTACACTGGGCTATTTGTTGTTCACCAACCAAGGTCTCTTCCCCAAGTGACTTTTGGGTGTCAGCATTGGTGCCAGCTGCATGATGTGCTCTTTCCCTCAGGCTTAGTGGAGTGCTACACAGTTGATCCTCCCCCTCAACACCCCTTCCCCCCACCACACACACATATGGTTTCCTGCCCTGATGACCTGTTTCTTAGTTCTCTGGTCTGGAATAAGAAGTTGCAAGTTTTGTAGCACTGCTGTTATTGGGTTGTAGCCCTTGAAAGGCTTTTGATCCTAAAGGGTTGTAGCTGCCTGGCTTTCTATTGCAACCAGGGCAAATTTATGCACCTGGAGATAGAGTTTCAGTGGAAAGAGAAATAGGGGACTGGAATGTGGGAGTGGGTTTTATTGTAAACCTTATTGTGTTCTTGGATCTATGAGTGAAGCCTCCATGACAGTAGTATGGGAAGTGGAGGAGGAATGCTTGAGTGAGCTCAAGGTCAGTGAATATCAGCTCATGGTTTTGAGGCATTTTTAACCTTCTTTTGGATACTGGGTATCCCAGACTATAGAGATAGCTGAGGTTGCTGTATCTTTGACACATAATTTCTATTTTGGAGACGTTAGAGAGGTTGTTGGGATCAGAGAAAATGTCTAGTTCTTCATCTTGTCGCTCATATGACCTGGTTCTAAAAGAGAATTGTAACTTCCCTCCTAGTACCAGACTTAGTGAAGTGCCTGGCACATTGTAGGTACTTAATAACTCTTTGTTGACTTGACTTTCTTCTGGTTTTGCTTATACAAAGACTGTTAATATTTATACTATGCCTATGGAAGTAGGTCTACTTGTTGGTCCTTGGATAAGGCTTTCACTTTTGTAGTCCCGTCAGTCAAATTAAAAGTTATGTTCCATTTCCTCAACATTCACTCACTCTTCTCCTGCAACCTGGTCCTTGTCCCATCATTCAACTGAAACTGTACTATACAAAGTCACCTCTTTGGTGACTGATCAAAGGATTCCTCTTAATCTTTGAGGTCCTCAAAATTTTTGTAGAATTTGACATTGCTCCTTGGTAGGTAATACTTTCATAAAAACTGATTCTTAACATGTTTTGTCTATTGTTCTGCTCATTTCTTACCATCACTACAGTGGACTGGAGCCATATAGTGGTCTGGAATGATGTAGGATTGAGGTACATTTTATATTTTTCTGAAAGTTATAGAGAAAAACTCATTGTGTTTATAATTTGTTGATTATGAAAACACATTTGATTTGATAGACCAAAATGCCAGTGTAAAGGCTCTTTTAAACAAAATACCTTCCATCTATAAATCAAAATCATTCAAGAGTACATGAAATACATAACAACAGAAATAATTCTGTTCAATGACTCTGATCACAAGCATCAGGTGAGGCATACATTTGGAAGATATATGTTCACAAAAGTATTTGCCATTGAGTCAGGGGAGAGACACTAAGAATCAAGTTCAAGAGTGTTTCTTTGTGGACGTTAAGGACCTAGAGTTGAAGGGGAGGGCAGAAGTGCTTTATACTGCCTTCAGGAAATTACAAGGTTCCTATAATGATTCCATACTTCCCATTGAAACAAAAATCTATCTTTTTTTGTGGGGCAATGAGGGTTAAGTGACTTGCCCAAGGTCACACAGCTAGTAAGTATCAAGTGTCTGAGGCCAGATTTGAACTCAGGTCCTCTTGAATCCAAGGCTGGTGCTTTATACATTGTGCCACCTAGCTGCCCCCAAAATCCATCTTATTAATTCCAACATTTTACCAGCCTTGAAGGAGGGCACTGAAGACAACAGTAATTGAAAAAGAAAACCACAGAAAGGAATAGAGAAATGTGAGCAAGCAGTGACATATAAAAAATGAGGAACATGAAAGATGGATAGGAGCAGCTAGGTAGTGCAGTGGATAAAGTGCTGGCCTTGGATTCAGGAGGACCTGAGTTCAAATCTGGCCTCAGACACTTGACACTTACTAGCTGTGTGACCTTGGGCAAGTCACTTAACTCTCATTGCCCCACAAATTTTTTTTTTTGGTGAGGCAGTTGGGGTTAAGTGACTTGCCCAGGGTCACACAACTAGTAAGTCTTAAGTGTCTGAGGCTGGATTTGAACTCAGGTACTCCTGATTCCAGGGCTGGTGCTCTATCTACTGTGCCACCTAGCTGCCCGCCCCCCCACAAAAATTAAAAAAAAATTTTAATTAAAAAAAAGATAGACTGGTCAAGTGCAAGAGCAACAAATGACAGGAGAACAAAATGCTTCGCAGGTATCTTTACAATGTCAGAGGAAAGTGGATAAGGCCTAACAAGTGCTGGGTAGACTCCCTTGTCATAAATTTATGGGAGGATATGGACAGAAATTGAATAGAATGGACAAGCAAGGGTGGATTATAACCTGTACCATTGAAGGAAACTCCTAAATTGGTGAGATCCCAAATCCATTTGAATATATGAGTGTTCTATTTGTCTCATTCCTCTAGATATCAAGTTCTTCAAGGACAAGCCTACATCATTTTCCCCATCTTCACATTGTCAACATCTAGCACTTTGTTTTGTATATTGTAGGAGCTTAATCAATGTTTGTTAGATTTAAAAGCATCAATTCGAACTATCTACTGCAGAGTGGCATTAATGATCACTTGAAATAAATTACCAGGAGCCTGCTTTGAGACTTAGGCTAACATGGGAAATACAGCTTTGAAGAATTTTATTAGTGGTATGCTAGTAAAAGTTTAACAACTGGCTCTCTGGAGAAAAAAATAATAACACACACAACATACTTTTAAGCTTAATCTTCATTAATAATGTTTTCTACTTCACTTTCTTCTGTCTAGACTACCAACAAAACAATAAAACAAGTCCTTATTTGTATTATTTGCTGATTTCCAAGGTATAAATGCTTACATTAAACATTTAAGTTGGCTCTCGAGCCAATTCAAGCTGGCTGCAGCACATCCTTAATTAGGATGTGAAATATCTCTGAGAAACTTTCAAGGAAAAAAACTCACTAGCAAAGTTTAGGGGAAATTTGGGGATGCCTTTTTTTGTGAATAATCTAGTAACATTTGTTAAAATATCAAACTATGAAACTATGCACTGAATCTGTACAAGTTTAATCTGTTGTATTATTATACTTACTAAAAAATAAAATAAAATAAAATCCTGAGAGTTGCCAGCAAGTTTGCTTTAGGAACTGGCATGTGTGAAAGTCCACTACATACATCTGTAGTCTAAAACTTCATCCTGATGCCCAAGATAACATGAAATAGAAAAGACTGACTCTGCTGGGGTAACTCCAGAGTCATACCTGAAATAAGTTGCTTATGCAGGGATGTCTCAGGTTGTGCCTGGATGATGAATGCTTTTGTGAGCTTTCACCCCCCGCCAGCTGTGATTTACCACGTGGCAGTGTTCTCAATATATCTTGGCTCATTGGAATTGGGGGAGGGGTTGGTGTATATTACCAACAAACAATGCAACAGTGAAGGGAGACATCATATACCCAATTAAGGCAAAGAAATAACTCAGAACACAAAATATGGTAATTTATCAATAGTCATTCATCAACAACATGTACAGTGGATGGCAGAGGTACTGTCCCACTACTACAAACAAACATTTTCCCAGATCAATCTTAGGGTGGTAGAATTTTGTAAATTGGAGTATTTATGTCTAACACGAACATTTTTCAGGTGGAAGTGTTCTGGGGCTTTTGTGATAGATGGCAGAGCTACCTACTCTCATAGAGATATGTGAATTTAAAAAGAATCATCTAGTTCAAATCCCTCATTTTACAGATGAGGTCATTAAAGCTCAGGGAAATGACCTATTGAAGGGGATACAGGTAAAGTGCATGTGAATTTTATTTTTATATATAGGACAATTTGATATTGCACATTCTGATCTGTCCACAATGGTGTCTTTAAGGGAACAGGGGATTCATCTTTGGTAATTTGCTTTAAATTAGTAATTGTTCACATGGCAGTACATTTACCACTGGATTCAGGATTAGAGAACCTGGATTTGCATCTTGGCCGCAACACTTATATCTGTCTGATGTTGGTCAAGTCACTTGCTCTCTCTAGGTCTCCTTTTCAGCTCTAAATTCCAAAAGCATTACAGCAACATTTCTGGTTGAACATCAGTAAAGTGAAGTAGAAAGAATCCCAATCTTATATTTTTTTCTTTTTTTTCCCAACCTCATATTAAAAGGATTAATATTAGAATTTCACCTTTGCTATTTACTAGACCTTGTGACTAGGCAAATTACAGAACCTTGGTTTCTTTATCTGTAGAATGCAGGTGATGGTACTGAAATGTACCACATACTTCACAAGGGGCATAAGGAACAGAAAACTTTAAAAGTTGCAAAGAAGGTTTTATGGATTTTCACTCTGTCCCCACATGCCACATAAATTAGGAAGAAAAAAGTACAAAAGAAATTTTCCTTGGAACAGGCAGTACTCAATGTTCTCCAAATATATTCTCCACATTCTTGCCACTGTACCTTCTCTCACGCACTTTGACCTACAATACCCTTTATCCCCACTTTTACCTGTCTGATTTCTCCCTATGTTTCAAGGCCTAATTCATATGGCAGCATCTTTATGAGCTCATACCCCCAATCACCTTCCTACCCACTCCCCTAAGTAGTCATTCCATCCTCTGACCTCCCATGAGACTTTGTACTGAGAGGTCTCATGCAGTATTATAAAGAACATCAAACTAAGTGTAAGAAAACCTGAATAGGAGCTCCTGCTTCTACCACTTCCTAGCTGTGTGACCTTGGGTAAGTCATTTAATCTCTCTATACTTTTCCCCCTTCAGCTCTAAAAAGAAAAAGGGTGGGGTGGGGAGAGGGAGAGGGTATAACACTTGTTCTACCTAACTCACAGGGTTGTTGTGAGGATCAATTCAAATGACATATGCAATGTGCTTTTAATTCTAAGGGGTTATATAAATATAAGCTGTTATTTTCAGTCTCCCCCATTATATTGTAAGCTCCTTGAGGGAAGAGACTGTCTTTTGCTTCTTTTTTATATCCCCGGCACTTTGCCTGGCACATAGTAGGCACTTAATACATGTTTTATTGGTTGATTGAGTCTTTCAGTGAAGCTCTACTCTATTCTCTCATAATGGTCTGGAGATGTCTCTGGGCTCTCAAAACTCCGTCAGGACAAACCAAGCTGGAAAGAGTCTAAGTAGCTATCATTGTATTTCCCAGTGTGCTATGTGTAGGCACTCACTTCAGTACCATTTTTCCCTATACAGTGGGCACTTACTTTAAGATCTGTTAACTTCATTAGCACGAATATTCCCTCTTTGCCTTGCAGATTACAATCCATCTATAACTTTATAGATCGCTTTAAAGAATTATTGTGAGGGGTAGCGAGGTGGCACAGTGGATAGAGCACCAGCCCTGGATTCAGGAGGACCTGAGTTCAAATCTGAACTTAGACACTTAACACTTACTAGCTGTGTGACCCTAGGCAAGTCACTTAACCCCAATTGCCTCACAACAAAACAAAACAAAACAAAAAAAGAGTTATTGTGACCAAAAATCCTTTAACCTGTGGGCAAACTGGTGATGAACTTCTTTAACTAAGCTTGGCCAGAATGGTCTTCAAATAGTAGGCATGCAGGCCATAGCCCAGCCTATATTTGAAGCCTGTCCAGCTTGGTAGGAGCTGGCAGAGCTTACAATGCCCTGACATATCCTTTAAGTGTCTTTGTTCATCTCTATAACCCAATATGATATTGGAGCAAAATTTTAGTGGAAGAAAAAACACACAACAAGTAATATTAAATATGATTTCATGGGTGTAAATTATACTTCCTGTACCAATGCAGGATGCCACTTTCTCTTCAACTTGTAGCCATAGAGATTTACCTAAGTCATGTAAAGGTTAAGTGACTTACTTCAGGCCATATAGCCAGTATATTCAGTTTTGTTGAAAGAATGTTACATTTATTTAATTAACTATGGACCCATGGACTCTATTTCTGCCAATTCACTTTAATTCAACAAACACCTGTTTTCAAATGATTAGCCTAATTCAGTCCATTCTGACTTATCACCAGAATGTTGGCTATCAGCTGATTTTATTGTTTGACTACAAAAACTTGTGAACTAATTTACTAATGCATATGGGGACCGGGATCCACCCTTATAAAATCAAGGATCTTTTGAAATATTGAAGTATTGACTATGTTGTATTATAATTATTTGCATACATATGTGTGTGTATATATCACATATATTTACATACATTTATATCTCCTTCTGGTTTATATGCTCCATGAGATCAGAGTCCATGTCCTGGTCTTCAATTACAGTAAGCATTTAAAGAAGTGCTTAATTTATTACATGTGGCCAGAAAGAAAGAATTCAAGTACCAAGGAGTCCCAGTCAGGATGATATAAGTTTTAGTAGCCACTAGTATAAAGAAGCAGGGAGCTTGGAAATAGCAAAGGATATGGCTTACAACCAAGAATGATTTACCCAGCAAAACTGACTATAATCCTATAGGGGAAAAATAGACCTTTTATGAAATAGAGAGTACTTCTAAGCTTTCCTGATGAAAAGACCAGAGCTGTGTAGAAGCTTCAGTGTGCAAACACCAGAGTTAAGAGAAACATAAAAAGGCAAATATAAACAAAAAGATAAAGCACTAAATGGATATATTCATTTGTTAAATGAGCAAATGAATTCAGGGCAGTGAATATGTCAGTAATTTCTTTTGTATCTAGAATTGTAAAATCTTACATTGACCTATTTTCCTTCTGTTCAGTACTGCATATTTCCAATTCTTTTATTGTTTTCCTTTTAAAATAATATATTATTTTTTCAGATGGAAAAAAGTCCATGTTCTTTGACTCTAACCCCATCTCATCTCCACTCTGACTGATAAAGAAAGAAAAGCAAATCCCCTATTATAAACAATGTATAGTCAAACAAAATGAATTTCCACATTGGCCATGTCAAAAAAAAAAGTCTTGTTCTGCACTTTGAGTCCTTCACCTCTCTATCAGAATAAAGGCAAAATGTTTCATCATTAGTTCTCTGGAATCATGGTTAGCCATTGTGCTGATCACTTTCTAAATCTTTCAAAACTGTTTGTCTTTACAATATTGCTGCTGCCATTGTATAAAATGCTTTCCTGGTTCTGCTAACTTCACTATACATCAATTCATACAAGTCTCCCCAGGTCTTTCTGAGACATTCCTTTTGTTATTTCTTAGGTCACAGGAGTATCCCATCCCATTCAAATACCCTCAAATGTATAGCCATGCCCCAGCTGATGACCACCCCTTCAGTTTCCAATTTCTTGCCACCATTAAAGAACTGCTACAAATATTTTTGTAGATTCTTAGAGTTTATTTTGCATAGGACGAATCCCTCCCTTAATCTGCATTACCTCTTTGTCCACCTTTTCCTTCTGTCATTTTCCTTCTGTTATCCTACAATCTATTTCTGTACCCATTTCTATATGTTTCCTTTGATCAATTCAGATGATGAAGTTCAAGTTTTTTCTATTCCCTCACCCCTGTCTCTTCATTAGTATTGATTTATATTTTGTGATGTTTAAAATATAAATTGTGGTCCCCTTAAATTAGAAGCTTCAGCACCAGTCTTTGGGCATTAAACATTTATTAAAGCATAGAGGTATTCACAAGGAGTTAAGGAAAAAAAGTCCTACCTAGCCTAGAGTTCCAGCCTGGTTGGGTTCTTCCTGAAGTCCTCCTCCACGAGCCTGCTTTAATCAGGAACTCTTTTATAGATCTGGAACAGAGGCGGTCCTTATAGTGATTGGTTGGCGTCATCTAAATCCATTGGCTTTGAAGGTGTTCTCAAGTTGAGTTCACAGTCTAGTTTCTGAGAACAATACCTTCTTAAGAGATAGCCAGGTGTGATTACAATCCAATTAACTTGAAGTAGGCTTAATCAGCAGTCAATCACTCTCACTTGATTCAATCAGTATAGATTAATCTCCAGGTGGGTCTTTGAGTATCTGCTAAATCCCATTAATTCATCACATTCCCCCTTTGTTTCTTCTAGGAACAGGTGTTCTTAGATGAAACAATTTGTTTACCCTGAATATATCAGATAATTTTCCCTAACTTTTCTTTACTTCTTCCACTACCTCACTGTGTTCCTCTTCCTCTCCAGTTCCATTCTCTTCTTCATTTAAGATAATCAAAACATAACAGGACAACTCCCAGGCCTTTTGTCTATTTAGTCTCCCTGTATGATTCCTGATGATGATAGGGTTCAGAGTAGACATATATAACATCTCTTCATAGAATATAAATAATTTAGCTTTTCCAGTACTTTAAAATTGTTCATGCATGTATACCTTTTTATGTTTCTCTTAAATCTTGTGTTTGCACACAGCTCTGGTCTTTTCATCAGGAAAGTTTGGAAGTCCTCCATTTCAGGAAAAGTGCATTTTTCTCCTATGTATGGGGCTAAAATTCTAGCTAGACTGCCTAAAAATCTATTGAGTGGTCACCATAAATTATAAGCTTTAGCAGGAGTTTAGACTTTTAAGTATTTATTAAGGAGCATAAGAATTTGGTGAGGAGAGAGAAAGAGGCCAAGATTCCTTCATCTATCTATCTCAGGGAGCTAGCATCTCAGCTCCACTCAGAATGGTCCCGGAAAAAGAGCTCACTTGCTCCTTCCTTCTCCCAGAAACCTCCTCTTCAAGAGGAAACAGGGCCATCCACACACACACAGCTCCAAGCTAATTGGCTGGTAGCTCTGATTGACAAGTCCCACAGGTGGTTCTATAGATGTAACTTCCAGGCGCTAAGGTCACATGTTCTCTAAATCACACGCTTTCTCCTCATGGCGGAGCTTCCCTACAGTATCTCTCCAGCAGGGGTGCCATTCCAATTATCACACCTATAAGATTATATTCAGTTTTGCTGGGTAAATTATTCTTGGTTGTAAGCCTACATCATTTGCTTTCTGGAATATTATATTCTAAGTTCTTCATTTCTTTACAATAGTGGCTATTATTGTGTGTATGTGATATTGCATTATCCTGAATATAGCTCCTTAGATACTTAAATTCTTTATTTGTAACTGCTTGCAATAATTTTTTATTTGACCTGGAAGTTCTGGATTTGGGGCTATAATATTCCTGGAGGTTTTCATTTTGGGGTTTCTTCTAGAAAATGACTGGTGGATTCTTTCTATTTCCACTCTTCCCTCTGATTCTAAGAGATCTGGGCAATTTTCTTTTATGACTTCTTTAGGCTCTTTTTTATTTGTCATGGTTTTAGGTAGCCCAATGATTCTTAGATTTTTCTCTCCTTGATTTTTTCCTCATCAGTTGTTTTTGCAATAATATATCTTACTTTTTCTTGAATTTTTAAGTCTTTTGATTTTTTAATATTTTTTTTTTGTTTCATGGAGTCATAAGTTTTGATTTGGTCCATTCAACTTTTCAGGGAGCTTGTTGCTTAGACAAAGTTTTGTACCTTTTGTGGTAAACTCTTAATTCCTTTTCTACTTCTTTCTTCTATACTTTCTTTTCCATTTTTTTTTACTCTAGTACTCTCATGTCATTTATAAAAACATTTTAAACTCTTGGAGATAGTCAAATTTGATTTATCTTTTGTGCATAATTTCTATTTTTTGAGGCTCGAGAGGAATGAAAAAAAGAAAAAAATGTCTTGTCTTCAATTTTGTTGCTTATATAAAAAAAAAAAACTTGCATAATCTCTTCTAGGAATTCTAGTTGAATTTGTGCCCAAGCTCTAAGTGTGTGTGTGTGTTTGTGTGTTTGTGTGTGTGTGTGTGTGTGTGTTTTATAGTCATTGTCTTCTTCTGGGTTTGTGTCTTGTGCATTCCTGTCACCATAATAGTTTTTTATGGTGGGATTCCATTTGTTTGTTTGTTTTTATTCTAGCCTACTTCTGGACTTCAGACTTGATCCTAGGTCCAGGTTCTGTGAACTTCTGGAGAGAATGTCCGAATTGGCCCTACTGCTATTTTCTTAGAGTATTGAGTATTGTGTTATTCCAAGATATCTGATTTAGTTCAGACTGAAAACTTGAAAGTTTTCAGTGCTCTTAAAGTGGTTTGATCCAGGACAAAGTCTGACTTTTGCCTCCCTAATCCTAGATCAACAAGTTTCTGACCTGGATTTAGGTCTAAACAACAGGACTGTGAGCATACCCTGATTGGAGTTCCAGTTGACTTCTGTTAAACTCTGCCACTATCAGTCAGCTGGGAAGCTCTGCTGGTTCAGAGTGAGCATTTATACCTCAGAAATTGGCAATCCTACAAATCAGGGTTTGATGTATTATTGTATTGATTGTCTAGATTTAAGAAAATGTTGATAATGCAGATTAAACTAAAAAGTCTGGGTATATACATTTTCTCCTGGGCAACCTGGTTGTTAAACATTTATAAGCACACCCCTGTATTGATCAATAAACTTTGCTTGAGCTCAGCAAAAAAATAGAAGGCTCAGGGAATGAAGTCAACACCATATTGGAAGTCTGGTGACTATTGGTTAATGATAATAATAACATCAATGATATTAATAATAATAATTAGCATTTATATATGTCTTTAAGGTTAGCAAAGTGCTTTATATCCTTTATCTTATTTGAGCCTCACAATACCCTCGATTTTTCCCATCACAACCCCCCTGCTTTTCAGTTCCCTTTTCTATGTTGACTTCCACCATTAAAATGAAAGCCCCTTGAAAGTATGAATTGTCTTTCTTATTTCCTTACATTTGTATCCCCAGCACTTAGCACTTTGTCTGGCCCATAGTAAATGCCTAATAAATACTTGCTGTTTTCCCTTGCCTTCACTCCCAATTCATTATATACCGACAACACACATTCATGGATTTCTTTATTTGAACGATAGCTTTTATTTTGTGGACAAACACAATCATAGTGATTTCTTAGATAACAAATGTATTAACCTATCACTGTGACAAATTGACATGTTCATAAATATCCCAAATACACATTTTTCAATTTTTCTTGATGTCCTTTGTTTTTATAAAAAAACTTTCATTTTTTTACTATTACCATTTTACTATCACTTTCATTTTCAAAAATACCTCTCCTTGGGCAGCCAGGTGTCACAGTGGATAGAGCACTGGACCTGGAGTCAGGAGGACCTGAGTTCAAATCTGGCCTAAGACACTTGACACTTACTAGCTGTGTGACCCTGGGCAAGTCACTTAACCCCTATTGCCTCACACATGCAAAAAAATTTTTAAAAAGAACATCGAATTTATAGACATGGAACGTGAATGGGAATCCTGGATTGGGTAGTGTAACAATTGGAATGACGCCACCTGCTGGAGACTTACTGTAGAAAAGCTCCACCATGAAGTGAAAGTCTTTGAGGGCAAGACCAGGAGTCTTTTCTTTGGCATCAGGAAGTGACGTTTGCTGGTGGGAGGAAGAAGGGGGGAGCCTGGCTCTCTGATTAGGGCTCTTTCCTGGGGACTCTGGCAGAGAGCGGAGCTAGAAATGCACTCTCCCTTTAATAGATAGATGAATGTAGGCTTTTCTCTCTCTCTTTACCAAATTCTTATTCTCCTTAATACATGCTTAAAAGTCTAACTCTTGCTAAAGCTTATTATTCATTGGTGACCACTCATTAGATATTTTAGACAGTTTAGCTAGAATTTTAGCCTAAACAGTAGCATTCAATACCTTGGGCAAACCAAAAATATCTCTCCTCCCAACCAGAGGACCATCCCTTATAACAAAGAATAAAATAAGAGAGATTTAAAATCTAAATTTCTGGTCATCAGAACTAACCTACAGAGAAGCTGAGTCAGACAATGTAAGTAATGTTCCACACCCATGTGATCCCATACTTCTGCATAGAAGGGAGGAAGGTACATTTTTTTCTCTTTTGAGGCAAGCTTGGCCATTATAATTGTAGGCTTTTAATTTCACCGAACAAATATTTATTGAGGTTCTAAGAAATTCAAAGGAATTTCTCTTTTTAAATGTATGGGCAAGAATGACTCAAATATTATCTGGAAGATACTATCCACACATGTAATGTCAGCTATGAAAATCTTCTTGTACACATTTGTTGCTCCATTATAGGTTTAGTTTTTCAAGACTAGCCTTCCAAGGATTATAATATTCCTTCGTTGTATTACTTTTATAATTTGGGGTTTTCTTGCCAGTTAGGCTGAGATACTAATGCTTGTAATGCCTCCTTCCCAGGATCACTATGAAGAAAGCACTTTGCAAAGCTTAAAGTGTTTTAGAAATATGAGTTATTAGCTAAATGGGCCCTGGTTGGAACTCTGAGTTTGAGTACAATGACTTACTTGAATTTAAAAAAATATTAGAGGGGCATCTAGGTGGCGCAGTGGATAGAGCACTGACCCTGGATTCAGGAGGACTTGAGTTCAAATCCAGCCTCAGACACTTGACACTTACTAGCTTGTGTGACCCTGGGCAAGTCACTTAACCCCAATTGCTTCATCCTCCCCCAAAATATTAGAGAACTTTGCACTATCATGGAACCCCAATTTGATGCCACCAAGTATTAAGAATTTTTTTTACAGGTTTTCCTCTGCTACAGGTTTTAACTATGTGATGTGTTTGCTGCAGGCTCTCATTTTGTTGATTTGTCCTCAAGAAAATCACTATCCCACTATCTGATCCCTTTTTGTCTTTTTGAATGAGCAAGAAACTGGATTTTTGCTCCATGTGAGTTAACTGAAATAAGAAAAGTGGCCCCACCATGCATTGTTATATTGGCCATATGAACACAGGGTGGTCCTCAGTGGAGAGGACTTTGTCTCTTCTGTCAGCTAAGCAGTTATTAGATCTTCTTTTGCTTAATTATTTACACCTAGATACAACTGATGTCCTTATTAATTGCTTTAGCCGACTTCATTTACTTTCAAACCTATTTCTGATTTTTAAAAAATAATACATCCCTTTTACCACATTTTTTCACAGTACATTTAAATGGAACATCATTCAGTTTTTAAATAGAGATATAATGTGGTTTTTCTCACATCTATATTTACAAATATAAGTACACACATCTGTTGAAAAGATGTTCGTGATGCTTTCAAAGAGGACTACATTCTATTTAGTTGGGAAAATGGCATTATATTAAAAGGGGCCTATTTTAAATGTTCTTGGAATTGTTTATAAATATGGTAACACAAAATATGTACATAAATGTCTATTTACACATCATGCTCTGACAATAGAACAACTGATAGAACAATGATCCTTGTTATAACTTTGGTTTGGGGAAACAACTTAACATATATGATTTTGTACCCCCACCAATGGCAGCTACTTAAGAAGTGATGTTGATCAGTTAATTACCTTAGAATAATTGAGGCATGTTAGGTTTTTAGTATATGCAGTTATTTTGAAGGGGCAATGGGGAGGATTTAATTTATATTCAAATATGACAAATCATCATCATCATCCCCCATTTTATAAAAAGGCAGCTAGATGACTCAGTGGGTAGAGTACCTTAATCCATTGGAGAAGGAAATTACAAACCATTCCAGTATTTTTGCCAAGAAAACCCCATAGACAGTATGGTCCACAGGATCATGAAGAGTCTGACATGACTGAATAACTGAACAACAATGTAAATGTTATAAAGGCATTCTATCCCATACTGAAATGATGACTTATGATGATCACTTTGGAAGACTGAAAAATAGCTTGATTTCCAAAGGAACATTGAGTTGGTATTGGAAAGAAAAAAGAAGTCTGAAGAACACCCTTCTCTCCCACCCCAGAAGAAACACTAGTTTGAACCCAGCATCTGAGATGTGACTGTGAACTCCATTAGAAAAATTTTAGGGAGTTTCAGAAATCTTGGACCAGAAAATGTCCAGAAAAATCGAGGCCAGTCTTTGGTTTGAATGAGACATGAGTATTTCATGGTTGACCTGGTAATTTGACAGTGCAGGTTTCCTAAAACTCAATTCAAGCTGACAATGCAGTAAATTTAAACTTTAAGCCCCCCCCACCCTGCCACCCCAGAAACCTACATGGGCTCCTAGAAATAACCCAGACAAGGTCATCTGAACTAGAACTGTGAGACCTTCCAGGGCACAAGACAAATTACTTGAGTCTGCCCTAATTCATAGCCACTCTACCCAAGCAAGGTCAGAATCAGTCCAGTCTTTAGAGTTGGGGGAGGAAGGCATCAGTGGCTTAACTACATCCATCTTCTTGTGTATGACTTGCTTCTCAATTCCCCTAAAAGAGCAAAATAGATGTGGGGTATGCTTTTTCTTGGCACAGATACTAGCTTGGTATGGTACTTGGAGAAAATCTCCTAATACCTTTGTGCCTCAGTCTTTCCATCTTTTGATAGAATAATAATATTCTTGGGTAAAGATTTATGAGATAATATTTGCAAAGCCCCTTGAGAGCCTCAGCTGAAGTCCAATATAAATTACTTTATTAAGTATTGATGAATACTTCCCATTAGCAAGTTAGCCCCCAAAGAAAAACTCTTTCCTTGCAAAGAAGTCTCCCTTGTAGGATTTTTTTGTCCATCTGATGGACAGAGCTAGAAAAAGTGCATCAGAGGGAAGAGTGTACAAGAGGGGAAAAGGAAGGAATGAACCATAATGAAAATATTTTCAACATGATTATTTCTTTTGCAGTAGCCTTAAGACAGAGATACAGATGCATCACCCAAAACTCTTCTTGGAAAGATTCCCTACAATCATAATTCTTTATAAATGCAGGCAGGCTCCTTGGACAGACCTCAGAAGGCTGCCCCTGGGGTAGCAATGGGTGTCATACATACACTATTATGTTGTTATATTGGCTAAACACTTTTTGACAGTTGTTCAATGATCTCTGACATGGACTAAGTACCTCTATATTAATTGGACCCCACAACCTCTGTTTTCAGAGACAGAAATAGACTGTTCCATTTCCAATGGAAAATGGCTGATAAGTGTGTGGCTTTGTGCTGATAACACAAGATAATAAGGGGCTGTAGATCAATGAACCATTAAAGGATGGTATTCACAGACGACTGAAATGGTATACTCTGAGTAGACTGCCCGCATCCTGCACTAAAGAGAAAATATATGTAATTGCATATTATCTGGAACTTCTATCTGATATTAAAATCATAAAAGTGATAAACTTCATGTTTAAGATCGATAGAAAACTAAGCATTGAGTTCTTCATTTTCCCTGATGTGCTTCCATACTTCTTAGCCATTTTTTTGTTTCTTTAACATTCTGCTCTTTTAATGTTGCTTATATAAAATCTTGCTTTCTCTCATAGAGTTTTAGAACTGAAAGGGTCCTTAGACTTTATCTAGCCTAATCTCTATCATTTAAAGGATGAAGATACTAAGTAATTAAGTGACTTACTAAAATCGCACAGTAAACAGTAAATATGGGACTATAATTTAGGGCTTATGCTCCTAAACTACCACTCTTTTCTCTATAGTATATTTATAGCTAAATGTGCAAGGCAGAACAGCTTAATGTCACATTAAAAAATGTGGAGTTTTTAAATCTCATTTTTTAAAGTCTATATTTTTGAGGTAAGTCTAATCTATAAAAATAAATTTAAATTTTACTTGTTTGATAAATAAAATATAATGTATAAATGTTTGCCTTAAAAAATAAAATTTCCTAGATGTCATTCCCAATAAGATATACTATGCATGCGACTGAATGCAGTTATTCTCTATCTTCATTTTGTATTTTTATATTTATTCTTCCTTTTTATGCTGTACCTTGGAACTGGAGAATAGTGTTCCACATTACCTGCTGACATTGGTCACATCAGTAGCTGTTCTGAAATCACAACCAGTGCAGAGTAAAAATATCTTTTGTTGTTGTCATTGTCATTGTTGTTATTCTTTTTCTTCTCTTTCTTTTAAAATTAAATTATTAATAATAAGCAGGTGAACGAGACACAAGAAGCAGTGCATCCACTGACTTCACTTCCTTTCTACTTGTTTGGGTTGGGAGTTGTGGGATTCCACGTGGAGAAGAATGGAACATCCATTAAGTGATTTCCAAGAAAAGTGACAATATTGGTCGTCTACTTCCTTGGTAACTCTTTTTCTGAAAAGCCAGAGATTTTTACCTCAAAGGAAACAAGGATGCAAAAATGCCTTCCTGGTGAGTATCATCTGAGAAGGTTATGCTTTTCATTCAGCTCATTTCTGTGGGCAGAGCTCACTACTTTCTTTTTTTCTTTTTCTTTTTTTTTTTTTTTGCGGGGCAGTGGGGGTTAAGTGACTTGCCCACGGTCACACAGCTAGTAAGTGTCAAGTGTCTGAGGCCGGATTTGAACTCAGGAACTCCTGAATCCAGGGCCGGTGCTTTATCCACTGCGCCACCTAGCCGCCCCCAGAGCTCACTACTTTCAAAGATCAAATCCTTGGTTCCTCAGTTGCCAGCCATTACTTCTGTTATCCAGAGAGATCATGACCTGCATAAAGCTTGAACTGAGCATGTATCTCTATGTACCTTTGTGCATGTCAGTCAACTTCTGAATCTGCTTCCTCATCTATAAAATCGGGATAGACCCTGGATTTGTGATTTCATTGGTATAGGGAATTCCTGGTTGAGGAAATTCCCTCTGCTAATTTGTGTTGGTACACTCTGTAACTTCTCGTTTCAGTTGCCTGAGATGCTGATAGTTGACATGATTT
Organism: Dromiciops gliroides; assembly: GCF_019393635.1. NCBI lineage: Eukaryota > Metazoa > Chordata > Mammalia > Microbiotheria > Microbiotheriidae > Dromiciops > Dromiciops gliroides. The sequence continues at coordinate 575,614,392 of NC_057863.1, forward strand.
GTCTCTAATGTATCAAAGATATCCAGCAAGGTGCTCCTGCTTCCAAAGCCAGTTCTCTAACTGTGATATTATATTGCCTAACTGAAAAATAAGACCAATAATTCTTTTTTAAAAATGTTTATTACTTTTTGGGGGGGCAGGGCAATGAGGGTTAAGTGACTTGCCCAGGGTCACACAGCTAGTATCAAGTGTCTGAGGCTGGATTTGAACTCAGGTCCTCCTGATTCCGGGGCCAGTGTGTTTTCCACTGTGCCACCTAGCTGCCCCCCACAATAAGTCTTTTAACAATTTTTATTAGATCTCTAATTTTATTAAGGTAAAGAACTCTCATTTAAGAAACTATCCACCAGTATAGATTGGAAACTGCTCTGTAACTTAGAGTTTTGCAAAGTTTCCTGAGACACTAAGAGTTTAGATGATTTGCTCAGTCACATAGCCAGTATATCTCAAAGGGATCAGTTGAACAAAGGTCTTCATGATTCTGGTGCCAGATTTTTTTATTCTCTACTCCCATGCTCCATATCAGCAGCAGCAGCAGCATTTATAGAGTGCTTTAAGATTTGCAAAATGTTATCTCATTTGATTCTCTCAAGAATCCTATTAAGTGGGCATTATTATCAGCTTCATTTTGTAAAAGAGGAAACTGGCACTGAAAATAAGTAACTTGCCCAGGTACACCCAGCTAAGTAAATGTTTAAGGCAGGATTTGAACTCAGATCTTCTTAACTCCAACTCCAACATTCTATCCAATGAGACAACTAATTATCAATATTGGTCTGAATATATGCTACCTCTAAATATAGGCTGTTCCTCTAAAATTTTTCTTTTGAAAGGAAGTATGTGTGCATGTGTTGTTATATAATATATATGCATACATATACACATATCTCCACATATATTCATGCACTGTGCATATGTGCCTATATATACAAATAGTGAGTAGAGGGCATCCTTGGGAGCTGAGTTGAACTCCCCTGGATATTCTAGTGACCCAGCTTCGTGCATTCTTTATGTTGCCTTAATTCTGGCCTAGGGTTAAATCCTTTCTTTAAAACTATTCACCAAAAAAAAAAAAGAATAAAGAAAGAACCCCAACAACAACAACAAAACACCTTTTCACAGGCTTCTAGTTAAAGAACCATTAAAAATGGCTGACTAACAGTAATGATTCATGCTAATCACCTTATGACTTGAGAAAATTTGGAAGCAGGACAGCCCAGAAGAATAAGACAGCAAGAAGTTTGTGAGCATCAAAGAGAACTTCAGGGGGCAGCTAGGAGGCGCAGTAGATAAAGCACTGGCCCTGGATTCAGGAGTACCTGAGTTCAAATTCAGCCTCAGACATTTCACACTTCCTAGCTGTGTGACCCTGGGCAAGTCACTTAACACCCATTGCCCTGCAAAGAAAAAAAAATTAAAAAAAAAAAGAGAACTTCACCTCTTTTCTGTCCTTTGCCTAGTGTCTAGGATCAGGTATTGTGAAGAGCTCTGAGTTCTGTGCATGAAGGAGGCTTTGTCTATCCACACACTGGGAATTCACTGTTTTTCTTTAATTAGTATTAGCATTGGTCTGTGTAATTTAACCTCTAAGTCTGAGCCTTGTGGAATATGATAATTAACTAATATCAGAATTACTACATATCCTGACTCTTTATTAAGCAATTGTCAGAACTCAGTATTTCTGAAACTTGTGTTTTTTCCAATGTGATCTGGGGGCCATCATTAAGAAGAATGATATAGCCAATTAAAGGTTTTCATTTCAATTCCATTATTCACAATGAAGTATGGGAATACCCAAACAATTGAATTTATTAGCTCAATATGGTTCTGATGATAGGAAATGATTACATATGTGGCTCGACGGAACTCCAGCAGGGTAGCCATAGTGATGCTTTAATGGTCCTCGTGTCAGAGGTGGGTGGCTCCATTTAATAGATTATCTATCCTTTGGCACCAAAATGCTCACTCTGGAGAGGAGCATTCACAAAATCACGGCTTTAGAGCTGAAAGGGACCTCAGAAGCCATCTAAGTCCAACACCCATATTTTACACATGAGGAAATTGATGTCCATAGAGGTTAAGTGAGTTGACCAAGGTCACACAAGTAATAAATGTCAGAAGTGGGATTTGAACCTTAGTCCTCTGATGTCAAAGTCTGCTTTTTCCGCTATACCATGAAGCCAAAGTAGGTCACTTACTCTCCTTGTCTCAGAGTCTAATTTGAGAAAGGATTGCCAAGAGAAACTGGGAACTTGTTAACTCTTTCCCAGATGTTAGCATTCAAGTACCATTTGCTGTCAAAGGTCAAACATTTTCACAAATGAGATTTAGGTTTAGCAAAGAGTCAGGGAGCCTGCCATTTACTTCCAGGGGAGATTCTTCTCACAAAAAATCAGGTCTGTTTTTCACCAGAAAGATTTTCAGTTGAGTTCAATCCAAGCTACTTCAGGAGAAGGAAGACACTCTAGCAGCAGAGTCCTTAACTTTAAAGGGTTGAACACAGTGAAGATCAAGGCTGCAGTATTCACAGTAAAACTGGGAAGGGGCCATGCAAGAATTTTGAACTAATGAGGTCCTTATAAAATAGTTATGGTGCATATAAAAGTGTTAATAACCAGAGAGGGTACTTAGCAGCTGTGCCTGAATCTCCCAACTAAAGATTTTCTTGTGGAATAACAAAACACATGAAGGAACTGACAAGTTCTTAGACCATTAAAAAAAATTAATTTTTAGTTACTAATACATTCTAAGGAAGCCCAAAAGCTTTTGTGGCAGATATTGTTAAGTAATATAAATGAAAGCATTGGGATATATGTGTATGCATATACACACACATATTACATTATATAAAGCACTTAGTACAATGCTCAGCTCATAATAAATGAGATAGATAATTATACATATATAGATAGAATATATGTATAGTTTATTTATAGTGTTTCATTTGATCTTTACAACAGCTTTGGGAGGTAGATGCTATTATCATTTCCATTTTACAGTTGAAGAAACTAAATCAGACAGAAGTTAATTGATTTGCCCAGGATCATACAACTACTAAATATCTGAGGTCAGATTTGAACTTAGGACTTCTGGACTTTAGGTGCAGCCCTGGGTTCAGTGATAGACTTTGTGGCTGACATCCTAGGTTTCAGAGAGTCACTGGAAGATTGACCAGTAGATGAGGATTAAGAATAATAATAACTGGGGCAGCTAGGTGGTGCAGTGGATAAGAGCATCAGCTCTGAATTCAGGAGGACCTGAGTTCAAATCCGGCCTCAGACCCTTGACACTTACTAGCTTGTGTGACCCTGGGCAAGTCATTTAACCCCAATTGCCTCACCAAAAAAGAAAGAAAGAAAAAGAATAATAATAACTAACATTCATATAGCAATTATTTTGTGACAGGCTCTGTGAGCTTTATAATTATTATTTCATTTGATCCTCACAACAACCTGAGGAGGTAAGTGCTATTATTATCCCCATTTTATAGTTGAGGAAACAGAGGTAGACAGGGGTTAAACGACTTGCTCAGGATCACACAGCTAGTAAGATCTGAGGCTGAATTTGAATTCAGATCTTCCCAAGTCCAAGCCTAGTGCTCTATCCACTGTGCCACCTAGCAGTAAATACTCATAAAGATCCTCTGTTCAGGTATGTAAGGAGTGCCGATAGCTGTAATATGGTTCTCTCAAAGTATTGTCATAAAAATGAGGAGCTTTTCCCCAACTGAGAAATGGTCAATGGGTATGAACAAGCAGTTTTCAGATGATGAAATTAGAACGATCTACAGCCATATGAAAAAATGTTCTCAATCACTACTGATTAGAGAAATGCAAATTAAAACTACTCTGAGGTACCACCTCATACCTATCTAATTAGCTAATATGACAAAAAATAGAATGATAAATTTTGAAGAAGATGTGGGAAAATTGGAACACTAATGCACTGTTGCTGGAGCTGTGAACTGATCCAATCATTCTGGAGAGCAATTTGGAACCATGCCCAAAAGGCTTTAAAACTATGTATACCCTTTGACCCAGCATTGCCACTACTAGATTTATATCCCAAAGAGATCATGAAAAACAGAAAAGGACCCACATGTACAAAAATATTTATAGCTGTTCTTTTTCTGGTAGCAAAGAATTTGAAATTGAGGGGATGCCCATTAATAGGGGAATGGCTGAAAAAGTTGTGGTATATGAATGTAATAGTATATGTGGTATATGAATGTAATCATTGTGTTGTAAGAAATGATAAGCATGGGCAGCTAGGTGGCACAGTGGATAGAGCACGAGCCCTGGATTCAGGAGAACCTGAGTTCAAATCCAGCCTCAGACACTTGACACTTACTAGCGGTGTGACCCTGGGCAAGTCACTTAACTCTCATTGCCCCACTAAAAAAAGAAATGATAAGCAGATGCATTTTATACAAACCTGGAAAGACTTACATGAATTGATGCCAAGTGAAATGAGCAGAACCAAGAGAACATTGTATATAGTATCAACAATATTTTGTGATGATCAACTGTGATGGACTTGACTCTTCTCAGCAATCCAAGACAAAGCCAAAAGACAGGGTGGAAGATGCTCTCTACATTCAGAAAAAGAACTATGGAGTCTGAATGCAGACCAAAGCATCTATTTTCACTTTTGAAATTGCTTTTTTGTTACTGTTTTTGTTTATTTTTTCTTGCATTTTCCCTTTTGTTCTGATTAATGTGGAAATATGTTTAACATGATTGTAATGTATAACCTAAATCAAATTGCTTACTGGCTTTGGGAGGGGGAGGGAAGGAAGGGTGGGAGAAAAATTTGGAACTCAAAAAATATCTTTACATGTAATTGAGAAAAATTAAAATAAATAAATAAATATGTGCATATAAATATATATATATAAATGAAGAGCTTCCACACAGCCTCAATAAATCAATATAGTCCCTCAAGATGGCGGAGAAAGGCAGTAAACCCTCAAACTCATGACACAATTGCTCCAAAAAACCTCCAAGTAATGCCATAGGACAATTCCTGGAGCACCAAAACCCACAAAAGAACATGCTGAGAACATTTTCCAACCAGACAGCTTAGAAGGTCAAAAGGAGGGGGCTGCTGTGCTGGGGCATAAGTAGAGCCCAACCCCACAGTCATGCTGACACAGATCCAGTCCCAGACAGGCTGAGCCTGGGAAAGAGACCCCCAGAGCCTCTGAATCAGCTGCTGACCCAGTGTTGTCTGGAACTAAGCTCACAGTCTGGTGAGAAGGCTGAGAGGCTGGCAGGGGAGGAGATTGCAGGGGTCTCTGCTGGTGTTGAGGCAGAACTTGGGTTTTTCACCCCTGCTAGGAACCAGGAAGTAAACTTGAGTAGCAGTGGCCCAGGTGGGGGAGGGGAGCAGGCTTGTCAGAGCTAACAACCACAGCACACAAATTTTTGCTGTCTGGTTAATTAGCAACTTGGCCTCAGGTTATCTACAGACCAGGGAACAGGCAAGGTGAGTGAAGAACCTGCCCTTCCTTAAATCATACCACCTGGGACCCCCTGAAATTTGGGACAGTGCAGCCTGGAAACAGTGACCCACTTTAAAGACCTAAAAGTCAAGTAAACCAATATGGTCCCTCATACTCAATCACCAAATCAGTGGAAGATAGAAAAAATTCAACCTCAACCCTAGTTAGACAGCAAAAATAGCAGCAACATTTCTGAGGTGTTCTTAATACATCTTCATCACTGAGGTCGTGTAATCTACAATGAGCACATTAAGGATGGGTGTTATGTCTTATCCTACCTTTCTATATTTCCCATCACCCAATACAGTGAACTGCAGGTAGGAAATTATTAATAAATGAATAAATGGGTGGCTGGTACATTCAACATGGCCTTTGCCTCAGCTTTTAATTAAATTACTCTGGCATCCAAAGGCTGTAAGGCCCCTGAAAGTGATGCCATGCTGGCTAAGCCTTTCAGCTTCTATATCTCCAGGAAAGGGAGAGTGGTGTGTTGTAAAGAACACTAGATTTGGAATCAAGAGGATAAAGTGTTTAAATCTAGGGTCCTACTTACTACCAAAGTGAATTTGAACAAGTCACCTTACCTTATTGAACCTCAATTTCTTCTGTAAAATGAGGGAGATGGACTACATGATTTCTAAAGTCCCTTCTAATTCTAAATCTATTGTTTGATGAACATGGGTACATAAATTTTTCTTAAACACAAAGAGTCACCATGTGACAAAGACAGCAATCTTATTTTCAAATAAATTTATTAACTTTTATTCAGGATTGTATGCCAAATAAAGTCAAAATGGATGCATGAATTAGACATATAGTGTGATATCATAAGCAAATTAGGGGAACATAGAAGAAATGAACTGTCATAACTCTGGATAAGGGAAGAGTTTAAGACCAAACAAAAGATAGAGAGGATCCTGGGAAGTAAAATAGATAATTACTTAAAATTAAAAAGATTTTGCATAAGCAAAACCAATGCAGCAGAAATTAGAAGGAAAACAGGAAACTAGGGGAAATTTTTACAGCAACTTTCTCCAATAAAGCTTATTATTTCTTAAATATATAGGGAACAGGGCCAAATTTATAAAAATAAGAGCCATTCCCTCATTGATAAATGGTCAAAAGATGTGAACAAGTAGTTTTCAAAAGAAAAAATTTAAACTATCAATAATCATATGAAAAATACTATAAATCACTAACAATTAGAGAAACACAAATTAAAACAACTCTAAGATACCACCTCATACCTCTTAGATCGGCTAACATGATAGAAAAGGAAAAGAACAAATTCTTGAGCGGATGTGAAAAAATAGGTACACATTGCTGGTAAAATTGTAAACTGGTCCAACCATTCTGAAGAACAGTTTGGAACTACATCCAAAGCGCTACAAAATTATGACCCAGCAATACCACTTCTAGGTTGGTATTCCAAAGACATCAAAGAAAAAAGGGAATTACTTATATATTCAAAAATATTCATAGTAGCTCTTTTTTTATGATAGCAAAGAATTGGAAAATGAGGGAATGCCCATCAATTAGGGAATGCCTGGATAAGCTGTTACATGATTGTGATGGAATATCACTATACTATAAGAAATGACAAAGGATATAGTTTCAGAAAAACCTAGGAAGACTTCTATGACCGTATGCAAAGTAAAGTAAAGAACTAGGATAACATTGTATACAGCAACAGAAATATTGTAACAATGACCAATTGTGAAAGACTTTGCTACTCTGCTACAAAGATCCAAGACAATTTCAAAGCACTCTTTTTTTTTTTTTTTTTGGTAAGGCAATTGGGGTTAAGTGACTTGCTCAGGGTCACACAGCTAGTAAGTGTTAAATGTCTAAAGCCAGATTTGAACTCAGGTTCTCCTGAATCCAGGGCCGGTGCTCTATCCACTGCGCCACCTAGCTGCCCCTCAAAGCACTCTTAATGAACAATGCTATCCACCTCCAGAGAAAGAGAGAACTGATAAATCTGAGTGGATTGAAGCATATTATTTTTCACTTTATTTTTCTTACTTTTTTGCAACATGAATAATATATAAATGTTTAGTATGACTTCACATGTATATTTGATACCATATGATTTGCCTTCTCAATGGATGGAGAGGGACTGAAGGAAAGGAGAAAATTTGAAACTAAAAATGTAAAACATGAATGTTAAAAAATATATATTCTGAATTTAAACACCAAATAAAATGGGTATTTCCACATACATAGCAGAACAGACAAAAATTTGCAATGAAACTATGTATATCTTATTCATAGCTTGTTTTTCTTTTTGAAATATGTAATAAATTCAAAAGGCAAGTTTCAAAGCTTTCCTCATCTGTAATTCTTTATCACTTTCCTTCTGTTCTCTTCTCTGCATTAAAAATGATTCAATAACCCAATTTTCTTTTTTTCTATCTTTAGTTATCTTGGCTAGCCTAATGTTAGTCTCTATCTCCTTCCCACTCACCCCTATTGGGAGAAAATAAGAAAAGCAAAAAGTATGTGAAGTCAAGCAAAATAAATTCTTATACTGGCCATGTCCAAAAGTGTGTGTTTTATTCTTCACCTTCCTATCAGGAGGTTGGTAGCATGTGTCGGCACTGGTTCTCTGGAGTAAGTAATTTTTGCTCATTGCATTGATTAGAGTTCTTAAAAATTTTAAAGTTGCCTGATTTATAATGTCATTGTTACAGTATAGATTGTTCTGGTCTGCCCACCTTATTCTGTATCAGTTCATAAGAGTCTTTCTAGGTTTCTATGATACCATCCCTTTTGTCATTTCTTATGTTAATATTTCTTATTTATTTCTTCTGCAGAAGTATTCCACTACATTCAGATAACCATAGTTTGTTCAGCTGTTCCACATCTGATGGGCAACTCCTTTGTTTTCCATGTCTGCCATAAGATGAAATTGTTGCTAAAATATTTTTTTCCTATATATGGATCCTTTATCTCTTTCTTTCATCTTTTTGAAATTTAATCCTTGTACTGGTATTGCTAGGTCAAAGGGTATGTACTTTCCTGACTTTGGTGGCATAATTCCAAATTAGGCAGTACCCTCATTACCATCCTCATGAGGAAAGAAAAGGAATCTGAGAGTATTTAACTAGTTTAATATTTCAGCACTCTTGTACTATACAAGGATTAAGGCCAAAGTCTGTGTGTATCGAAAAGATTGAACAAATCCATCACTGTCTCCATGATGCCTCAAGACAGTCTAACTGATAGTCACATGAACCATGTCACCTAAAGTACTTACACGAAATAAAACCACAATACAAGGGCCTTAGTCGATGGAAAGAAGCCTGAGGCTTCCACAGTCATTTCTTCCCTGTGTGTTCTGTCTGTTAGAACTAAGAGCTTAATTTCTGAATGGTTCTGCTAGAAGATCAAACAGTATCTGGGCCACTTGGACTGGTTAGAAGGACAGTAGGAAAACAGATGTGTTCTTCTGTAAAAGATTATTTCCCATGCAAAGGATGGCTTTTGGGGGAAAAATAATTTTCCCAAGGAAATACTTAACTGGGAAGTTTAAGCATTGGGAATATGTTAAAAAACAACAAGAGACCCTAATCACTCAAAGCAACAGCCACAGACATCACAAACACATAATGGTTATTTGGAGTAGAACAAAAAAATATAGTGGCACTTAATTAGTGGAACAATGGCCTGTTTTGATTCCAGATTTAGGAGTTCAAAGAATTCCAAGAGCAGTACAATGTTAACTACAGGCTCAGTAGAAAATGTGCTTTTTGTTAAATAGAGTATGTGAAAGGAAACCAAAATATAAAGTACTAACCATTTCAAAGAGAAACAGTGGAGTGGGTCCAAATTTCCTGTGACTACATTGGAATAGATTCAATGAGCCCTAGAGTGAGTTTAACTCTCTTGTTTCCTAAAATTAGTCACAAAAACATGATGCACCCCTCCCCCCACCCACCCACACAGCATAGTGTTTTCTTTTACTAAAGACAAAAGAACTGATAAGTGGGCCTGGATCAAAATGATGAAATAATTCTTTGCTTGAAGTTAGGGAACCTGGGTTTGAGTTCCAGTTCTGACATTGAATCAGAAACATAAATAGTCCTATTTTAGTTTCTCAGAGCCTCAGTTTCTTCATCTGTAAATAGAAATACTTGCACTACTTGCTTCACAGGATTATCTTCTGTAACCTTTACAATGTGAGCTATGACCATCACTGTTACTAGAGTCACATTATTCCATGACCATTTGTTAGATTTTGAGTGATCACTTGATTGACAAAATAAGAAAATGGGAGAGTGGGCCCAAGGGCATAGTCACTACAAACATAAAGTATTAAGGAACTGTTCTGACTCAGACCCAGGTAGGGATTATTTCTACCACAAAGCCTAACACCGGCAACAAATATACATCTTAGACCCTCTTAAATGGAAGAGCAGGTAGTCACAACCAACCCCCTAGGACTGACATTTCAACTTTTAACCCACGATCATCTCACTTTAACAATGCACACTCTCTAAGGTTCTTCTCTTGCATCTCCTCAGATATGAGGGGAGGGGTATTCAAGGTGACTACCTGTAAGGTCTTCAGAGGGGGAGCATCTCACTACTGCTAAGTTGCATAAGGAAAACTAACTTTCTTGTTGCTACTCCATCCTTTTTCCAAAGCTCCTAAGGAGCCCCCTCTTTGTTATCATCCTCTCTTATTTGCTCTATCTTGCTCTTATATGGTTTTTGCTTTCCATAAAAGTCCATTTCAGTTGCTATTACCTCTGCTAACCATGCCTTAGATCCCCAGGCTGAAAGTTTTCTCCGCCTTCAAAATTTTTCTGATAGAATGTTATCTCAACCATTTGCCCTATTACACAATCAGTCAATAAGCACTTATTAAGCATCTATTATATGCCAGGTACTATGCTAAGAACAGGAAATTCAAAGCAGAAATAAAACAGTCCCTACCTTTAAGAAATTTATGTTTTTTCAAAAGAGAATGTGTGCACATATGTGTAGAAACTATGTACAAAGCAAATGGAAGGTAATTTGGGGGAAGGTGGATGGGAGGCACTAGGGACCAAGAGTAACTTCATTATGAGGTGGCACTTGGGGCGAACCTTGAAGTAAGCTAGTTGTATCATCCTTACGATAATAATTTGTATTATATACCAATAAAGAGACACTTTTCATAACAACACAGTGAGGTGATGCAAGCATTACAACCACCAATGTGCCAAAGAAGAAACTCTGGCAGCAGAACCAGGAGAACATTGTACAGAGTAACAGCAACTTTGTGTGATGATCAACTGTGATAGATTTAACTCTTCTCAGCAATGCAATGATCCAAGACAATTCCAAAGGATTCATGATGGAAAATGCTCTCCATATCAAGAAAAAGAACTGTGGAAACTGAATGCAGATTGTACCATACTATCTTTACTTTTGTTGTTTTTGTTTTTTCCTTAATTGAGGTTTTTCCCTTTTGTACTGATTCTTGTTTCCCAACATAACTAATGTGGAAATACGTTTAATGTGATTGTACATATATAGCCTATATCAGATTGCTTGCTGTCTGGGGGAGGGGGGAGGGGAAAGGATGGAGGGAGAAAAATTTGGAACTCAAAATCTTATAAAAACAAGGGTTGGAAACTTTACATGTAACTAGAAAAAAACAAAATACTATTAAGATTTTTTTAAAAAGAAACTCTGGCTGTGAGGGGTTATATGAGTTGATGGAGTTAGGATTTGAACTCACACTTTTTAACTCCTGGTCACATGTTTGTTCCATTATCCCATACCACTTATAGTATTTATGTATGACTTTTCCTTTTCTATCCCTTTATTACTTTCATTTAAGTGAAAAATTTGCAAATTAGAAATGGAGTTTTTCTGCTTCTCAAAACTTGCTAATCAATCAATCCTGGTATGTTAGATTAGGTATTATTAGTGAAACAACCACCCTATACTCTCAAAAAGGTGAAGTGTTAACATCATTACTCATAGCTTATTTTTGGCATATCAGGTGAAAAGGTGTTCTTGTATTCCAATAAAAGGTGAGCAACAGCTGAATGGTATAGAAGTGGGTAGGAAGTGGAGGAAAAAAGGAACTTTTATAATAGAATTAGGAAGGCAGCAACTTTTTTGGGGGGGGGGCGGGGCAATTGGGGTTAAATGACTTGCCCAGGGTCACACAGCTAGTAAGTGTTAAGTGTCTGAGGCCAGATTTGAACTCAAGTACTCCTGACTCCAGGGCCGGTGCTCTATCCACTGCGCCACCTAGCCGCCCCAACAGCAACTTTTAAAATTACACAAAGTGTGACTATAAATAAGAAGACTGATTTTTTTAAAAAACCTTGTATTCTTGAATTCATTCACCCAAATGAGGAGAACTTCTTTGAGGGTAAAACTATGTTATTTAGCTTTCCATATCTGTGTCTAACAAAAATCCCCATGTACAGTGGGCACTTAATAATCATTTACTGAACTATTTCAATAACTCTATGACGATATAGGGTGCTTGGTCTTAAACCAACCCACAAGCCCAAGAATACCCAAATGTAATCACAGATGATAAGGTGTTAACATGTTAGCAAGATTAACACCCTGTTATCCCTTTACAAAATAAGAACACTTTAATTTAATTTGAAGCAGCTATACCATTGGTTTAGCTGAAAATTGGCTATACCCTTGAAAGCATTTATATAGCTAAAGCTGGAGTCAATCAACTTGCAGGCAATTTGGGAATTGAAGAGAGTCCAAGCCAGAGTATTTTGTGGAGTGTGTAGGAAAAAAGAAGATTTCTCTCTCCCCTCCTATTAACTATGAGGTCCAACATTGTAACTACTCAACCAGGAGGAAATATCAGTTGGAGAGTTAATTCAAGAGAGAGTGGAAGGTCAAACAACAGAAATCGGAAAGTCAGTTCAAGATAATTCAAGGAATAATTGATAAAGCAGAGACATATACTTTCTAGGTAGGAAGAAAAAAATCAGTCATTTGAATCTGGAAACAGCTTCAAAGAGTGACATCTCTGGCAGCAAATAAGAACAGTGGCTATGTACTCAAGTGAGAGCTAGTTACACAGAAGAATAGGCCCTGGAAGTCCATATGGACATCTCACTCAGAAGATAGAGATCATTTTGTCCAACACATGCTCGTACCATAATCCTAAGCACCCAGTGATCATTGTTTATCCTTTGTGAAATACCTTCTAAGGAAGCCCAGATCCACTTTTCAATAGTTCTAATGTTTAGGAAATTCTCCCCGCTCCTGCCCTACCATATATCTAGATCAAATCTCCTCTACAACTCCTACCCATTTTTCCCAGTTCTATCCTTTGGGACCAAGCAGAAGAAGTCTAATAATTTTCCCCACGTTTGAAGACTTGTATGTTACTCTGTAAGTCTTAGTTCATCAAGCTAAATATCTTCTTTTTTTCTGTTTAATCCATGTATATCTTGGTGTCTACTAACTGTCTTGGCTATCCAGATGGTAAAGTAGATAGATTACTGGATCTGGAGTCAGGAAAACCTGAATTCAAATCCAACCTCAAATACAGATCTTTACTAGCTGTGTGACAATGAGCACATCAATTAGCCTCTGTCTGCCTCGGTTTTTTGGGGTGTAAAATGGGGATAATAATAGCACCTATCTCCTAGAGTTATTTCAAGAATCAAATGAGATAATACTTGTAAAACACTTAAATATTTTGGTCATATAATGAGAAGACAGGACTCTTTAGAAAAGACCCTGATGCTGAGAAAGATTGTAGTCAAAAGTAAGAGGTGATGGCAGAGGATGAGGTGGTTAGGTAGTGTCATGGAAAAAAAGAACATGAGCTTGAACAGATTTCAAGAGATAGCAGAGGATAGAAGGGTCTGGCATGCTGTGGTCAATGGGATAATGAATCGTTGGACACAACTGGATGACTGAACAAGAAATAATGGCTGGTTTCTGTTCTCCATTTTAAAAAATTATCTTTTCTGAGATAGCACTACAGTAACATAGATTACTAAAAATGGAGTATGTCTTACATGATATTCCAGACATAGAGTTAGAGAGTTACATCTTCTGATATCAACTAATTGGCAACTAGAATGAAAAAGATAACTCAAGGGAATGTTTCCACAAGTAGAGTATGATGATTATAGTGTTGTTTAATATTATATTGACTAATAGGCAGGACAGATGTGTGCCTAAAGAAACATGCTACATATCTCAAGAATATAAAAACTTTACCCTTTTCCATTGTGTTTCAGGTCAAACAAGACTGAAGGATTCCTATCAAACTTACTAGATGAGGGAAAAAAGGAGCAAAAAATTTCAATACCAAACTGATCATTTTTCAGTTGATTAATGGGGGGGGGGGACAGTTCTTACAGATGACACATGGAACTTCCTTCTCCATACATTTGCACTGGCCATGCCTCCTGCTTATAATGTGCCATTTCATCATCTCTTCCTCTTGGAATCTCTCACCTCATTCAAGATTCAGCTTAAACAGCACCTTTAACATTGTCTTTTCTAATGTCCCTCAATTGTTTGTGTCGTCCCTCTATAATTACCTAATAATTATATATCTCTTATTTATTTTTGTATTTATTCAGTATATATTTATTTTACATATATTTATAAATGTCCATGTCTCTCTGAGAGAATGTAAGCTTCTTGAGGATGAGTATATGAATGGGGGGGGCAATGGGGGCTAAGTGACTTGCCCAGGGTCATACAGCTAGTAAGTGTCTAGTGTCTGAGGCTGGATTTGAACTCAGGTACTCCTGAATCCAGGGCTGGTGCTTTATCCACTGCACTACCTAGCTGCCCCCCCCCCGGGCTGAGTATATGAATTTTAAGGTATTCATGAAGCACTTACTATGTGCTAAGTTTGCTCCCTGTCACATATTTTTCAGTACAGTGACACTGGCTTCCTGGATGTTTCATGAACAAGAAATTCTATCTCTGGACTCTGGCCATTTTCTCTGGCTGTCCTTCATGCCTGAAACACTCTCCTCTGCTTCTATTACTAACCTCCCTAACTTCCTTTAAATCCCAACTAAAATCCTAACCTCTATTGAAGCCTTCCCTAACCCCTCTTAATTTCAGTGCTTTACATTTGTTATTCAATACATAGCTTCCTTTGTATATATTTGTTTGTATGTTGCCTCTCCAATTAGATTGTAAGCTCCTTGAAGACAGGGACTGTCTTTTGCCTCTTTTTTGTATCTCCAGCACTCAGCACAGTGCTTGGCACATAGTAGGCACTTAATAAATGTTTATTGATTTTGATTATTGGTGATATAATTACAAGCAGGACAATCTCTGTCCTTAAGAAGCTTATATTTGAACGAGAAAAATATATATGAAGAGTGACATCCAGGGAGAAGTGTTTTAGATAGGGAAAGGAGAGGGATGGAAACTAGCCTTGGGACAATTGAGGGACATGTCTTCTCAAGTAACGGTGCTGTTGATTTTATTACTGTGCTCAGAGTTAGAGATGGAAAGAAAAGTGTTTATATAAGAAGGGGAAATGACTGTGGTAGATAGTCTAGTGGGCCTGGGTCTACAGGAAGTGACTGAGGTTTCCCAGGACAAGAGCTGGAACATTGATAGGGTGCATGATTATAGGTCAGAAGTGGAGCCTAGAATGCAGGAACATGTTAGTTTGAAGATGGTTGGAAAGTAGCATGACAGTAAGAATAGCTTGATTTTCTGATCTTTATGTTCCTATCACCTTGCACAGTGCTTGACACAGAGAAGAAATCTGATTAAAAGAAAATCAATCAGGTTGACCAATTGATGAATCATATCTCATTATTAACATAGTTCCAAAGAAAAGCCATGCATTGACCATACATGAATGAAAAAGTGTTTATTGAGTGCCAACTCTTGTGCATGGCACAGTGCTATGTTTATGGAATATAGAAGTTTTGACAAAGAGAGTCCCTGAACTCAAGAAACATTTTAAGAGAGAGACCATACATATAAGGGAGTGGTGACTGGGGAGGTGTGTTTTGACTCTGGGGAAGTGAAAGGAGCTTGGGGTGGGGAAGGTTCTTGTATGGTAGCAACCAGTGGTGAGATGGCTTGGGTGATTAGCTTTATAATATGTGAAGATGATATATAGTCTGGTGTCTTGGGCCAGCCAATCAATATAATGGGCCAAATGGGCAAGTTTGCCTATAATCAATCATATCTATAGATATGACATGAGAGTTTAAATATCCAGAGGGAGTTAAAAGTAGGAGTTAGTCAAATTTAAAACTCAAGATTCATATATACTGTGTTTAAATATGTGGGCCCTATATTTTCCTTAGCTCATTTGGTAAGTATAGTACTAATGAATCTGCGATCATATCTGTCATCTCTGTGATAGAGAGACAAGAAGCATTGGCTCTTATTTCTTACACTGCCTACCTCATAGTATTGTTGTGTAAACTAAAAGATTATATATAAAACAATATATATGTATGTATGTATATAAAGTATATTGTGAAGCTTCTATATAGTTCTTTATTATTTCCTTATGAGAAAATTAATTTTGTTCTCTGACCACACACTCTTCCCTATAATAAGGAGGATCAAATAGATAGACAGCACAGTGAATAGAATGGTGGACCTGGAATCAGGAAGACTCAAGTTCGGATCTTATCTTAGACACTCTTTTGATCCTGGGTGAGTCACTTAACCTCTGTTTGCCTCAGTTTCCTCATCTGTAAAATTGTGATAATAATAGTATCTGCCTCCCAGTGTTGTTGTAAGGATCAAATGAGTTAATAATTGGAAAAGCACTTATCAGAATGCCTGGACCATAGTAAGCACTACATAAATGTTAGGTATTATCATTATTATTAATTATTATTATTAATTATCATCAGGGCAAATTCATCACTTGGAAAACCAACTCAAGTGCATACCCTACTGATGCAGAGTCAGTAGCATCATTTTCATAGGTAAAAGATACCTATTTGGTACCTTCCAAAGTCTGTTACCAAGAACTACAAGTAGATAATTATTTTATGTAATGAATTTTATATGAAATACTGCTTAAAATAAATGGGACACTCTAACCTTTATGATAGCTTTGTTCATGATCATTCATCAAGAATATAGTACAGCCTACTCACTTGCCACATACCATTCTATTGCCCTTTGACCAATCCATAACTTTAACTCTTTGGAGAAAGCAGTATCCCATAATTCATAGAGATAAAGTATCAATAGAAGACTGATCTTTAAAAACATCATTTTTCTGGGACAATCCAGTCCACTCTTCTCCTCCTATTCAGTTCATTGTTCTTCCACAGCATCAATCCAAAACATGTGTATTGATGGACTGACTCTATGTGTTGTCTATTCAATAGAATATTATGTTTGGGACAAGAGACATTCTTCATACACTTGGTTTTTCCTGAGTGTGTATTTGAGTCAAACTCTTTTGAGTAATTATGGACCTAATTTAGTAGACTCAAAGAATATCATTAGGGAGAGATAGGACTGGAAAAGGAAGAAAGCAAGTTATGTATCCTAGTCATAGGAATGAGAGATGAAAGATGGATAAATTGTGTGTTACATTAGTGTTCATGTAATATCAAGAGCTCTATAGAAAGGACGTCAGCCTTCTTAAGGGAGATTTATGAAAGAACATGGAAAAGTGTTACCTAGGATGACTGGTCATGTATAGATTGCAATCTGTTCTGTTTGATGGAGTACCCACATTGAGGAGATTACAGATTGACCAAAGCATAAAAGTAATTAAATAAGTAGGTCATAGGCTAGAACTTTGAAATATTTCTCTTATGTGAAGAGCTTCATTGTGATTGTGTTTTATAGTATTTAGAAATGGAAAGGATTTTGATGTTGAGATAATCTAGTTCAGTGGTTCCCATTTAGCAATTTGCTTACCCTTAAGGGTTCCCAGTGATGGTCCAAGGAGGTTGTGCTAAAAAAATCCTCTAATGTCACCTTAAGCACCAAATAGTTGCCTAATCATGTTACCAAAAAGAATACACACACACACACACACACACACACACACACACACACACATATGGAGCTTTTGGGAAAAAAAAAACATGGTAGTTATAAGGACTTAATGAAAAAATCTAAAATAATATTGTGATTAGTATATTAAATCTTGGATTCATGTAATATATTTTGTTACTGTTGCTGTTCTGAAAGGAGTTTGCAGAACAATAATGCTGGGAACCATTGATCTAGTTCAACTATCTCCTTTTGGAGATGAGGAAGCTGGATACAATGTGATGCAGTATGAATAGTGCTGAATTCTAAATGTGTATCTGGGTTTCAATCCTCAATACACCAATTGCTAGTTGGGACCCTGGCCAATTCATTCAGCCTCACATGGGCCTCAGTATCCTTTTCAATAAAATATTGAAGTTGGACTAGATTGTCTCCAACTTCCATTCTAGCCCTAAATCTATTATCCAATGTTACCTCTAAAGAAAGAGATAACTTACCTCGTAAGTAATAGAGTTAGAGATTTAAGCCCCCATCCTCTAACTCCAAGTCTTCTGCTGTTTACAATTAGAGAAGGAAGAAAGCATTTATATAACACTTACTATATGCCAGGGACTTGGCTAAAAATGGATGCTGTTCGTATCCCCATTTTGTAGTTAAGGAAAGAGGGGCCAACAAAAGTTAAATGTCTTCCCCAGAGTCATACAGCTAGTAAATATCTGAGGTCAGATTTGAACTCAGGTCTTCTTGAATTGAGACCCAACATTGTATTCACTGTACCACCTTGCTGCCCAATTATTTGCACAGTATTTTACCTCTGAACCTGAGTTCCTATCTTCTGACAGTATGACATAGGTTTTGCTACTATGAGAGTTTGCATGGTTTAAAATTGAGCACGAGGGCATCTAGGTGGCACAGTGGATAAAGCACCAGCCCTGGATGAAGGAGGACCTGAGTTCAAATCTGGCCTCAGACACTTGACACTTACTAGCTGTGTGACCCTGGGCAAGTCACTTAACCTTCATTGCCCTGCAAAAACAAACAAACAAAGAAGTAAACAAACAAACAAATAAATAAATAATCAAGCAAGCAAATGAATGAATGAATGAATGAACAAATTAATAAATAAAATTAAGCAAGAGATTAGACATAGGCATTATTATATGATCAAAATAGTGGATATTTATATAACACCCTTAAGCTCACAAAATATTTTCTATACCTCTTGTTTATTTATCTCACCAGCTAGAGAGACAAGTGCTACAGGACTTCTTATTTCGAATTTGTAAATTAGGAAAGTAAGGCTGAGAGATTAAGTGTCTTGCTTATAGGATAAGGATAGAAATGAGGCTTGTAATTTCATTGAAATAGGGAACTCACAGATGAGGAAATTCCTTCTACCAATGCAGGTCAGCACCATCTCTATAACTTATAGACTTAGAGTACCAGAATACTATGAGACTAAATAGCTTGCCCAGGGTTGTCTACCTAGGATATAAATGCAGGCCTCGCAGGCTCCAAGGCCAGCTCACTATCCAATGAGTCATACTGCCCATGATCATATACCTAGCAAATGTCAGAAACAAGAATCAGATTTTTCCCAACTCTGACTCCAGTGTTCTCTCTACTGTGCCGCACTGGCTATTATTATTAGAATGATTAATCCTTTCTGGGGAGGACATGAACTGGAGTTGCGTAGGATGGGCAGGCATGGATGAGTTTCAATCTGCAACATGTGAATCAATGAGATCATGGATATATTTAGATATTTGAGTAATGGTCACTAACAGAGCATGCCTTATAGTTTGACATTATTGATCAACGAATAATGCTACTTTTTGATATACTGTTCAAAGCTCATAGACTGGAGAAAGAGTATAAGAATCTCATTTTAAGACAAAAACAAACCTTCGTTGTATAGGTACCTTTTCTTGCTCCTGTTATTGCCAGTCCCATTAGAATAGGTTCACTTGGATTGATGCCTCCTTCCCATTACAACCTTTGTCACAAAAATATGGTACAGTAACAGAATTTTAATGCCTCATATCCCTGGCGAAAAATGAGAGTAGTAAACTCTAATGATGCTTTGGCCTCAAAGTTTTAATGCCTGATGCATTACCAAGAGCCAGCCTCCTCTGGATCCCTCTTTTCTTCATACTGTATTGCTTGAACAGCCATCAGGGATGAGGTAGAAGAGACAGACAGTCACTCAAAAGAACAGGAAATATTTACCAAGTTGCATGTATCCTGTTTATAAGCCTATTAAAAGTTTATAGGCTTTCATGGGCCACTCTGAAAAGAACAAGCTGGTTTCCTTCTTCATGATATAGAAGGCAGAGAAGGTGGGATATGGAACTACATGAATCTAGTCCGTGATGAGACACATAAGTAGAGCACAGAATGGGCCGGCCATCATTTATTCTTAAGGCAGTGACTAGAATGAGAGCTAGGAGAGCTACAAAGAGAAAGCCCTTTTTTCCTGAAATTTTATCACATTGACTTAAGTGACTTGGTGAAAAGCAACCAAAGGTGAGTCAGGGACAAAGTTAACTAGGGCGGACAACTTTGACCTGCATTTAGCAGTAAAGCGATGACTCAGGGGGAGTCCGGAACATGAATATAGGCCTTCAATAATCAAATAAGGTCAAATGAGATAATATCTCTTAAAGTCCATATCAAAGTGCTTGGCACATTGTAAGCTGGTTTGCTTCCCTTTTGTCCCTGACCCCTTCAATGATCCTGCCAAGAAATAGCACAGATGAAATAAACAGCTGGCCTTCTTGGACTCTTTAGCTTGATTTCTGGTGTTGCTTATTCCTGGCTATTCTACCACTGTGTGGACCTAACCAGGTGCTGTATGGAAACATTTTTTTCTTTTTTCTATATACAACAATGATATATATGCCCTTTCTGACCCTCTCTGTTGTTGGGCACAATGGAGGGATAGGGATGATTTTATTGATGTAGAGAAGTATGATATAGGAGACAGAGCCAACCTCTGAGGCAGGGCACAAATTAGTTTCAAATGGTTCCCATTGTGGGTTTTAAAAATTTATTTTGTATTTTTATTGTGTAAGGGAAAGAGATGGTAAATGTTTCCTTAACGGATTATAATACTTAACTCATTGCATTTTTCTCCTCCTCTTCTTCTTTCTCCTTCAGCATTTTGTTGATAACTTTTATGTTTATATCACTGATTCTGACTGAAACCTCTTCCCTCACTCAAGATTGAACTCTCCCATGTGATCAAACAAAAAAAATTAAGCAGAAACATCTGATGTATTGACTGTGTTTGACAATGTATACAACTTTCTGTCTTATTCGCTCCTTATCGCCACTGTTAAAAGAAAGAAGATATATTTTATTATCTTTTTCTTTCAAACCTTCACTGGTTTTACAATTTTTCAGAGTTTGACTTCCTTTTAGTGTTTTTTTTTTAAATTTACATTATTGTAGTCATTTTGCATTTTGTTCTTTTGCTTCTATTCATTCCATGCTGCACCTATTTAGACAAATGTTCCCATGTTTCTCTGAATTCTTTATATTTATCATATTTATGAGCACTAAGGTTTCACTACATTCATATATCGTGCAGTCTCTGGGATCATTCTCTTAACCCCAATCCCCAGCTGCAGGTTGGGTCCCTATGAGATAGCTGGCTACTACCTCCTCAGGGTGCTAAGGATAAGCCTGATGGGCTAGATGTGTTCAAAAATACCAATATTTAACTAGTCAACTTCTCCCCAATATCAACAAACTAATAGATACTAATTAACCCTTACAAAGGGATATTTACTGAGAAAATATAGTAAATATTGAAGTACAAAAACATCTCCTTCCAAACCAGGTACACATTCTCCCTTCTATCCCATTCTGGTCCTGGGGAAAGGAGTCTCAGAATTAAATTGTTGCTATAAAACATCCACTCTCACTAATTCAAGGGGGAAGGGTACTTCCTGACCCTAGGAGTTCCCCACCACCACTAAACAAATTCATTCCGGATGTGGAAAAGCCAGTGGGCAAGTTTCTCTCTTACTTGGACATGGTATCCTGACTGTCAGGTCAATTTACTGCTGGCCTGAGTCAAGCAGGTGGGTTCTCAGGGATTGTTCTTCCCTAGATTGGTTACTGTTTCTATCAGTTCCAGTTGCTGAAAGAAACTCTGATTCTTTCAATCTTTAAAAACTTACAAGGGCATGAGCTTGTTTATTCTACCTCTGGTACTCATTCACCTAAGATCAGGAAATGATGACCTCAAGGAAACAAAAGAAATGAGTTACCACGTCTTCAGAGGCATATGGAAGCTGGATAGGGAGACAAAACATCTATAACATCTCATCTTACTCAAAAGTCACCATGGTGAGGTCAGGGAAGGAGGGAGAAAGACAGAGAGAGACAAAGAGACAGAGACACAGAGAGAGAGAGAGAGAGAGAGAGAGAGAGAGAGAGAGAGAGAGAGAGAGAGAGAGAGAGAGAGAGATCCCTAAATCTACACTCACTTCCAGCTCAGGGGCCAATGAAAAGTCTCTTCATCATTATGTAATAAGCAAAAAGGAAACAATCAAGAAAAAGTCCATATGCTATGAAGTGTGAATCAGGACCTCTCCATTACAAATGCCTGGAAGTAGGTATATGTTGGTGTGGGTTGGGACCAATGAAAGCATACTGTACATGATTTAAGTATTGGGCTCTCATTGATTAGCATCCCTCTTATACATATAACATACCTTTCCAGCCATTCCCTAATTGTTGGGCATCTACTTTGTTTCCAATTCTTTGCTACCATGAAGAGTAGTATTATGACTGTTTTGGCATATCTCTCAGAGTATTTCAGTAACAAAAAGAAAGAAAAGAATTGAGAAATAGAACTACATGAATTCACTAAAGATAAAGGTTTTAAGAAAACTTTCTTGGGGTTAAGTTGGAAAGAATTGAAGGTATCACTACTTGGCTCAACGATGGAATAATCAAATTAATTTTCTTTCTTGTCCTCTTGGATGCCCCCATGGGGCTTTTCATGAGAGTGGTTTACTATTGACTTCAAAGGAAGTTCTCTGCTTGAAGCAAGATGAGATGAATCCAGTAAGATGGGAAACTAGTCCAGGATAAATATTTTAAGGCGATATGAAAACATTTGGGTCATTTGGGGGTGGGATAAAAAGGAATAGATGTGCTGTTGATGAACTGAGAGAAACTCAGATAGATGTTATGGAAAACCCCTCCTCATAAAAGCCAGTTCTAAAATTGATGTGACAAATGACTTCTGAGCACATTCAGAAAGCAACTCTGCATTAGCAAGAACTGAAATTGAATAATTCAGAACAGCTTTCACATATATCTGTACATCAGTACTTACTGGCTGAGAGTGCACAAAGCCTATTTGTTTGATCTCTGTGGGATTTAGCTGAGTGAGTTCTAGGCATTAAGATAAACAGGGTATGTGAAGAGTGTGTAATTGCAGCCTGTCTCTTCTCTCATTCTGAGAAATTCTATAGTTTCTAATTGTTATAGTCTCTTCCCTATCAACCTTCTTTTCTAGAACATTTCTATGCACACATCCATTCTATTTCACAATGAAAATAGAATTAGATGAGCAAAATACAGTCAAACAAATCGGTCATTTGACATTTCAGAAACTGGTTCCAATTTGTGAAATCTTCTCTTCAGTGGCAGGTCTTGCTTCTTTTCTCTCTTCTGATCTTAATCTTCAGGCTGGTCGCTATTCTATCTAAATCTATCTGGGTCCTCATCTCTTCCCTGCTTCCCTTTTTGTTTTAGCCTCGTTTCCTGTTTCCCACTGTCATTCTCTCTTGCATGAGAGAAACCATGAGTTTTTCTCTGGGAAAAAGAAATTGTAAGGAGGAGTCCTGATAAGAGATAGCGAGGGTAGTGATGATTCTGTTAGGTTCCTCAAGTTTATACGTACCCAGGGGGCAGCAATCACGTTTTCTATTTCTTCTACACATCACAATAACACGTTATACAGTTCTCAGACTGCAGCAGGAACATATTAGGAATTTGCTGATGAATAATCCATCTCTACCCTGAACTGTTCCCCCTGGCTATGATCTTTTTCATAAAGCTCTGACTCCCTTCTGAATTTTATCCCACATACCAGACCTCTTTCTGTGTGAACCCTTATCACTAACCCATTGTCTGAGCATGGCAACACCAATATTTGCATATCTATTTATTTGTGAATTTATATACACATACTACTGAACTAATATATGTGTATATCTAGCTATAAAGATATCTATGTACATGTGTCTTATCAAACATCCAGAGAACCAAAACAAAAACAAAAACAAAAAACCACCTGTCTTTACCACTTACTGGTGGCATCATTGTTGTTCTGTTGTGTCCGACCTTTTATGAGCCTGTGGATCATACTGTCCATGGGTTTTCTTGGCAAAAATATGGAGTGGTTTCCCACTTCCTTCTTCAGCAGATTAAGGCAAAGGCAAACAGAGGTTAAGCGACTTACCCAGGGTCACAAAGCTAGTAAGTATCTGAGGCTGGATTTGAACTCAGGTCCTCCTGACTCCAGGTGTAGCATCCTGTCCACTGAGCCTCCTAGATGCCTTGTCTACTGACAGTATAACCCTGGACAAATCACTTAACCTCTCAGTCTTCAACTTTCTAAGACTATAAATTGCACAGGAAGTACTGCTGTTGGTTGCAAGTTTCCTCACCCAGAGTTCTGTATGCTAATGAAGTCCTGATCTCTATCCCATAAAATATTCACAAAAAATAGAAATAAAAAATGGATGAGATAAAGATGAAATGAACAATAATTTACCAATAAAATTTTATTTAGTGTTTGTACAAAGACCTTTTTTGACACTATTTTAGAGCAATGTTATTTTGTTATTTTTTTTAATCTTGGTTTTATATTTGGTAATACAGAAGTTCCAAGGTCTGTTGCTAAGTTCCTTGCTGAGAATGCTAAGTTCCCATGAGAAAGGACTTTGGACCAGCCCACTCTGCCCTGTGGGTGATGGATCCTTCTCTAACAGGGCATTGATAGCATTTTCATCAAGGCAACACCAACTGTTTCCATGATCCTCTGTCTTAGAATTGTCCTTACCATACACAGCCTTCCCTTCCCCCACCCTACCCCCTTTTCACCACTGTGACTTATTGGCAGATAACTGAGAAATCATATTAACTGAAATTGGCTCATTCTCAGTCTTCTTTTCTGAATCTCCCTGAAGAGGAAGGTCAGGCACTGACCACTTCTCTTCAACACAAATCTATGGTACATCTAAAGGGAACTTCTTCCCTCTTGAGCTGAGAGGTAGGGGAGACTACTGGAATGGGCTTTACTCCTCCCCAGGCTCCTTCTAAAGATCTAGCAGCAGTAGCCATAACAACCTAGTGTTACTCAAACTGGCACCAGAGGCCAAGGGTGAGCAGATGGAGGAGAACTGGTGGGTAATGAGTGGATGAGTAAACCTTTCCATCCTGCAGGGAGTCTGGCTGTTGCTTTTCCTCTTTGGAGGTTTTAAAATTTTTATTTTGCAGTTTTCAGACAAAGAAATCAAAGCTATCTGTAAGCATGTGAAAAAATGCTCTAGATCAGAATTGATCAGAGAAATGCGAATTAAAACAACTCTGAAGTATCAACTCATGCCTATCAGAGTAGCAAATATAACAAAAAAGGAAAATATTGGATGTTGGAGGGGATATGAGAAAACCAGGATGCTAATCCACTGTTGGTGGAGTTGTGAAAAGATTCAACCATTCTGGAGAGTAATTTGGAACTATGCCCAAAATGCTATATAACTGTGCATACCCTTTGATCCAGCTATACGAATGCTAAGGTTTATATCCCAAAGATATCCCAAAAAAGAGGAAAAGACTTATTTGTACAAAAATATTTCTAGTAGCTCTTTTTCTGGTGGCTAAGAATTGGAAATCAAAGGAATGCCTATCAATTGGGGAATGGCTAAACAAGCTGTGGTATATGATGGTAATGGAATAGTATTGTGCTATAAGAAATAAGAAAGAAGCAGAATGATTTCATAAAGACCTGGAAAGACTTGTATTAACTGATGTATAGTGAAGTGAGCCGAACCAAGAGAATGGTGTGCACTGAGACAGCAATATTGTTTGATGAAGAACTGTGAATGACAGCTATTCTCCAAGACAGTTCCAAACGACTAATCATGAAATATACTATCCGCCTCCAAAGAAAGAACTGATTTTGATGGAACACAGACTGAAGCAGGCTATTTTTCACTTTCCTTCATTTTTATTCAAGTTTTATTATACAAAATGGCTAATACAGGGGCAGCTAGATGGCGCAGTGGATAGAGCACCGGCCCTGGATTCAGGAGTACCTGAGTTCAAATCCGGCCTCAGACACTTAACACACACTTACTAGCTGTGTGACCCTGGGCAAGTCACTTAACCCCAACTGCCTCACTAAAAAAAAAAAAAATGGCTAATACGGTAATGTTTTACATAATTGTTCATGTATACCTACCTATACCTGATTGCTTACTGCCTCAGGAAGGAAGGAAGGGAGGGAGGGAAGTAAGCATAAAATTTGGAACTCAGAACCTTAAATAAAAATATTTATGATCATTCTCACTTTGGCAGCACATATACTAAAATTGGAACGATACAGAGAAGATTAGCATGGACCCTGTGCAAGGATGACACAAATTCATGAAGCATTCCATATTTTTATTGTTATTGGGAAAAAATGTTTACTGTGTTAAAAAACCAAAATTTTGAACTTATCATAAGAAAGAGCATTTCCACATATACCATAAAACACAAAAAGAAGATTACATAGGAAACAGTGAATCTCCATTTCCTATCACTATCTTGTTTTTAAAGTATATATCAATTCCACACATTCCTTTCAAAACTGCCCTGCCTATCCGTGATTCCTTCTGAACTTCCTTCTGTTCTCTTCCGCATATTTTTAAAAAACTATTTCAGTAGACCTCTTTTTTAGCATCTTTATTCTTTTTTTGTTTTTGCTTTGGGGTTTTTTTTTGTTTTTGTTTTTTGTTTTTTTTTTTTTGTTTTGGCAGGACAATGAGGGTTAAGTGACTTGCCCAGGGTCACACAGCTAGTAAGCAGTCAAGTATCTGAGGTCAGATTTGAACTCAGGTCCTTCTGAATCCATGGCTGGTGCTTTATCCACTGCACCACTAGCATCTTTATTCTTAATTGACCCTGTCACTTACCCAATTAAAAACTTTGATTGAGATAAAAACAAAATAAAACCCTAACTAAAAAATTAAGAAGAGTGGAGCAAAAGGAGTATTACACAACTTGAATCCATCACCTTAGTGTCAGGAGATGCTTCATCATAGGTCCTCTGGAGACATAATTAGTGAGAGCTTCAATTAGAGTCTTTCAAAATTGTTTTTCTATTCAATGTTTATTGTCCTTGTATAAATTGTTCTCCTAGTACTGCTTATTTCATTCTGTACTGTAACAATTGGAATGACGCCACTTGCTGGAGACTCACTGTAGAAAAGCTCCACCATGAGGAGAAGGTCTCTGAGGGCAAGGCCATGTAGCTTTTCTTTGGTGTCAGGAAGTGCCATTTACTTGTGGGAGGAAGAGGGGGCGAGGCTGGCTCTCTCACTCTCTTTCCTCAGGACTCAGTGGAGAAGGGAGCAAGAAACGTGCTCTCCCTTTAATAGATAGATGAATCTAGGCCTGTCTCTTTCTCTTCACCAAATTCTTATTCTCCTTAATAAATGCTTAAAAGTCTAACTCTTGCTAAAGCTTATAATTTACTGGTGACCACTCATTGGATATTTTAGACAGACTAGCTAGAATTTTAGCCCCATACAGTACCAGTTCATACTCCCCAGAATTCTCTTAAATCATCTTTTCATTTCTTAAAATGCAATATTATTCCATTACATCCATCTGCCACGATTTGTCCAGCCATTTCCCAATTGATGGATACCTCTTTAGAATCCAGTCATTTTCTTTTACTTTTTTTCTTTGTATTTCCCTCTTAAAGATACGGAACCTTATTTTGAGACTCTTCCCATGTATTAAGCCCCCTTTTATCCCCTCCAATCCTATCTGCACTTGTTTTTCTGTTGAATCTGATGTACTTTTATGTTAAATTATGTGTGTAGGGGGCAGCTAGGTGGCACAGTGTATAAAGTACCAGCCCTGGATTCAGGAGGACCTGAGTTCAAATCTGGTCTCAGACACACTGACTAGCTGTGTGACCCTGGGTAAGTCACTTAACCCTCATTGCCCCCCCTCAAAAATCCATGTGCATAGGTATTGTAAGCTCTCCTTTAACCATTTAATAATAACAATAATAGCTAACATTTATATAGCCTTTATTATGCATCAGTTGCTGTACTAAGTTCTTTGCAATTATTATTTCATTTGATCCTCAAATCACCCCTGCAAGGTAGGTACAATTATTATCCCCATTTTACAGATGGGGAATCTGAGGCAAATGAAGGTTAAGTGATTTGCTTTGTGTCACTGAGCTAGTGTGAGGCTGCATTTGAACTCAGGTCTTTCTGACTATGTCTGCTCCCCTAACTCTTTCCTGTTTATATAGTCTTTTCATGAAGCCCCAATTATAAGAAATAGCAAGCTTTATCCCCTTCTTCTTCCTTTCTACACTCCCGTAGTACTTTTATCCTCCCTTCTATTTCCCTCTTTAAGCCCTTCGGAATAGAACTAATCCCACTTCCATATCCTCTGTTTTCCTTACTTAATTACCCCAACACACACTGAAGACATTAAAGTTATGAAGGGACCCTTGTTGACCAATATTGGTCTCATTCTGGCTCACTTGAGTTCCTGTGTTGACCTCTGTCTCTCAGGGTTAGGCCCCACTGGATCTTTGCGGTTCAGAGTACTGGAACTGACGTTCCTGAAGGATACTCTGTGGTATTTCAGGAGAGATTGCCAAGGACCTCGTAATTCCTGGGCTCACCTCAGTGCTCTAGAGTCACATGGGTGGCTTCCAGTTTCTCCACTATAGATTCTTCCAGACCCTGAGGCTTTCTAACTGTG
The DNA here is from genome assembly GCF_019393635.1 of Dromiciops gliroides. NCBI lineage: Eukaryota > Metazoa > Chordata > Mammalia > Microbiotheria > Microbiotheriidae > Dromiciops > Dromiciops gliroides. Next base: position 575,642,871 of record NC_057863.1, read on the forward strand.
CCAGGGATTTCTTTTTTTTTTTTTTAAGTGAGGCAATTGGGGTTAAGTGACTTGCTCAGGGTCACACAGCTAGTAAGTGTTAAGTGTCTGAGGCCGGATTTGAACTCAGGTACTCCTGACTCCAGGGCCGGTGCTCTATCCACTATGCCACCTAGCTGCCTCAATGTGCCAGGGATTTCTTGAGGGAGCCCTCCATTTTTCTTATCTCTTGACGTAGAGCTTTACCAGCTACACATTTTTCTGATTCATCTGGTCACTCTGGGATGCTACTGACTTTATTTTTAAGCCTATGCTGGCAAATTCCTGTTACAAGGAGTCTTCTGGCTGACTCTGTATAGTTCTTGGGTAGAAAAAGTAATTTACTATAATCTCTCATTGGATTTTTTTTCTTATTCCAAATATTTTAATAAGAGTTCTCTTCTAGGCATTTAAAACACCAGTTTGTGAAGATAGACTCCATTGGAGAGAGAGAATTCAGAACACAGGTAGCCACGGAGCTGAGGAATCTTCTTGATTTGGGGCAGGATCTGAGAGTCCACTGCTTTCTGGTCAGCCTTACACTGCTCTGTAATCTCATATTTATCTTTCTCTGTGTCAAAAATCCCTCCTTCTTGGTGTCTAGGTTTGCAGAGCCTCTTCTTCTTGAAGTAAGCTTCAGTAAGATGATTTGGAATTTTCACACCTGAAAGGTGAAGCCTGGTAGAGGTGGCAATGACAAATTTCTGATGGCTTCTTCGCAGAGGAACACAGTTAACAGTCAGAGGTCCAGTCATCAGTAGCAAGCCACTAGCCAGCTGCTTCAGAAAAACCACTCGCTTGCCCCTGTGGCGGCCAGTGAGCATGATCAGAACCGTGTCTGGGGTGATGCTAGATTGGAGTATCCCCACAGGCTGGCTAAAAGGCTTTTTGCCAGTGACTTAGCAGCTTTCTAGGCACATCCTCAGTAGGGTAATACCTAGGCATTTTGTGGATCTTCACCACTCGATTTCCTTCATTCTTTTCCCCACCAACTGGCTTTGAGATGGCAGCAGGCACCTTCCCTTTCTTTTTCCTTTCAATCTGGGTTTTGGGTGCAGCATACTTGTGCATGCACATGGCCCACCTTGAGTGGCACATGGCAGACCTTGAGTATTATGTCTATTATGGTGATCCATAATCATTGATGTTTGATATTGCTATTGTAATGGTTTTGGGGTGCCACAAAAAGCACCCATGTAAAATGGCTAATTTAATTAATGAATGTTGTATGTGTTCTGACTGCTGTACTAACTAGCTGTTCTCTCTCTGTCTCTCTCTCTGTGTCTCTCTCTCCTCCAGCCTCCCTAGTCTTGACACACAACAATATTGAATTTAGGCCAGTTAATAACCTTACAATGGTCCAACAGTCTCTAAGTATTCAAGTGAATGCAAGAGTTAATCTATGTGGGGCAGCTAGGTGGTACAGTGGATAGAGCACCAGCCCTGGATTCAGGAGGAACTGAGTTCAAATCCTGCCTCAGACACTTAACACTTACTAGCTGTGTGACCCTGGGCAAGTCACTTAACCCCAATTGCCTCACCAAAAAATCCAAAAACAAAAACAAACCAAAAAAAAGGAGTTAATCAATGTGACAGACTTCATTATTATCTTATTTTAAGAACTTCCCACAGCCACCCCGATCTTTAGCAATGACTACCTTGATCAGTCATCAGTAATCAACATTGAGGCAAGACTCCACCAGCAAAAAGATTATGACTTTCTGAAGGTTCAGATGATAGCATTTTTAGCAATAATGGTTTTTTTTTATTAACGTGTGTACATTGGGATTTTTTTTAGACATAATACTATTGCACACTTAGTAGACTACAGTATGGAATAAACATAACTTTCATATGAACTGGGAAAGCAAAAAATTCATGTGACTCTTTATTTCAATATTTGCTTTATTGTGGTAGTCTAGAACCAAACTGGCATTATCTCTGACATATACTTTCTCCTATACATCACAGTCCCTAAAAATAGTGGTGTAAAACAAAGTTTTGTTTTATTTGAAACTTTTTTCTCCTAGGTTTTATTATCCCTCTTAATCCCACCAGCCCTATCTACACTTATTACTACTAAACTTTTATATCAAGTTGATTTCTGGATGTGGCAAGTCTGCTAAATGAGATACTCCAAGGTTTACAACATCGCTAGTGGTTTTCCATTTCAATCCAACAACTTAAGGAAAGGAACATTTTCAAAGAGTCAGACTTTGAACAGAAATTAGACTCACAGCCAAAATTTTCCATGGATTAGGCTTCCTAAAATTGTATTAGTTCTCATGTATTAGTTAGTAAAAATGTTTGTGCTAAAAATCTCCAGCACGCCCCACTCTAGATAGAGTTGGGCAGGCTGTGTTTGGCCCATGGGCTGCTTGGCATTTGATGTCTCTGTTACAGCAAGGTGGAAAACGAGTGGAAATAGTTTCTGGAGTTTCAGAGAGAAACTACTCAATAAATACAAAGTAACAAGTAGGACCATATGTGAGTCAATGAATGTTAGGGATATTGGGGTGCTTGAATGTAGAAGTCACTTTGGGTCAATTAAAAATATGTTTTATTCCCAGTCCTAATAATCTCTCTCCCTCCCCATTCCCTTCACAGAAAAAAGCAAGAAAAAATTCCACAAACATGTATAGTCAAGCAAACAAATTCTCACATTATCCATGCCCATATGTGTATGTGTATTATGGATATAGGATAATGTAGCGGGGTGTGTGTGTATACACACACACACACACACACACACACACACACACACACATACACGTACATATATGCGTCCATCAACTCTCTATCTGCAGGTGGGGAGCAAGCTTCACTATTTCCACTGGAAATGTAGTTGATCAGATTTCTTAAGTATTTCAAAGTTGTTTGTCTTTACAATATTGTTGCTATAGAAATCATTTTCCTGCCTCTCCTCGCCTGACGTTGTAGCAGCTAATCCAAATCTTCCCAGGTTTCTATGAAACTATCCTTTTCTTTCTCTATAACAGAATAATATGCCATGACATTCACATACCATAACTTGTTTAGCCATGCCCCAACTGATAGGCACTCCCTCAGTTTCCAAGTCTTCGCAAAAAGAACTGCTATAAATATTAGTGTGCATATGAGTTCTTTTCCTCTTTTTTTGATCTCTTTGGGGCATAGGCTTTTTAGAAGCCTGGGTCCAAGGGTATGTAGGGTTTAATAGCTTTGGGGGAATGGTTCTAAACTGATTTCCTGAACAGCTGGACCAGTTCACAATCCTACCAACAGTTCACTAAAGTTCCTGTTTTTCCACAGTTTCTCTAGAATTTGTCATTTTCCTTTTTTGGTCAACTTTGTCCCTCTGATGGGTGTGAGGTGGAATATCAGAGCTGTCTCAACTTGAATCTCTCTATTTATTTGTGATTTAGAGCATTTGTCCTACAGCTGTTATTGGCACAAGCATTTTTAAAAAGTGATTCTCCTGGGGTTGGCACTGAGCAAAGTCCTGTCAATATGAAGGTAAGACCAAATAGTCCTTAACCTCAAAGAGATTATGATGTACTGGGAGTTCAATTATGTGAGCTCAAGATTGAATTTGTGTCAGTGTATATGAATGTGTGTGCTCAGGAATGGGGAAGGTCTGGTTGCCAATGGTGAAGAGGATAGGGTCAGTCCCCCAAATCAAGAACAGACTTTTAGGGGTGTGATAGTAATAGGATAAGGGAAACGAAAATGAGCATTGTGTACATATAATTCCAAATAAGCTACAAGGAAACCTGAGAGAGGACACACTTTCTAGTCTTTAAGACTTTTCATTCCTAGATTGTCCTAGTGACTTTACCTTGGGTATTCCTCTTGTGTTCTGCTATGGGGACTATAACTAGCCTTCTGTATGGTCTCATTTAGCACAAATTATGTCGATTGACAGATTTCAAATACAATTACCTTGTTGTTTAACAGATGAGAATGCTAAATGAAATACTGCTGAGGTTCCCACACCAACCCAAGACTTTTTTCTTTGGGTTAAGACTATGGCTCCAATTTCCAAAAGAAATCCCAAAAAGCCAGGGGAAGAGCTGTACAGGTCATTCTGCAGAGGCAGCCCATTTTCAGGGACCAATAGCTCCTGAAATTTATTCTGGATAATACATTACAATGTCTCTTGAAAGACAAGATTCTAGACAGGCCTGAGATGCTAACTCCTTTGCTAAAATGGAAAGGAAAACTGGCCCCTCACCCCCTATGCTTAGTTTGAGCTCCATGTCAGCTTCTATTTATTTCTCTCTATTTAAACAGAACAGCCAACTCCAGCTCCCCAAATATTAGCAGAGCCATTGGAAATCAAATCTGTAGCCTTTGGCAGGCATAGCCCACACTGGCTTGTCTCCTTAATTTCCTTTTGTTATGATCCTTCTAACTTTCCCTTGTGAACTTTTGGGAGATGTCAAGTTCCGCAGTATGTTCCTTCCAAGAGCTTTATTCTAAATCCATTTTGAGTAAGTGTTAGTCCCATTGGATTGACATTAAAATGCTTAAATATTTACATTGTATGCTCTCACCAAATGTCCTGCTCTGCACATAAGAAGATTGCTTTCCTGGACAACATTCATTTGAAATATGCTCTAAGTTGTTTCCTAACCCTCCCTTCCCCAGAGGTGAATGTTATTTTGAACCATCAACGGTCTCTTAGTTAAATCCACTGAGACCAATAGAATGAATCTGTGAAACTGCTGATTATCATAGAATTTGAGGTCAAGAGATGGAAAGGGACTCAGGGATCCTCCAGTCTACCCTCTTCATTTTACAAATGAAGAACCTGAGGTCCAGTAATGTGAAGTGATCTCCTCAAGGTTATATAGGACATAAAGCATTAAAGGAAGGTTTTGAACCCATTTTCTCAGATCTGAGAGCCAGCAGGGTTTAGCCTGTGACAGTAGAACACAGAGTTTATCATTTTGGAAAGCTAAATGGCCTTTGTGAGAATCAAAACTATTCAACAACAATTAATCTGCATCTGTTTAAGTGCCTACCACGTGCCGGGCACTGTGCTAGGCACTGGGAAGATAAATACAATGAATGAAATAATCCCTACTTACTTTCTGTTTAACAATTCCTAATATCATGATTATAAAAATAGTTGACAGTGGCAGCATGATATAGTAGATAAAAGGCCAGCCTAGACTGAGAAAGGCTTTATTTAATACTGGTAGTAATCCTGACATATATTGCTTATGTGACCACAGGCAAGGCACTAGAAGCAGTTTCTATGTCAAGTTCCTTAAATAATGATAACATTTACAAAATAATAAAATAACAATAATAAATGATATTTCATACAAAATATATTAACTATATAATATACAAAAGTGAAATGAAGATAGCTAAACCAACCCCCCCACACACATTAAACAGTTTCTTCATTTTATAAAAAACTTTCTTCAATAATGTTAAAATATCATTTGGACTTGATAAGGTATCAAGAAAAAATAAAGACTAATGGCTTTTAGCTTGATTTTTTTTTTGATAGAACATACAATCAATTATTATAAATAATATTTTAAAATAACTTGGGTTTTGGTAAGCAATTTAAATCTGGTAAAGATTTACCAGAGAGAAAGTTATAATGTTGTATCTCAAGAGACTTACTGGCATCCTGAAATCAAAGTTCAGTGGAAAGACACATTTATAGAAAAGAATAGTCTTACAAGGTCACATGATCAATAAGATGGCAGACAAGACCATTTCTTTGATCCTCACAATCTTTCTCTTTTTAAAAATTTCAATATTATTTATTCAAATTCTCAATTATTTACTGAGATGTAATATGATAGTAACAAAGGAAAGAAGGCAGTTTATTTCAAATTAATGGGCTCAATTGATGATGATCAAGGAATAAATGAAACCTTGATTGAGGAGTGTGCCAACTGTTCTCCAGTGTTATGAAAATCTGTTTGTGACACCTTGATATATATGTTTTTTTGGTTTTTTTTGTTTTTTAGGCAATGGGGGTTAAGTGACTTGCCCAGAGTCACACAGCTAGTAAGTGTCAAGTGTCTGAGGCCGGATTTGAACTCAGGTCCTCCTGAATCCAGGGCCGGTGCTTTAACCACTGTGCCATCTAGCTGCCCCCAATATATATGTTTAATATTTTTATTTAAAGTTTTGAATTTCAAACTCTATCCCTCCTTCCAGAGGGAAAGAAATCAAGGACAAATGAGCATAAAATCCCTGGAGTAGCAACACACCTACCAAGTCTACCAGTCTTGTTTCCAACCCAAATATCACAGCCATGATCTCTATGCAAGCATAACACAATTAGTTTTAAGTCAGGATGTGTAAAAACAACTTAAGGACCCTAGGTCTCTCAAAATAACATGTTAAGTTTCAAAAAACCCAAACATCATAATATAATAATTAATACAACAAAACTGCCCAGAACTTGTGAACACAGAGAACAATGTATCTATATAAAGACACCACAAATCTCCAAAAAACAAAATCACTGCAAACTCCAAGATAATAGAGTAGTTAAATTTAACAACTAAATGACAAATAGCAAACTCAAATATGCAATACCAGTTTTAACATATATTTTTGAATAGTAAAATAAGATGACAAAGGATTTAGAAAATATCAAAACTCCTGTATAATATTAACAAAACACAGGGCCTATTGCCTCAAGATAACTATAGAATTATTGACACCACCTCACTGAAAGAGAGGAAATGGACTGATAGATTCATGTTAGATCACATGATAAATAAACATTTACACAAAATTTTGGAAAAATAGACACTGCTTCTCAGAGCAATAGTAAAGACTGGCAACAGGTACTTGCAATTGATCTTATTTAATGTAACCAATTCAGGTTTACAGAAAGATGGAATCTGTGAAATGGCGAATATTCAAGAATGTAAACAAAAAACCCCACATTGGGGAACCACATGAATTCAATTTAGGATATGTTAATAAAGAAGTATCAAATAGATGTTCTGGTTGTGAATATTTGTTTACAGAAATGTAGGGTTGATTAGGTCAGTATAAATCTAGGTCATTGCTACCAGAAATTATGAAAAGGTCATACTTAAGAAGCTCAAACGTTAACTATTGCAAATTTTGCAAGGAAATGGCATACATTATGCAAGATGTCACTATAAGTTGTAAAAATGTATTACCTTGCATTGTTTTATTCAAATGCATTTTGCTCTCATTTCATGGGTCATTTTGCATGATCTGGCAAAAACTCATTGGAAACATTCTTCTTCCTTTCTCGATGAGATCAGTTCTGGGCTCATAGCCTCCCTCTGTATCCCAATTCCTGCAAATCTCACCTGAGATATTTACTAGCCATGTGACCCTGGGCAAGTCACTTAACTTCTGTTTTCCTCAATTTTCTTTTTTGTAAAATGAGGATAATTATAGCACTTACCTCACTTATAGTGAAGGTCAAATGAGATAATTAGGAAACAATTAGCATTATGCCTAGCACATAATATGTACTGTTTAAATTTAGCTATTATTATTATTATATTAAGAGATATATTAATATGTGTACAAATAAACGTATATCAATCTCCATACTATTTATCAATTATCTATCATCTATCTATCTATCTATCTATCTATCTATCTATCTATCTATCTATCTATCTATCTATCTATCTTCCATTAAACACCCTAACCTTTGAATTCCTCAATCTATTAGCTCTACCCAGGTCTGAGCATACCCTGGATCTTGTTGTCATCTGTAGGTATTCTACTTCTTTGATCAAGATCTCCGAAATTCCTTTTTCTAATCACAGCTAATCATAATCCTTTCCAATTCTCCCCATGCTTTGATCCTCCTCACCCTATTCTTCATCCTCCCCATAATTTTCAATGATTCCATCCCTCATTATTATATTCCCCAATATATCATTTTTGCTCTTGGTATGCATTCTCCTCCCTTCCTAGTCTCAACTCCTTAGTTAACAATGAACAAAATAATTACCCTTATATAACTGACTATAAAGAATATAACATCTCACAGTGGGTTTTTTTGTTGATAATAAGAAAAAGAATATGTATGGAGAAAATGCCAACTTAAAGGCTCTTTTCCAACAAAATACCCAATCTTTTAGGAATCTTTGAAAAATACAACAGAAATAACCATAACCATAAACATCAAGGAAGGCATAAAACAGGGAGATGTATGTTTACCAAAGATTTATGCCTTTGTGTTATAGGAGATCCAGTGCAGAGTAAATTGAAGAAGTATTCTCTATGAATGGTGAAGTCCTCCAAATGTTCTTGCTTGTGAATGACATTAAACCTTAGAAAATTATAGAGCATCCTGAGGGAGATCTATAACTATGCAAAAGAGTTTAACATACCCATTCACATAGGAAAGACCAAGTGGATGAAGAATATTTAATGCTATTGCTGAGATAATGAAATTCATTTAAATAGTATCTATCTATCTACCTACCTACCTACCTATCTATATGGGGGAGGGGGGCAGCTAGGTGGCACAGTTGATAAAGCACTGACCCAGGGCGGCTAGGTAGCGCACTGGATAAAGCACTGGCCCTGGATTCAGGAGTTCCTGAGTTTAAATCCGGCCTCAGACACTTGACACTTACTAGCTGTGTGACCCTGGGCAAGTCACTTGACCCCATTGCCCTGTTAAAAAAAAAAAAAAAGATAAAGCACTGACCCTGAAGTCAGGAAGACCTGAGTTCAGATAACACCTCAGACACTTTCTAGCTGTGTGACCTGGGCAAGTCACTTAACCCCAATTGCCTTAAATATGCAGGGCCATCTCCAGTCATCCTGATGTATATCTTGATACTGGACCCAGATGGATCTGGAGGAGAGAGTGAGGTTGGTGACCTTTCACAAGGTGACCTCCCTCACTTGAATCTAATTCAGTGCAAGTCATGATATCACTTCCTGATGCCATGGTCCTCTTTAATAACAAAGGACAAACAACAACAACAATAACAACTATACATATATATGTATATGTATGTATATGAACATATGTGTATGTATATACATATATACAGAAATATATTACATATGCATGTGTGTATGTATATGTGCATTGTGAATACATGTACATATTTTTTGTGTGTGTATATATATGTATATGTGTGTGTGTGTATATATATATATATAAAATTCTTTGTTTTCAATCGTGTCTGAGGTCAGACTTGAACTCAGGTCTTCCTGACTCTAGAGCCAGCTCTCTATCCAGTGTACCATTTAGTATTCCTTACACACACACACACACACACACACACACACACACACACACACACACACATTTATAGAGGCTTCTAGTTGAGGGGGCAACTGGGTGGAGCAGTGGATAGAGCACCAGCCCTGGATTCAAGAGGACCTGAGTTCAAATCCGGCCTCAGACACTTGACACTTACTAGCTGTGTGACCCTGAGCAAGTCACTTAACTCTCATTGCCCCACCAATAAAAAAGAGAGAGAGAGAGAGAGAGAGAGAGAGAGAGAGAGAGAGAGAGAGAGAGAGAGAGACTTCTAGTTGAACAGAAAAAGGAGGATAGGCTGGACTGCCTTCAGGAAATTTCAAGAAATTGCAAAGTCCCTTCAATGACCCCAAGCTTCCAATGGAAATTAATAATAATATTTAATAATAATTAAATTTAATTAATCATATTCATGAGAGCATTTATTAAATGCCTCCTCTGTGCCAGGCACTGTGTTAAATACATTATAATTTCATTTGATCTTCAGAGCAACCCTGGGAGGTAGGTGCTTTTATTATGTCCATTTTATAGTTGAGGAAACTGAGGAAGACAAAGTTTCATGACTTCTTTAAGGGCACATGGCCAGTAACTATTTGAAGCCTCTATTTGAACTCAGGTCTTCCTGACACCAGGCCCAGGTCTCTAGGGCTGCTCTACCTAGCTGCCTTGTCTTGTTATTGCGAGCATTCTACTAGTACTGCTGTATAGGACTGAGGCATAGGATACAGGTTTCTGAAGATTTAAAAAGTGTATTGAATAGAGAACAATAGAGAAACTTATGGCAAATATGAGCAGGCTGCAATATATTGGCTATAGAGACTCAGAATATCAATAAGAGATTCAAAGGAAGGATAAGAATTTTAAAAAATCATTAGAGTAACCTATGATAAGAAGAAAAGATGGGTTGGTCACATGGGGAGGGCAAGAGATGGCAGGTGGACAGCCAGTCTGTTCTACTGAAACCATGGAAATGGTAGGGGGAAAGTGAGGAAGGCTTCTATATGTTGGGTAAATGCCCTGAGGTAGTATATTTACAGCAGGACATGGACAATAGTAACAGAAGATGGGTAAGTATGGATGGGTTAGGATCTGCTTTATTGTAGGGAACTCCAGAATCAATGACAATTATAAATCCATTTGAGTATTTGAGTCATATTTGAGTTTGACACCATGGTGTTGGCCCTATTAACATTGCGTTTCACCCACCATAACTTGAATTAGAGGTTAGAGGAGTCACCCTACTTAGCCTTTTTGAGAAAATAATTCTTAATAATGGATTTCTTGGGGGAAGTGAAAGATTAGCTTAGTTGCTTTCTCCCCTTGACCCCAGAAAGTTTTAATCCTGTCCAGGTCAAGCTCAAGGGAACAAAAGGAATGGAGATAAACTCTTTTGTCTAACTCAGTGAACTGATGGGATTGTACCACCCTAACTGGACTTTGCTTTTACCCCTCAGGGTGTCTCTCCCATTAGGCCATGATGTCATCTGTAGAACCTATTTTAATTTGGACAACCCTCAGATCATGTCAACCAATGGAACTGAATGATGCTAGCCAATTATCTTTGATCAGTGTATGGTGTGGCCCACCTCTAAAGAGGATAAAAACTGAGACCATGAGGTTGCCATCTTGGTTTGTGCTCTTGGCTAGGTATGCTGTCCCACTCCTCTTAGGACAGAGTAGGTAATGTAGGGCTTCTGAACTCTGCTTGAGACCACATGCTAGCTCTCTGAGAGACAGCATGAGTTCTCTGCAGCCTTTCTCCTGATTGTGCTAAACTGCTATGCAGTCAATTCTTTACTGATATTCAATATTAATTAATAATAAATACTGCCAAGATGGATGCAATATCCACCATCATATAAATAGCTATTAATATATAAGTAATAATACTTTTTAAAAGCACAGTTTAGCCCCAATAATTTAAAAAACAAACCTTGTAAAAGTCAAACCCAAGGCAATGACATTTGGTACGCTGACATTCTTCCTCTCTTTTTCAAAGATCTACATTACTTTTCAGTTTCTTTACTTTGAAACAATCGTACCCATTTGGCTTCAAATGGCTGTTTAGTTTTGGCCTCCTGCATGTTGCATATCAGAACTGAATGAATGACCTTACATCTGTAAAGGACCTCTAGAATAAAGAGCATGGCATAAAATGTAGGCATTATTTCTCCAAAAGCAATCCCAATTTTGTTTAAAGGTGAGGTTTAAAGAGTGGGGAAGATGTGCTAGACTGGGAATCAGAAGAGCTGGGTTTGAATCCTAGCTTTTCCATTTACTACCTGTTTGACCTTCATTAAGTCACCTTCCCTCTCTGTTCCTTAGCTTCTTCATGTTTAAAATGATGGTTTTATACTAGATGACTTCTTAGGCCCCGTTCAGCTCTACATCTATGATTCTATAATTTCATTTTGGTTTGGGTAATAAATAACCCCACACACAAATCCATTGTCTTGAAAGTGACAGATACATATGAGGAAGTACCTAAAAAATAATAATCTAACAATCCTTTCAGAGGCCCAAGTTAAACTGTGTTTCCCTGGCTACATTTCTGTTGAATATTCACAGTGAAGTTTTTACCAGATGGAGAGATCACAAGCCCAATAGGTATAGAGGGTGGGGGGAAATCCAACCTACCAAAGAACAGCAACAGAGAGCAACACATACCATTCTTCTCCTGACAGCCTCTAAAATCCATCTCTCCATGCTCTTCACTCTCATCTGCCACACTGTACCACAGGGAAATGTTTAGAATAATGACAGATTCTATAGTTATTCCTCAAAGCAGCCATTTCTAAAGGAATCCATAGGATTCCTGAAAAACTAGAGTTTCTCAAGGCAAACTAAGTACTCCAACCCCAATTTTTTAAAGCTATATTTGAACTGATAATGTAACCTACCACATAGCAAGTATTTAATTAAAGTGCCTATTGACTTGACTTAAACAAAAACTAGTTGAACTATTTTTACTAAAATGATTGCTCACTCACCAGTCACAGAACAATATCTAACCATTCATTTGACTAAAACCAATTGGTCAATTTAATCAAAACTTTTAAGTGTAGGGTGTGGGTGTGTAGACGTGTCCTGAATCTGGAAAAATTTTGCTCATGGGCTATTTCAACACCTCCAGATTAGGCAAATTGATTATCAGATGCTCAAGATTCATTTAAAGAAACATTTACATAGACATTGTGTAAAGTTACTTACCAACAATGTACATCTTTTGGTGGTTCACATCACTGCTGAAACAACCTTTGGGGCAGCATCATTAGTGTTGTTATCCAGTGTGATTCCTATGGAATGGAAAATGACAACTGTTTTTTATAATATGCATACAACAAGCTAAGACCAGAAGCCAATCCCAGTTTCCCAGTGAAACTTACATGAAGTTAGAATGGTAGAAGCTAGCTATTAATATTAGAACATGGCCAGGAATTTCAGCTTTGGCAGGTTGTTTCTCACAAGTTCAAAGCTTTGGTGTGATGAGAATTACCTTGATATGATTGACAAAATGACACCCAACAAGTCATTTGATCCTCCAAGAACCAGAGGAAAATAGTAAGGTATCTAAAGTGCAATGATTCCCTTCCAGGACCAACAAGACAGTGACAATCACCAAAGGGTTTGGTCTCTCTGTTAATAGACACAACACTTTTTGAATAGAGGGGAAGACAGGTCTCTGATGACAACTGATTTATAACATCCCTGAAATTGCCTTTCTAATTAGGATCTAGAGATAGCCTGTGGCATGCTGAAAGGCCCTGGTAGCAAGCCGATCGTGTAAATCTGTCCTTTTAAATGATGGCTTCGTCCTATGTCTGTCTATCCGCAGCATCATTAACAAGTTAAAATAAAACTCTTTTGGCAGGTGTTTTTGTTTCATTACTAAGAGTCAATAGCCTTGTGAATTGAAGTATTTTTATGGGCACACATATTTCATTCAAATCTACACTACCGCCTAGCTTCTTCACTGTGGCGTGGGCTGGGAGAACTAAACAAGCTCTCTTAATATTCTAGTTTCCTTGATGCTGAGACTATAATTGAAACAAGCTGCCAAAGGTTAGGAGAAATGAGAACACCCAGTCTCAATTATGCCATAATCCATACTTAGTGATCCCCACCAGCAGCAGAGAAGTAACCCGGGATCAGAAGGAGCCCACATTTGAAAGGAACGACATCCATTAGGACCTGTTGTTCTGGCTTTAAAGAAAATGAAATAGCTAGCCAACTGGTCAACATTGCTTTGATGTATCTCGTTCCTACTGCTGAATTCTTTTAAAGTTGGCCCCTATGATTAAAATGCAGTGTTCACTTGTGGCTTCCTCAGGGAATAAGGCACCAAGGAGAACGAGTTCCTGCTAGAGTTACAGGAATAAAGAATCACTTTTGTGCATGTATAATGGAGTCTGGAGCATGCCCAGACCACCTGAGATAGTCCATCTCCTAATGGAGGATGTTCAGGGACTGCTTACAGGAGAATTGTGATGACTTGGGCCTTTGAGAAACAGAAGCGTGCCTGAAACATCTGGGTATGGTTCTGGTCAGATAGCCACGTGATGAAGGGGAGACCTTCTGGCTGTATTTATAGGCATTCCAAAAGGACGTTCAGCTTCACTTATTTCCTCTTTGCCTCTTTTTGTTTCATTCACATTTAGAGGAGTAAGGTGACTTTTCTCATAGTGACAAGTGAGAGATTATGTTGTAAGGAGAAAGGCCTCAAGTCTTTCTTTACCCCTTTAGGCCACTTGGTCCCTGATAAAAACAAACAAATAAACAAAAAAACCCTCCTCAGTCTGTTTATTCTTTTCTGTTCTGGGTAAAATGATCAGACTCTCTGATCTGGGTTGGAAGCATGAGTTACAGAACTCCAGGAGTTCTATGTGTTATAGCCAGCATAGATACTTTGAGGAGAAAGGGTCAATATGCAGTGACCCTGGCCCAACAGAAGGACTCATCTAGCAACCTTTGATTGTAAGTTTGGTAGGAATAATGCTAAGTAAGAACTGAGCTAAATATAAATCTTTATCCTACCCAGATACCAAGATGCAGTGTGGTGTTTACAGTGTGTATGTATATTCGGGGAGGGGGGAAGATTATGCTCCAAAGTTCTGTGGAAATTGTTTGTAGTCTTATTTGTATTATCTTGTATCTATGAAATAAACAGCCCATTATAAAAGCCACCCATTGTTAAGTAGTTAAATAGAACTGGGGTATTAGTGACTGGCCCCTAACAGATAGGGGAATGTAGCTGGCAGGAGCTGTGGACTATGGTAAAGAAAAGGGACACCTCCAACCCCTCAAGGTACTCAAGAACTTTAAGATTCAAATAGACACCAGCTGGCCCTGAGAAAGTTGGACTGGAGTGTGCATGTTACATATGCCAAGCTCCAAAGGCAAACAAATGATGGAAGAATATAAACCGGATTGGAAGAAAAAAAAATATGCACAACAAACTGATTCTCCCCCACCACACACACACACACACACACACACACACACACACACACACACACACACACACACGGTGCACAAATTAGGCCAGGAATACATGACATGGTGAGAGAATTGATCATTTAAAAAATACGAATAAATGGGGGAAACATTTATCTGACACAAAAAACTTCCCTTGAGTGAGGTTTTGTTTTGTTTTGTTTTTACAGTTTACTCTATGGGCCACACAATTGTCCAACTCATTCGTAAGAAAGAGTACCATTCAATATATTCCTAATGGAAATGAGCAATAAAAATTAAAACTTTTAGATCAATAGTAAATAACTTATGAAGGTATATTTAGAATATTTTGTGAAGCATCATAATCCTTTGTTTTATTAATGAAATCTACAAAGAAAGAGCTTCAGAGTTATGAATCAAATCTAACTGAGTGCCATAACATTAGCAGAGTGGTTCATATTTCAAGCCTCTTAAAAACCAAATGCCTGAATGAGAAGAAAAAGTGGTAGAAACTGCCCAATTCCTGACAGATGTCTTATTAGTTCAGTTTAGTTTGTCAAAGGTGATATAGTTTACAGATGGTTGGGAGTTGAGCAGTATCAGAATGGTCAAAGGATAGAGTGAATGGCAGGAAGAGAGCTCAGATAGCTGAGTTTTGTTCCGTCTCCATCTCTAATAGTATAACTTGGAGCTTCAAGTATTTAACTGTAGAATGCTTCAGAACCATTAGTCCATTGCCCCTTTCCTCCCAATCCCCCAAATCAGGATAAAAAGCAAAGGGCATACATACATAATAACATACATACTCTGAGAAATATTATGATTCAGGATACACTGCTAAGACCTAGCCCTGCCAGTTTATAAAGGCAATATTATCAATGACTCATAGAGCTTCAGATCTGAAAGGGACCTCAGAGACCAATCCATAACTGACCAAGTCTCTTTTCCACCAAATCCCTAACACACAGTCATCCAACTGCTGATTGAAGATCTTCAGGAATGGGAAACCCACTATCTCCCAAAGACTGACTATTCTACTTTTGGACAGCTCTAATGGTGAGGAAGTTTCCCCTATCATCAAACTGTAATTATGCCAACTATCTATTAGAAACCCTATTGTTGTTCATTCTTTCAGTCATGGTTGACTCTTCCTGACCCTGTATGGGATTTTCTTGGCAAAGCTACTGGTTTGCTATTTCTTTCTCCAATGGATTAAGGCAAACAGAGGTTAAATGACTTGCTCAGGATCACACAACTAACTCATGACTAAAGTTGGACTTGAACTCAGATCTTCCTAAGTCCAGACCCAGCACTCTATCCACTGAATCATCCAGCTGCCTACCTTTGAAACCTTGGGACTAATTAATTGTATAAACTTTTAAAACTAACCCACTGCTCCCATAATCCCAATGAACCCATCAACAGGCATTTATTAAGCACTACTAAGTGCCAGGCATTATGCTAAGCTCTGGAGATTTTAAAAAAGGCAAAAACATAGTCCCTGCTCTCAAGGAACTCATATTCTAATGGGGGACATAACATGTAACTATGTACAAATGTGTATGTACATACATATACACACATACATTTATATATATATATGTGCATGTGTATATCGTTAGATATAGACATATATGCATACAGCGTATATGTAAGTCTATGTATGTGTGTATGTATATGCACATACATGTATATAAATATATAAATATATGTGCACATGTATATAGTTAGCTATAGACATGTATGCATATAGCATATGTGTAAGTCTATGCATATATATATGCACATACATGTATGAATATATGTGCATGTGTATATAGTTAGATATAGACATATATGCATACAGTATATATGTAAGTCTCTGTATATGTATGTATGTATATGCACATACATGTATATAAATATGTGTGTGCATGTGCATATAGTTGGATATAGATATATATGCATACAGCGTTAATGGGTGATTGTCTGATCCATCTTCCCTTGCTGCCTTTTCATACTTTCAGACTTCTTCAGTGCAGCCCTGCCTCCTCTTTATCACATCCTCTTGTTTGCCCTTTTATAAGCTGTTTTCACTGTGTGCTTTTGAAACTACATTCCATAGCAAATTAACTCCCTAAAATCCTTGATGTCTTATTTTTCTCATATTCTTTCTACCTCCTTGCAACACTTGAAACCTGGATATCTCCTGAAAGCACCCAATCTCTGATAACCTTTTACAATATGGCCTCTCCTTCCCCCACCCCTCCTTTCCACCAACTCACAGAGTAAGGAGGTAGATCTCAAACCACTCTTTTCTCTCCTCTGCCATTTCTAGATATTCACTCTGCTACTACAACTCAACTACTCTGTCCCTGCCATCAGATTGTATCCCTCTTTCATAATCTTTGTCAAAATCTACTAATCTTCACCATATTCTTCCTACATGCCTCCTTTGGAGACAACATGGGTATAGTGGGTAGAGCACTGGACAAGTTGTTTAGTTGTTTCAGTTGTGTCTGACTTTGTGACCCTGTTTGGGGTTTCCTTGGCATAGATACTAGAGTGGATTTACATTTCCTTTTCCAGCTTATTTTACAGATGGGGAAACAGAGGCGAACAGTATTAAGTGACTAGCCAAGGGTCACACAGCTAGTAAGTGTATGAGGCAAGATTTGAACTCAGGAAGATGAGTGTTCTTGACTCCAGAACAGGTGCTCTAGGTGCTGTACCACCTAGCTGCCTACCTGCCACCTGCTCCCTCCTAGTCAGAGGACCTGGGCTCAAATCCGGTTGCAAAATGTAGCATTGACAAATAACTTAACCTCTCTGGATCTTAGTTTCCTTATCTTTAAAATAAGGAAATTGTACTTGATGACCTCTAAGGGTCCTTCCAGCTCTAACTTTATGATCACCTAGTTTTGTGTCAATATGCGCTTTTCACATGTGATTTTGTGGCAATACCTGTTTCTCATTCATTTTGTTTTTTTCCATGATAAATGATTAAACCTTAGCTGTGCTGTCTAATTCCCTGAGGAGGCTTTGTAGTATTATAAGACTCGATGCAGTTAATATGTTATCTGCAAACAGAACCATATGGAGAATATCACCATCAGTAGGGGATATTTCTTTTATTTGGCTTCCAAGCAAACCATCATGACACTTGCCGATGCCTCCTGTTTTGCTTTGCAGATCATTCAACATAGTTCATGCATATTCACATCTGTCACAGAGTCTAGTATAAATTTAACATAACTGTAGGAGACACCTTGTTTAAGGAGAACTTTTATGGTTGAATTTTGTGCCATTGAATCAAATCTTTTTTAAGCAATAGATTGTATTTTACACTTTCTAAACTAAGGGCCCTTAACCTGCAGTCCCCAAATACCCCAAATGCTTGTGGATAGATGTGAGGGGTCTAGGAAATTGACAGGAGGAAAATACATATGTATTTTCACTAGCCTTAGCAGAAATTTAGCATTTCTTCCAATTAGGAAGGAAGGCAACAACCCATTATTCTGAGAAGGGGTTCATAGGCTTCATTAGACTGCCATAGGAGTCCATGACACAAAAAAGGTTAGCAACCACTGCTCTAAATGCTATCAATTGTGTAATTGATGTAGATGAACATGTGGTTTTTATGCATACACTTGTCTACAAAAATCTGCCTGTTCCCTTCTCATGTTTTTCAATGAGGATATGGTCAATGTATGGAAAAACCACTGATGAAAAGATTTTATAGGGATAGGGACTACTCTGATCATTTTGTTGCTAGGGGGAACTTCCAAATGAGGAAGCTCCTTCTACTTATGCAAGTCAGCACCTTCTCTAAAACCTATAGCCTTAGAGAGTTGACCAGAACACTAAGAGGCTAAGTTATCCATCCAGGGTCAGACAGCTAGTGTACGGCATTAGTAAAACTTTAACCTAGGTCTCCCTGATTCTAAGGTCAGTTCTCTATCCACTATCCCATGCTACCTGGCACATAGTAGATAATTTAATAAATGATTGTTGGTTGGTTATATCTATTTCACAGAGGTTAGAAAACAAAATGTATGGGTCTTTGCTTACTTATGTCTACTGAATAGCTTTTCTTTGTAAGAAGAACCATCTCTATTTCCATTCTTTTGGAATTTTTTCCCCTTTGAGATATTGTAAAAACTGATCCCCAAGTGTGGGGATTGATCCCTCCAGTATGGACTTAGTCATGCCAAGTTGTTTTCCTCTACTTAGTCTTCCTCATTTGTACTCTTCAGAGAATATATCAGATACCGTGGCAGTAAAGTTCAAATGTGGGGATGCCAGTATTGTCGTGGATGAAAACATAACTATAAGCTTACCAATACATCTGTTGCATAGCTTCAATGTAGTCTTCCTTCTGGAATCAGCTACAAATGTGATTGGGATAATATGGCTTAGTTCCATTGCATTGCCACATTATCTGTAAGTTCATTTTTTTCTTTTACAGCTTTGAATTGTTTTGTGAAGATGCTGCTCATGGTTCATCAAAATCTTCCTCTACAACATTTTATAAATGAACTTGTATTCTAAACCAATGTTGCCTTTGGCTGCCTTTTTCTTTCTGTTTGGAATGGAGACGACATGTTTGGTGATAGATACATTTTCTAATTTCTTCTCGTCTCCTTATTGTGGTGATTGTTTTGCCCAAGTTAAACTTCTCTAAGAAGTGATGATAAAGTGTCTTTTGCCCATTTCTCATTTTCAGCTGTGGATTTGTTTAAATGTCTGATTCTAGCTCCTGTAATTGGTGTTCAATGCCATCTTCTTGCCTTTATCTCTTCTAAATTGTTATTAACATTGACCTTTGCTCTAATCATCAATTCTCTAACAGCTCAAAGATATATGCTTCTAAAATGACTGCTACATCTGTAACCAGTCATTTCTTGTCCATTAATATGTAGTCAGTTTCCTTTTTTTATGATGTTGGGTTTTGCAACTTCCCTTGCTTCCCAGTTCTCTTCTTGTAGAAAGTATTTGTGTGGTACAATTGTAATATACAAATCTTTGGCCCATTTCTTTGCCTCATACCAAAACATTTCCTAATAGTTTTCAGTCATTCTCATGCCCACTTTAGTCAAGTATTTTAAGTGCCAAATTTAATATGAGGACAGTTAATTGGGTGGCTCGCTGTAATATTGGGGTTCAGAAAATAATGAGAAACCTATAGGTCCAAAGTTTCCTCCCTTCCAAACTGGCTTTTTTAGTTATTTCTCCCAGACTAATAAGAAAGGAGATTACAGCCTCTTTTCCACAAACAAACCAGGTTTTATTAATGGGAACAGAATTTACAACAAAGGTGAAGTTAATAAAGCCAGGGACAATGAGCAAGGGAATATGGGAAGAGAAAACAAATAAGCTTCCTGGCTCTAGTAAAGACTGACTCAAACCCCAAACTTGCTTCCAACTCAGCTATCTCAAAGATCTGGCTTCACATTCACAACACAAACTCACCACCACCTGGGGTCCATAGTTTCAATGAGAGTCAGCTGTTCAGTCTCTCCCTGGTTCAGGTCGAAGCTCTACCACACAGCTCCTCTCTCCTACTTTTTGCCTCTCCCACAGGAAGGGGAGGTTATTAGCCATGCTGAGTCTCCAATTGGTTCAACATACCCCCTGGGCTGTCCCCATTATATTTTGGCCAGGCCCACGTGGGCATAGGGGGAACTACTAGAGGAGGTTTAGATACTTAGTTGTTCTTTTCTATAATCTTTTCAAGTACACACCCATCTTTTCTTAGGCTTTTCAAGATTATATCTTTTCAGTCTGACCATAATGAAGCAAAGATGTGGTCATAGAAATCCTAAATCACAATTAATTCCTTACAGTATCAAAATATAACTACAATATAAACTAAAAAATATGTATATTTGGCTTTAAGCATGCTGTCAAGTTCTTGATAGAATTTCCTGACTTTTGGGGCAGCTAGGTGGTGAAGTGGATAAAGCACCAGCCCTGGATTCAGGAGGACCTGAGTTCAAATCTGTCCTCAGAAACTTGATACTTAATAGCTGTGTAGCCCTGGGCAAGTCATTTAACTCTCATTGCCCTGCAAAAAAAGAAAAAAAAAAGAATTTCTTGACTTTTACATTCTTGTAATTGGTGTCAGTACATAACCTTCAATTACCTTCATAGTGGTGTGTTTACACATACTCATGATGAGCAACATGAGGTGAGATTGAAAAAAAAACAACTCAATTTTGTGTGTGATGAAATAAACTCTATTGTTCTGTCAGTACCAGCTTTTCTGGGAAAAGTCAACTCTGTTAATCTTTTATTCCCCTTTCTAAGGATATAGTGTATGTTTATATACAATTTCTTTATGCCTTTTCACCTCTTTTATGGGGAGGGCATAGCAATGTAAGTCAGTTCTAGGAATGTATCTACTCATAATCATGGAATCTGAGATTTGGAAGTGGTATCAGGGTCCAATAAGCCTAAAAAGTACTCAGAAGAAATCCCCATTGCAAAATATGTGACAAGAGGTCATTTAGCCTCTGCTTGAAACACCTTTTGGGGATGGGGAATCTACCTTCCTGAGGCTACACTTTTGGACAATTTTAGTTGTTAAGAAGTTTTTCCTGCCATAAAGTCTAAATTTGCCTTTTTTAAAAGACTTGGTTATCAAAATATAATAGAAAGGGAAAATGATAAATGTTGGAGGGAATGTAGGAAAATTGCGACATCAATGCACTGTTTGTGGAGTTCTGAACTGATCCAACTATTCTGGAGAGCAATCTGGAGCAAAGGGCTCTCAAACTATGCATACCCTTTGATCCAGCAATACCATCACTAGGTCTATATCACAAGGAAATAAAAAGAGAAGGAAAGGAACCTATTTATACAAAAATATCTACAGTAACTCTTCTTGTGGTAGCAAGGAACTGGACATTGTGATAAAATAATGGAATTTGGCAGACACCCAGGCATCCCACCTGATTGATCTAGTATTGTTTGAGAAACTGACTAAGTACCTACTGGAGATGATTAGATAAAGGCCACACCTGGCCTGCCCTCAGTGACATATACTACTGACATCATCAGGGGGACCAATATCAGCCTTGCAACTTGAAGGACCTCCCTTTTGGGGGAGGGAGATAAAAGGTAGAAAAGAGAACGCTGAGGATGGGAGCTCGGGAGCTTGCTTTCCTGTGAGAGCAGACTGGAGAGGGGCTGCACAGCTGACTCCTATAGAAACTATGAACTCCAGGTGGTGAGTTAATAGAAACTATGCCAGCTCTTTGAATTAGCTGAGCTGGAAGCAGTTTTGGGCATTGAGTCAGTCTTTGCTAGAGGCAGGGAACTTATCCATTTTTCTCTTCACCTATTCCCTTGTCACTGGCCTTATTAATTTCATCTTTGTTATATATTTCATTCCCATTAATAAAACCTGATTTGTTGGTGGAAAAGAGGCTGTTAGTCTCCTTTCTTATTAGCCTGGGAGAAATAACTAAAAAAGGCAGTGTGTAAGGGAGGAAACTTTGGACCTGGAGGTCCCTCATTATTTTTTGAACCCCAATATTACAGCGAGCCACCCAATTAACTCTTCCCATATTAAATTTGGCCCTTACAAAATTAGATGATGCCCAAAAATTGAGGAATGGCTTAACAACTTATGATATATGATTCTAATGGAATACTATTTATTGTGCTATAAGAAATGATGAGCAGACTGATTTCAGAAAAATGTGGACTTATGTGAACTGAGGCAAAGTGAAATGAGTAGAACCAGAAGAACATTGTACACAGTAAGAGCAACATTGTTTTATGATAAACTTTGAATACAGTGAGACAAGACAACTCCAAAGGACTCGATAAAAAATGCTATCTACCTGCAGAGAAAGAACTGATGGAGTCTGAATGCAGATCAAAGTATACTATTTTTCACTTATTCTTTTTTTCCATTTTTTTCTTTTGGTCTGTTTCTTCTTTCATAGCATGACTAATAATGGAAATATGCTTTGCATGATTGCACATATATAACCTATGTCAAATTGCTTACTGTCTCAGGGAGGGGGGAGGTGGAGAAAATTTGGAACTCAAAAATTTTTTAATGAATGTTTAAAATTGCCTTTACATATAATTGAGGAAAATGTCATTAAAAAAGACTTGGAATATTGGACAAAAATTACTTATTAAGAATTACAACAATTAAATTCATTGTTAAGTATTCTAAAACCATGATTCTCATGACCCTCTATCTTGATGACCTCTAAGTTCCTTCCAGTTTTTATTCTATGATCTTGTGAGTTTTTTGACCACTCTACTACCATCACTACAGAAGTACAAGAACACCACATAGAACTGAGGGACATTTTGTACTTTTATCCATTCCATAGAGCTCCATGGCCAAAAAGTTGGCAATAACTTTTAAAAAAGGGATGTCTTATACTTTATTCTTGCCTCTCTTATGTGCTTATAACATATTATAGTTATTTGTGTTACACATAAGTCCCATCCTGGTGCCTCATTGTGATATCAGCAAATATTGCATCGAGGAGGTGGCATTTGAGTGTTGGAAACATATTTTCTCCAAGATAGTGAGAATGTAAAGTCACAATGTACATTTTGAAAAAAACACTGAGGTCTGTTTTATAATTGTTATACAAGCAGAGGGTTCTACCTTACTTCATTGACCATCGTATTTATTTCTTGAATCTTCAACCTATACCCCTCTCTTGACTTCTTCCATTCTACCTATGAACATGCTCAGGTCTCCTCTGCTCTCATCTGACTCCACTATCCACTCATGCTGTCATCATGCTTGGAATGGGCTCCCTTCCCCTTAAAATTTCCTGGACTTTCAATGTACCCACTCAATTTTTTCCCTCTTCTTTCATAGCCCAGCTTAGGTGTTTACCTCCATGAATATTCCTATGACCTTCATCTAGAAGTGATTTCTCCATCCCTGAATCACTCATAAAAAACTTTTTAGGGGGGGCAAGGGGGTACTTTTCCTATTTTCTTATCTTATATGTAGTTATTTGTGTTTATATCATCTCCCTGCCTGGAATTTAAATTCCTAGAGGAACGGGACTGTGTCTCAGTTGATTTTTGATTTCCAATATAGTAAGAACTTAATAAATATTTGTTTAAATGAATATAGTACTTTCACATACATGATCTAATTTGATTCGCATAACAACCCTATGGCAGTAGGTAGTCTAAGGTTTCTCGTTTTCATTTTAGACATAAAACTGAGTCACAAAGAAAAAGTGGTGTGTCCAAGGCCACACAGTTAGATCGATGGTCTTTTGATGCCAAGTCCAGGGTTTATTCATTTCCACTTCACTGCCTCCTTTTGTCCCGGTCCTGTTCAATTAGCAGGGGCAATTACCTACATGTGTATGGAGTTTGTAAGTATGTGACCTCATTTGATATGTACAGCAGCCCTGTGATCTATTCATGTTGTGGCTGCAGTAAGACTGATTTCCTTATTTCTCATTAAGGGCTAAGGAAGGGACAGCTTTATGAAGAGGCAAAGCAAGTAACTACCTGTGTGGTGTGACTTGAAGAAGCACCAAGACTTCTCACCCTGTCCCCAACCATCTTCCACAAGAATCACCAGAGGGCCTAAAATCCATAGATCATTTGGCCTTGGAGTTAAGGCCAAATTCAAATTCAATTCAATGCAAATGTTGTCTGGGAAGTTGTAACACGTAAAGTTCACAAAAACTTGAGCTCCAATTAATTTAGTACATTAATGAAATTTAGGTAGGAGGTTGTCACTTTTGATGGAAGGAAAAGTAGGTTTAATAAAGGACCAGAGCATGAGTTGCCAAATGGGAGACTAGTGTGTGTTTAGATGTCCCAATGGGAGGCTGTAGGCAGGGAGTGGCACAGAAACACTGAGTTCCTAGAGAACTCTTCAGAAAGGGATGAGGAGAGAAAGACATAGACAGACAGACAGATAAAAGGAGAGGCAGAGACAAAGAGGGTAACATAAAGAGGCATGCAAGACCTGAAGGCTTATATTCCTCTCCTCTTCTACAGTTCTTATTCAGGCCTTCTCTGATTCTGAGAAGTCAAAGTAGCACTTCTTAGAAATTGGTAGCAGTTATTCCAGGTATAACTCTGGGCCACATGAAAGAAATGCATTTACAAAGAGAGAAATATGCAGCCCACCCACTGCTCTGGCCTAGTTTGATCCCTGGCCCAGGAGGCTTTTGAAATAGCACAATCAAGGCACCATATTACCTTGAAGAAAGCATTCTTCATGAATGGGCTGACTACTGTACGGAAGACAACGCTGCCTAGCAGAGAAAATTGGATTGGAAGTCAATAAAACTGGTTCCCACTTCTAGCATGGCCACTAAACTTGCTATATATCTTTATGCAAGTCCCTAAGTTTTAGAAAAATGAGGAAGCTAAGCTTGATGATCTCTGATACTTACATTTTAAACATAGAATGTTTTTTACTATAGATAAAATATTATAAATGGCAATTAAGTTTTATAGTACCATAGCTCAGAGGTACCATCAGTTAAATGGACTTATGTAGACTTACTGGCCACCTTACATTTCTACAGATATTGTGAATTCTTAATACCTAACTTAAAATTAACTTTTGGAATAAGCAGTAGGGTATGGTGAGAAAGAGGTTTGTAATTAGGAGTACTTGGTTTCAAACCTTCACTTTGATACTTTTTTTACCTAGATTATTCTAGATAAATTATTTAACCTCTCTGAGCCTTAATTTCCTTATCTTTATCATGGGGATAATCATACCTATTTCACTTACCTCTCAGGACCATTGTGAGGGGAGGCTCTAGTGAGATAATTGAAGTTTATAAAGTATTTTGGCAAATTTAAAGTGAAATATAAATGTAAGTGAATAACTTACAGTTATATATCATTTTAGGGTTCAGAATAAAACCATGCAGCAGACAGCACATTTATAACCTTTGCTTTCCAGATGAGGAACCTGAGATTTAGAGAGATTAATGAATTTACCTAGGATCACCCAGCTAAAAAATGTCAGTCAGAGTTTGAACCCCGGCCTCCTGATTGCCAATCGATCACTCTTCCCACAGACTTCCCTGGCAACAATCTGCACATAAATTAGGGAGTGCCTGAAAAGTGCTTTGAATTTTGTTAGCATCAACAATATTTGATAGGGGCAGCTGGGCGGTACAGTGGATAAAGCACCAGCCCTGGATTCAGGAGGAGCTGAGATCAAATTTGACCTCAGACACTTGACACTTACTAGCTGTGTGACCCTGGGCAAGTCACTTAACTCTCATTGCCCCACAAAACAACAACAATAACAACAAAAAACAAACAAACCAGTATTTGAAAAGGATTCGTATTTATTTCAGTGGTAGTTTATAGAAGTAGCCATTTATATTTTGGCAATTATAATTGTAAATTGTCTTCATAGGAATAATTGTGCAATTATCAGTTGATAGCAGTGTTGGAACACTGATGCCCTGACCTGCATCCACCCAACAGAGCATCATTAGCTGCCTGAATGGCTTAGTCCAGGGACACACATTGTAAATACTTTCCTACTTCTGCTAAAATATAGAAACAAACAAAACAAAAAACCTAACATAAATTGTCATTACTCCTGGCTGTTATCATAGCTTGCAAAAGAAAACTCTTCACATTTGTCTTTCAGACACTGCATATTCTTAGGATTTGTTTCACTATTTTAAAAATTCATTTTCAACATTATACATACATTTGTTTTTAAAATGAAGTTGTTCAAGTAGACTTCTTATGAGAGAATGATGTATGGTAGCTCTCAGTGACTAGCATGGATGGCATTGCAGAGAAGGGCCATAGTTAATTAGACGTATTACATAATTATCATTTTTAAGGCAATATGCACTTATGCTAGAAGACTGCTCACCTGGATGGTGCAGTGAGAGATGCAAATACAGCCAGGTGCCCATAAGAAAAAAAAACTTGAAGAAAAACAAAAGAAACCCTTAGTGGTCTGTTAAAAAATGTTACCCATAGGAAATGAAGTATTGTCTACAGTGGCACAGAAAGCTTCATCATGACCCAGCAGGCAGAAAGAAGATCAATGCCATTGTCCCTGATGTGCTCAATGAATGCTGTTGTAAGGACAATAATGCCTTCAGCGGCAGAAGAGGATGAATTCCATCTGCTTTCTAGATCCTGAATCAGCTGTTTCATTAAGTGGCTCACATGTCACCAGTAAGTTACATTCAAAATATGAATTCAGGAAGTTGTGTTGAATGCATTGAGGCGAATTATTTCCCATTTCTTATCTTCATTTTTAAAAGTTAATTTTATCATTCACAGGAAGGTGGGTTAGCGGTACCAAACCTGGAGCTTTACTATAAAGTGGCAGTAATCAAAACTATCTGGTACTGGCTAAAAAATAGAGTGGTTGATCAATGGAATAGGCTAGGCTCAGGAAATGCAGTAGTAAATGACACTAGTAATGTAGTGTTTGATAAACCCAAAGACTCCAGCTTCTGGGATAGGACCTCAGTATTTGACAAAAACTGCTGGGAAAACTGGAAGATAGTATGGCAGAAATTAGGCATAGACCAACATCTTACACCTTATACTAAAATAAGGTCAAAATGGATACATGATTTAGACATAAGAGGTGATACCATAGGTAAATTAGGAGAGAAAGGAATAGTGTACCTATCAGATCTTTGGAAAGGAGAACCGTTTTTGACCAAACAAGAGATAGAGTATATTATAAAATGCAAAATGGATGATTTTGATTATATTAAATTAAAAAATTTTTGTACAAACAGAAGCAATGCATCCAAAATTGGAAGGGAGGCAGAAAACTGGGAAACAATTTTTGAGGCCAGTGCTTCTGATAAAGGCCTCATCTCTAAAATATACAGGGAATTAAATCAAATTTATAAGAATCCAAGTCATTCCCCAATTGAGAAATGGTCAAAGGATATGAACAGGCAGTTTTCTGATGAAGAAACCAAAGCTATCTATTCCCATATGAAAAAATGCTCTAAATCTCTAATGATTAGAGAGATGCAAATTAAAACAACTCTGAGGTACCACCTGACACCTATCAGATTGGCTAAAATGACAAAAAAGGAAGATAATAAATGTTGGAGAGGCTGTGGGAAAATTGGAACACTAATGCATTGTTGGTGGAGCTGTGAGCTGATCCAACCATTCTGGAGAGCAATTTGGAATTATGCCCAAAGGGCGATAAAGCTGTGCATACCCTTTGACCCAGCAATTCCACTTTTAGGTCTTTTGCCCAAAGAAATCATGGAAGGGGGAAAGGGACCCACATGTACAAAAATATTTATAGCTGCTCTTTACGTGGTAGCAAGGAATTGGAAGTTGAGGGGGTGCCCATCAATTGGGGAATGGCTGGACAAGTTGTGGTATATGAATACAATGGAATACTATTGTGCTGTAAGAAATGATGAGCAGGAGGAGTTCAGAGAAACCTGGAGAGTCTTACGTGAGCTGATGATGAGTGAGATGAGCAGAACCAGAAGAACATTGTACACAGTATCATCAACATTGAGTGTTGATCTACTGTGATGGACTATATTCTTCTCACCAATGCAATGGCACAGAAGAGTTCCAGGGAACTCGTGATGGAAGAGGATCTCCAAATCCAGGAAGAAAAAAAAAGAACTGTGGAGTATTGATGCTGAATGAACCATACTATTTCTTTTGTTTTGGGTGCTGTTGTGTTTTTTTTCTATTTTGAGGTTTTGCATCACTGCTCTGATTTTTTCTCTTGTAACAGGATTAATGCAGAGATGGGATTGATGTTATTATGTGTATATATATGTGTGTGTATATATCTATATCTATATCTATATGTATAGAGATATATAGATATAACCTATATCAGATTACCTGCTGTCTAGGGGAGGGGGGAGGGAGGGGAGGGAGGGAGAAAAATCTGAAATTGTAAAGCTTGTATGAACAAAAGTTGAGAACTATCTTTACATGTAACGGAAAAAATAAAATACCTCATACATTAAAAAAATAAATAAATAAAAGTTAATTTTATCATTGAGAGGCAAAGTGGTTGATTAGGAAGCATTAAAGTTGGAACAGACTTGAGTTTGAATTCTTCCTTTAACACTCATTAGCTTTATGATAACTGTCAAGGCACAGAGTTATAGGTTGAAAGGACTTAAGTGGCCATTTGGTCCAATGGATGCCCCCCCCCAAAAGGGGGAATACCTGCTCCCAACTGCTTTCCCAAGTGCCACTCACACTGGTGGATGGGGTCCCCAGAAGGCGGTTCACTACTTCTGCCCTTGGAGTTCTAGTACTGGGTAAACCTGAGGGACTATGGCTTTTATTGCTATGGTATATGAGCCCCCATCCAGTGTGCTAATTATTCAATATCTATCAGATAGTTGATATCAATTAGCTTTTACACCCTAAAGCTGCCATAGTAGAGAGTCTTAGAGGAAACAAACAAGTTTTGACTTCTTAAGATTTTTAATGTCCACATACTTGAGTCATTATGAGTAACAAGGAACAGTAGAAAGATATCTACACACACTGTGAAGTCAGAGGGAAGGGGAAGATACCTTCCATCACTCATGGACCAGAGCAAGAACACATCAATCTTTCATTAGTTTGCTTGAAAACTAACCGAAAGTCAGCCAAGCTAATGGGATGGAGGAAAGAGGGAGAGAGGAGAAGGGGAAGAGAGAGAGAGAGATGGAGAGAGACAGAGACAGAGAGAGACAGAGAGACAGAGAGAGAGGAGAGGCAGAGATAGAAACAAAGAGAGACAGAGAGTCAGAGGCACAGAGACACAGAGAAAGAGACAGAGACAGAGAGAGACAGAAAGGGAGGGGGGAAGGTGTCCCTCCAATGAAATATCCTATAATAACAGCTAACAAGATGTTTCTTCTTGACTCCAGGCCTGGCACTCTATCCACTGCATTACCTAGCTGTATGTATGTGTGTTCATATAATATGCCCACATATATATGAATGCTATATGCATGCAAATATATAAGCACACATAATACATAGGTGTGTACCTATATACATACATGCATATCAATATTATCTGTATATAAGCATGCACACACGCATGTCTATATATGGATATATACATACCTCTATAAATATGCATACACATGTTTGTACACATATATAATACATATATGTGTGTGTATCTGCATATACATATGCATGTGTATATTTGTATTCTGTATATTCATGTATATATGCAATACACAGAGACAAGTATATACACATACATACATGCACACATACATACCCACACACAGACACACACATGACTATTATATGTACTAGCTGTGTGACCTTGGGAAAGTCACATAACCTCTTAGTGTTCTAAACAACTTCCTAAGACTCTAAAGTTGCAGAGACTGACCCTGGTAAAAGTAATTTTCTCATGCAAGAGGTTCCTATACCAATTAAATCACAGGTCAGTCCCTATCCCTGTCCTCTAATAAAAATATCATCCATAACATTAATCCCAGAAATATAAGGCATGTAATCATTCTTATAAATAAGATAACATTCAATGCCTGTCCTGAAGCTACCTCAATGTTAGAGGACAAGGGACCTCCTCCAAAGTAGGGCCTTTCTATTTTGCTGAGCTCTCGGTCAGAGCAGAGCCAAGACAGCAACAAAGGCCAGGACAGATGGAAGCTCTTATTCAAGAGTGTTCTGGTAAATGCTTAATAACTTGCTCTCCAAATAAGAAAAATATATATAAATATGAAACTTTTAAAGTTTTATCTACATTGTTAACATTTTCCCATCATTTCCTTGCCTTGACTATCAACAAAACAATAAATCAAGCCCTAAATTGTAGCATTTACCAGTTTCTGAGGTACAAATGTTCCCATTGAACTTTTTTACAATCAACTCTCCTCAGGTTCTAGCTGGTACCAGTGTATCTCTGACTCAGCTCTCCTTACCACTAGATGTCAAGGGAAGAAAAGTAGGAGCTAAGAAGCCAGACTCCTCCTGCCTCAGCTTCCCAGAATCTAAAGAGCAACACGAAGAAATGAGAAGTGCAGTCCAGAATCTTTGCCCACTATTTCTTGTAGAATGGGGATCTCCTCAATTCCGCTGCCTAGGAATTGAAGCAATTGTGCATAGATCTATTTGCATTGGAAGCTTTGCAAATGGAAGGAATTAGTTGGAAGGAGGGGAATCTGACCTCCCTGTTCATAGTGTCATGGGGGTCTTGTCCTATGTCCTTGACAAGAAGTTGCTTCTTTAAATCTTGACCCATCGGAAAATATTCCTGAACTGTCAGGAACTACATCAAGGAGAGACAGTGTCTCATCTCTCTCAACTTCATTTAAAGTGACAGCAATTGCTACCAGCAATTGCTATAATTGGATGGATAGGTGGTACAATGGATAGAGCTCTAGGCCTGGAGTCAAAAAGTTAAAATCCAATCTCAGATACTAGCTGTACGACCCTGGCCAAGTCATGTAACCTCTGTTTGCCTCAGTTTCAACACCTGTAAAATGAGAATAAAGATAGTACCTATTTCCCAGGGTTGCTGTGAGGATGAAGTGAGATAGTAATTGAAAAGCAGGTAGAATTATGCTTGGCATGCTATATAACTTTTTTCAGTCATTTTTTGGTCTGACTCTTCATGACCCCATTTGGGATTTTCTTAGGAAAGACACTGAAATGGTTTGCTATTTCCTTCTCCAGTTCATTTTCCAGATGAGTAAACTGAAGCAAACATGGCTAAGTGACTTGCCTAGGGTCACATAGCTATAGGTGTCTGAAGCCAGATTTGAATTTGCCAAGATGAGTTTTCCTAACTCCAGGTCTGGCACTCTGTCCACTGAGCCACATAGCTGCCCTGATATATAAATTTATAATTTATAAATGTTAGCTGTCTCCATTCTGTTGTATAAGGTACTGGTTACTAGCTGTGATATTACCAACGAACACATGAAAATGGGGACTCCTGCCCATTGGTGGGTCTACAATACCATTATCATGCCCATAACTTTACCAACTATGAGATTAGTGGGAGCTAAGTATACTCAATAATATTGGCTTCAAGTCCAATGCACTTTCCACTATACCACATTCCTTCTTATGTACCATGTAACCCTTCCTGTACACTTTTTTTTGTGGGACAATCTGAAATGAAAATGAAACAATTATGATAACATACAGAAAGCAAACGTCTTTTGTCAATGGAAATTATTCTCTGTGCCTTTTGGATTGTAACCAATTATGTAATATTTCAGTAAGCAAAGCAAAGAATCATTTAAACCTGGATTGATGAATATCCCTTGTCTTTCTGTTTAATCCACTTTCATTATTTCATTGGGCAATTTCATGGTGTAATACTTTACTGTATTACATATTTCATGCATAGGGAGCTATAGTGATGTAGAGGTATAAAAACTCAGAATAGGAATTTCAGTGATCAAAATTCTCATTTAGTAAAATGTCCTTTTTTCCTGTTTCAAGGTCTAATCTACTTGTTTGATAGATTAACTCAAGACTAACTCTAAAGAAGCAAAGTCAATGATAATAACTCATATTTGTATCAAACTTAAGGTTTACAAAGAACTTTACAACTATTTCTTCATTTGATCTGCGCATAAAATCTTGTTAGGTAGGGACTGCAAGTATTATTACACCCATTTTTGAAGATAAGAAACTGCAGCTTAAACAAAAAATGTAATTATCCCAAGGTCACAAGGTTAGTAAATGGCAGAGTTGATTCAGACCCAAATCTTTTGACTCGGCATAATGATCTTTTACTACACCAGTCAGTGATATCCTTTAATGATTTCTTATCTGACAAATATCTTTATGTTATTAGAAACTCTAGGCTGCCTGATTTAGTGGAAACCACTGGACTTGGATTTAAAAGACAAGAGTTTGGATACCAATTCTGCTGTTTAGTAGCTATGTAACTTTAGGGTAATCATTGAATCTTCCAAGGGCTTAGCTTTAAAATATGGTAAACTAGATGATCTCTAAAGTCCCTTCCACTTGCGTCATCCCTGCCTGACTAATTACTGAAAGACATAGGTGACTGATCGACCACCTTCCATCTTTCCTTCTTTGAGAGCTAAGGCATAGCAGTAACGGAGCAGGGTGTTTTGTTTCCAAAAACATAAGGAAAGTCCCTCTACCAAGGCAGGTTGGCACCATCCTTTCAGTGTCTTAGTGCGTTACTTAGAGCACCTAGAGCTTAAATCACATGGCTATGGTCACAGAACCAGTACATGTTGGAGGTGAGACTTATACTCAGGTAATCTTGGCTCTGGTGTGATCTCTTTATCCACTATACCATGCTGCCAATATACCAGTATTAATACTTTCAAATGATCATCTTCCATGAAAATATTCATCTTGGAGTAAGAGTGAAGAAGAGGAAATGTTGGCACAATTTTCAAAAAAAACGGAAGAGGATTGAATATTCAGATAATAGGTCAATTAGATGAAATTCAAATTCTGGGAAAATTGTAGAATGTATTATTCATTAAAGTGATAATGAAAAAATCTAGAAAAGGAAATAATGATCAAGAAGAGTCAACATCAATTCACTGAGAGTAGGTCATATAAAATGCCTCATTTTCTTTTCTTTTCTTTTTTTTGACAGGATTACTGTTAAACTGTCAGACTGGTGGATCAAAAATGCTATAGAGGGGAGCAGCTAGGTGGCACAGTGGATAAAGCACCGGCTCTGGATTCAGTAGTACCTGAGTTCAGGTCCAGCCTCCGACACTTGACACTTACTAACTGTGTGACCCTGGGCAAGTCGCTTAACCCCCATTGCCCCGCAAAACCAAAAAACAAACAAAAAATGCTATAGAGGCAGCTAGGTGGCCCACTGAATAGAGCTCTGGGCCTAGAATCAGGAAGTCCTAAGTTCAAATCTAACCTCAGACATTTACTAGCTTTGTGACCCTGGGTGAGTCACTTAACCTCAGTATATCTCAGTTTCCTCCTCTGTAAAAGGGGGATAAAAAATAGAACCTACTTCTCAGGATTGTTTTGAGAAATCAGTAAGAAAATATTTATAAAGCACTTAGCATAGGCACTTCATAAATATTTGTTTCCTTTCTTCCCATGGAGATACTTTACCTAGATTTTAGCAAAACACTTGACAAAGTCTCCATTGCTATTCTAGGGACAAGCTGTGGGTTATACAGTACAGTTACATGGATTCAGGATTGGTGCCAAAGAATGGTCCTTAATGGCTTCATTGTCTACTTGCAGTAAAGTCTCTTGGGGAATTCCCCAGGCACCCCATACTTAGCACCGCATTGTCCAACGGTTTTATCAATGGCTTGGACAAAGGCACAAGTGACAATGCCAATCAAATGTCAAAAAGATACAAAACAGGGAGGGTTAATTAACACACTGGATACTGGAGTCAGGATCTCAAAATATTTTTACAAGCTACAACTTTAAATCAGATATGGAATTCGGCTAAATATAACACAAATTGGTCATTAGTCCAAAAATGGGTGTTTCATTCTGAACCGCTAATGGACAATTTGTGTATCTGTTTTGTATAGCTATGCTAATTTATTACAGGAGAGGGTCTTTATTTGGGGGGGGGTGGATTTGTTAGGGGAAGAGAAAGGAAGGGAGGGAGAGAGGAAAGAAGGAAGAAAAGAAGAAAGGAAGGAAGGAAGGAAAAAAGTGTATCAATGAAACACTTTTTTAATGCATAGGAGAGAATAGAAAGAGTTATAGAAGAAAACAAAGATAAGGACATCTTTCTGAACAAATGTGCTGAATTTAGCATATACTTAAAAAACAAACTATATGTAATAAGATTTATAGTTCCATAAATAATATTTTTTCTGTTCTTTGCATGTAAAAATGTTAATATTTGTTGGTGTTTGTCAAGGTCAGAATAACTAAAAATGTAAAAATATTAAATATAGAAGTCACCAACATAACTAGTTAATTCAGTTAGAATGCAATTAAATAGTTTATCTAGCCTGACACTGATGGAAAAGGGAAAGTTGTTCAATTAAATCTTTTGAGTTTTTTCCCACCTACTTGCATTACAACACCTTCAAATACAAGAAAAGGGAAAATGGAAACATTATGACCAATCACTGGCATGGAATTCTGAGATTTACTAATGCAGAATAGGTCTTTCATCTCCACCTTTTAAAACCCAATTTAAATTCTGCCTTCTTCATAAAGTCCTCTCTGATCTTACTCCTACCTGCCCTGCCCTTTCCCCTGCAACTGCCCAGGCAAGGACAACATTCACTCTTGTGCCTCACCTATTAATGTGTTCTGCATTTTTCTAATGTGTTTATCAAGTAATATTTTTTTTTCAGTCTGACTTCATGACCTCATTTGGGGTTTTCTTAGCAAAGCTACTGAAGTGGTTTGCCATTTCCTTCTCCAGCTCATTTTAAATTATTTTATAATTATATTTTATATAAATATTATATATTACAGTTGTTCTTGCCTATTCTTTATTCTCCTACTAGACTTTAAGCTTCATGAGGGTGTGGTTCATCCTCAGTACCTCCTTCAGTGATCTGTACCCAAGAGAGGCTTAATGAATGTTTGTTGGATGAATTTCTATAAAAGATGACATAATTATCAAGGAACTGTGGATAAACTCTTTGAGGTATTTTGTTTGAGCAAGATTCTAGGTTCTTCAGTGGGAGCAAGTATACCCTAGAATACTAAACATTCATTGCCTGGCCTCTTTGAGTTACTTAGGTTTCCTGACACGGTTATGACCATTTTTGTATTAAATGATATTTGCTAAAATTTCTTTTCGCTCCTCGAATAAGGAAGGTCTGTGTTTCTGTACTCCAAATCAAAGGCAAACACTTCCTTTTATTTACACTAAAAGTGTGACTAGCTGCTTGAAAGGAGAAAATTGAATGCACTGAAGATTAACACTCTCTCCGAGGTGCTGAATCAAACACCTTTATAGGGAAGATGAACTTCCAAGGAAAGGTTCGCTTGCTCCTGAATAATACTCAGTCTCTCCAAATATGTCAGCATGAATCTTGTTCCCATGGCTGGTTTGTGCTAGTTTAATACAATTTACTACTTTCGTAAATTATTGTCTATAATTTAATTACTTCTCAAAATTTCTAAAATAAATTTTGTTGCTGTTCAGTCATTTCTGATCTTTGTAGCAAAGATTCTGGAGTAGTTTGTTATTTCTTTCACCATTACATTTTTTTTTAATTCTTAGTGAGGCAATTGGGGTTAAGTGACTTGCCCAGGGTCACACAGCTAATAAGTGTTAAGTGTCTGAGGCCGGATTTGAACTCAGGTACTCCTGACTCCAGGGCCGGTGCTCTATCCACTGTGCCACCTAGCTGCCCCTCACCATTACATTTTTATAGATGAAGAAACTGAGGCAAACACGGTTAAGTGACTTGTCCAAGGTCACACATCTAGTAAGTATCTGAAGCCACATTTGAACTCAGCAAGATGAGTCTTCCTGACTCTGGGTCCAGCATTTTATCCACTGTGCCACTTCATTGCCCACTAAATAAACAATAAATAGCAATTGTCCAATAAAATAAATACATCTGTGTTAAAATGCCAAAGTTCATTTTAAGATCTCTAGGTTCAGATCCCACCTCAGATGCTCACTCTTTGTGTGGCTTTTGAGTCAGTCACTTAACCTTTAGGGGCTGTTTACTCATCTGTGAAATGAGGGGATTAGACTCAATGACCTCAGACATCAAACATTATGGCAATAGGAATATCTATCAGAGTCTACCCTCATGCAAGTTGGAATTGCTCTTTTCCTTAAAAGTTATTTTCCTTAAAACAATCCTCACAATTTAATTGGCTCAGAGATTTAGGGTTTAGGACATTGGTGTAGCTTCCTAGTCACCTAAGCAGAATAGGCAGGAGTAGCTTCCTGAGGTTTTTGGACAACAAACCAGCAGCCAGACCAACATGAAGCACAGAAATGCCTCAGTCAACTCAATCACTAATGTACCCTCACCCTTTTATAGTTATAACCTATCTTTGGCTGTTAGATGAATTATGAAGGTCTCATTTCATTCTTTTTTTGCAGGGCAATGGGGGTTAAGTGACTTGCCCAGTGTCACACAGCTAGTAAGTGTCAAGTGTCTGAGGCTGGATTTGAACTCAGGTCCTCCTGAATCCAGAGCCAGTGCTTTATCCACTGTGCCACCTAGCTGCCCCAGTCTCATTTCATTCTAATCTCAAACAGGAGCTAACCAACTGGTCTGGTTCCGCCCTGGCCTACTAGAATCATTCTTAACAGTGCATAAGTACCCTAAACCTATTTTAATAGTCCTTGAAAAATAGATTTAGAACTTGAAGGAACCTTCAATGTTGTCTAGGCTAGCCGCATTACTTTACATTTGAGGAAATTGGGACCCAAAGAGGTTAATTGATTTAGTCAAGGTTAACTCTGAATTGAAAAATCTTTTTCACTGATCCACACTTAAAAGTTCTGAATAAATACACCTGGAAGAATAGAATTTGTCCATGAGTTGCATGTGTCCATAGAATCATAGATATAGAATGGGCAAGGACATTTGAGGTCATTTGGTCAAACTCCATCATTTTATAGATGAGGAAACAATCCCAGAAAGGCACAGTGCTCCTCAAGAACATCCAGTTAGCAATGGCCAAGTCCAGCTTCCAACCCTTTGTGCCAGCATTTTTTTTTACTACATCATGTTGCCTCTCATCTTTCTTGACCTTTCCTTCTCTATCAGAGTCATTGACCAAAGGGGATATGGGTTCCAATTCCAATTTCAAAGGTAACATCTATGGAGATCGAAGTCTTGTCCTTAAAAAACAAAACAAAACTTTCCACTGCTTAGCATTTCCCTGTGTGCTTATCTGGGTTCACCCCATTGGCATTTTTATTGAAGTAGTTGGGAGATAGTTAGAGTAAAGGAATTTATTAGTTTAAAAAACTATAATAATGTAGCTTATTTTCAGGTTGATACCTGGTCCAGTGACATGGTGTTGCCTGATTATTAATTGGCTTTGTTGCTTTATGTAAAGCTTTCTCTTTTTCTTGTTTGAAAGGTCAGGGTTTTCTTTGTTGTTGTTGTTTTTGTTATTGTTTTTAATAAATACAATGAACAAAAAGGCAGAGAAAATCCAAACCTGGGATGTTCACACACACACACACACACACACACACACACACACACACACACACACACACACCAGGATGTTCTATTTGAACAAGTTTCAAGAACTCACTGCCTTAGGAGGACATTGCACATAGCCTTTAACTCCATTGGCTCTGGGAAACTCACACTGAAATAAATGTGACAGAAATTGTCATTCCTCGTGTCAGTTGGGAGGGCCATCTGGCCTTGCATTCAAGCCGTTTTCTATTAGATTCACCAGCATGCTAATTAAAGGATGACTAGAAGACGGGCATAGCTGCCAGATGCTATGAAGATCTATCACTGTCTTTTTATATGGTTAGGCAAACGTTTAATTAAACCTGCAACGGCTGTGTCTACTCTACCTACCAACACATCTAAATCTCATTTACCTGAGGACATAATGCAGTTATTTGTGTCTTGCAAGAGGGAAGACAACTTCAAGCAGACTTTGCAGAACCATACAAGCACTTATACATGATTTAATTATACATAAAAGCACTTATACATGTTTTAATTATACATGCCAAGAATCTGCATCAGGTAAGGACCAGAGAGTCTCTTTATACTTCCTGGTGCACCACCTGATTAATATCTGCCTGTATCTTTCTGAATCTTACTCATGAGCAGAGATGGGGAATTGCAAGTGTGACTGGAGTCCACCTTGCTGCTTCACCTTTTCCTAACTCAGCTTTCCTGGGGAATATAAGATACACAATTTGGAAGCACTGAATGCATTTAAGGTACACGTGTTAGTGCTACATGCATAGAAAAACAAAATAATTCAGGTAGAAGAAGCAGGTTAAGTGCCATAGGAAGCTCTACAACTTGTGGGGCCCATGTCAGAGTGTAGGATAGCGGTGAACAGTATGGGATGGGTAATAGGGCACTGGACTAGGACTCAAAAGACTTGGGTTCAAATCCTGCCTTTGACACAAGTGACACTGGGTAAATCACATCCTCTAAAAGCCTCAGCTTTTTCATCTGTAAAATGGAAATAATCGTGCCCAAAGTACCTGCCTCAAAGATTTGTCATAAGGCCCAAATGAAATAAAGTGGCATATAAATTGTTCAGTCGTGTTCAACTCTTCATGATTCTGTGGAGTAATTGTCTATGGGGTTTTCCTGGTAAGGATACTGGAGCAGCTTGCCATTTTCTGCTCCAGTTTTATACAGGTAGAGAGAGGTTAAGTGACTTGCCCACTTAGTAAGTGTCTGAGGTCATATTTGAACTCTGGTCTTTCTGACTCTAGGCTGGGTGTTCTATCCACTGTACTACCTAGTTGCCCCAGCATATAAATTGCTAACCCTTAAATTATTATTAGAGTGAGAGTCAGAAGACCTGCATACCAAAACTAGCTTTATCAATAACTGTGTGACTTTGAGTACATCATGTCTCTCTGGGGTACAATTACTTTACGTGTAAATGAAAGGGAATCAATGACCTCTAAGATCTCTTTTACTTTTAACATTGTTCTAAACAAAGTTAACAAGCATTTATTATATAACTATTATGTGCCAGGCACTGTGCAGCAAGATGGAAAGTGGAACGCTGCTTAGCTTCAAAGAGTTTACATTATAGAAAGCGAGACAACATATAGAAATGC
Organism: Dromiciops gliroides; assembly: GCF_019393635.1. NCBI lineage: Eukaryota > Metazoa > Chordata > Mammalia > Microbiotheria > Microbiotheriidae > Dromiciops > Dromiciops gliroides. The sequence goes on from NC_057863.1 coordinate 575,682,266, forward strand.
ATTCAAATATAACACTCCCTCTAGAATACTTCCCCAATTTGCACTGTTTTTACTTCCAGGGGTAATCTATGCCCCTTTGATAAATGTTAAGTTACTTGACCCAGAGTTACACAGCTAATAAGTGTCTGAGGTGGAGGGGTTGGATTTGAACTCAGCTCTTCCAAACTCCAGGCCCAGTGTTCTATCCAATGAGTCACCTCACTGGCTGGTACTTTTTGCATCTTTTAAGTCTTTCCCATGCTAAGTATTTACAACCAGTCTTTGCAATTGATTTTGTTTGGATTTGACCCTTAACTTCAGCTTTTCTTCTTGTATTTATTACCATATTGACTAGTATGCTAGGTTTGAACATACAGAAAAACTTACATCCCACCCAATCAAAAAGGTGACCATCAGGGCAGTTAGGTGGCACAGTGGATAGAGCACCACCCTGGATTCAGGAGGACCTGAGTTCAAATCCAGCCTCAGACACTTAACACTTACCAGCTGTGTGACCCTGGGCAAGTCACTTAACCCCAATTGCCTCACCAAAGGAAAAAAATATATCTATAAGAATTAAAGTACACTATAATTTTTTAAATAAGCAAGCTTCCAGAGGCTATTTTTCTAATTGGAGACTACTTATTTAGTTAAGTCATCTCAGGTTTATTGATGGGTTTGCCAGTAGGCTTATACATTTGGTATAAACTGCTATGTCTCAGCAAAAAATAAAACAAACAAACAAAAAAATAGTAACTTAAAACCCCAAACCAGTGCAACCCACTTTCCCCCACCCACCCACAGGCCTAAAGAAATGTATGCACTGCATTTCCATACTAAACTGCTTCGAAATGAATTTTAGCAGCAGATTTCATTGCTCACTGTCACAAGTTGGAAAGTTTCCCTAGGGGCAGTCAGCTCATCTTCCTTGCCTTGCTAATGTCTGGAGTTTGAGGACAGCTGAATAAGAGGCGTCATGTTTATAAGACAAATTACTATATTTATTCCCATCTGGGTTCAGGAGTACATTAGTATTTCATTGATGCAGGTACTTCCTCCATGGAGAGAGGTATTCCCCTCCTCTTCCTCTCCCCCCACCCTCAGCTTAGGATATGGTCTTCACAACCTCATGGGCAACCTCTGGAAACAAGCTATTTCTAGACATGGTTGATGCTCTTCCAGGTTTGTGGGACCTGTGAAAGTCTGTTTCCCTAGTCTATCCTTTAAGCATCCAGAGTCATATCCATATCACAAAGAGCTATGGGAGTGGGGCCTGAGTGGAAGGAGATTAAAATGATATTTCAAGTAACTCTGATTTTGTCACTGAAGGAACTAGGAGTGGGAACCCTTACCACTAGTATAGATGCAGCCTGTCTGTCCCCAACTTCTTGGATTCACCCTAGTAGCTTAAGGCACATAAAGACTATCCTAGATAGAATTAGAGTCTGGACACAAGCCCTGATCTTCATGGCTCCAAACCCAGCACAACAAGAAGCAAATGGGTTGTGCTTCAGTATTAACCCAAATATTTCAGAATGTGTTGGTATGTCCTCCCTGAACCATGATCATTCTGTAGTGCATTTACCCATTAATATAAAGCCCAGCTGATTCAGTGACTTACTTCCAACTTTCTAGCCTTTCTTTTAGCCTCTCCATTTGCCTTCACAGAAGAACTGGGGCGGGGGGCTGCCTCTTTGATTTTGTTACCCCTGTTCCAGAGATATTATTACTGAGACAAGAAGACCCCAGGCTAGATTGTGCTTTTATCTTCCACGGCTTCAATTATCATCTCTGTGAAGATGATACTTAGATAAGCTTGTCATATTACCTCCTGTGCCATATCTCCAACTGCCTACTAGACATCTCAAACTTGATATCTGGTAGTCATCTTAAACTCAACATGTCCAAAACAGAACTCATTATCTTTCCCAAAAAACCTCCTCCCTTCTTCCAAACACCCAAGTTACTGCCAAGGGTACCACCATACTCACAGTCACCCAAGCTAACAATCTAGATGTTATCCTCAGTTACCGTGATGTTTAAAATCTAATGTGTGGTCACCTTTTTCTGCCCCCAGTGTGGGGGGAAAACTAGCTAGGATTTATTTATAAATTAGAGGCTTCACCAACAGTTTAGGCATTAAGCATTTATTAAAGTATATTAGAGGTTAGTAAGGAGAGAACATGTAGAGTTCAGAAAATTAAGAAAAGAAACCTATCTTCCCTAGGCTTCAGACTGGACTCCTTCTCCTTCTCTTCTCAGCCACCAACCCAAGGTTCTGGAATGAAAGAGACAGAGACAGGGAGCCAGCCTCACTTCCTACTTCCTGTCTCCTTGCCCTGGAAGAGACCATCCTTCAAGCCAATTAGCTAGATTGGTTCACTGGACCTCTGGGTAGTCTTGTTGCTGAGTTCAAAGTCCTCAGCTTCTGAGAACAACACCCCACCCAGTGCTAGCCAGGTGTGGTCTCGATTTAACTAACCTCAAGTAGGTTCTCAGTCAGTCTCTCAATCAGTTTCACCCAATTAGATCAATTCCAATTCAGGCTCCAGGTGGAGTCCCTGTACATCTGCCAAATCCTATTATTTTCTCACAGTTAACCTCACCCCACCCCTAATATCCAATATGTTGTCAAGTTCTGTTGGTTCTACCTTTGCAACATTTCTCATATAACCTCACTGTAACACAACCCTAGTGCAAGCCCTCATCACCTCATACCTGCACTATTGAAATGGCCTGATGAATGGTCTCTCCACCTCAAATCTTTTTCCACTCCAGCCCATCCTCCGCTCAGTTGCAAAAATGATTATGCTGACGGATTACACCTTCTCTTGTCGATAAACCATAGCAACTGCCTATTATCTCTAGGATCAAATATAGAATCCTCTGTTGGTTTCCAAAGCCCTTCACAACCTGATTCTTTCCTACCTTCCCAATCATTTTACATTTAACCCCTTCCCATACACTCTACAATCCAGAGGCATCGGCTCTCTTCACTGTTACTGGTACATGAAACTCCATCTTTGACTCCGTGCATTTTCTCTGGCTGACTGTTCTGAATCCCTGGACAGTTCTCCCTCTTTATCTCTGCCTCCTCACTTCTCTGGCTTCCTTCAATCCTATCTTGTGCAAGAAGGCTTTCCCTTCAGTTTCTTCTGTATATATTTTATATGTATATAGATCTTTGTTCATTGTCTCCCCCATTAAAATGGGAGATGTTTGAGGGCAAGGATGATTTTTTGCCTTTCTTTCAATCCCCAGAGTTTAGCACAGTGCCTGACACATAGTAGGTGCTTAATAAATGCTTACTGATTTGACTTATTCAGGCCCCAAAGAAAAGCCTTGGGTGCTTCTGGTTTCCAGTGGCCTAGAAAGGTGTTTGACTCTGGCAGAGAAGCTTTGTGGCTAAGACAGAGAACACTGTAGGAAAGGCTAAGCTCAGGTGTGGGCTTCTCCCTCTGAATGAACAGGAAAGGGAGCAGGACATAGTCATCCCCCTGCAATAGAAAACAGGGAAAGAGATAGCACTAGTGACCAAATTGGGAGTAGAGGTGAAATGCTGAGCAAACAAAAAGGGAAATAATCTGTGAATGCAGACAGGAGCAGAAATCATCTATCTGTGGATACTAGCAGATGGAGCTTGGGGAAATTGGGAAAACCTCTGGAATCCAGTCCTGGATTTGCCCCTGCTTCCTCAGACAGCTGTGAGCAGGGGAGGGGGGAGGGAAGAGGAGGTGAAGATGAAGAGGATTCCACTTCCAAGTCCAACCCCCTCATTTTACAGATAATGAAACTGAGGCTCAGAAAAGTAAAAATGGCTTGCCGTGGGCTACAGAGCTAATGTATTTCTCATTTATTTAAGTAATAAAAAGGGAAAGCATAAGACCTTTCCCAGAACTACTTCATAAGAATGTTCTGATGGTGAATCCCTTATCTTGTCAGGGCACAGGTCTACACACCACTCCCTGCCCCCTCCACACCAGCATTTCCAGTTCCCCTTTATGTGTTGTCTACTTGATATGTTTGTCCACTCTTAGAAGGTAATCTTCCTGAAAACAGAGACCGTTTTCACTTGCTTGTATTTACAAGCCCAGGACTTAGCACATTACCTGGCACATAGCAAGCACTTAATAAATGCTATCTATCTATGTATATGTTCATCTATTTTTATGTCTCTATCCATTCCTCTATCTGTATCGACCTCTCTATTCCTCTATCTCTATCCATCTCTATGTATCTATCCATTAATTTATCTATTTATCTATCTCTCTAACTATTCATTTCTCTGTCATACCTATCTATCTATCTCATGTAAGCATGAGGTTTTGAACTAATAATGATATAGGCAGAGGAGAAAACAGACCAGACTTTCTAAGTTTTTCTTATTGTAGAGAGGTGAGTCATTGGACAGAATCCCTCTTCCCATAATATTCTGTTGGGTCTAAGAGAAAACCTCATTCATTGAGAGAAATTCTGTAGACTGCATCTTCCAGAAAATTATGAGTGAACTTTGTAGCACAGTGATGTTCCTAGTTACTCTGCCAGGAGTATTCATGATACGGTCAATTTAAAAGAACCAATGAAAATTTGGCAGAATTTGGAAAGACTCCAGGATATAACTGACATGTAAAAGACAGTCATGAGGGAAGAAAAACTGAGAATAAATATTTATCACATAACTAGACCATGCTAGAAGCATAGATGTAGGTTGTGAGATTTGATTCAGCATGAATGGAGATAGCAGAGATATATATGGAAATGATCGGAACTGGCCTGAAGCTGGTTCCTATAGATCAACATTCCTTAGTCACTAAGCTTAGACATAAAGAGAAGTAATTAAGAAAAACAAATAAATAAATTATATATAATATATCTATGTGTGTTTATATATGTATGTATATATATATATATATAATTTCTGATAGATCTCTAACATCTAGCCATGAGTTTGATTTGATATATCCCACTCTTCCTGTACAAGGGGTAAAGAAGGATTAGTAAGGAAATGTTCATAATCGGATTTACTTCTCTGCTGTTTACTTTGCATTCTGTTCCACTTAAATGTCTTTTGCTCTCATTTCATATGTCACTTGGACTCTGTGGGGACATTCTCCCTCCTTTCTCAGTGTGATCATTGCCTGGTTCTCAATTTCCCCTTCTGCTCTCCCTCTCCTGTCTTAATACTAAAGGATCTCCAAATACATGGTTGATGTTCCTTCCAGTACCCTAACCTCTCAATCCCTCAATGTACTCAGTTCCTATGACCTACCCTTTCACTCTACTTCACCTCTATTCAGGGATGGTCCCATACATTCTTGTTATCTTGTACAAGTGTCTTTAATTAAGGACTCTGAAATTCTTTTGACTGATCATTCATTAACTATCATTCTATCTCTCCCCACTTCTTAACCTTATTCTTTGTCCTCATGAAAAACACAGTCCCATTGTTCCTCACAACTTTCCCAAACATTCAACTTTGCCCCAGCTATTCACCTACCTCCCCATTTTCAAGCCCTTAGTGGACCATTTCAATTCCCCACTACCTTCTGCTCTGAAATCCTTCGCTCTCTTGTGTTATCATTACTCATACCTCACCAACCCCCAGTCTTGGATTATTCCCACCAGCTGTCTCTTCCTCTGTTCTTACTCATAAACTGCTGAATTTTCATTCAGGTGAAGGAAGTAGTGCAGCTGAGTCCATGATAACAGAAGGCTCAAAAGACCCAAAACAAAAGGAACCAAATTAAAATGTAATTGGAAAGGGCAGCTAGGTGGCGCAATGGATAATGCACCAGCTCTGGATTCAGAAGGACCTAAATTCAAATCCAGCCTCAAACACTTGATACTTACTAGCTGTGTGACCCTGGGCAAGTCACTTAACCCTCATTGCCCTGAAAAAAAAATGTAATTGGATAATATTTAACAAAATAAATAAAAATGCAATAGACCATACATAGATTAGCCCATGATTTTCCAAATCAACCTAAGGCCATCAGGGATCCTTAGTGGCCTTGATTTCTATTTGAACTGGAAACTCCTGCACTACAAAATAAAGTCTAATCCCAACTGGGATTCACTGGGCCTTTAATACAAGGAAATACTTTTAATTCTCCTTGATTCTCTTCTCCTTCAGAAACTGTCCCAAACTTCCACTTGTCTCCTGAAGCTCCTCATAGCATTCCTTTCCACCCTTTCAGCTGAGGGCGTTACTTCATACCTTACTGAGTGAGAAAGTTGGGTCACTTTGCCATGAAATCTTTGTTCTTCCTTTCTCCTCATTTAAAACCTGTCAACATCACCTCTTTACTCCTTTACTTCAGTCTCTTATGAAGTGACCATTTATCCTCTCAAGTCCATTCCCCCTACATATACCCTTGATTTCATTACCTGCCATTTTATTTAGTAGATTGGCCCCACTCTCATCCCCTTTCTTTATCTAATAAACAATCTCTCCCTATCTTCCCCCCCACCTGTTAACCAGCCCAAGTATCCTTCAGCTTTAAGAGCCTACCATCTCTGTTAGTTTTTGCCCCATGCTCTCTTCACTATCATAGTTAAACTCCTTGAAAAAAACAAAAACAAACAAATGACGTCTACACTTGTTGCCTTCATTTTCTCTTGTTTTGCTCTGAGATCTGACTTCTGGCTTCATCGGTGTACATTGTACTTGGGGAAATTTCTAAAAGAGAGTGATTTCCAAAGAGAAGACAGACCTGGATCCTAATCATTACTATTAGGGATCTCCTACCTCAGTCTTCTGTATAACTTATTGGACATTGTAATTCCCCACAAGCTTAAGTGTAAGGGGATGCCAGACTCCACTTGAATGATTGTGTTTTCGGCATACCTGGTAGGAGTCTGGGCATGATCTTGAAAGAAAAGGAGCAATGATGAGTGAGGTTAACAGAAAAGGGGAGAAGCAAATGCCTTGAGATACAGCATTGCATCTAGACCTCAGGAGTGATGCTTAGACCTGAGGTTTCAATGATTTTCTGAAGGTCACTTCTCCAAAAAGCTCAGCTCCCAGTGCTGCTGCTATAATGAGAAGCCAGAACTCCCAAGGATCTCTAGACTGTCACCTAGGCTGAGAAACTGTGCCTGAAACTGGCTTTTAACACCCAGCCCTAAGCAACCTTTTGTATTTGGATTCCAAAGTACAGAGGTAAATGGGTGACATAGTACTTTCTGCCATTTTAATTCTCTATTAATTAACTTCCATTTTATTTTATGTAAATGTTCTTTTACACTGTTGTGATGCCGTGTGTGTGTGTGTGTGTGTGTGTGTGTGTGTGTGTGTGTGTGTGTGTGTGTGTGTGTGTAACTGGCTGCTTAAAACTCAGAAGGAAGAAGGGGGCTTCTGATCAACAGAATACATATCCAAACAGGTTTCAGATAGGTGTTGGTACCAATGAGGGGCTACACTAGAACAGTAATATTAGCTATGTAAATTACATTCTTCTGGAATCCTGAGCTATTGAATCATTGGTAAACTTTAAATGGCTTCCATAGTGGGAGGACTAGGAGGTCTTGATCTTAATCCCCAATTTACTCCTCCTTTCTATGTTATTAGGCACCAACTACTTGCTTTACAGAGAACTTGATTAGTGTTAATTTTGCAAAATAAAAATAAATATAGAGAAATAACCCTGGTTCTGTCCTTGAAAATTAAAATCAAGGAGCCCACATTGTCTAAGTAAATTCTCTGCTGTAAGCGCTCTGCTGGAGGGAGCAGGGTGGTATACTGGGATTTAAATACCAGAGGTGTTGCTGGCAGCTTGGGTTTGCATATGCAGCACTGTTTGGGAATGCTCATATGGTCCATGATTGTGCTGTGCCTAGTACTGACAGGGCCATCTGTTCTGTGCTTTACTAAGTAATGGAATTTACACTGCCCTCTCCAAATGAGCACCTGGACACGTCCAAATACACCCATGTCCAAGCCCCAGGCCCTGGCCTCTCTCCTCCCCTCCCTGCCCCCACATCAAACACTCCACAGATGCTGCACTTGAGATTTTAAAACCCTCAGGAAACACAACTAGTTCCGAGTGTCTTAGGACTTGCTTGTTTACCTACAAGGGAACTACTATCAGTTCCACCTTTTTCATAGAGAACTAAGGGGGAGCCAAATGAAAGAGAAATCAGCAATCAACTCAGGTAAAACAGAAAGGTTGGGTGATGAGATTAATGTTTTAATAACAGTTGACACCAATCAAAAGACCAAACCCACTAAAATAAGCATGCTAGAGAAATGTAAAAGGATATACATGGGAAGTACAGACTTATAGATGGAATTGAGCTTGGTGATTCTCTAGTACAGGAGTCAAGAAGACCGAAGTTTAAATCCAACCTCAGATGCATATTAGCTGACTGACCCTGGACAAGTCACTTAACCTCTATGTGGCAGTTTTCTCAACTGTAAAATGGGAATAATAATAATATCACCAGGATTGTTGTGAGGATTCAATGAGATATTTGTCAAATATCTTGCACATAACAGGTGCTTAATAAATGCTTGTTTGTTATTTTCTCCTTTCCTTACCCCCCAACCCAACTAAAAATCTAGCAGGGAGGCATGCACATTTTGGGGTAAGCAAGGAGATCCCTGCTTACATGATCAATGAGGCAGCCATATTTTCCAGCCATGGCCCTGGGACGTCATTGTCACGGGTTCCAACTTAGGGCATCGCTGACCCCTGTTATGCATAGTGAAGCATCCTCTTTTTCATCCCCCTGTCCCACTTTGTAGAAATGACAGAGCTAGCCTAAGCCTGCTATCAAAGAAACGAGATCAATGGAAAATGTACAAATTTTCTGAGACAAGCTGATAGAACATGTTAGAGAAGTAACATGTCTAAATAATTTCATTGCATTGGGTTTTTTTCTTTGTGTTATCTTAGGTTGTATAATCCACACTGACAGTTCTGTTTTCTCTAACATTATCTAGTTTAGCATGTAAATGCCTGGAGGATAGGGATTCAGTCTGATTAAAATAATTGGTGTTCTTCCAGTCATCTGGAAATCTTAGCTCCTTCCCAAGCCAGGTTTTACCATGTTCAATTGCAGAAATGAGATGAGCATATAAAGGACTTGTCCATCTATAGGCACATCCTGTATCTTCTTCAGACCACTGGGGAGCCAGTGAACCCAGTAAAGGAGGCTTTGAAAGACTGATGGGATAGAGGTTGCTTCAGAAAGATTAGTCCCACACTACACATTGATTCTCTGTGGAATGGGACCAACCATTCAGTGCTACTCCAGACCTCAAGCCACCTGGAAGTACAAATTCTTTTTCTTTCTTTCTTTCTTTCTTTCTTTCTTTCTTTCTTTCTTTCTTTCTTTCTTTCTTTCTTTCTTTCTTTCTTTCTTTCTTTCTTTCTTTCTTTCTTTCTTTCTTTCTTTCTTTTTTCTTTCCTTCTTTCTTTCTTTCTTTCTTTCTTCCTTCCTTCCTTTCTTTCCTTTTCTTTCTTTCCCTCCTTCCTTCCTTTCTTCCTTCCTTCCTTCCCTCCCTCCTTCCTTCCTTCCTTCCCTCCCTCCCTCCTTCCTTCCTTCCCTCCCTCCCTCCCTCCCTCCTTTCTTTCTTTCTTTCTTTTTGCATTGCAATGAGGATTAAGTGACTTGCCCAGGTCACACAGCTAGTAAGTGTCAAGTATCTGAGGCTAGAAGTACAAATTCAATAAAAAATGCTAAACAATGGAAAATTGTTGTAAGCCCTAATAGGGAAAAGGCTATGTGTTCATGAAGTTTAAAATTAGCATCACACTTAGCACCCTTTACCTCCATCCCCAGATGGCTTAATTCATGTGTGGGTAGCCTCTTATGTTGCAGGATTTGAGACATTTCAATGGCAAGAATACAGGTACTGGTCCTGACACTTCCTACCTGTATGACCCAAGGCAAGTCACTTAAGTTCTCCAGACTCCCTGTCTCCTCATCTATAAAATAAGGGGGTTGAACTAAGTAATTAACATCTTTTATGCCTTCTAGACCTAAATTTATAGTCTTATGATCGATCAACAAGCACATCTGAGCCAGTGAGAGCAGAGTTTAATGACACTGAATCATTAAATTCTAAATTCATTCCCATAAGTTCTCAGTAAATGAAAAAGTAGATTTCATTAACAACTCCTGATTCCTCTAATCCTTTCTCTGGAGCCTGTTTCCAATTCATGGGTCAGATATCAGAGAGCAGGATGTCTAAACATCTGATGTGTAAGATCTCTAGCTCTTATGCAGGGACTGAAAAACTGATAGAAGGAAGATTATTTTCTCAATCATTCAGGAGGATTCAGTGAGCCAGAACAAATATACAGAATTTCAAATGGTATAGAAACTGTGGTCTGTTGTAAGATATTGGCAACCCTAGGCAAATCAATCTCATAAGCAGCAATTATGAATTAAAAGGCCCTTTTATTGGACAACAATATTAAGAAGAATGTAAATCTAAGAGGCCTCACCAAGTACAGAAGGAAGAACCAAGACTATGCAAACAGATAGATCCATCTGTATTTAGGTGTGCACAGTCCTAGAAGAATTGACCAAAGCACCACACCTTCCCCATCTGCAAAACCACCACCACGGCCACAATGTAGCTACATAGCAGAAAGTGAATTTTCCTACCTCAAATGTCTTATAGTACTTTTATTTGGAGCTCTCTTTTAGTTGATCACATTCCCCTTTGCAACATTATTATTTGTGTATGGTATTTGTCCTGCAAATAATAATAGTAATAATAATAATAATAATAGCTAACACATATAACACTTATCATGTGCTGGGTGCTATGTGAAGTGCTTTACAGATATCACCACATTTGATCCTCAGAACACCCTTCCAAGGCAGATGAGGAAACTGAGACTGGTAGAGGTTAAATGACTTATCTAGAGTAACATAGTTAGTAAATGTCCAAGGACAGATATGAACTCAGGTCCAGCACTCTATCCACTGTGCCACCTAGCTGCCATTAAATGAGAAGTTCCTTGGCAAAAACTATGTGGTATCTTTGCCTTATCAGTGCCTAATTCGTTGCTTTAGGCTGTTAATAGATGTAAAGAATTTAAGGGATATAGGCAAAGGTGTGCTGGGAAATGTTTAGCATCTGGCTCTCTGAAAAAAAATGTACTAACAACACATACTTTTCCATTTAATTTGCATTATTTATATTTTCCATCACCTTCCTAAGTCTAGACAATCAACAAAACAATAAATCAGTTCTCACTTACAGTATTTGCTGATTTCTGCTCACACTGAAAATTTAATAATTGGCTTTGGAGAGCCACTGGGAGCTTACTCCATCACCCCCTGACTTCAGGGTCACCACTTGTATGCATGGATGATGTTATTATCTCTATCCATACCATTTGCTGTCAAATATGAAAAGCCATAATCACCTCAATCTATATGCCCAGATAGGTATAATTTTTAAAAAATAATAAATGTTTTTATTTATAGTTTTGAATTCCAAATCTCATCCCTTCTTCCCTCCCTCCCCTTCCCTCTTCCTGAGGTGGTAAGCAATCAGATGTGGATTACACATGTGCAATTATGTAAAACATCACCATATTCATCATTTTGTAGAAGAAAACTTGAATAAAAGAAAAAAAAGAAAGTGAAAAATAGAATGCTTTAGTCTGTGTTCAATCAATATCAGTTCTTTCTTGGAGGTGGATAGTATGCTTCATCATTAGTCCTTTGGGATTGTCTTAGATCATTGTATTGCTGAGAATAGTTGCCATTCACAGTTCTTCATCAAACAATATTGGTGTCTCTGTGCACAAAATTCTCTTGGTTCTGTTTATGTCACCTATACAGCAGTTTATACAAGTGTTTCCAGGCCTTTCTGAAATCACTGGATATGTATAATTTGAGACTCATATACTGAAGACTGAACTTGTAATCAGTATAAGAAATAATATAATAAACAGGGATTATAACCAATAATTTACACTTCTACTGAAGTCTGGCTGAATTGAAAATTCACTAAAGTAACTGAGGCAACTGAGAGAGAGGCATAATATTGAATTGCACAGGTATATGGAAACTTCTTGAGTTGGCCTCTTGTCAGAGGACTCCTTCTTAATAATCTCATAAACTTGTTTCTTCATGAAGCACAGGAGGGAGTGTGAGAATCAGAGTGCCACTCCCTTGCTGAGAAAGACATTGTGAGAACCAGGGCAATGCCACCCTGAAGAGAGAGCATGTGACTAGCATCTGGAAGTTACATCTATTCATAGAATTGCCTGTAAGTCATGTCAATCAATGCTACCAGCCAATTAGCTTGGAGCTGTATATGGGGACCGCACTTGGGCAGTCCCACAGAGAGCTTCTGCTCAAGGAGAACAGGGGATACTTCTTTTGGCTGAAGGTCATGGCAGCAGCTGCAGAGGCCAGGGGTAGCTAGGCTTCTTCTTTTTGAGCACGACGTGTTCTTCCTCTCTCTTTTGCTAACTTTTCATATACTTTAATAAATTCTTAATGCCACCCCCCAAAAAATTTTTTTAAAAAATCTCATAAACTTGTAGGGCTTAGAAAGCATATTATCTTATATAACTTAAACACTATTCTCCTTGGAAATAGGGCTTGAATAAATTAGATTCTAATTGATGAATGTATTAAAAGATTTGTATAGACATTAGCCCAAACTGTGATCTATATAGATCTTGGGGAGTTGTCTAGGGGATGTAACAGCCAAGAGCATTTATCAATTAATGAATCAGAGTACTGAGCCTAGATCCCTGCCATGGAAATATATTATCAATATATATTATCAATATAAAGGTATATTATCAATATATTATCAATAGTTGATGTCTATGTTAGTTAAGGGAGATAATTGTAGAATATTAGAGGTAGAAAGATCTTTAGATTATAGATAATTCTAGCTAGTTTTTTTGTAACACTTTAAGATTTACAATGCATTTTAAATGTTATCTCATTTTAACTCTCATAACAGCTTCATAAGGCAGATGTTATCACTAACCCTATTTTACAAGTGAGGAAACTAAGGCTGAGAGGATATATGATTTCCTTGGGGTGACATAGCTAGTAAGTATTTAAGGCAGGAAGTCTTTTTGATGTCAAATAATAGATGGCACAGTGGAAAAGTACCTGGCCTGCGGTCAGGAAGACCTGAGTTCAAATCATGCCTCAGATACTTATTAGTTCTGTGATCCTGGGCATGTCATTTAACCTGTTTGCCTCCATTTCTTCATCTGTAAAATTAAGATAGTAATATTGCCTACCTCCCAAAATTGTTGTGCAGATCAAATAAGATAATAATTTTAAAGCTCTTAGAACAAGTCTGACACATGGTAAGCATATATAAATGTTAGGTATTGTTATTGTTGTTAAACATAGCAATCAATCATTAAACATGTATTAAGGGCCTACTGTGTGGCAGGCACTATCCCAAACACTGAGGATATAAAAAGAAGCAAAAGATAGTCCCTTCCTTCAAGGAGCTTACAATCTAATGGCAGAGACAACAAGCAAATAATATATATATATATTCAAAGCAAGCAACATATGGGAGAAATAGGAAATAATTCATGTAGGGAAAGAACTAGCATTAAGAGAGGTTGGGGAAAGCTTCCACTAAAGGATGGAATTGTAGCTGGGAAGGAAACCAGGAACTTAAAAGAAATGAGGGAGGTCAGCAGGCAAAGCAGAGGAGGGAGAGTGCTTCTGGCTGGGCAGGGGAGTGTTGGGTGGGGGTGCAGCCAGAGAAGATGTCAGGAGCTGAGAGATGTAGTGTCTTGTTAGTGAAAGAGCCCGGAGGCCAAGATCACTGAATTGAAGAGTTTGTGTTGGGTAGTAAAGGGTAAGAAGACTTATGAAGGGCTTTGAATGTCAAACAGCATTTTGTATTTGCTCCTAGAGGCAATAAGGAGCGACTAGAATTTATTGAATTGGAGAGTGATGTGATTAGACTTGTGCTTTGGGAAAATTAGTGGCTGAATGGAGAATGGACTGTGGTTGGGAAAGACATGAGGCAGGCAGACCTACCAGCAGACTATTATAATAGTCCAGGATCAAGGTGATGAAGGTCCGCACCAAAGTGGTAACTGTGTTGGAGGAGAGAAGAGGGTGTATTGGAGAGATGTTGCAAAGGTGAAATTGACAGGCCTTGGCAAGAGATTGGATGGGGGGTGGGCAGTGAGACTCAGGTCAAAATAATTTGGGGGTACAACCTCATGCCTATTGGATTGTATAATAGGACTGTAGAGGAAAATGACAAATCTTGTAGGGGATATGGGGGAAATGAGACATTAATACACTCGGTAAAGTTGTAAATTGTAAATCAATCCAGACATTCTGTAGAGCAATTTGTAACTATGGCCAAAAGGCTTATAAAACCATGCATACTCTTTGACCTAGTAATAGCACTACTAGGTTGGTATCCAAAAAAGAGATTAAAAAAAAGAAAAAAGTTGAATTCGACATTGAGGAGATGTCCATCAATTAGGGAATGGCTAAACAAATTGTGGGATGAAATTTTGATGGAAAACTATTGTGCTATAAGAAATGATGAGCAGGATGCTATCAGAAAAACCTGGAAAGACTTACATGAGCTGATGCAAAGTGAAATGTACTATATAGAAAATAACAACAATATTGTAAGATGACCTGCTGTGAATAACTTAGTTATTTTCAGCAATGCAATGATCCAAGACAACTCTGAAGGGCTTGTGAAAAATGTAGTCCATCTCCATAGAAAGAACCAATGGTGTCTGACTATAGATTGAAGCATAATTGTTTTTAGTTCCTTTATCTAAAGGTTTTTTTGTCTGTTTTCTTTCACAACCTAATGTGGAAATGTTATGTATGACTACACATGTATAACATATTGAATTGCTTGAGTTCTTAAGGGGGGTGGGGAGGGAGGGAAGAAGAGAATTTGGAACACAAAGTTTTTTTTTAATTGATGTTAAAATTATTTTTACATATAATTGGTAAACAAGGAAAATTCTAAATAAATGGAAAAAAATAATTTTGGTCCATAGTTTTCCTTCTGTGCTTTATCTTTCCCTAATTTAGTTATTAATTCTATAGTTGTCTCATAAAAGCAATATGAGGGGCAGCTAGGTGGTGCAGTGGATAAAGCACCGGCCCTGGAGTCAGGAGGACCTAAGTTCAAATCCGGCCTCAGACACTTGACACTTACTAGCTGAGTTACCTTGGGCAAGTCACTTAACCCCAATTGCCTCACCAAAAAAAAAAAAAATTAAATTAAATTAAAAGCAATATGGCATGGTGCTTTCTCCATTTTTAGAACCAATTTGTATCCTATTAATACTAATTGTTCTTTAAAAGTTTAATAGAATACTGCTATGAATTGATCATAACCAGAAATTTTTTCTAATTAGTTCCTTTATAGGTTGTTTTATTCCTTTTTCTGAAACGGGATTATTCAAGGACTTTAATTGGTCTTCTGTTAGGTTGTGTATTTTATACATTTGAAGATATTTCTCAATTTCTTTTGTTTTCTCAATTTTGTTAGCATAAAAGTTTATGTAGTAGCTTATAATAATTCTTAATTCTTCTGATTTTGTTGTGATTCAATTTTGCTCATTTTATTTTCTGCCTTCTTTTTTTTTTTTGGTGAGGCAATTGGGGTTAAGTGACTTGCCCAGGGTCACACAGCCAGTAAGTGTTAAGTGTCTGAGGCCGGACTTGAACTCAGGTACTCCTGACTCCAGGGCCAGTGCTCTATCCACTGCGCCATCTAGCTGCCCCTCTGCCTTCTTTTTTAATAAGATTGGCTAAAGTTTATCCATTTTATTAGTCTTTTCAAAGAACTATCTTTTAATTTTACTTATGATTTTTTTTTTTTAGTGAGGCAATTGGGGTTAAGTGACTTGCCCAGGGTCACACAGCTAGTAAGTGTTAAGCGTCTGAGGCCAGATTTGAACTCAGGTACTCCTGACTCCAGGGCCGGAGCTCTATCCACTGTGCCACCTAGCTGCCCCTACTTATGATTTCTAAGATTTTTTCAGTTTATTTATTTTTCCTTTAATTTTTAATTTCTCCTTTTTGTGCCTACTTTAGGTTTGTTTGTTTGTTCGGTTTTCTAATTTTTAAAAAGGCACCTTTATTTCATTAATCTCTTTTCCATTTTGTTCATGTAAGTTTGTAGGGTTATAATATTTCTCCCAAGGACTGACTTAGCTGCATCTGAGAAAGTTTTGTAGGAACTTCATATTTTTCATTTTCTTTCATCAAATGAGTTTTTTATGATTTATTCCTTGATCCACTCATTACTTAGGATTTCATTGTTAAAACTCCATTGAGGTCTGTGTCTTTTGTTTGTGCTCCATAAACTGATTACTTGTGTTTATGTTATGGTTTGCAAAAGATATGCTTGCTATTTTTGCTTTTTGACATTTATCTTAACACCTATGACCTAATATATGCTAAATTTTTTTAAGTTCCATCCACATTTCTGAAAGATACAAACATTCTCTAGATGTCCCAGTTAGAAGGAACCATAAGTCTTTTATTTCTAGTTTCTTTAGAAATTTAATAAACATTTTCCCTTTGCTTTTGCTTTTTCTTTTTCTTTGACTTATCCAAAACTGAGAATGGCATTGAAATCTTCTGCCACTAAAGTATTACTATGTATATTTTCATGTACTTCGGTTCTTTCTTTTGCTTATGCATTGGGAGCATAAAAGTTTGATATGGATTTTGGTTTGTTGGTTATGGTTCCTTTCAGCATAATATAATTTCCTTGTTTATCTCTTTTATAATATGAATGTTTATTTTTGCTTTGTCTGACAGAATAATTCCAATTCCTGCTTTTGGGTGTTTACCTGATGCATAGTAAATTTTGTTCCAGTTCCTCATTTTTTTGTGCATGTCTTTGTTTTCATGCCGTATTTCTTGTAAGTCACAAGTTGTGGTTTCTTTAACTTATTAATAACTTTTTTCTTTCATATTTTTGTCTACTTATTTAATTTTCCCTCTCTATTTCCCCCCTCAATTAAGTAGTCAAGTAAAATTTCCCTTTCTCTCCTCCTTTTCAACTTGTTTTGTTCATTAAATCTTTTTATTCTGTGCTTTTCTTTTTTTGTTTGTTTGTTTGTTTTATTTGGCTGGACAATGAAGGTTAAGTGACTTGCCCAAGATCACACAGCTAGTAAGTGTCAAGTTCTAAGGCCAGATTTGAACTCAGGTCCTTCTGAATCCAGAGCTGGTGCTTTATCCACTGTTCCACCTAGTTGCCCCCTATTCTGTGCTTTTCTAAAAAGAATTTTCCCTCCTCCTTTTCATTACTCTGTCTCATTCTTTGCCTATCTGAGACTTTCATTTTTTGACTCATAGACTTTAAATTTATTTAGTCCTTCTCTCTGTTCCTTTATATTATTTCATCTTTAGTTTATGTATTCCTCAGTGAATGAAAGCTTCTAAGGTACCTATTTTTATTTCTTTCTTCTAAATAGTTTCCACATCATTCTCCCACTTCAAACCCTCATTTTGTTTTGCCTCATGCTTAAAAAAATACCATTTCCTGCAGATAAGAAGATATAACCCAGTGGTATCAGTTTTCCTATGTCCCTGATTATTCATTATAAACCTTTTCTCTCCCAAATGGTATTCCACCCCTTTCCCTATTTCTCTCTCTTGGTTTGTGCTGTCTCACTCTTCTGGGTGTCAGTTGTCTCTGGTTGCTCTGGTTCCCTTTCTCCTAGGGAATGATGAATAGCCTCACTAAGCACCAAGTTCCTGCAGATTATATCTAATACAAGGTCCCCATTTCTCTTTATAGAATATCACTGTGGGGTTAATCATCAATAGTATCTCCTTCCATAATTGAAATAAGATTTCCCTTTTGTTCCCATTTCAAAACTTTTCCCCCTGCCTCTTTATCTATTCTCCTGTAGGCTCACTTCTTGGAGTTAATATTATTCATTATTAACCTTAAACTTGATTAGGGTACATTGCATACTCCCTTCTATCTTCTTTCCTCTCAACTTTTTTTCACTCTCTCATTCTGTGATTTAGTCTCACAAAAACACTGATTCACTTGTAGGCAAGGTTTTGTTAAAGTCTGTTTTTATACCATTATTTCTATTTGACTTCTGTTTCAAACTTGTCTTCTTGTGTATAATTTTAGAAAATATCTCTTAATGGTCTCTATATTTTTTTGTTCTTGATTTTTGTACTTGTGTACTTTTTTGTATCTCTGTAGTCTGGGTTCTTTGAAAAGCAAATCACTTGTTCAATTCTTGTTTTCATTTTAGACATTCATCCAATGCCTTTTAAAAATCAAACATTCATTAAGTTGGGGTTTCATCTTGAACTCTTTGCTCTTCAGAACACATTATTCTATTCTTTCCAAGTATTTCAGGTGGGTACATAATAGTCTTGTGCTATTAAAATTTCCTTTATATTTAAACATCTTTCTCCAGGTCACTTGAAGAATTTCCATCTCTCACTAAAATTGTTCAGTTTAACCAGCAGACATCTTTAAAGTTTAAAGCATTGTTTTTAAGGTAATCTGTGACTTTTTTTCAATTATCACTGTTTTCTGTGCTTAGAAGTTCTGGAGAGTTTTCTTGTATTATTTATTGCGTTATGATGCTCAAGTTGTTTGACTTATAATGTTATGCTGGAAGTCTTATAATCCTTAAGCTTTTCATATGCATTCTGTCTTTTAGAGCAATGTGTTTTGCTTGTATGTAGATCATGTTTTCTTTTAGTGTTTGTGCTTTTTGTTTCTCTTCTTTCAGATTGTCCACTTCTATTAATTTGTTTTCCCAGTCAGATATCTTCTCCTTTCCCCTTTTTTTGCTAGGACATGATTATGGATTCAATTTTTTCTATCCTTCCAGTTATTTCTGCTTTGTAGTTCATAAATTCTCCTTTCACAATTCCTAGTTCTCTTAAAAATCATGTAGGAATATCCTGATAGGTTAAATGATCTTTTTGGAATCCAATTTACTGTCTCATCAGATGTTCATTTTTTGTTGTCTTACAATATTTATTCCTAGATGTATGAATTCTATTAGCTGATGCAGAGGCCATATTCCCTTATTATTAATATTTTCCCTGTTGATTTAACTGTGTATGTTCAAGGTCTTTAACTGAGGGTTTTTTTTTCTTTCTAAGAGCTTTGGTAATTTCATTCATTTCTCCTTATATTCCCCTATTGGTCACTTTCTGACTCCTTCATATTTCAGTGTGACTTCCCTGGGAGTTGGACTTCAAAGTCATCTCAGCTTCATCCCTTGCTGCACAATTCATGTTTCACAGGCCTCAGAATCTAACCCAAGTGACTTCTGGGGCTGTGGGGGGTAGGAATGGACAAAACTGTCCCTAGATTGGACGTTAGGCCTTTTGCTTCAGGGAAGCCTAGTGGATCCATGCACACTTTTTGATTTTGTCCCATTGCCCTCTAGTCTCAATTCTCTCTCTCTCTCTCTCTCTCTCTCTCTCTCTCTCTCTCTCTCTCTCTCTCTCTCTCTCTTTCTCTCTCTCTCTCTCTCTCTCTCTCTCTCTCTCTCTCTCTCTCTCTCTCTCTCCCTCTTTCTCTCTCTGGTGAGACAATTGGTGTTAAGTGACTTGCCCAGGGTCACACAGCTAGTAAGTGTCAAGTGTCTGAGGCCGGATTTGAACTCAGGTCCTACTGAATCCAGGGCTGGTGCTCTATCCACTGTGCTACCTAGCTGCCCCCTCTAGTCTCATTTCTCAAGCTGAGTAATACAAAGCACTACAATCCCAGGTAAAACAAAAATTAGCCTTTTGCTTTTCAAAGGAGTAAGTCTTCCCTTTACTTGTTATCTCTAGTTATAGAATATATAATATACACATATATGTGCATACATATATAGTATATATAGTTGTGTGTAAGATAAATATATATATATATACACACAGGCATATTTTCTGTAAATATATACATATGTGTGTATGTATATATGTAGTATATAACTGCATGTTGTCTATGAAATAAATACACATATGCATATATATGCATGTTTTCTGCAAGTGTATATGTATATTTATTTATATACCCACATATATACATATATACACATACACACAGATAGATAGATATGTATATGTAGTACATATATTGTTTGTATATTGTCTGTAAACTCCTTGAGAGTAGAGACTATCTTTTATCTTTCTTTCTATGCACTTAATAAATACTTGTTGACTGGTTCTAGTCCTACTTCTTGTTGATCATGTGACCTGGAAATCTTTGCTATTTACTTCTAAGCAATTGGAATATGGTTCATTTGTGTGCTAATCACAAGGCTAACGGA
This sequence comes from Dromiciops gliroides, assembly GCF_019393635.1. Classification (NCBI taxonomy): domain Eukaryota; kingdom Metazoa; phylum Chordata; class Mammalia; order Microbiotheria; family Microbiotheriidae; genus Dromiciops; species Dromiciops gliroides. Next base: position 575,702,512 of record NC_057863.1, read on the forward strand.
TAGTTCCCAGTTCTAAAATAACTAACATTTTTTTTGGACCAGGCAATGCTTGCTATGTTCATTTCTTTTTTGTTGTTGTTCTTTTTTTTTGGGGGGGGGGGGTTGGGGGTTTTTTGTTTTGCTTTTTGTGGGGCAATGAGGGTTAAGTGACTTGCCCAGGGTCACACAGCTAGTAAGTGTGTCTGAGACTGGATTTGAACTCAGGCCCTCCTGAATCCAGGACCATTGTTTTATCCATTGCACCACCTAGCTGCCCTACTATGTTCATTTCTAAAAATAATTTTAAGCATTGTCTTTAAAAATAATTTCCACCACTTTCTCTAATAGTTACATGTTTTAAGGACCAGAGACTTCTTTCCTTTTCTTTTTCCTGGTAGTACCATCTCTCACAAGTCCTATTAACAGACTAAAAAGATTTGAGACACTTGGTGACCCAGCACTATCTTTCTGGTTGCTGGGTAATTCCCTTCAAGTTTAAGCTTTTACAGATTGCAAAAGTCCATGCCTAAGAGTAAGACTGGACATATGGCAATTCCTTAAAAAGATGCTTGAAATTGGGAGCCATGAATAGAAACATTTGCTCACCTATACCTATGAGAAATCACAAAATACAATTACCTTGGGTGTGTTAATTTGCTGTCTCTGATCTCAGTTTTTACATATGGAAAATGAGGGTGTTGGGCTAACCATTCTCAAAAGTCCCTTTCAGCTCCATATACCTCTGACCTACGACCCACTGAGCGTTTATTCATCATAGTTGTCCGCATGAAGCTCTTTTCAGGCCTGTGACTGGTAAAAATGTTTATAATCTCAGCCTTATGTGACTGTCATTATTGCATTAATTTGGGGAACTACTATTTAATATGACTTTCTGAGTGGGCACTCACTCTGACATACTGCCTCAAAGAAGAAACAGAAGCAAAATAGTTGTCTAGGTTTACTTGCTTATTGTCTATTATCATTAACCCATACACCCTAAATAACAAACTCATTTCTTTGATCTTCTTGTGAGAAATGGTGATGGTTTGATACATAGTGGAATCTTCTCAGAATAACTTGATATGTGAGGAGATCTCAAGGAGGATTTAGCTAGAACTCTTCTGGGAAGATTGTGAACCTGTGCCTAGCAACCTATGGTGGCTCAGGGGAGGGACTGATTGTGGCAGGGTGTAGGATTTATACAAGGTGCTTGCTTTCAGCCTTTGCACTCACTGCTTTTCTTTCTGTGAGTGCCCGTTCTCATGAGAATGCAATAAAGGTTTTTTGTTATACCAAAGCTGCTTCTGAAAGAACTTATTTTGAGGTGGTCTACACCTGTTTCTCACACTCTTGCCTCTCAAAATTTTTTAATGACATTTTTCATTGTCTTTAGTATTTGTAACTAGTTTTAACTTATCTTGAACTTCAATATTCTTACCACTCCTTTCATATAACTCTTCTTTTGTATTTTTCTTTCACTATATGCCTGTACTATGATATTCTGTGCAAATCTTTAAAAAATATTAATTGATAAATTCCCTAAGAATCCACATACTCTCCTTATACAAGTCACTCATTTCCTTCTCTTCAGAAACACATCTGAACCATATTCTTGATATGAACATGATTTATAAATATTCATTGCCCTTATTTGACCAGAACCTCAAATTTTTCATCTGTCCCTGTGCCTCACTCCTTTTAAATCTGTTCTTCATTTTCATCTTGACCTCTAGTCACTCTCTCTCTCCCCACTCTGCCAGACCATTGCCCTTGCTTTGGCTTCACCTTTGTTCTCTTTAAGAGGTCATAATCTTGACCTCCTTGTTGACCAGTTCAGCTGTTGAAATCCTTGTCCCTTTTGTCCTATCATCATTCATGCCTGGTCAAACTCCATCCCTATGTTACTCACACCATCTACCTTCTCAACTCCTACGTACTTGCTGTTGAAAAATACTGGACCATATCAGAAAATGTGTTTACTCTGTCTGCTACAAATTTCTGTGTAGTCTTCTGTGCCTCCAATTACACAAGAGCACCAGAAAGGGACTTTAGGTTTAAGGCACTGTTGGTCAGTACCTACTGAAAGTCATTTATAAGTCCTCACTGATATTATTATTATTATTATTATTATTATTATTATTATGCGGGGCAAGGAGGGTTAAGTGACTTGTCAGTGTCACACAGCCAGTAAGTGTCAAGTGTCTGAGTCTGGATTTGAACTCAGCTCCTCCTGAATCCATGGCCAGTGCTTTACCCACTGTACCACCTACCTGCCTCTGATGTGCTTATTTTTATCAAACAAACCAAAAATGACAGGTCAGTTAAAAGTAAAAGGCATTTATCCAAACAGCATAGCAAGTTAAATGATGAGAAAAGATTGTTCCCATACCCATACTGTGGACATTCTCCCCAGGGGTCATACCATCAATAAAATATATGGCAATGAGATCAAATCAGTCAATACTTAAAGAATTTTTAAAATTTTATTTTATTTTCCTTTTTTCATTTCCTGTTTTTTTCACAACAGTATTTCATTATTTTGCAGTTACATGTAGAGATAGTTTTTAACATTTATTTTTATAAGATTTCTAGTTTCAAATTTTTCTCCCTCCCCCCTCCCCAAGACAGCAAGCAATCTAATATAGGTTTTACATATATACACATACACACATACATACATACAATCACATTAAACATATTTCTGCATTAGTCATGCTGTGTAAGAAGAATCAGAAAAAAAGGGGAAAAAAGGGGAAAAAAAAGAAAAACAAAAAAGTAGAAATAGTATGGTTCAATCTTAATCTAGATTCCATAGTTCTTTTTTTTTCTAGATTTGGAGAGCATTTTCCATCATGAGTCCTTTGGAACTATCTTGGACCATTGTATTGCTGAGAAGAATCAAGTCTATCACAGTTGATCAACACCCAATATTGTTGATACTGTATACAATGTTCTCCTGGTTCTGCTCATCTCACTCAGCATCAGTTCATGTGAGTCCTTCCAGGTTTCTCTGAAATCTGCCTGCTCATCATTTCTTACAGCATAATAGTATTCCATTACATTCATATACCACAATTTGTTCAGCCATTCCCCAATTAATGGGCATCCCCATAATTTCCAATTCCTTGCCACCACAAAAAGAGTAGCTATAAATATTTTTGTACATGTGGGTCCTTTTCCCTTTTTTATGATCTTTTTGGGTAAAAAGACCTAATAGTGGTATTGCTGGGTCAAAAGGTATGCACAGCTTTGTAGCCCTTTGGGCATAATTCCAAATAATACTTAAAGAAATTAAGGGTAGCTGTTCAGTTGTTTCAGTTGTGTCCAACTCTATGTGATCCCATCTGAGATTTTCTTGGCAAAGGTACTAAAGTAGTTTGCCATTTTCTACTCCAGCTCATTTAACAGATGAGGAAACTAAGGCAAATAGGGTTAAGTGACTTGCCCAATGTCACACAGCTAGTAAGTATCTGAAGACAGATTTGAACTCAGGAAGAGGAGTCTTCCTAACTCCAGGCCTCATATTCTATCCACTGCACCACCTAGCTTACCCAGTGATTTCAGGGACCTCCCCCCAAAAATCTCAAAGCAATTTCATGGAGTTGATATTTCCCTTAATGCTTCTAGTTGCTATATAAATCAATATGGGGAAAAGAACAAAAGAATCAGGAGAAAATGTTACATAGGTCTAAGTGGCCTAAGGATCCTTGTTTATTTTTGGTTTTGTTTTTGTTTTGTAAATCCCTGACTTTATTGTGAACATTGGTCAGCAACAGAAATCTCTGATCTAATATCAGCATCCTTATCAGTAACAAACCCTGGTAAGAGGCCAACATATGTAATCTCAATTTGACCCTCACTGCTGCACAGCAATCCTTTTATCCTTGACTCTACAGAGAATACAGAGCACAAGGTGTTAATTCTGCTGGGAGGGTGAGGCAGCCCTGGAGCCCAGCCACAGGGTTCTGGCCACCAGATATGGTGAGGAAGAAATGTTGCAGAGCTGGAGGGAAAGGGGAGTGAAGAAAAAAAATGCAGACACACTAAAGATAAGAAAAAGAAGCTTCATTTAAAGCTCAGTGCCCAAAAAGGAAAATCAGATAATTCAACAGAAAGGAGTAAAAACAGAAGGGTATAAAACCACAATGAGAAATCAAAGAAAATAGTAAATATTATAGTATAAAGGATATGTGAACCAACAGTAATGCTGTGGACTTCTCAGAAATGAAGGAACAACAAGAAACTTGAGAATGGTTAAAAAAGGAATATACATTTCATAAAATAAGAAATTAGGAATGAATTTAAGTCAAAAATTAAAGCTCTCAAACAATTTAAAACAATTAAGGTACTCTGTGACCCAGCAACACCAGCCTCCATTCTATTCCTTGCACAAGATATTCCACCTCCCAAATCTGTGCATTTTAACTGACTCTTCTCCATACTGGGAATTTTCTCCCTCTTTATCATCATCAAGCTTCTTTTAAGTCCCAGGATAAAATCGGCCTTCTACAAAAAGTATCTCTAGTCCCTTTAAAGTTAGTGCCTATGGTGTGAGGGCTGTTCATCTACCTTTGCTATCCACCTGACACTCAACTCTGACCTGTGGCTCCAAGAAGCCGTAGCACATGCAGTAGCCACACTCTGGTAAAAACTTCTTGACAGACCAGACAAACTAGGCTGAGAGTAATTGATGGTATGCAAACATATCAGTGAGGTAGTGGGGGTGTCTACTCCCAGCATATGAAGACTACCCTGGCAGAATAGATGGATGTGATTAACTTATTCCAATGGGTCATGAAGATGGCAGAAACAGGTGCTATGGAGTGCTGAGAGGTTGGTCAGACATCAAAGATAACAAGTTCATGCGCTCCATCTCAAGCCATCACCAGCCCTCTTGACTTGATCTACTGGACTCTGAGAGAATGAGGTTGATGACTTCATGGAACTCTGCCTTATTTAAATTCAATTTACACTTGAGTCAAAATATATCACCCATACCATTATATTATTTTGCTATTTCATTATTATTTTGTTATTTAACTATTTTATTATTTTACTATTTAACTATTTTGATATTTTATGATGTTACTATTTTACCTACCTTGAAGCTGGCTAGTGACAAAGCAGCAGATATTGATACACTGGGAACTCTAGTCATAACCCTAACCATAGGGCACCCAAGGAATAGGGGTTGTCTTATCACTGGATTGAGGCAGCAGTGGGTAGAAGCTACCCCATGGGTACCTGAGCAGCTTTTTTAAGGACTGCACTGCTCATCTCCTGGCATGGGGAAGGGACTATAAGAGGTGACCTAAAAATTCACCTAACCCTAGCCTGCTTACTGCAGCAGGCAGGGATCCCTCCTTCGGAAGACACACACACACACACACACACACACACACACGATGTACAAAAATTTTTGCAAAGATGATCCCACTCACCATTGACATGAAGAATGTGTGCATGCTTATGAACAACAAGAAATCCAGTGAAACTGAAATATGAACAGCTCTTGTGAGAGAACTCAGCAGGCATTACATCCAAATAGCAGCCTTGAGTGCAACACGTTTGGCAAATGAAGGCCAGCTTACCAAAGTTGAAGCTGGATACACATTTTTCTGGAGTAGCCACCATGATAAAAAGCACCCTGACACAGGCTTGAGGTTCACAATCAAATATAATCTAATCAATAAGCTTGTATGCTTCCCAAAAGGAGTGACTGACAGGCTGATGATAATGATTGCCACTTGCAGGAAAGTGTCATGCCACCGTATCAACGCATATGCTCCCACCATGACAAGCCCTGATGAGCTCAAAGAAATGTTATGAAGATCTGGAGACTCTTATCATCAATGTGGCAAAAAAGGACAAGGTTGTAATTCTGGGTTACTTTAACACTAGAGTAGGCATGGACTATCAGACACGGCAGGGAGTCCTTGGGAGGAATGGAGTCAGAAACAGCAACAGCAACAGCAATGGTCACTCCTGCTGGAGACTTGTGTGTCTCATGACCATTACATCACCAACACTGTCTTCTGTTTGCCTAAACACAATAAAACTTCAGGGATTCACCCTCACAGCAAACATTGCCATTTAAGAGACTGTGTCATCATAAGAAGAAGGGACAAACAAGATGTGAGAGTGATTAAGGAGATGCATGGCACAGAATGCTGGACTGCTTATAGACTTATCCTCTCCAAGCTAAATGTTTATATTCAATAAAACGGATGGCCTCAAGGCAAAACAACTATCAGAAGACTCTATGTCAAAATATTAGAGTGCTTCTTCATGCAGAATGTTTGTGGCTGACTTGGATGGAGAGGTGAGCAGAAAAGGAGCAGTCAGCTTTCAGAGGTTTGGTGTACAGTATCACATTTACTCATCTGGGCCAGAACGAGCAGAAAGATCAGTATTGGTTTGATGAAAATGATGGGGAAATTCAGAAGCTACTAAATGAAAAACAAGAACAGCACAGTGTTTAGCAGCAAAGTAGTTTATCCCTTTCTAAGAAAGAAGCATAAAAGTAAAATGCAAGTGAAGCCTAGAGAGATGCAGGATTCTTGGCTCAGCAGGAAAGTAGATGAGATTCAGTTTTGTGCTGAGAACAACCATCCAAAGTGTTTCCATGATGCCCTAAAGGCTATTTATGGGCCAAAGATCTGTGGTAAATCTCAACTACTCAGCACAGATAGAACCACACTGATCAGTGATAAGGACATGATCCTGGAGAGATGGGCTGAACCCTTTCATAATGCTCTCAATAGACTATCATCAACCAATGCTGAAGGCACTGACCATATACCTCAGGATGAAGTCAATCCCCTTCTAGCTGAACTTCCAACTGAAGAACAGGTTTTGAATGCCTTTAGACGCCTCTCATGTGATAAAGCACCTGGTGCTGATTCCATTCCAGCAGAGATTTACAAGGCAGCCTGTCCACTGCTCATGCAAAAAGTGACTAAAACCTTCCAGGCTATATGGCAAATAGAGGTTATCCCCCAGGGGATCAAGGATGCCTCCACTGTCCATCTCTATAAGGGAAAAGGAACTAAATGATCCTTTGACTGTCACAGGGTTGGGGGTGGGGGTCTCTCTTTTAGTCATTGCTGACAAGATTCGGCCATAATAGGCTGATCCTTCACCTGAAAGATAGTTGGCTATCCAAGAACCTGTGTAGCTTCAGAAAGGTCTGAGGAATGCCACCCAACAACTCCAGGAGAAAAACAGAGATTGTGAACTCAATCCAGGATTGATTCTCCGCCACTTATGCTAATTTTGGACAAACAAAGGTTTTTCGACCTGCCAGCAGCACCACACCATCCATAAGAGGAACCTGGAAATACTCAAGTGAAGGATATTTTGGCAGAAGAGAAGCAATAAGTAACATTAATTAAAAGAACATGTGAATTCTATGCAAACCAAAGAGGCTAACCTTAAAAACAATGCACAGGTATAACGTTGACTCTTCATTTTTGGTACTGATGGTTCCTTGGAATAGATCAGGTTGAAGTTGTTGGAATTGTATTCATCTTCTGCTCTTCGTTATCCTGTATTCTAATGTGATAGTTACTTTAACCTTTGCTCTATTTCAGTGGTTTCCATTTGGTTAGTGGTTTGTGAATCCCTTAGGGTTTCATGACTATGGTCCAAGTGGCTCATATTAAAAATTCTTTAAAGTATCTTAAGCAGTAAATAATCATCCAATTATGTTACACATTTATTTTCCTCTGTGAGGACAAGTATATGCATGTCTGAAGCATTATAGGCCTTTTTTTCTGCAATTTAAAACTAGCATGATCATGTGCACAATATTGGTGTTCATGCATTGATTATATCAAATTCTGACTGCTTTTGACTAAGTACAAGATGTTATTGCAGTTTCTTAACCTGTCATCAAATTATTTTCAAACCTTCAAAAGGGTTCAACATTCAAAAGGCAAATCTATTCCATATGGATGACCAGATGTATGGCACACTACTGTGTGCATTCTGTACACTGCACTGAAGTAGCTCCCTCATTCCATTGTCCTGTAATCCTGTCTCAGCAGATATATAATCATATGTTAAAGATGTTTACATTCTTGAATACAAAAAGTGCAAAAGTCAGGCTGTTTGAAAGCCAATATTGGCTAGGTATGAGAGCATTACAAGTCATCCTAAAACCTTCAAGGTTCATCACAAATGTTTTATGGAAACAAACCTTATATTGCTTCTCATTGCAGTATCAAGAATGTTTTCCAATTGTAACGATTGGAATGACGCCACCTGCTGGAGACTTACCGTAAACTCCCTAATTACCCTATTTTTGATTTTAGTCTGTTTAACCAGACAAGTGGGAGATAAGATCATGTTAATGCTTTGTTTTTGTGGATTTTCTATTTTTCTTTTTATTTTTGTTAGAAGAGCCAGCAAAGTGCTCACACAAGGAAATATCTCCCCCTCTCCCAACCATGCTTTTTCAGAGAAACCAGAAGAGATTCCTGCAGCTTTTCCAAGTTCTAACACTAATTGTTGCTCTAATTTTGCATGCCTGGAGGCAACGACCCACTCCCTAGAAGCTTTTAATCCCCTAGTACCTGGAGGCAAAGTGGGGGAAAGAGGAATCCAGGCCTGAGTTCAAAATCAAGTCTGATTCAAATTGCCCTGGTCCCTCCCCTGCTCTCCAGACCCCACCTTCTACCCCTCCCTTGGCCAAGCCCCTTGATTCCCCTGCCCAGGAAGTTCAGAGATCTAATGCACATGCACAGCTTTCTCTAACTACATTTGTAGCTTCAGCCTCAGCCCTTCCCCAGCCTGGCTGTGCTGCTGAGACAACCTTAGAAAGCCCTTTAAATTCCAAATATGCTCGTTTTGTTCATAATTTTGCTAATCTGTTTTTGTCTTTAATTAGTAATCTTATAAAGCATTTGTATGGTGAAAAGACTGACAGACAATATAGAGGGGTTAAAAAAGAAAAACTTAAGCTGAATAAGAATGACAATCATCAACATAGTTCAAGACTCCACTTCTTTTGCCATGGAAGGGTATATATTGTACAGAAATGTAGAAGTAAGCAGCAAGGTGTTGATATGAGTATTGGGGATTTTAGATACTGGAATCAAGAGTGTTCTGAATTCACTCAGAGTAATAATATCAGTTCAGAGGTTACATAGGATTTCTATGCTATTACATATACATTTTGAAATTAATGGTATAGGTTTATTTTCATTGAGATTTTCATGCTTTTGAGATTGTTTTATACTTAGTTTTTTTTTAAAGGAGAATATTTGTAAAAGCTTTTTATAGTCATGTGATTAAGTTTATATTTTATAATACTCTTATTAATATTAAGTTCATATTCATTTAGATTTCCCTAGTTTGAATTTCATTGTCTTTTATTGTTCCATGTGTATTTTCTTCTATTCATTCATCTATCTAATTTTGAAACATTGCAAGATGGTTTTGATTTCATAATACAATGTTAACTCTAGGAGTATTGTGCTCCCATATTCTGAGTTGTTTTGGTTATTTTTTTCTCTCAACTGATTATTTGTTCAAACTCTTTAAAGCATTTCCCTGGCAAATTGGTTGCCATGGCAAGTGTAAATTGATTCTAGAAGTATTATTTTTGATAAGCATATTCAAAAAAAAGAGGAACATTTGTAAGTTTTCTTTTTTCAAAAAGTTTTCTTTGAGATTGTGTTGTGCTTTAACTTGTACTTAAATATGTTCCGATTTTTCACAAAAGTAATTGTATACTAAGTTAAAAAAGGGGTATTATTTGAAATTGTTGCATAATTATATATTATATTCTGAGTCAAGATATATCCACATTTTTTGTGATTATTTATTATCCTCAATTTTAAAATCCATATGAGACTTGGATTATGGGAATTTGTCATTTAAGACATTAATTGCCTTTATTCTGAGTTATCAGATGCCAGTTGGCCAAGATGCCAACCAGTCACAAGAGGAATACATGCAAGAGCAGACATTGAACTGTCACATGAGGGGAGACATGCATGAAGTCAAGTTATGGCTGAGGAAACAGCTTTTGACAAATGTTGAGGTTGGATTCTCTTGGTTTAATATTTTATTCCCCTTTTCCCTACAATATTGTACAGATGACTGGAAGTATTCATCCCACCCATCTCATTCTACACCTGGCTTCTATGCCCCCTCCTATACGCCTGATGCCATGGACATCTCAATCCCATGCATCTGATTAAGTCTGACTTGGTTTCCTCCAATATGTTCGGTGGCATGGACATATATTCCATCCACCTATTTTAAGCCTGGCATACTGAATGGACAGTACATATTGCTCAAGTGTGGGAATGCTCATATCCTATCATTTCTCTGTTCTTTTATGGTAACCCCCATAATTATCTCAGGTGTCATGATAAATAGTGTTGAATTTGGCCTTGACACCTGTTACCAATTATATTAGATTTTAAAATTTCTCATAATGGCATGAGGATAATTAGGCAGATGATGCAAAAAGTGATGAAACAAAGATAAAAATTATTTAAAAAAATTAATATCGCAGCAATTGTCTTCTCAATTTACCCTCCACAAGGGGGGACTATAGTAATATTAATTTTAAAGAATGTTTCCATTTTTGTTTTATTATGTTTCATGTGTAACAGCTAAGATTCTGAATTCCCTTAGACGTGTTTTTCAGAACTTTCATTGTTTGATTTGATTATTGACAAAGATATTTTAAAGTTGTGTTAAGCTCAACTGATTACCAGCATCCACACATCAACCCCTGAAAAGACTTCCATTCCACGACTACACCTAGAGGACATCTGAGAAAAGACTTTCAGAGATTTTAAATGAACAGTTTTGTTGTTGTTGTTGTTGTTGTTTTTTCTTTTCTCTTTCTGTTATAATATACACCATCTGTAACATGTACTCTCTGCAGAGACCCTCCCTTTGCAAGACCAATGTCAAAGCGTCGGTTCACGAGGACAAAAACTTGCCCCTCTGGACAAAACTTTCCTCTCTCCCTTTTCTATATTGTTATTAACATATTGTTCGTTAGCATAGGCTATTATATTCTGTTATTTTTGACTGTTTCATCAAGGAAACGTCCCGTTTCTTGACAAAATAAAGTGGGGACTGTAATGATTGGAATGATGCCACCTGCTGGAGACTTACTGTAGAAGAGTTCCACCGTGAAAGGAAGGTCTTTGAGGGCAAGAACATGTGTCTTTTCTTTGGCATCAGGAAGTGACATTTGCTAGTGGGAGGAAGAAGGAAGAGCCGGGCGCTCTGACTCGCTCTCTTTCCTTTGGACTCTGGTGGAGAGCGGAGCTAGAAATGTGCTCTCCCTTTAATAGATAGATGAATGTAGGCCTTTCTCTCTCTCTTTACCAAATTCTTATTCTCCTTAATAAATGATTAAAAGCCTAACTCTTGCTAAAGCTTATAATTTATTGGTGACCACTCATTAGATATTTTAGACAGACTAGCTAGAATTTTAGCCTTAACACAATTTAAACTTATCCTCCATTTATGTTACTATTCTATTTGGCAGAATTTCAAATGAATTAGTAGGCATCATTAGTCAGTCATTCAGTAGGGTTTCTGTGAGAGGTAGCTGGTGTGTCATAGAAGTCAATCTGAAGCGAGTCTTCCTTTACAAAGATTAGTTTATATATATAAAATTAGAAATGAAGCAATATATGCAATTGATTTAAGTATCATTTAATAACATACCTGTCATTAGCCAGTAGAAAAACAATTTTTTATCACAGTTAACTATTCATTTTCACCAGTTGGTTAGGTGGCTAATTTTTAAAAAAAGGAATTTCCATCTCTCAGATGGAAGAGATTACATTATGCAAAATGCAAAAAAAAAAAAACCCTTGTAAAATTCTACTACCATTTTCTACCATATATTTCTGTGGACATATTTAATTTTATTGAAACAAGACTGTTCTCGTGTTGAGCCAAATATTACAAAACTTTTTCAAATGAAATTCCAACATTGAAATTAAGTTCATATGTGGTTATTATGTTGTTAAATACCTTCCAAGTTATAACTTATTCTATCAAAAATGTTATTTACATTGAATAAAATTTGTGAAATGAATTTAACATGAAGTCTTGCTGGATAACTTCAATTCTTAAAGAATGTCCCAAACAAAGGTATTTATAATTTTTTCATAATTAGTTTTATAATTTTATACTTAGTTTTTATAATTATGGGCAAAATAAAATTATAATTATGTAATGTAAATTTAAATTGAGCTTTTGGAGGACAAAAGTAATTAGTTATTGCGAGCATTTAATGAATAAATCTAAAAGAATATTGAGTAATAGCATATTAAATTACCTTGGGGATTCACAACACATTTTTTGTTGTTGCTGAAAGGGATTCAAGGAACAAATGATGTTGGGAATCAGTGCTCTAACTTTTCATTGTCTGCATAAACCACTTAATTCCAGCATAATTCCTATGAGTAACTATTCATCTCCTGCCTATTAGGATACAATTTCATATTTTGTGATTTTGTTTGGTGGTTACCAATGTATTCATTCACTAACAAGTATGTATTTAGTACTTACTAAGCACAAGTTGGAAGAGAGGGTGATGGGGTGGCTAGAAAGCAGGCCACAGAATCAGCAAGAACTGTGATCACCTCTGATACATATTAGCTGTGTGACTCCACACAAATCATTCATCTCTCACTAATCTCAGGCAATTCTCTAAGATTTCAAAGTTTCAGATATACTGTATTTTTACTAGATGAAGGTTCCTCTCTGGTAATTCCTTTTACGAAAGGAATCATAGGTCTGGTCCATGCATGTTAGCATTGTAAATGCCAATACTAAAATAAACTAACTCCTTTAATCACTTTGTCCTAACCTAATTATGAAACTTGCTGGACTTAACTAGGCAGTTCCACAGAGAAGACATCAATAGGGTCATGGCTAAACAGTTTCTACCTTGTTCTTTGTAAAGTGCTTTACAGATACCTCATTTTATCCTCACAACCATACTGGGAGGTGGGTGCTATTAAGCTCGTTTTATATATGAAGAAACTGAGGCAAATAGAGGTGATTTACCCGGAGTCACACAACTACTAAGTGTTTGAGACTGGATTTGAACAAAGGTCATAAGATGAAAATCAGTTTTATGTGCAAATCTGTGGGTCATACTGTTGTATTGCCTACTATGGACATTGAAGGGCCAAAGAATCCCAAGAAGTATGCAGCTCAATAGACTAAGGAACTGATTATCAAAAGTTCATGACACAAACATATAACCACATATAAATTATTCTAATAAAGACTCCCAAAACAAAGAAGCTGAAAATCCCTTTATTCTCTGTAGTATGCTAAGTTCCAAACTGTGTTTATTAGTTCCTCATAAAGATAAAATGTGTATTTTAATACACCACAAGTATCCTCCAATCTTGCCTGGACAACAGAAGATGTTGTATATGAAAGCAACACATAATGTTTGAAGCATTCATTTAGTCTACAAATACCTCTCAGTTCTTTGGCAAATGTTATTTCTTCCCCCTTTTAAGAGAACATAGTCTGGGATTTTGAATAGTCGAGATGAACTTTTGCTTCCACTTCTGGGAAATAATTTGGCCCCTTACTACCTGGTCCAGGTTTTTAATCTGTTCATAATAAACATAGCATTCCTAGTGCATTGTAATCCCTGTTTGAAAGAGTCCACCTTTGTTTGAAGGGCAGAACTGCTCTAAAACCCAGGTTGGTGAAATGAAAAGGTTCATGATTATCTGAATAAATTGTTGATGCTGTTATTAAACCAAACTTACAACAGCAAGTTGCATTAATATCTGGCTAATGCCAGCCTCTGGACAATAGACTAAATTATTGAAGGCATATTTTTGTTTTAACCAAGAGGTCTAATAGAAAAATGTCTTCCAATAATACTTCAAACACATACTGAATCAACTAAAGTAGAGACTTTCATTATTGGACTGAGAAAAAGGGAGAAAATTTAAAAATATGCTTTAACGGGGCCTTAAAATTTTAACTTTTAATGTAGCTAAGATGCTTTTTATCTTGAACAGAACTTCACTGCCCTCTTCTGTTTTCAAAGAGAAAGCACACTGATATATCTTGTTTAAAAAAAATTAGGTAGTAATTTTCTCCAGTTTGCTTATCAACTATTAATACATAGTACAATAAAAAAATAAGATCACAGAATTATTTTTCATGATACTAAGTTATCTCTGATGAATCCAAGTAGGCAAAAAACCAAGTGCCATTATTTTTAATGTTGATTACCTAAAGTTTCTATGTGCTTTGCTTAGCTTTAGGAAGCCCTAATGTTTATATTTATTTAGTCAATGTTTAAACATAAAAGATGAAATAATATGGCTATCAAAAAGTTGATTAAAAATTTTATTAGCAAGTTATCTGCAGAAATCTGGTGTACAATATCAAATGTGATTAAGAATTACAAAACGAGTTGTTAACAACCGTCTCCTCCTGCAACAAAAGTCCAAACCAACCCCATCAAAATCAATCAACAGGCATTTATCTGTATATAGATTCCAAAATGAGATAACTAGAATTATTTCACTTGATCTTCAACAATCCTGTGAGAGAAATACTAATGGCATTATTAATACTGAGGCTGAGAAAGGGACTCCATTTTGATGAAAGCAATAAAAGCAAATGAATTCTCATAAATTACTAGATACCAATGACATGGCATTAAAATGTTATCTATTCACATAATTACAATATCTTTTTCTTTGCATAGGTGCACATGTGCTTTAAAACTTTTCAAAGTGCTTTTATTATCTACATGATATCACTTGACCCAAACAACATTCTCCTAAATCAGGAGGGAAGATATCATTTGGTCTCTTCCAACTTGAAAGCCACTATTTTATGACTCATTTGACAGAAGAGGAAAAGATCTAAAGATGCAACTTGCTCAAACACAAAAGCTAGCTAAAACGACAGGACTAAATTTGAATTTCCTGGTCCTAACTTCTTCCATTAGGTCTTGAGTTTATAGAGTTCTAAATTTGACCATGGCACTAAAGAATAACATGACCCACAAAAATCACCAATGTTTACTCTCTAAAAAGTCACGTGTCTGTGCTGCAATAAGGGAGCCAATTTATGGGTTATTAACTATATTCTGGCCAAGATAACTTCCAAAGATAATCTATAGATAATTCACATTTATATAGGGTTTTAAGGTTTATAAAACACTTTATTCAAAACAACCTTGTGAGGTAGGTAGTAAAAATATCATTTTATTTCCATTTTCTTTTATGAGGAAATTAGGGCTCGGTAAGGGTAAGTGAATTGCTCATAACCATACAAGTATTTTGAGTGTGTCTATACTTTTAGTCACATGGTTAGTGTGTCATCATGGACTCTGCTGGTCAGAGTCCACACTTAATCTCAGCCTTCTAACTCCAACATTCCCCTCATGCTGCCTCCCATATATAGAAAGGGAATTGGTAAAATTGTGAGAAAGCTGCAATTTCAAAATCATTAAGCTAAGTACTAGATTAGTCTGGAAGCTAGAAATTATATCATATCACTGACTATTTATTGATATTGTTCCTAGGTAATCAAGGAAGCTATATTAAATTTAATTATCCCAGTAGCATCCAGGATACCCTTAAGCTGATTGGAAATAAGACCAACCCTTATGTGATTTTATGCCAGATAAAGTCATACAGAGGAAAAAAAGATGATTTGTGGTTCCAGGGGTGCTGATGACTATCAAAGTTATAAGATAATTAGTATGGTGTGCTAAAGAGAGTTACAGTGCCAAGTGCTGAAAAGAAACGAGCTTCCAAATCATCCAGTCCATAGATTTGTGCAAATTATATTCCAAAAAATATGCCAAAATAAAGTGTAGGAAAAAAGCAAACAAAATACTGACCCATCAACTCTTAATTTAGGATTACTAGGGTTAAACCAGGGTTAAATGACTCATAGAATCATTTGTATTTGCCTTTTAAATTCATCTATGGAGAGATTTATTTACCTTATTAATTATATTTTACTTAGACCAACAGCGAAATGAACTAGAATTCTGAAAAACTAACAGAGGTCTCAGAGAGTAGCTGGATGAGATATGTGATGACATGTGAGGGAAAACACCCAGAGAGTAAACATTTGCTGTAATTAATTCAGGGTAGATAATCAGTACTGCCAAGTGATGAGGGAGTATATGATAATAACAGGGAAAGGTCATTAGCTAAGAAATATGCCAGCCATCAAATACTGGAATAAACCAGAATAAACCAAAAATTGGTTATAATCAAAAGTTGGTAGATCACATGAATGATGCAGAAATAAAAACACAAAGGGGAAAAAACAACTGAGTTCAGCAACTCATACTTTTTGACAAACACCAGCATATTCTCCCAACACCTCTCCGAGGTAGACATGTACTAATCCTTTTACACCTTCTATGGTCACCAAGGGAACTGACCTTAGAAGCAATAACTTTCAACCTTTTATTTTTGAAATCTTTTGTGGCAAAATGCATAGATTCTACTATATTATTACGTTAAAAGAATTAAATGATATAGTTCATAGCCAAAGAAGCAAAATGAGTTCAATAGCATACTTTTGATGTCCTAAAATTCACATCTCCTGCTTAACAATCTCACTTGCCAACAAGGATCATAGCAGTTTGAAGCTTGCAGCTTTTTTTTTTCTTTTTGAAAAGCATTAACAAATAACCTTTGACTCATACCTATATCATTATTCCCCACCCAAAGGCAACCTTCAAGGGGAAAGCTATTTGGTTCAACATCAAAATGATGTACCTTTTCATCCCAATTCTTTGGAATCACATTTTCTTCCTTAAATTACCCTTTAATCTAAAACAAGAAAAGCTAAGACATGATGGTACCTACAAAATATCTGGATTCAATGATTATTAATACAAACATTTTTTTTAAAAAAGACTATGCCGGGGGCAGCTGGATGGCGCAGTGGTTAGAGCGCCGGCCCTGGACTCGGGAGTACCTGAGTTCAGGTCCGGCCTCAGACACTTGACACTTACTGGCTGTGTGACCGTGGGCAAGTCACTTAACCCCCATTGCCTAAAAAAAAAAAAAAAAAAAAAAAAAAGACTATGCTGGAACACTAAATTCTTAGACATTTAGACATGAATGAAAAAATCACAAGAGCTTTTCACTGAATCATATACAATGGTCATTCCTTAGGAAAAGTAAATTTATGAATATCTAAGTGAAGGAAGATAGTTATTTTAAAGGGACATATTTCTGAACTTGTTCTGCCCCAAGTTCTGCCACATAGATTGCTCCAGTCCTCCTATCAACGTCTACAAGATGTGGTGACACTTGACTGGCCAGCTGGACTGTGCTTACCACAACACAGTTCCCAATGTTCCCTACAGGGGGGGCAGACAACAGAGTGAGCCTGTTGATATTCAACTGGGCAACAATGAGGTATTTCTCATCAGGAGTAAACCTACAAAAGAACAACACAAGAAATACGTCACAAATGTATGTGAAATGTTCTAAATATGACAACCATTTTAACAAGACTGTATTTTCTCCCAGAACAAAGATTATTTATATATCTGTACCCCCTATAGCACTCAGTACAGGGCCAATACACACCAGGCACTTCATACAGACATGGGCAAATTTACTATTTAAAGGAAGAGAATGAAATGCTAATTTAATAATAATGTAATACTTTACAGGGAAAAAAAAAGAGTCCTTTACAAGTGACTGAAGAGGGAGGTGTCAGTCGTGGTCTGGACATTCCAACCGACAGATGCTACCCCAGTGATCTCTTCTCCTGTGCCCAGTGTTCACTGGCTGTACACCCAGGAGCCAGATGCTTGTTTTTGCCTTGGCTTTGATAAGCCACTCCATGATCACTTTTCTGACCTTTCTTTTTTCTCATTCTTCATAGTCTTCATTTTTTTTTCTACCTTTTTTCTTTTCTTGCAAATTTTAACATTAAACAAATTTTTAATAGCAAATAGCGCTTTGCTAGCATATGGTGAAACAAATCAAATAGCTTTAAAAAGTTCTCTTTAAAAAATATTACCTGACAGAATAAGGGCCATCTTCTTTGAAACAATCACTCCAAGCTCCCAACCACTCCCCTGTATTTTTATCAAATACTTGGATTCTTTTGTTTCCTCTGTCAGCAACCCATACCTAGGAATCAATTAAATGGTTATTAGAAAAGGTCTACAATGAAAATATTTTTTCAAACACATGGCTTATAGTATACAACTGAACTACTATATAATGTAAAATATTAGGTATTTCACCAAAAAAAGAAAGAAAAAAGTAGCATATTTTCTATTAAAAGGTCAGTTAAAAAAAAAAAAACGCCAGTGAGACACATTTGTTACAGTCAGAGTACAAGTGGCAGAGACCCCCCAAAAAAGTTACTTTAATTGCAGTGCTGTGAAAATATACCATGGCTGATTCATTTGAATTAAGAGATGACTAGAATACCCATATTCATTCATTGTCAATAGATATTTTTTTAAAAAGGCATGGTGGGGGCGGCTAGGTGGCACAGTAGATAAAGCACCGGCCCTGGATTCAGGAGTACCTGAGTTCAAATCTGGCCTCAGACACTTGCTGGCTGTGTGACCCTGGGCAAGTCACTTAATCCCCATTGCCCCACAAAAAAAAAAAATTTTAATTAAAAAAAAAGGCATGGTGAACATAAGTAGACACAGAATATTACTGACTACAAAGTGGCATAAAAGGCAGCAACAAAGACTTATAACCTGGAAGAAGTTGGCAAGTGTCAAAGTAAGGGAGCAGAATAACATATTTTTAAAAAACAAATGAATAAAAACCCACCTATATTGCGTTGACCTCCAAAAGCCTCCATGGGAATTTATTTATAGAAGGAAATGAAAAAGAATTTTTCAGAGAATGATTAGCCATGGACAGGCTGTGACCCATTCCAGTGGTAAGAATGGCCTGATAGCTGAGCTCACCTGTCTAGTATCAAAGTAAATTGCTGACGATGCCTCTGCCAAGAGGTTCAACCAGGCCAGTGAAGTAAGCTTCCTGGGGTTGGATGAGTGGCCAACATTACCAATCTTATTTAGAAATGAGTTAACAGAGCCTCTGAGTATTACAGAAAAAATGATATTAAGGCTCAGGCTTGAAATCTCTCAATCCCCTTTAATCATGTGGGATTCTAAATTAAGAACACATTTTCTTTAAGTCCTAAAATTTCTGTCCCTGACAAAAAACATAATGGCTTACAGACACCTAAAGTTTAATAGCACTTCTAAGTATGCCAAGTTATTACACACATCTCATTTATTCTCAAAACAATTCTGAGGTAGTAATTAGCCACATTTTATAGAGGAGGAAACTGAGGCCCACAAAGGGAAATTGATTTGCCCATGGTGGCATAGCTAGTATTAGAAGGGTATTCAAAACTGATTCTCATATGACTTCAAAACCAGTATTTTCTCCACTACCAAAATGAAAGAAACTTTGAACTGCTGAAAAGTTTTACTCCTACATTTGAGAGAACTTAAAGTATAGATAATGGGGGCAGCTAGGTGGTGCAGTGGATAGAGCACCGGCCCTGGAGTCAGGAGTACCTGAGTTCAAATCCGGCCTCAGACACTTAACACTTACTAGCTGTGTGACCCTGGGCAAGTCACTTAACCCCAAATGCCTCACTAAAAAAAAAAAAAGTATAGGTAATGTAATTTTCTAAAACAATCAAGTGCCTACCTATCTCTTAAGTACTTACATAAGCAGTGTTTCAAGTAAATGTGTACTTGCATATAGACAGAAAAATGTTTTTACCCGACCAGTTGAATCAACTGTTACACTATGTGGAATGTTGAATTGAGCTGGACCTGATCCATTTTCCCCACGAATCCACTGCATCACAAAATCTAGATATAAGAAAACATTACATCAGGTATAGTCAGATTTACAGAACAATGAAAGAAGTATCTCTTCAAATAATCATGACACAGAATATCTCATGTAAAAGGAGTTGAGATTAAAAAATATCATATGAAAAAGGCATATAAGTTTATATAGTTAAGAGTCAAAAACACTATATCAAAACTTCAAATTTGGAGGAACTATCACACTGTTTTTCCTTTCCTCGATCATCTGCTCTCCCACACCCACCAGGAAGTCCAATTAATTTTCCATCTTCCCTTTTATACTATTCCTCTTTTATTAAGTACAAATTATCAGCACAAGGAACAAAAAGCACAAAAAAGCCTAGTCCCCTCCCTCAAGGAGGGTATATGGTGGCATAAAAGATAAGTAAATCAGGGAAAACTTTACAGAGCAGGGAATACCTAAGATGATGAAGAAGTTCATTACAAGAAAGGGTTATAGCTTATACAAATACACAATGACAGGAGTGGTAAGTTTGAGGAACAATCACTAGGCCGGTTTGGCTCAAATGCAGAGTTCATGAAATATGGCTGCAAATGTAAGTGGGAGCCAGATAACAAAAGGCTTTAAAGTGCCAGACTAATGCCTACAGGAAAGGCCATCAATATCATTCTTCTAGTCTGCCATGCTTGCTTTGAAATCATCTGTAACACTCTTCTCTCCTTCAGCTCTCATATTCGGTTTGTGTTTAAGTTTTGTTATGGATTAAATTATCATCTCTTTGAAGTATCTCTAAATCTCTACCTTGAGTTCCAAGCCTACATTACCAACTCCCAATTGGACATTTTTAACTGGATATCGTGTAGGTGATCAATTCAAAAACTTTCCTCCTAAACAATCCCTCTTCCTAATTTCCCTCAATCTGTTAGTCACTCAGATGGGCAACCTTAGAATGATCCTCAAACATTTATTCTCCTTCATCTCAACATCTAATCAACTGTCAAGTTTTATCAATTCTATACATCTCTTGCATCCTTCTCCTCCTCTCTAATCACACTACTGCAGGCCCATATCACCTCACATTTGGATGGCAATAGCCTAACTGGTGTCTCTGCCTCTATCCCCTCTCTCCTCAAACTTTTCATCCATCCTGTTGGCAAAGCAATATTCCTAAACAGGGGTTGACCATGTTATTCCCTCATTCAAAAAGCTCTATGGCTCCCTATTGTGTCTAGGATAAAATATAATCTCCTGGATTTGGCACTTCAAACCCTTTGCAATCTGACCCTAGTCCACCTTTCCAGGTTTACTCTACATTCTTCACTTTCATATACTGATAGACCCCACACATGACACCCCTGACTTTGGGAGGGCTGTCTTCCTTGCCTGGCATGCACTCTCTCTCCACTTCCACATCTCAGAATTCCTAATTCCCTTTAAAGTGGAGCTCTTGTGCCATCTCTTACATGAGGTTCCCAATTCCTTTAGCTACTAGTATCTCCCCTAATTAGCTTGAATGTACTGCATGTTTACATGTGTGCACATGCATATGCCCACGTGCTATTTCTGCCTCTGACCTTCCCATTCCCAACAGAACTCAAGTTCCTTGAGGGCAGGGATGATTTTATTTTTGCCATTCTCCACATAAGAAATATTTCTCAGATTCATTTTCTATTCCCACTCCATCAATTTAGTTTATGCTTTCATTACCTAATGGTCTGAGTCTCAGAGCAGTCTCCTTGTTGGGGTCTGACTGAAATCTCTCCCCCCTCCAAATTTTCTCTGTACTTGGCTCCATCTTCTTCTTTTTTTTGGTGAGGCAATTGGGGTTAAGTGACTTGCCCTGGGTCACACAGTTAGTAAGTGTCAAGTGTCTGAGGCCGGATTTGAACTCAGGTCCTCCTGACTCCAGGGCTGGTGCTCTATCCACTGTGCCACCTAGCTGTCCCTATCCACTGCACAACCTAGCTGCCCCCAGCTCTATCTTCTTAAAACACTGCTTTCATGTCACATATTTTTCTGTAAAAATTTTCATCAGTTATCTATAAGATACTAAGGATAAAAAGAATATGCCATATGCCTTGCTGCCTCAGCACCTCTGTTCAGTGTCCTCCTCTCTCCTGTATCCCAGAATGGCCTCCCTTCTACCAACCACCTATCCAAACCGTCCCTATTGTTTCAAGGTTCAGTTCAAATCCCACTTTCTTTATGAAGTCTGCCTACATTTCTTCAATCTCCTATATAGTACAACCCCTAAGTCTTAGTGTAGTTTCAAGCACTAAGTCTTTTGGGACACCCTGCATTATTTAAGTCAGTACCACAGTTCAGCACTTAGATAGTTCTCTAATTGTTTGAGCATAAGCCCTACCTTTTCACCTGGATTATAATTATTTATTCCTATTAGAATAAAATAAATGATTAATTCTTATACACAACTTTAGGCCTACTTATCCTCAAGTCTTTTTTCTTATAGTCACCCCATCACTTTTTCAGCTCCTGTACAAACTTCACTCTTTTGAGGTTAAGTAATGACTCCTTAACAAAATCATGCTGTGTGCCAGTCATTTTTCCACAAAATATATCCAAATAACAAGTGGACAGCAGTGAACACATACCACATTAAGTAAAAGTCTTCTAGAACAGTGGTCTCCCAACTTTTTTGATCATATATACTTTTATCAGCAAAGTTTTTTCCAACCATGCATCCAATACAGGAATATTTACTTCTTTACAAATTTTATATAGGTATTATTAACTGTGCTCAGGTAAAGATGAAACATTTGTCTCTAAAGTCAATAGGGAGCCATCAGAATTAATTGAGGAAAGGGACATGGTCAGGAATATCAGTGTAGCCGTTGTGTGTTTGGTGGTAGTATAGGCATGAGGAGATGAAGGCTCAAATGAAGATAGTAGCTTTATGAGTGGAGAGAAGGGTACGTATTTGAGATGCTGAGATGACTGTCTGTGAGGTGTGAAGGAGAGTAAGAAGTAGAAGATGACCTGTAAGTTGTGGACTTGGGTAAATGGATAGAAACAGAGAAGTTCCAAAAACAGGTAAAGCTGGGGTGAAAAATAATGCAACAAGACCTGTGATGTAAATCACAGCTCATCCATTCTGAATTATCCTATGCAATGTACTCTGTCCCACTAACTATGAAAGTGGTAGAAGGACAGGATTCACCAGCCCTCTGAGGGATACTTTGTCACAGACACAAGGAGCTGGAAAAGAGGTAAATACAGAACATGGATAAGCTTGGAAGGGGACAGTGGGGGGAGGAGAAGGGGATAAGGTGGAGACAATTCTGCCTGTGAAGTTGATGCTACGGTGGTCCCAGGTAGGTCATGTGTCTTGAGGAGTCTATGCCCTGAGAAGAAGGGTAGAGTTTGGCAATTCAAATAACCACTGGAGAATAGTATGTATGGGGTATGGGCCAACTGGCTAGCACAGCAAGTGTGGTATGAAATCCATCTTCCCATAAACTAACTGGCCACCCTTTGGAATACACCACACTTCCCTGTGGTTATAAAGCCCTAACTTTAGACCACTCTTCTAGATGACTCTAGCACCAAAATGAGGTTATGTACCTTGCGTCAATTTAAGCAGTCTGTTATTCAATCCTCCATCTCCATCCACAAGGTAAATTTCTCCAGTGTCTTCCACATATATCTCTGCTGGGTTATCAAACTGGACTGGGTTTATACCAGTCCCTTTTTTGCCTGGGGTACCCAGAATTTGAATGAGGTCACCAAAGGAGTTGTATTTTTTCACTGTATGTCCATAGGATCCTGCATTTAAAATTAAGTATTTTTTTTTTTACAAATGAAGCTCTTAGACAAATGTTTAAAAAGGTTGTTCATTGAATGAAAAAAAATGACAGAGAAAAAAATCAGAAAAGACTGGGAAGGAGCACATAATGAGGTATTGTATTCTGATATGCACTATGTCTAAATAGTTATTACATAAAACCTCAATTGTCTGAAATTGATTTGGACCCTCTAATTTTTTTTCTAATGACATTTCTTTTTA
This sequence comes from Dromiciops gliroides, assembly GCF_019393635.1. Classification (NCBI taxonomy): domain Eukaryota; kingdom Metazoa; phylum Chordata; class Mammalia; order Microbiotheria; family Microbiotheriidae; genus Dromiciops; species Dromiciops gliroides. The sequence continues at coordinate 575,726,356 of NC_057863.1, forward strand.
TACCAAGCCTTTTAGACTGACTTAATTTATGCTGATTTTAGAAGAGAGATTTTCTGTTAGCAATGTTACTAACTCACTAGAAAGAAGTGAATGTGAACTTTAAAAATTATTCAGAAATCACATAAGTATTTGTAATTAAGGGATTTAAGTACTGAGGTATAACTGAAAAGACCATTCATTTGTAACTTCAGCTTCTCTACTATAATGTTCAAATTTTAGTAGGTCCCCAGAGCTTATAATTTCAATCATACAAATATAGTATTTTTCTTTTGGTACTCATAATTCAACACTTTTTAAGAATAAATGTTCTAAAATTACCAGTGACTTAACTTTTTACTTAGTTATTTCTGCATAAGATTTTTGCAAACAAAAGCATAAAATGTATTTCTTTTGTAGAATTTGGGAATTATCATGAGAAAAACTGATGGAAATCAGTATGGAGTTTCAAACCTAACTAAATTTACAGTCTAAAGTGTTACAAAAGTAACAAGTTAGATAATATGAATTTAAAGTAATCTGAATAAATGTCTAGTTGTCTTTTAAAATAAAATAACTAAAAGTTAAGAACTGTATGGTAGAGTGGAAAGTGCACGGTTCTCAAGTCAGTCCAAATCCTCCTCAGACACTACGAAGGAATGTGGTTTTGGACAAGTCCCTCATTCTCCTATGATTTCAGTTTCCTAGTATGTAAAATGGTGAGGTTGGCCTCCAAAGTCTGTCCCTTCCATCTCCACATCCTATTGTTTGGAGTCTTGATTAGTTTTCTAGAATAGCTCCAGAGGCAGAACCACAAGATGTTTGGGAAGGTGCAAGAAGCATTATTTGATTATAAAGAAATGCAAAAAAGGAAAGAATCTCACTTTTAAAAAATTATGCTGATTAGTAGCCAACTTTCTGACAATTGGGGAACTGATTTTCTTTTAGGCTGAGGCAATTAGGAAATACTTTGACACATCTGTGGTTAGGGAAAAAAACACAATGGAAGAGGAAGAAACATAATTTGTCTTGTTTGCATATGAGGGATTTCGTGAAATGTTATAAAACAGAATCACAGGATGAATTGTGTTCAAAGTACAAGTACTCAATCAATGAGAGTTTGAAAAAGAATGACAAGTCAAATCTCACAATTGACTCAGAGTCGGGAAGAACAGAGTATAAACCTAGCATCAGACATTTACTAGTTATGTATGATCTTAAGCAAGTCACTTAACCACTGCTTTAGTTTACTTAACTGTAAAATAAGGATAACAGCATCTGCCTCTAAGGCTTGTTGTGAAGATCGAAAGAGTTAATATTTGTAAAGTGCTTCTCACAGTGCTGGGCCCACAGTAGGCAATGCTATTATTACTCATACTGTTGTCATTGCTATTATTAGCATCCAGACAAGTGGAGAGCAAATTTCATTCAAATTATGCACTAGCAAGTATTATGCTACAAGTTTTTACTCTACTGGTATAAAATAAAATTGAGATTTTCAAATTAATTAAGTTTAGGGAGTATTCATTTAAAAGAAGGGAACTTTCCTCAGTTTTCCTAAAACATCTAACATTTTATTTGAGAAATAACTCTTTAAAAATTAATTATTAAAACTTCCAAGTATACATAAGTCATAAATCAAAGAGAATTTAAAATTTATGTTTAAAAACGCCAAATAAACTCAATGGAATGTGATATGTACAAACAAGTTAAAATCATAACCCATTCTACAAGAATGGGTTTTTGAAAGATGGATTTGGAAAATGGGGCATATCTGATACAATACTGACTAGAAACTGTCACTTTCCTTTTAATCTGAGTTTAGGAAAATAGTCTATGCATTCTGGACTTGAGAAACCATGCATCTCTCAAACAAGTTGTGCAAAGTTTTTAATAAATTCAAGAACTGCTACTCCCCAATTCTGGGTCACAAGCTTAAAGTGTCTTTTCCCCCTCTATATGTGTGAATCTAAATGTGTTACTGATAAATCTTAGTTTTCCTATTTTGTGAGTATACTTGGTAGAAAGAAGTTTACAGAACTACTAGTGATGTCAGTAGGATTGCAGAATTTTTTACATCAATTATTATATGTTACAGCTCCTTTTTTGAGTAAATGTATCTACCTCTTAATAAAAGATAATTTTGCTAGTGGTGGTCTTACCATAAACTGTGTTGAAAAAATAGCTATTTGGGGTCAATTTTGGAAGAAAGCAACCTATATTTTACTTGTGTTTCCTGTTGTTTCTTCGTAAAGGGGTCTAGATTTCTGCAGTGTACACATATACACACATATGCATACATATATTTTTTCCTAACACAGAAAAACAAACTACAATTTAAAAATCCATGCAAATATTTAGTAACCAGAATTTTCTTTTGAAACAACAACATTTGGGGCAGCTGGGTGGCGCAGTGGATAGAGCACTGGCCCCGGAGTCAGGAGTACCTGAGTTCAAATTTGACCTCAGACACTTAACACTTACTAGCTGTGTGACCTTGGGCAAGTCACTTAACCCCAATTGCCTCACTAAAAAAAAAAAAAAAGAAACAACAACATTCTAGCATGAAATACAAAAGAATGATGTGATAAGCTAAAAAAAAAAAAAAGCTGAAGCAAGTAGGAAATATAAAACGTAATCAACCCAGGTTATCTTTTTCCTCTCTGGATCATTTTAGAGAATTCTTCATATTAGTAGCAAGTTTGGGAATTAAACTAGTAATAAGAATTAATTGAGGGGGCAGCTAGGTGGCACAGTGGATAGAGCACCGGCCCTGGATTCAGGAGGGCCTGAGTTCAAATCTGGCCTCAGACTTACTAGCTGTGTGACCCTGGGCAAGTCACTTAACCCCAACTGCCTCACCAAAAAAAACAAAAAAAAAGAATTGATTTGGAGATGCTGTAGTATAATCAAATATGATGCATTAGCTCTTCAGTGTGGCAAATGATAGGGACAAACCTAAAGTTCAAATACCCTACAAAGAGGAGAAGAAGGCCGTCTACCCTAAATAGCTCTCTTCTGCAGTAATGACCAAAATGGAGACAGGTCCAGTCTATTTGGGCTACTAACTTATCAAAGCCAATGTCATTACTGACCCAGCCTAGTTCAATGCTTCAGTGATTCTCAGTTTCTGGCCAACAAGCATGATGGGGTAATTGCTGGCTTTAGAATGGTGAGAATCATCCATGAGACTATAGAAGTTGCCACTGCTTATAGACTGGACTGCATTTCTAAGGAAATTTCTAAGTTTCTTAGAATTGAGAAATTGACCATTTAATTTGAGGAAACCAGCTTTCAAAAATGAAGCACAACAAAGAAAGTTATTGGAGAAGACATTAAGTTCTTCCATCATAATTTATCAGATATTACTACACATACCACTTCCTACATCCGTGATCCAGACTGATTGTTCATATGGGGTACTGGTTGCAAAGATACCATGAGGTGTGTCAACAGTGTCATTCCAGGCTCGTAGGAAATATCCATCCTCTGTGAACACTAATACCTTTGGTATGTTATCCCCTCTCTAAAGGTATACAAAAATAGCTGCTTAGACAAAGCCAGGTTTAAGTAAATACAAACCTTATTGTGGCAAAATAAAATAAAATGTAAGCTTAACTGGGAAATCTACAGAAAACTTAAAGAAAACACCACCCCCAACACCAACCTGTGAGCTAACAAAGTTGATGACCTGTACACTCATACCCAAAATAAAATCTTTGGCACTTTCAGACTGGCTTAATGCTATGTAATTAAATCAATATTTAAACACCAATGAGATCTTTAAGAAACAATACAAATAGGGACAGCTAGGTGACGCACTGGCCTTGGATTCTGGAGGACCTGAGTTCAAGTTCGGCCTCAGACACTTGACAATTGCTGGCTGTGTGACCCTGGGCAAGTCGCTTAACCCCAATTGCCTCCCTTAAAAAAAAAAAACTACAAAAAAAAAAGAAACAATACAAATATATCATAACTGTTAATGGTTAAGAACTGTAGAGAAAAGACATGGCATCGTAGATGGAAGGACAGACAGTCTTAGAGGAAGACTCGTGTTCCATCCTGCCACTAACACATACTAGCAGCATAACCAGGATAGCATCACTTAACATCTCAGTTGCCCCAGGCAGCCCTTTCCAGGTTGATCTTATCTTACTCCCTGCCACATGTTCTTCAATCCAGGGATACCAATCCTCTTACAGTTCCAACCAATCACCATTTATTCAGCACCTCCTATATGTAAGGCACTGTGTTAGGCATTTTCAATAAACAAGACATGCTCTCACCTCTGAGCATTTTCTCTTGTTGTCTCCCATGCCTGGAATGCTCTCCCTCATCTCCACTTCCTGGCTTCCCTCAAATCCCAACCAAAATCCCATCTACTAGAACAGGGCGTCTTAAAACTTTTTCTACTCGCAACCCCTTTTCACCAGAGACATTTTTACATGACTCCTAGTATATAGGTATATAAAACAGGTATACATAACCTTTTCCTGTTGCCAAATTTTTCACGACCTCCACGTTCAGTTACTCAACCCCATATGGGGTCACGACCCACAGTTTAAGAAGCTTTGTAATAGAGGAACTTTCCCAACCCCACCTAATACTAGTATCTTCCCTGTTAGTCATTTTCTATTTATTCTGCATGTAGTTTATTTGTATATATTTATTTGCTTATTGTCTCCCCCATTTGATTTGTGAGCTCCTTAAGGGCAATCTTTCTTTAGCCTCTTTTTGTATTCCCAGCACGTAATACAGTGCCTGGCACATAGTAGGCACTTAAATGCTTATAGACTGACAAAAAAGAATCCCAAACCTCAAAGACTATAAATTATAAAAGTGTGGTCAGTTTGCAAAGATAAAGTTTCCTCATCATGTGCTCTCCACACTGTTGAAAACACAAATTAAAAGAAAAAAAACCAACACTGACAGTTAAAAAGAGGTACCATACTATTCCCTATAGGGAAAAAAGTCCCATCTTTACTTACCTGTGCTACATAAACCAATCCTTTAAGAGAGTCTACTGCCACACAAAATGTTGTACCCGTGAAATACTCTGGATTTTGAGGCCACCCTACATCCAGACGGTAAAGAGGTTTCTCTATCCTCCAGGGAACCAAGAAAGCAAAGGTTTCTAAGTCCTTAAACAAAAATAAGAGAAATAGAATGAATTCCAATCTAAAGTAAAACATGACATTTTAAGAATAACCCCAGATTCTCCAAGATTTACTGAGCTTCATTTTTCTCCACAAGCATTCATACAGCAGCCAGTCAATCTTAAGGAATCAATCATTTCACTATGTTAAAGCAGTTGTTCTTAACCCGGGGACTACATATCAGGTTAAATGGATTTTAGAGGTTCTATAGATTTGGGTTTGAAAAAAAAAAGTTCTATCCCTACTTTCACTACCCTCTAATTTAATTTACCATTTTCTTCAATTATTAGAATAGGCAATAAACCACGTTAGCATTAGCAGTCATTTTAGCAATTGTTTGTTGTTTGCCATTTCAGTCACGTGTGACACTTTGTAACTACATTTGGGGTTTTCTTGGCGGTGTCATTTGCCATTTTCTTCTGCCGTTCATTTTATAGATGAAGGAACTGAGACAAACAGGGTTAAGTGACTGGCCCAGGGTAAGCGTCAGAAGGAAGATTTGAACTCTGGAAGATGAGTCTTTCTGAATTCAGGCCCAGCATTCTATCCTCTGCGCCTCCTAGAAATCAGTTATTTTTTCATCCTATTTGTTATTGCACATAAGTAGAAATATAGTTTACTGCTCACTACCACTTTGAACTTGCTGTACCACACAATATTCTCTAACATTCTGATAACTCTATTAGTAATCCTGTGTATTTTGTTCTGAGCATTTAAAAACCTTATTGCAGAGTGATCCAGAGCACAAATAAGATTACCAACCCCAGAATTAAAGAACGAGAATATGGAACTTAGGGGACAGTGCAACTATGTTTACTTTACTTGACATCAGATGCATGACGTACCTTTATTGGCTGCAAGTGTGTAACTCTTAGTTCACTGAACGGATTTACTTTGGGGTGGGAGTCCCGTGGTGGTCTGGAAGGCCTAATCCCTGCAAGTTCCTATTAGATGTCAGTCACTCACTCACCCATTCATTCAAAAGTGAATCCTCACCCTCCCCACCACTCACCGGCAACATGCAGAAGCGGGAATGGAAAACCAAAAGGACAAGGAAAAAGGTGGCGGCCCCCACGCAGACCCAGAGCCGAGCCATGACCTCAGCTCAGCAGGGGCAGGCACAGGGACGGGGTTAAGTTCAAGGATGCTCAGAACCCGCGGAGGACAGCTGGGTGGGGGCCTGGTCCGAGGGACGCCAGCGGGTCAGTGAAAAAGGCGGCTCTTTACATCTCTGTGACAGGGTTTGCAGAAGGGAAGAAGGAAGGGAAAATCTTTGAGAAAAGGGATAGGCAGCAACGGAGACAGAGAACGCAGGACCACCCACCGCTGCCTTCAGCCCCTGCTTCAAACTGCGTAAAGCACAAGCAAGTCACAGGACCCGGCAGGTGGTGGGGTCAGGTGACCGCCAGGCTCCGCCCCTCCGGGCAGTTCCGAGCCCGGGCTTCCCCGGGTCCTAGCTGAGGGTGTCCTAGCTCCTGCCCTCACCACGTTCTTTCCCTATCCTCTTCTGCTTGGATTGGAAAATCTGGCAGATCACCAGCAAATTTGGAGAATAAAGTAGTCAACGTCTAGAATTCATGTAGGCAGCCTTAAAGGAAAATTAAAATACCTCCCTGATTCTCTGTGAATTCTGGCATTCTCAGAAGACAGCTCACCCCGGCTTAGGCCCCCACGGAGGGAGGAGGGGAGGCTGTGTTTTGTTCCTCGCGTGTAGGAAGCGCGGAGAGTTAAGTTTCTCCGCCGCGACGTACGGCTTTGAAGGTCCTTCCCACCCCCATCCCCCAGTGGTGGGGGCCGAAGGTGGGGCCTCAGCGGCCGATCCCCCGGCGGCCTCGCGCGGCCTCGCTTCTCGGTGCTCGCGATCCCCCTTACCCCAGAAGGTTTCCCCTTCCATCCGGCTCTCCAGGCGCCCGGCCGCCTGGCCCGCTCCCGGAAGCCGCGGGTTCTGGTAACAAAGAGAGCCCCAGCGCTGCCGCCGCTGCGGCCCGGAGCGTGTGGAGCCGAGGGCGCCGGCCGAGAGGGGACGTGAGCGAGCCAGCACTGTGGGTGCGCGGCCGGCCATGGGGCCGGGCTGGCGGTGACGGGCTCACGGACCGGCGGCGGCGGCAGCCAGGACAGGTGCAGGGTGCCTCACCTCCTTCCCCCTGGCGCAGGTGCTGTCGCCGCTGCTGCTGCCGCTCTACCCACCCCCCTCCGGGTCTCCCTCCTTTCTGTCCCCTCCCCCGTCCCGGAGCGCCCCTCTCTTGCGGAGCAGTCCCGCTCTCTGCTTATAACTCACAGGGGAATAAATAAGACCGCCACCGTCGGGGCCACTTGGTGTCTGCACGTACATGAAACCTGGAGAAACTTTGCAGGGAATTGTTTTGTTTTTCTTCTCCCAAGTTTCTACTTTTTTAGCCAGCTTTTTTTTTTTTTTTTAAGATTTCTTTTACTAATTCCCTAGTCCCGTTTTACCTTCGGGGTCATTTGCTGATACCTCAACCATAGCTACTTTATAAAACAAAACAGAGCAGCGCAAGTACGAATGTGTTTTGTTGAAAACCTAACTACGTCTAGACTGCAGTCAAGATGGATAAAAAGTCCTTTGAAACGGTGCTGGATGAAATTAGAAAGGTAAAAATGTTCTTTCTTAGTTACTCGAAGTAGTACATAGAAGGGACCTGTCTTTCTGATTGATTGTCCTTTGAAGCTGTTGGAAAAAGGGTTTGATCCAGCTGGAGATAGGATGCTCTAGTGCAAAGCATTTGGGACTGCTGGCCTAAGGAGGTGGGGTAGGGGTTCTAGCGTTTTTCTGAATTGCTTCAGTTCTTTAAAAAAAATTGTATACATGTGTGTGTTTGTGTACATATACGTATATATGTACATGTAAAACATGCGTATGTTCGTAGATAGGCGATATATGTTGTTGATATTTTCTGATTTTACTTTACTAGAATTTCTCCTAGTATCTCTCCCCGTTCCGAGAACCATCCCATTTAATAAATATCCTTTAAAGAAAAAAGGAGAAATCAGCAAAACATCATTAGATTGAATGAGTGAAAGAAAGTGGGGTAGGAATATGATTTTTTTTCATTTCCATTGAGGCCCTTAGACTTGGGGAAGATGGTGTTTTCAGAACTAATAGTTGCCTAGTACCAGAGATGAGTTCTTAAATGTGATTAACAATGTATGATGTTCTAAGTCTACATGTAACAAAACTTTAATACCATTTGTCATCCAGGCAGTTTTCTTCCTATTTCCAAGGCTAAGCCAAGTTTGCTTATTAAACGGGAAAAAAAGGCAAAGTGTTTCTTGTTTTGATGGGAAAAAAATAGTATCCCAGGTTAATTTATTGGAGCAATACTTATTTTAACAGCACATTAATTTTTGCTTATTGGAACATTGGAATATTGATTATAAATTCCATAAATTTGCTTCTATCTAGGGCATTTTACCTGATCATTTGTCACAGGTCAGAAGGAACCACGTTTTGGGGGGGGGGGTTTATGCACAGCAAAACATTAAAGATATAATTTAACAACATAATACAATAATTCCTCCTTAGGAAAAAAAAATAGACAAATTAATTGAAATTATACCAGTTTGTTACAAAAAAGATCAACCTGGAAAGGGCTGCCTTGGGTAACTGAGATGTTAAGTGATGCTATCCTGGTTATGCCGCTAGTATGTGTTAGTGATACTTTGCCTAGCTGGTACAAGGTAAATTTGATGTAAGATTGACTCCCAAAAATTATGCCTAACTTTAGTGAGGTATTATTATTATCCAAATTTTATATGAGGAAACTAAGGCTTTGGGGATGCAAGTGACTTGCCTGGGGTCACCCAACTACTGAGTGCTAGAGGGAGAATTTGAACTCAGGGGTTCTAGACTCTAGAGATTCAGGTGTGCCTGAGTTAGCTGCTTCCTTAGTTTCTGAGACATTTGGGCTTGGAGGATTTAAAGTTTGTTTGAATAGAGTTTGACTAGTAAGTTTGGTTTTGGTTTTAAACTCCTTGACCCCTGTGAAGTGCTAACCTTATTTTCTTCACTTGAGCTGTCTTCTTTTTTCATTTGTATTTCAAATTATTATTTTTTTTACTTAAAATATATTTCTTTTGCAAGTGTGTCACATTAAATTTGCAGATTATTTTACAAGCTAAAATTATTGTTTGAAACTAATTAAAATAAGTTTATAGTAAAAATATTATTGATTTCAATTCCACCTAATGTGAAATCCATGATAATTTTAATGTTGATTAGACTGAATGTTGCCTCTTTTGCAGTGTCCATGAAAAAAAGAATTTGTAATTCAAATAAGTTGGCTAAGTAAATGCTTTAGCTAGAACTCACTGTCTTAAGAAGTTCTTTGGAAGTACTCTGTTATGAACAATTGATATGCTAATTACCAATCAGTTTTATTCATTGAAGCATGGATACTTGGTTTGTTTGGACTACATTTCAGTTTATGTATCTGAAAGTTCCAATTTTTTTCAAGAAGGAATTATATTATTTTTAAGTGTTCTATAATCAAAACATTTTTGGGTGCCTGAGGTTTTGGGGGTGGTGATTAGAAAATACTAGTTGGTAGAGAGTCCCCCAAAGAGACAGGAGAGAAGAAAGTTTACACAAATGCATAGTAAGTAGCACAAGAGTTAAAATATAAGCAGATGTCTGGTGGATAGATTTGTAGATTTAGAGGCATTTTTGTTGTTTAGTCTTTTTCAGTCGTGTCCAATTCTTGGTGACCCAATTTGGGGTTTTCTTGGCAAAGATGCTAGAGTGGTTTGCCATTTCCTTCTCCAGCTCATTTTACAGAGGAGGAACTGAGGCAGAGTTATGGACTTGTCTAGAGTCACACAGCTAGTAAGTATCTGACGCCAGATTTGAACTTATGAAGAGAAGTCTTTCTAACTCCAGACTGTATTGTAGCATTGTAGAGGTACTACATAGTTGCAAAGTGATGTAAATACCCATGCTATGGGCTCAGAAGGGGGTAAAATCAAGTGACCTTGGTGAAGACCAGGACCTAGAGCATATACCAATTACAAATGCTCCTTCCCTGTTATTCACTATTGAGATGTTACTCTATTTCTTTCTAGATGAGGCAAGCTAATTAGTATGTATCATGTTATTCACTGTGAAATTGAATAACTCAAAAGTATCCTTTTGGAAAACTCACTTGAAGAAGAAATGAGGATTCTTGGGCCCCAACAATGAATATAAACTTTGTTCTGCTTTTCTGTGCAGTCTCATGAACTCCTCAGTAAGCAGTGGTGCTTTGACGGGCAGAAACACACAGATTAGCCTGCTTTAACTTTTGGGGGGGTAGGGGGGGCAGTGAGGGTTGAGTGACTTACCCAGGGTCACACAGCTAGTAAGTGTCAAGTGTCTGAGACTGGATTTGAACTCAGGTCTTCCTGAATCCAGGGCCAGTGCATTATCCACTGTGCCACCTAGCTGCCCTAACCTACCTTAACATTACTATATGCTGAATGTTTTATAGTTAAAATATTTTAACTATCAAATATATTGAGGAAATATGAACTTAAGTAGAAATCCCTGTCTGCATCACTGCCCCCCCCCCCCACGCTAGTAAAGCATTGGATTTTTAGTTGTTTCCCCAATGTTGATATTCTTCCCTGGAATACAAAATCTGAATATAATACTTAAGGTAGATTTCTATTTAGTATGAAAAATGGAAAAACTTAGTTCTTGAAGGTATAGAATGGTGATAGTAGAAAGAAACTGGACTAGAAGTTTGTAGACCTGGATCCTAGTCTTGGCTTAGATATCAACTAGTTATGAAGGATTGGACAAAAATAGACTCTCAGGTACTTAGGTTTGGATGGGAAATGTCATCTGTCTTCTGAGAAGCTGTAAGTCTTTCAGTGCCTTATCATCAGAACCTTAATTCTACTGCATATAAAGATGAGGACTTGGAATGGGTACTGCAGTTCCTTCTTTTGGAAAGTCAGCAGCAAAAACAAAAAAACCCAAGCTGGTCAAATATCAGGTATTTGGTAAGACCTTCACTTGGCAAATAATGAAGGACATTTTGTAGTCAAAAGTAGCTATAGAATTTTAGAACTGTCTACTTCAAGTACATCATTTTGCAGCTGAGGAAATTAAAGCTTATAGAAGCTCAGGATTATGCAATTAATAACTGGCAAAACTGGGGTTACAACTCAGCTAGATTTGTTTCACTTCCTTCTAAGAGAGGGTAATAATACCAGTATCTCAAATTCTGTCATGCTTTGGGGTTAATGCTCTGTTAACACATCCATCTCCTATAATAACTCAGTGGATAACAGTTATTTTCTGGCCACATATTGCTGTGAAGGCTTTTGGTATCAATTCTCCCTTACCATTGCTTAGACTTACTTCACAACCTTCAAGAGGTAGGGTTGGGGTGGTTGAGAAACTCTGAGATAACTTTAATGAAAGTAATAAAAACTAAGTGAAACAAATCTAGTTGGGTTCTAGCAGAATCATGTGCTTTTCTACCTCCATGTTGTTCTTGTCCTTTTTTCTTTCTCACTGTCCCTTCCTTCTCCCTCTCTTCTTTGTCTATCTGAATCCTACCCATCCTTCATTGCTGTCTTCACCAGCCATACCATCCTCTGTGTATTTTGCTCTTTGAACTCCAATAGTAGTTATTCTGTCCAAATTCACTTGGTAATGAAACCTTTATAGTTTTGTGAGATTTTTTATCTTGAACTGTTTAAATCTTATGTTAATAACATGTCTTAAGAAAGATACTTGAGGATAATGTGTTTCCTCACATTTCACTGGGAGGGCTTGTGAAAAAGAAGTCAATAAATGAATGTTTGTGAAATTGAAATGAGCTGCTTTAGGAGGTAGTGAGTTTGGTATCTTTGTTGGAGTGGAGTCTGGATGACCATTTGTTAGAAATGTTTGAGGGATTCCTGTTCAAGTATATTTTGGACCAGATGATTGTTGATCTCTTACAGCTTGTTTAGGCCAAAGACATGAGAAGTAAAATAGCTATGATATCTTGTTTTTGTATCTAAAATGTTTAAGGAGCTAGTCAGTTATCTGTTTTGCATGTGACTCAACATATTGGAATTGGAGCATAAACGATATAAAAGATACACATTCCTAAGTGTATTTATGTTAAAAACAAAGTAATCCGGGCAGCTAGGTGGCTCAATGGATAAAGCACTGGCCTTGGATTCAGGAGAACCTAAGTTCTAATCCAGCCTTAGACACTTGACTCATACTAGCTGTGTGACTCTGGGCAAATCACTTAACCCCAATTGTGTCACCAAAAAAAACAACCAAAAAACAAAGTAATCTTAGTTCTTGTTTGGCTGATGATTTAACTTATTTTAATTCCTTGCACCATTGTTTTTGGTTAATGATTCAGGCCTGGGTTCAGCCAATACTTGTGCTATAGGTGACAATCATATCCCATCTACCATTTACTGTCCCCTAGAAAAATTTAACTGACTCTTACAAATCCCTGATGCAGCTTTCTGCAGTCTTCCATAGTATCCAGTTTGTCATTTTTATTTTCTACTCTCCATTCTCTATAGCTCTTTTTATAGGAAACCACCATAATGAAATTGTTCTAATTTACCCCAGAAAATTTATTTAGACTTCCTACTTCTTAGAGAAAGAATGCCTTTCTTAATTTTACTACCTCATATCTTCAAGTTATTCTTCCCACCCCCTAACCATATTTTAGGTTGTTGTATACTGAGGAAGTAGAGTCATTAAAGAAAATCTTGTCTATCCCCTTTGTTTTACAGGTAAAGAAACGAAGGTGATATGATTGATTTTATCATAGGTCACAAATAAAAGTAGCAGGCTAGGATTTAAACCCAGTCACCTAACTCCAATTTCTACTATACATGCTGTCTTAAAACGTGAAAACCCAAGGCCATTTTAATAAATTATTTTTTCATAGTACGGTATGTACTTTAAAAAAATACATGTTTAGGGGGCAGCTAGGTGGCGCAGTGGATAGAGCACCAGCCCTGGAGTCAGGAGTACCTGAGTTCAAATCCAGCCTCAGACACTTAACACTTACTAGCTGTGTGACTCTGGGCAAGTCACTTAACCCCAATTGCCTCACTAAAAAACAAACAAACAACAACAAAAAAAATACATGTTTATGTGTGTGTTGCATAGCTTTCGTGCCTGTAACTTGTTGAGCCATCACAGATACCCAATTCAGGACCTCTAAATCACATAATATTACTTATACTGTATTTAATCTTGCTTGGGTGTGGAATACTTCTAAGTTATATATTGAGAAAAGCTTTTTAAAAAAGTGATAAGATGCTTTTTGGAGGGAGGGAAATGTTCTGTGAAGATGATAAAAGATTTTGTAGCGAATATGGCCTTCCCCAAAAGACTTTAACACAAATTCTTGACTTTATAATGGATGTTCTCTTTCACATCTGATTAATAAACTTAATTCAGTGTTGAATAGAAAAGTGGGTCGAAGCTGACCAAGTACTAGGTTGGTGTGAGTACTTGAATAAACAATATTGAAAAATGCTGGGGAATATATTTTTGGCATTGCAATGAGGATTAAGTGACATGCCCAGGGTCACACAGCTAGTAAGTGTCAAGTGTCTGAATCTGGATTTGAACTCAGGTCCTCCTGAATCCAAGGCCAGTGCTTTATCTACTGTGCCACCTAGCTGCCCCAATAATCTTTTAATTATGGTCTCAGAACTGTTCTAGTCCCCTCCCCCCAGCCCCCCATTCTGTTTAATTCTCCCCTAGGGAGAATTAAAATTAAAATTTAAAATTTAAATTTAAATTTAAATAAATTAAAAAGAGATGTGACCCATCTCTTTGCCCAAGCTAACATCTCCATTTATGTCCTTAATTCTGCCCCTTCCTAGACTTTCCATCTGTATTCCTAGAAAACGTCAATGATGCAATTGAATGTCACTAGAAACAAATATTCACCGACAGTATTTATGCTATTTGTTAAGGTAGGATAGACTGGTTTTCTGAAAGGTAAAAACCACAACCAAACATTTGACATTTTAGTGACTGTTAATTGAAAATTCATTTTACTAATACCATTTCTGGTTTCCTAGGCTAGTAAAGAGAAGCCTATTTTTATTTATTTAAAAAATTTTTTAATTTATTTTTATTTTAAAAATTTTTTATTTTATTTGTGATATGTGATATTTTATACGTATATCAAACATTGATATAATATACACAAAGACACATATATAACGTAAATTTTCTGCATTATTACATTTAGATATACCTAGATATATTCTAATACACATAACTTAGTATTTTACTTCCTTAAATAAATGTTTTATAAATAACAAATACATATAAATTTATATAAATAATTTATGACAAATTTGTTTAAATATAATTACTATATAAATACCTAAATAACTTATAAATGCACAGCATATATATGTGTTATATAAATACATATATACCTCCTGTACCCTTCCCAGCACACCCCTCCCCCACCTTTCCAGATTAGACATTTTAATTTTAATTTTTTATTCCAATCTCTATCCCTCCCTTGTTCCCTCCCCTACCCCTCCCTGAGATGGTAAATAATCTGAGATGGGTTATACATATATGATCATGGAAAGCATCACCATATTTGTCATTTAATGAAAGAATGTGAAAAATAGCATGTCCCAATATGTTCCATCAATATCAGTTCTTTCCCTGGAGGTGGATAGTATGTTTCATCAATATTCCTTTGGGATTAACCTGTATCATTGCATTGCTGGTAATAGTCAAGTCATTCATAGTTCTTCATCAAACACTATTGCTGTCTCTGTGTAGAATATTCTCTTGGTTCTGCTCACCTCCCAGTACCTCATTTCATACATGTCTTTCCAAACTTTTTTGAAGCTCTTATTTTTTCAAATTTATATAGTATTGGGATTAATTGTTCTTTAAAAGTTTGGTAGAAATTCACTTGGGAATCCATCTGGGTCCTAGAAATTTTTCAACTCATTCAACTTCTTCAAAAACCCAGATGCTATACCAACTCTGACACCCACTACCATTTAAAGTGAGAATTGGCATTCCAAGTTTCAGACAGATGTTTTACTACCTGTATTCAAGTTCTTAGAATATGCATAAACTCGGAATCTTTCTATTTTGATTTCTCACAGTCATGACAGGAATTTGAGAGAGAGGCATCTACTGATGAAAGCTTTGAAACTTTAACCAAGGACCGGGTTCTAGTAGCCCATGACTAGCGAACCTAGGGAATAGGGTTAGAAATAGGTAAGGGGCTTTTGTGACAGAATAAAAATGGAGTAGAAGTCTCAGCAAGGTGATTTCAGCTAGATAGAACACAATTGTCAAAAAGTAAAAAGGATTGTTGCAGAAGGTGGTCTAAACACAAAAAGTTTTCAGACAGAAGTTAGTTGAACCACACCTGTCAGGGTGGTTGTAGGTGGGGGATTCCTGTTCAGGTAAGAGTCAGGCCACCAGGTGGTGCAGTACATAGGGCACTAGACCCAGCGTCAGGAACATTTGAGCACTAATCCTTCTTCCTCTGACACTCACTAGCTGTGTGGCCCCGGCAAGTCATTTTATAACTAACTCAGTTTGCCTGTTTCTTTGACTGTAAAAGGGGGAAAAGAGCACCCACCTCTCAGGGTCATTGTGAGGATTAAATGAAATAATGTTGTGAAGTGCTTTGATACTAGTTATTATTATTGTTATTGTGACACATGACCTACCAACTTTTAAATTTCTGTGTGATCCTGCTGCTCAGTGACAACATGGCATACTTGATATTTTTTTACAGGACAGTTTTTATGAATGCTTATTGTTTGTGGTATTTACATATTTAACAGAACTATGTGTGTGTGTGGTTTTTTTTTAGGCTGTTTTGACAGAATACAAATTAAAAGCAATTGAATATGTTCATGGATACTTCTCAAGTGAACAGGTACTGTTCAATTTTTTTTTGTTTTGTTTTTAGCATTGAAATTGTTTTCATGACAATATTATCATGTAAAAGATTTTAATACCCCACAATCACTTGAGGCCCTGTTTCATTTACTGCTGTGATTATTCAAGACTTTTAAAATGCATTCCATCTTGTTGGTAGTGCCATAATGGAAGCAGCATCACTTGTGGCACTGAAACTTTGACTTAGAACAGTCATAGTAATAATCTGGCAATTCCCAGATTCCTGTTTTTAAGCCCAATGTCATAGTTTAATCACTGTTAGCAGATTTATTACTTGAGAGAGGTACACAAATGGTAGAAATCATCTGGAAATAGGCAGGTGTTCTGTTGGTCAGTTAAAAAGTATTTGTTAGTGACTAATGCAGAAATAGGTTTAATGTGATTGTACATGTATAACCTATATCAGATTGCTTTCTGTCTTGGGGAGGGGGGAGGGAGGGAGAAAAATTTGGAACTCAAAATCTTATAAAAACAAATGTTATGGGGCAGCTAGGTGGCACAGTGGATAAAGTACCAGCCCTGGATTCAGGAGGACCTGAGTTCAAATGCGGCCTCAGACACTTGACACTTACTAGCTGTGTGACACTGGGCAAATCACTTAACCCCCATTGTCCCACCAAAAAACCCAAAACAACAACAAAAAAAACCCAAATGTTGAAAACTATCTTTACATGTAACTGAAAAAAAATTAAAATACTATTAAGATTTAAAAAAATGAAAAACAAAAGCAAAAACAAAAGTATTTGTTACTAATCACACATAGGCCACTAACAAGAAAAGGTATTCTATGAGTAGCAAATATTAGAATTTAACTTATTTTCAGGCATTTCTCAAGAACTTCTGATATTTTCTGCTCCTTACCTTTGACCTTTAAGCCTCTGAGAACTTCATTGTGGGGGTTTTGTTTTTTATATTGGCTGGGATGTGTGGAAAGGTAGGGGAGAAGAACTGATTTCAACTTAAAGATTTATTCTATTTAATAAATATGGGGCAACCTTAGATTAGTAATTCTACCATCTCATAACTAAACCTTACTGCTTTAACAGATTGTTCACTTTCTTCTTAGAAGAAAGTCCTTTAAGCTTCTTTCTTTTCTAATCGAACTTTATTTTTTTTAAGCCTTTCAAAAAAGCTTTCTACTTTTTATGGATATAGTGTTTTAAGAAAAAGATCTCTTTTTCTCTTTAGATGTATTCTGTTTAGCTGTCATCAAAGATAAATTAATATTATATGACTTTTTCAAAGTGTGCTAACATTGGCTGAATAGTTTACAAGGCAGAAGATTTTTATTAAGATCCTAGGTTATGAAGTGTTCTGATTAGTCAGGTTCTGGATGACGGCTTTTACTGGCAATGCGACCTTTTTAAAAGGTGTATGCATTCTTACCATCCAAGTACCTAGAAGTATGCATATTTATGACCTCATATATAAAGGGCCTTCTTCCAAGGAACAAAAAAATGCTTCACTAATTTGATTTTTTTAAGCTCTTTCCACTAGTGCCTGATAAGACTAGGATAATACAAC
This sequence comes from Dromiciops gliroides, assembly GCF_019393635.1. Classification (NCBI taxonomy): domain Eukaryota; kingdom Metazoa; phylum Chordata; class Mammalia; order Microbiotheria; family Microbiotheriidae; genus Dromiciops; species Dromiciops gliroides. The sequence continues at coordinate 575,743,945 of NC_057863.1, forward strand.
AGAAGAAAATGAGGTGCAGAGAAACCAAATTGTATTGTAAAGCCATATAAATAGTCAGTTGTCAAATTAAGATTAGGACCCCAATTTTTTACTGTTTCAGTATTGTTCCAATTGAACTAGTTATCAAGGTACTTGTAAGTAAAGAGAGTTAAAAGGGGAAGGGGAATCTAGAACAGATAAGGTGATGAGGGAAGGGAAGGGAACAAGTATGTATTGAGCACCTACCATGCAAGGTGCTGTGCTAAGTGCTTTACATATAATATTGCACATCCTGGGGAGGTAAGTTCTATTATCCTTATCTTACAGTTGAGGAAACTGAGGCAGAGCTTCACTAACTTTCCCAGGGTCACGTAAGTTAGTGAGTGTCTGAGACTGGATTTGACGTCAAGTCTTCCTGACTCCAGGTCTAGCTCTAGCACTCTATCCCCTGTACTACCTAGCATTGCCTCAATAATGGTGATGATACTGATAATGACCAGTCTCTCCTCTTTTAAATTTATTTAAATTATCCTGATTTGCTGATAGATCCATTTTCAACATTGATATTACAAAGCTGTGAGCTTACAAAGGACTTTTTCTCTTCCTGTTCCAAGTGATATAATCCTACCCATCCCCCTGACCCTCCACCCCCCAAAAAGACATAATCAGTAGTGCTTCTCCTCTCCCTGTTTTTGAGAAATATACATGTTGCTTATGCCTTTGGGGAAATAGACCTTGATATTAATGCTATACAGTCTATTTCACTAGTTCAAATCGTGGCCCGCCCTTGAACCAGACCATTCATTCCAGAGTGTCTTTTATTGCAAGGTCTCTTTAGTCTTTGGCTAAAACTTTTTTTTAACCAGTATTTATATAATGTTTATATGCAGTTTCTCCATTCAGTCATCATTAATTAAAATGTCTTTGCATTTATATGACTACTACTACAACCATTTTTCTTTTGGAATTGGGAACTTTCTGATATATCCTGTATTTTATACTTTAATTGATCTTGGGACCCTTGACCATGTTAAGGGCTAAAATTCTAGCTAAACTGTCTAAAATATCTAATGAGTGGTCGCCAATAAATTATAAGCTTTAGCAAGAGTTAGACTTTTAAGTATTTATTAAGGAGAATAAGAATTTGGTAAAGAGAGAGAGAAAGGCCTAGATTTCTATCTATTAAAGGGAGAGCACATTTTTAGCTCCCTTCTCCACCAGAGTCCAGAGGAAAGAGCGCCAGTCTCCTCCTTCCTCCTCCCACTACTCCGCGTCACTTCCTGATACCAAAGAAAAGACTCCTGGTCTTGCCCTCAAAGACCTTCGCTTCATGGGCAGAACTCTTCTACAGTAAGTATCCAGCAGGTGGCGTTATTCCAATCGTTACAGTCCCCCCTGTTGTTCCTCAAGAAACAAAATGTTTCCTTGACGGAACAGTAAAAACAATATAATAACTATTGCTAACTAATAATATGTGAACAACAATATAGAAAAGGAAGAGAGGAAAGTTTTGTCCAGAGGGGCGATTTTTTTTTTTTGTCCTCATGAACCGACGCTTTGACATTAGTCTTGCAAAGGGAGGGCCTCTGCAGAGAATACATATTACAGATGGTGTATATTATAACAGAAAAAGAAAAGAGAAAAAAACAAAACAAAACTGTTCATTTAAAGTCTCTGAAAGTCTTTTCTCAGATGTCCTCTAGGTGTAGTCGTGGAATGGAAGTCTTTTCAGGGGTTGATGTGTGGATACTGGTAATCAGCCAGGAAATTTCCTACAAAATTGAGCTTAACACAACTTTAAAATAGCTTTGTCAATAATCAAATCAAACAATGAAAGTTCTCAAAAACATGTCTAAGGGAATACAGACTCTTAGTTGTTACACATGAAACATATAATAAAACAAAAATTGAAACATTCTTTAAAATTATAATATTACTATAGTCCCCCTTATGGAGGGTAATTGAGAAGACAATTGCTGCAATATTAATTATTAAAAATAATTTTTATCTTTGTTTCATCACTTTTTGCATCATCTGCCTAATTATCCTCATGCCATTATGAGAAATTTAAAATCTAATATAATTAGTAACAGATGTCAAGGCCAAATTCAACACTGTATTTATCATGACACCTGAGATAATTATGGGGGTTACCATAAAAGAACAGAGAAATGATGGGATATGAGCATTCCCACACTTGAGCAATATATACTGCCCATGCAGTATGCCAGGCTTAAAATAGGTGGATGGAATATATGTCCATGCCACCGAACATATTGGAGGAAACTGAGTCAGACTTAATCAGATGCATGGGATTGAGATGGTCCATGGCATCAGGCATATAGGAGGGAGCATAGAAGCCAGGTGTAGAAGTGAGATGGGTGGGATGGATACTTCCAGCCATCTGTACAATATTGTGGGGAAAAATAAAATAAAATATTAAACCAAGAGAATCCAACCTCAACATTTGTCAAAAGCCGTTCCCTCGGCCATACCTTGACTTCATGCATGTCTCCCCTCATGTGACAGTTCAGTGTCTGCTCTTGCATGTATTCCTCTTGTGATTGGATGGCATCTTGGCCAACTGGCATCTGATAACTCAGAATAAAGGCAATTAATGTCTTAAATGATAAGTTCCCATAATCCAAGTCTCATATGGATTTAAAAATTGAGGATAATAAATGATTGCAAAAAATGTGAATACATCTTGACTCAGAACACAATATATAATTATGCAACAATTTCAAATAATACCCCTTTTTTAAAACTTAGTATACAATTACTTTTTGAAAAATCTGAACATATTTAAATACAAGTTAAAGCACAACACAATCCTAAAGAAAACTTTTTTTGAAAAAAGAAAACTTTTACAAACATTCCCCTCTTTTTTTTTAAAATATGCTTATCAAAAATAATACTTCTAGAATCAATTTACACTTGCCATGGCAACCAATTTGCCAAGGAAATGCTTTAAAGAGTTTGATCAAATAATCAGTTGAGAAAAAATAACAAACACAAACAACTCAGAATATGGGAGCACAATACTCCTAGAATTAACATTGTATTATGAAATCAAAACCATCTTGCAATGTTTCAAAATTAGAGATGAATAAATAGAAAAAAATACACATGGAACAATAAAAGACAATGAAATTCAAACTAGGGAAATCTAAATGAATATGAACTTAATATTAATAAGAGTATTATAAAATATAAACTTGATCATATGACTATAAAAAGCTTTACAAATATTCTCCTTGTTTTAGAAACTAAGTATAAGACACAATCTCAAAAGCATGAAAATCTCTATGAAAATAAACCCATACCATTAATTTCAAAATGTATATATAATAGCATAGAAATCCTATGTAACCTCTGAACTGATACTATTACTCTGAGTGAATTCAGAACACTTTTGATTCTGATATCTAAAATCCCCAACACTCATATCAATACCTTGCCCCTTACTTCTACATTTCTGTACAATATATACCCTTCCATGGCAAAAGAAGCAGAGTCTTGAACTATGTTGATGATTGTCATTCTTATACAGCTTAAATTTTTCTTCTTTAACCCCTCTATATTGTCTGTCAGTCTTTTCACCATACAAATGCTTTATGATATTACTAATTAAAGACAAAAGCAGGTTAGCAAAATTATGAACAAAACGAGCATATCTGGAATTTAAAGGGCTTTCTAAGGTTGTCTCAGAAGCACAGCCAGGCTGGGGAAGGGCTGAGCCTGAAGCTGCAAATGTAGTTAGAGAATGTTGCGCATGAGCATTAGATCTCTGGACTTCCCAGGCCCGGGAAGCAATGGGCTTGGCCATGGGAGGAGTAGAGGGTGGGGTCTGGAGAGGAGGGGAGGGACCAGAGCAATTTGAATCAGACTTGATTTTGAACTCAGGCCTGGATTCCTCTTCCCCCACTTTGCCTCCAGGTGCTAGGGGATTAAAAGCTTCTAGAGGGTGGGTCATTGCCTCCAGGCATGCAAAATTAGAGCAACAATTAGTGTTAGAACTGGGAAAAGCTGCAGGAATCTCTTCAGGTTTCTCTGAAAAAGCATGGTTGGGAGAGGGAGAGATATTTCCTTGTGTGAGTAAGTTGCTGGCTCTTCTAACAAAAATAAAAAGAAAAATAGAAAATCCACAAAAACAAAGCATTAACATGATCTTATCTCCCATTTGTCTGGTTAAACAGACTAAAATCAAAAATAGGATAATTAGGGAGTTTAAAAGGTCCATTTGAAAAAATTTAAAGGGAAAACACCAGGCAATTCAGCAGTACTTAAGATTTAAAGGGTTAGGGTAGGGAAAATTTCTTACCCAACCGGAAGATCAGAAGTGAGGTTCAGCTTTCCTCTTCGTGGTCAGCCATCTGTTAAGGGCTAAAATTCTAGCTAAACTGTCTAAAATATCTAATGAGTGGTCGCCAATAAATTATAAGCTTTAGCAAGAGTTAGACTTTTAAGCATTTATTAAGGAGAATAAGAATTTGGTAAGGAGAGAGAGAAAGGCCTAGATTTCTATCTATTAAAGGGAGAGCACATTTTTAGCTCCCTTCTCCACCAGAGTCCAGAGGAAAGAGCGCCAGTCTCCTCCTTCCTCCTCCCACTACTCCGAGTCACTTCCTGATACCAAAGAAAAGACTCCTGGTCTTGCCCTCAAAGACCTTTGCTTCATGGGCAGAACTCTTCTACAGTAAGTATCCAGCAGGTGGCGTTATTCCAATCGTTACAACCATGATCCTAGTCTGACTCTGGGGAAAACAGTTGGAATGTCATAGAAATAGTCATAAAACTCACCTAGAAAATATATCAAGGATAGTTGATTTTGCTTTAAACCCATATGAGTAAAATTATCCCTTTTTTCAGGTAGTTGAATTACTGAGATACTTTTCTTGGGCTGAACCCCAGCTGAAGGCAGTGAAAGCATTACAACATGTAAGTTCATTTTACTCCCTTTTCTTTTCTTAGAAAATACTACTCAAATGTCTTCTTTGTTTTACTATCTTGCCCAGTTATTCCATTGATTTTTTAAAATTCCAGCCAGTTTGAAAACTTGTGAATCAGCCAAGACGACTTTAAATTTGTTTGATTCCCATTTTGAAAAAGCTAGCGATTATTCAGAACAATACAAATTACATTTTATACACCACATGAAGTCTTAGAATCATGTCACTAGATCTGAAAAGGACGTTGGATGGTCATCTAGTCCAATACCCTCATTATCTAGATGAAAAAACTGAAGCTCCAGAAAGTAGAATGAACCCCTGAGACTCCATAGCTAACAGTGGCACAATCTGTACTTAAATGGTGCTCTCTGACTTCGAGTCCAACACTGCCTTCTGTCACATCACACTTGAGCAGGAAAGAAACCTGACAGTCCTTTTTTATGACTGTCCATGGGAGACAGTATTGACACCCTACTGATTTGGATTCTGGCTCACAGCTTACAGTCTTGGGGTGACAGATTCGTAGCAAGGAATGGAGCATCCCTAACAGAGACTGACCAGAGTGCATATGACAGGTGTGTTGCTAATTTAATCAAAAAAGCTGTAAATTGAAAAGGACAAGGGCATGAGAAGAATGCCTGTATATGTCCCCACAGATGGCTACTAGCGAGAGGACTACAAAGAAGCGAGAAGAATAGCAAGCGAAACACGCAGAAGAAAAACCAATCCAAACAAGGAACCAGTGGTAAAACCTGCATAGCCCAGGATTAAGCAAGAGAACAGCTAGTGCCAGGGAACTCAATTGGCTTCTGTTATCATGGAGTTTTGGTGGCACGAGACCCATGACTAGACTTTAGCTCCAGATGGGGATACCTCAAAAAGAAATGGGATAGGTAAAAGGAAGTGTAGGTGGAGTAGAATGGTATAGTAATAAGGGATATTCACACAAGAGAATTCAGAAACGATGGGGAGAGGAATAACTGATGGAAAGTATTAGGCTATAAATCAGAGCAGAGAGATATTGAAATGATGTGTTCATGGGAGTATACTACAGACCAAGGCGAGTCACTGAACCACTTGGACAGAAAGAGAATAGTTGAGAAGTTTAGGAAATGGATCACAAACCTAGCCCTGAGGCATGATATAGTAGTTCTAGACATATTTTGGAATTCTTGATGAAAAGCAGAACAGCTAACAACTTACTGATTTACCTTAAGGATTATTTCATGCTTCAAAATGTCCTGGAACCAACCAAGATAAATTCTGTTCTGGACCTGATTCTTACTAGGGCAGAAATTATGGCAATTCCATCTACAGTTTATGAGGTTCTAAGGAAAGAGGTAGCATTCCTTTTCCTTAAAGTGTGTCAAGGCGAGGCAGGTGAGATTGAACATGTTCAAAGATACTTCTGAATGTGAAAACACAAAGGACATTTCCAATAAGAATAAAAATTGGATTTATCTGAAGAGACCTATGTGGATGCACAGGAAAGTTACCAACTTAGATTTTTAAAAAGAAATATATAGAAGATGGAAACAAGGCCAAATAAAACTAAAAATAAGTGCATGGTATGGTCCTATACAGAGTCAGGAATGCTCTATCCCCAAATGTACTGAGACTGACAAAGGAAACTAAGCAACATAAAGGTGTGTGGGTGTTATTGGTAGTAAAGGGAGGATCAAAGGACTCTTCCTCTAAAGAAATCTTTTGCAGAGTGACTCAGATGCTTTCTGTGGTATCTTTCATGGGGCCTATGGAGATATTCAATTCTTAAATTTACGTTAATGTATATTATATAAGATATTTTAAAATATATTTAAATCTGATAACCTCCATTGGTTATTGATTTCCTATGTATATATGGAACAATAGTTGTAGAGTTCCAAGAGATCTTAGGGATTATTGAAGTCAAACATTTTCACTTGACAGTTAAAAAAAATTGAGTGTCAGATAATGGATAGCTTTCCTAGGCAACAGAGTTTGTTGGTTACAAAGCCCATATACTTAAACTCAGGTCTTCTGAATATGGGTCCAGCATTTTTCTGCCATGTTGTGCTGTTTCCTTTTACCTCATGGTTCTCCTCCCAATTCTACTTTAGCTTTGGTAATGGGATGATACAGAATCATAGGATATGAGGAATTTAAAGCAAGACATTCCACTCCCTCTAACCCCCTTCCTCGTTTTACATACAGAAACCAGTGTCCCTCAGTAGTAAAGGGGCTTGTCTGCTATCGTACATCTAGTTAGTCAAACTGACACTGGAGACCCAAGTATCTTGACTCCTTAATGGAATGGCTTTCTTTTTAACTTGAGTAAAATTTAGGTAATTTATCAGTTAAAATGGAGACAGTGAACCAACAACAGAGCCAATACTAGAATCATAGAAATAATTTATATTTCTGCGTTAATCTGATTTAGCTCTTCAGTTTTAGCTGTAAAAGATGTATATCTCTACATTTTTTTAAACTTTATTTTGACTTACTGGTATTTCATAAATATTCCCAACCAAGCTGGTTTGTTGTTGTTGTTGTTTTAACAGTAATGGCATTTTGATGAAGTTGATGGTGACTTTAATCTCAACAATATACAACAGCATAAGATGGGGAGGGGGCGTGATAGGATGAAAGACCTAGAGATGGAAAGAAACTTAGAAGTCATCTAGTCTAACCCCTTATACAGATGAGGAAATTGAAACACTCAGAAGCAGAAGTGACTTGCCCAGGGTTAGAACTGGTACAGATGTCACTCTGAAGGGAGCAGAAGCAGGGGAATAAATGCTGTGATTTGTCTGTTACCTTTTTCTTATCTCTATTACTAGAAAATGGTGGCTGTTCCTGCAGTGAAAGTGGTCAACATCCTCAACTGCTTCACCTTCAGCAAAGATAAGCTGGTTGCTCTTGAACTGTTGGCTTCGTGAGTAATTCTTGGTGTCCTTTTTTGTTTCAGATGAAAAGATTTCAATTAACCTACTAAGGAAGTCAGTAAATGTTTCTTTTAATATCCGTGAATTTTAAACAGTGCTAGATGATCTCTGGCAAGAAAGAATCATGGTTTTACTGTACTTATTATAGAACCCTTTCCAGATTAAGTCCCCAAATTGAGACCACAAAGCTGGATTGTGAAATTGGCATTGTTCCTGTCTACATTTATCAGTTAGGCTTTCCGTTTGAATTCTTTATACTGCATGCTGCTGTTTCTCAGAACACTGTGATAAAAGAATATGACTCTGGTTTATTCTATTGCATATTGAGTTCATAGGATAATAAAGAAGTTGTCATCTGGTTCAGCCCCCTTTTTTTACAGAAGAGAAAACTGAAGACTGGAAAAGTTAAGTGACTTGCTCAAAGTTGCTGAGGTAGTACAGTGCAGAGCCAAGATTGCAGCTTTGGTCACTTGACCCCTGATCTATTTCATTTTGCCCTCCTAATGATAAGGTTTTCTGTTAAAGAGCAAATAATCCAAAACTTTATTATTTTGGATTTATGATTTCTTTGAGGTCCAAGACACTTCCTAATTTTAGGTCTTCCCCTCTGTATTTACTGGAGAAATAATAAAGAACTTTGAGTTCTTTTAAGCTGAGTTGTAGGAAAAGCACTTGATAAATCATTGAAAGCTATAGAAGAGATAGGAGTTGATAGAAATGAAGCATTACATGTTACTGCTTCTTTAAAATAAAATTTTATTTTTAACTTTTGTTTTTACATTGCCTAAATTTCCCCCTCCTCTCATCCAGAAAACCACTCAGTATAACAAAAATATTTTTTTAAAAGAAGGGCAAAGGGCAGCTAGGTGGTGCAGTGGATAGAGCACTGGCCCTGGATTCAGGAGGACCTGAGTTCAAATTTGGCCTCAGACACTTAACTAGCTGTGTGACCCTGGGCAAGTCACGTAATCCCAGTTGCCTCACAAAAAAACCCAAACAAAATAAAAAGAGGGGGGAAAAGTTAATAAAACTAAGCAGTATATTTAAAAAAAATAATACCCAAACACCACACCTAACAATATACTCAGTGTTCTACATCTGTGTACCTCCCACCTCTGCAAAGGAGGAGAGAGAGAGAGAGCAAGAGAGCGAGCGAGCACTTACTCTACCTTTTTCATTCAATTGGTCAAGGTTATGTAAACCTTATTTGTTATATTTTGTCATAAAATAAAGCTCTTTAAGTTGGATTTATATGCACACACATATGTTGAACATACATATTCAAATCATATTTCTTCCTGGTGGCATGTGGAAAAGTGTTATATCTCTTTGAAGAAAGATTAATTCCCCTAATATGGTATATTTAGAACTTCAAATAACATGAATTAATTTTATTTTCCTGGTAGGAACATTATTGATGCACAGAATTATCGCCTTATTGAAGATCTTTTTAGAATCAACATGTCTGAAAAAAAGCGGTGTAGGAGAATTCTTGACCAGGTAATTTTTATAGCGTTTTTATTCAAACAACTGCATATCATTTTGGATTTAATTGAGAGTTCCAAGAAGCAGTATAATGGAGACCTAGAATTTCAAGCCTAAAAGGGATCTGGGAGATCATCTAGTCTCCCAGTCTTCTGATCTTACAGGTGACAACTGAGGTTCACAAAGAAGGATCCTCCCCTATGTCATGGTGTTGTCACTTTGTCATTTCTTAATGATTCTGAGAAGAAAATTTTAATAATTAAATAATTAAATGTTTCTGCAATGGGATCTTAGATGTCATCATGCAGGTATCTTTGATGCTTTATTTGCTTAATTATGAGACATCAGTGTATCAACTCCTTCAATTCTTTTATGAACTTGGATTATTATGCCACTTACTAATGAGTTTATCTAAATGTTGGTTTATCACATATTCAGGTACTCGCTGTTTTATAAGAAGGTGGGAGTTTCCAAAGAGTCTTCTTTTTATTTTCCTTTTTCCTTTATTGCAGGCTTTAAAGGGAGGTTGTAAAGCTCCTCATGCTATGATATCTTCTTGTGGAATGATTCCTGGCAACCCATATCCTAAAGGGAAACCCAGTCAGATAAACGGAACTTTCCCAGTAAGCAAACTCTGATTATGTGATGCTCTTGTGGATAAAGAACAAGTTTAAAATAATTAAAATTTATAAAGAAAATGTATGGTGCAAAAAATACACACATGAAGAAGATGCTAGTGTGTCATCAGAACTGCAAGTTCATTATTAACATGCATGGTAGTATTTCCGAATTTGTGATAACTCAGACCTGAAATTAACTAGTTTCCCTCTGCTTACTTATCACTCTCTTCTCCCAACCCGTTTTTTCATAGATCTTAGAAACTCTTTGTTGTTGTTCAGTCACATCAGTCATGTCCAACTTTTCATGACCCTATTTGGGGTTTTCTTGACAAAGAAAGTGGAGGAGTTTGACATTTCCTTCTCCAGTTAATTTTACAGATGAGGAAACTGAGGCAAAGAGGTTTAAGTGACATGTCTGTGGTCATGTGGTTGGTAAGAGTCTGAGGCCAGATAACTAATTTATAACCAAGTAACTAAGAATAACTAAGTATTTTAAAAAATATTTTGGGGCCATTTTCTGGTACGTAAAGTATTTTTAAGTTGCAGAGAGCACTAATCATGGGGGGAATTAGGGAAAGCTTCTCAGAGGAAGTAAGCTTTGAGCAGAGCCATGAAGGACTGGTTACAATTCAGAGCAGTGTTAATAACTCATATTGGCCACAGGATATTGAATTTTTCTGCTACACCAGCTGTTGAAAACCATTTCCTAAAGGAGCTGTATATAGTCTTTTGGTTTAAAGGAGACCTACCGTTAAATCAGAGGTACTCTGATTTGATTTAATTTAATTTATATAGGTATTAAGGAAAAAGAATATTCCCTTTTTTGAATGATGCTGTATTTCAGAACCCATGGTGTCTTAGAGTTGATAAAATGCTGTGACCCTCACTCTATTAAAAAAAAAAGTGAGCTCCTAAGAGCTTAAAAGTGACTTGCTGATGGTCACATCCTTAGTGTCAGTGCTGAGACTGAGATCCAGCTGCCTGACTCCAAACTATTGTTTTTTGTGGGTCAGACCAAAAAAATTCTATGTAATGTAATCACACCAGGTTGAAGATTTCTAGGTCAGTGTCCGAAATCAGACTTCCTGACTCCCAACGCAATACTGCTTTCCTTTTACTATACTACTATTACTCTACCATTATACTACTTTTATTATACTATGTTCTATGTGTAACATATTATGATTCAGAATAATTAATTTTCTTTTTATAGGGTTTCCCTATCAAAAAAGATGGTGAAGATTGTACAAATGAAGGCAAAGGAATAGCTGCACGGATACTTGGCCCATGTAAACCAGTATGTATGGATAGAAAATATAGCTATATTCTTAGGAATCTGAAGATAAAATTCAAAAATGTCAAAAATTCACAAATTAGTTGTGAAAAATCTGTTATTGCTTCTGGACACATTCATTTTTTACATCCAGATTTTAGATTGTCATTTTTTTATTATGTTTATTTAAAAAGTATTGATAGACTTTATTTTTTATCATGTTCTTTTTCCAAATATGTCCCTCCTCTTCCCCTCCCCAGAAAGTGTTCCCTTGTAGCAATTAATAAAAAGGGAGGAAACAGAAATAGGCCATTTGGTTCATCTGCACTAACCAGTGTATGAGCCAAGTCCAACAGTGTGTGCTATGTGCCATACTAAAAACCTCCTCTGCAAAGGAAGGAGGAAGGTGCATCTTTTCTTTGGGGAGGGGTAGGGGTGGGGGATCAGGTTTGATCGGTATACTTATACTTTCACCCCCTTTTTCTATTTACCCTGTTGTAATCATTGCATATATTGCCTTCCTAGTTCTGTCATAGGACTTTGTCAAAGAACTGTAAAAAGCATGGAGCTACCACGTCTTCAATCACTTAATGGTTAGGAAGTTGATGCATGGTATTTCACATTTTAAGGATCACTAAGTTAAGCGACTTTTTTGAGAATATGTGAATTAAGTGACTGAAATTTAGGATTAAAACTGAAATCTACAGGAAACTCTGGACCTAGAGGTCCCCCATTATTTTCTGAACCCCAATATTATGGCGAGCCACCCAATTAACTCCCCATACTAAATTTGGCCCAGACAGTACTAGATAGGCCTCACTACCACTGGGTAGATGGACAGGGAAAAATAGCTTATGGTATCTAGTATGCATGCTAGGAGACTTTGTTTATTCTAACAGATTTTTACTATAACATATTTCATATTCTGTTACTACTGTTACTGAAATTATTTTATCCTCTTCCAGGCTCCTGCAACATATAATCCACATAAACCTGTTCCATATCCTATACCCCCCTGTCGACCTCATGCGACCATTGCACCAAGTAAGATGTTTGTATCTAACTTGATTTGTGTGCATATGCTATTTCATTTATTAATTAGTTTATTGAGTTTGCTGAAAGTATGTATGCTTGAAAATGATCAAAAAGTGAAAATCTAGTGAGTACTCTTGAAAATTAACAGAAGTGTCATAATGAGTTTTTTTTTTCTTTAACCAGCTACTATATTTTACCATACCATCTGGAAGCAGTTGTTTATTTTAGAGTGTTCATGATAATTTATTCCATTATATAAAATAACATAAGTCCTATCAGCTCTGACCATTTGGTCACTATAGCAATGAATACTATTGGAAGTAAGTCAAGTAATATTGTGAGTGAAATTAAATAACACCAAATTATGTACTTTGAAAAAAACATCTGTTCCCTTCTGTATTTATGTTCTAGGTGCTTATAACAATGCAGGTTTGGTACCACTGGCCAATGTCATAGCTCCAGGCGTCCCACCTCCACCTCCATATACTCCCAACACAGTGGCAACAGGTAAGGGGGTCTTATTATATAGATCTTAACATTAGATCATTTCTGTCTGTCACAAAATTAGATCATTTCTGTCTGTCCTCAAAATTAGTTTTGATAATGCAAAGTTACACATGGTAGCCTTATGTGTCAGTTGTTGCTTGTCCTTCATTCTAGAAGAGGACCAGGACAGATGTCATGACTTATAATGAATTGGATTTATGTGAGGAAGGGCTGTGCAAAGTCACTAGCCTCACTTTTTCCTCTGGAGCCATCTGGGTCCAGTGGCAACATATGCATCAGGATGACTGGAAATGGCCCCACATGTTTAAGGCAATTGGGGTTAAGTGACTTGCCTAGGGTCACATAGCTAGTAAGTATTTGAAGTCACATTTGAACTTGGGTCCTCCTGCCTCCAGAGCCAGTGCTCTGTCCACTGGGCCACCTAGCTGCCCCATGATTTGAAGTGCTTTAAAACAGGCTACCCCATATTCCTGAAACAGGAGTTTATTCCCTCCACAATAATTCTTTTGGGAAGTTGGGAGATTAGTGAGAATATTATAGTGCTAAGATAGAAACATAAGAGGAGATAATGTGAAAAATAAAAAAGTGACATACTTTGTGTCACTGGGTATCAGCATGGCTGTAACAAGAACAGGTGATACCAGATTAATCTCATTTCCAAATTGGGCAGTGTTATCAAAGTCTGGGGCATGAGGAGTGCTGGAGAGAGTCTGCTGAGGATTTCACCAGGGCTTCTCAGGTTTCTAATGCTGTCCTTGTGGATGAGGTGCAGTGATAGAGCACAGAGCAGAGGTGTCACACTCATTGACAGGGGTCTGGCCAGCAAAACTTGATAAGGTCATGGGGAAATGTTAAGCAACATAAATTAAAATACTATACAACCTAGATAAGGTGAGTTGACACTTTTCTAAGTCAGTATGCCACCAGCAGGGATTCCTTTCTATTTCAATTTGACATTATTGGGCTAGAGGTGTAGTTCTTTGGACTTATGAAGCGTTGAATGACAAAACCCAAAGCTGTTATTAATGTGTTGGTCAGTTTGTGAGATCTGGAATAGTATGCCACCAGTCATCTGTCCTCAGCCCTTTGATGGTCAATATTTTTATCAGTGACTTGGATGAAGGCATAAACGACACTTGTCAGATGATGTGAGTCTATAGCTCATGTATTAATATCATAATTCAAATGACTTAGTGATGAAAAGAATCTATTAAGATGAAGTTTCATAGGGATGAATATAGTGTCCCATAATTAATTGTCAGGGTTTTTTGGTCTTTTTTTAACCAACTGTACAAGTAGTGGATACTGCAGGTATGATTGGATCAGGTTTTAACAGTTGTGGACGGTATGGACTCATGTACATTGATTATACTTGTGGTAGGAATCTTGTTTTTTCCTAAGTTGACTTCTACTGGCTCAGCATCAAGAAAAAGGAAATGGGCTAGGGAGAGGGAGCCTCCCTAAGCACCTAAGAATCTAGGATCATAGACGTAGAGCTACAAGGGAAATTAGCCCCTTCCCAACAAACTTTCTTAAGTTCTTTCCATCTGGATTTTTAGGGCCCTGTACAATTTTGACAGTGAAGAATAAAGATGTGGTGTTGAACAGTGGGTCCCAAATGATAATTCTGTTTCAGCCATTTTATGGTTAATACCTGAAGCATATTCTTCTGTTGACTAAGAAGGGACCTGGTTCTTTGTGGATTGAGAAGAACTCTGGATATGTTATAGTAACTTTAACAGCAATGTGAACACTGCAGACTAGATGGCCCTTGTTCGCCCTTCTTACTGTGAGAATATGAAGTTTACTTACTGTGAGATAGTGGAATACTTCCATAAGGAACAATGCATATACCTCATTATACACACGCATGACTCCTATCTCTAAAAAATTGGGGAAAATAGTTCTATGGATATTAAAAATCATTTTATATTTTTTTTTCTCTGCAGAAAATGAAGAACTTACTAATCCATCAAAACCTCAAAATCCAAGTAAGTCAGATTTGCTGAAAGGATAATTACTATGTTTTTCCTCTTGTTCTTGTATCCTCTTAATTTTTATTCACTGAATAAGAAACAATATGATATAGTGACCAGATTCCAGGCCTTGAAGCAGGAAGACCTGAGTTTAAGGCCTGCCCATGTGATGGTGGACAAGTCATTTAATCTCTTTGCACCCCCAAGCAACTTTTAAGACTTAGAATTATTGATCTTGTTAGTGGAGGTAGTTTCTAATTTGAATGGCTCCAGGAGCCACTCCCCATGGCTGTCTCCCCCCCAAATGAATAAGCTTACAAAGTATTTTTCTCACAAGAACTCTGAAATAAATAGTGCAGGAATCATTATCTGTATTTTTTTACAGTTATTGATTTGAGGTGCTCAGGGAGATGAAGTGATTTGAGCAGGGTCCTACATCCTGCAGATATCAGAACCATGATGAGCCAAGGCTTCCCACTCCAGGACTCTAGTGTATTTCCAACCGTACTTTGCTACCTCTCTGTGACCATAGTATATTAAAGACTGTGCGTGTGTGTGAATTTTGTGTTCATGTGCAAAAAAACCCAAAACTCACAAGTTCTAGATATTAAGTTGTCATTTCTTTCTGTTTTTTTTAAATCTTAAATTTCACTATGATGCTAATGCTTGTCCTTTATTTCTTTGCAGCATTTTCTTCCCACTCAAGTCAACTTTTTTCTCCTCATTGTTCAAATCCTTCAACACCTGTTGCTACTCCAGTCCCTACTCCATCTCCAGTGAAGGCGGTAAATCATCCATCAGCACCAGCAACTCCAGTCATCTCTGGGATGAACTCGTCCACTCCTGTCCTTCCTGTGTTCCCAGGGCAGGCCTCTTCAGCGATCCATACACTTCAGTCATCAATCCCAACATCAAGTGTCATCAAAACCCTTTCACTGCCAACTGTTCCTGTAACATCTGTACATAATACAACTTCAGCCCCTATCCCTACAGTTTTTTCTGGTCTGACTCCTATGTCAGGACTTGCAGCTGCTCCTCCTCTTGCCCCACAGGGTTCTACTACCCCCTGTGCTCCTCCTGTTCCCAATGAAGCATTTGCTTCTGCTCCTGCTCCTACTCCTGCCCCTGCTCCTTTTAACAGCCTGCCTTTTCCTGCTACTTCTGCAGCTGTTTCTACCAATAACCTTAATCCTGCTCCATTATCATCCGTTTTTGCAGGGCTTCCTTTGTCCTTAACACCTACTCCCCAAGTGGTATCTAGCCCAGCTCCCTCTGTAATTGCTGGTGGTCCTGCTACCAGTCTTCCTGGGCTGAATAATCCTATACTGTCCGTTTTGAAAGGATTTCTGACGTCAAATGATACGGCTGCAATCAGCTCTTCTGCTTTGGCTTCATTATCTTCTCTCACTAATCAGAACTCTGATTCTCCTGCTTCATCCATTAACAAGTGCTATACACCATCAGCTACACCTACACCCCAAAGGTCTGCCACACCAGGCATGGCCATGTTCCCTGGGCTTCCCTCGCCTTCCGTGGCCAATCCAAGTACCACTCCCTCTTCCTTGCCAGCACAGTCTCCTTTAGCCACTCCTGCATCATCTACAGCACTACCTACTACCTGTGGTTCCTCAGCTTCTCTTTTGCATGGCCCCCACCCAGGTAATCCAGAGCTACAGATTCCAACCACCCCTGTTGTTACAAGTGTTCCAATCATGGTAAAAACTGAGCCCACAAGCCCTACTCCTTCTGCTTTCAAAGGCCCATCCCATCCTTCTAATCCTTCTCATAGCACTTTAGGCCTGTCGGCAGCATTAGGTCGTGCATTTACTTCAGCAGCAGCAGCAGCGTCAGTGCCAGTTAGTTTATCCACTTGCCTTAATCCAACATTATCAGGTCTCTCTTCCTTGAGCACTCCCCTGAATGGTTCTGCACCTCTCTCCTTGACCCCTCATGGTTCCTCCACACCAATTGCTCCTGTGTTTACTGCTCTTCCTCCTTTCACTTCTCTGACCAATAACTTTCCTCTAGCTGGTAACCCAGCACTTAATCCTTCTGTGTCTCTTCCCGGGTCATTAATAGCCACTCCTACAACCACTTCCTCCACATCAGTCCCTCATGCCAGTTCTACTGCAGCTGCGATCTCAGGGCTTACGGCCTCAGCACCTGTCTCGGCAGCACCATTTCCCCTCAGCTTGTCTGCTGCTGTCCCATCCCTTTTCTCTGTTCCTCAAGGACCTCTGCCGTCTGCAAACCCCTCCTACCATGGCTTCCCTGTCTCCAACACACCAACAGTTACTCCTGCACTCCCTTCCTTCCCTGGGTTCCAGGCATCATCTACAGTGGCAGCAGTTGCACCACTGCCAGCAGCTGCTACAGCTCCATCACCAGCTCCAGTCCTGCCAGGATTTGCATCTGCATTTAGTTCGAATTTCAACTCTGCACTTGTTGCACAAGCTGGGTATGTTTTTATTTCTGAAATGGCATAAAAGTCTTTATTTTTAACCTTGTTTACCCTTAAAAAACTGTATTTTTATTAAACTATTTTAGGTGGAAGTCAAAATCAAATACTCGGTGGTATTCATTTTTTTGTGAGCTTATAACATAACCCATAAATAACCAAAAATGGTTTCTGAACAGCCTTTTTGTAGCAAACTTGGCACGCTAAATATAGACAGGGAAAATAGATGCATATATAATTTCACAATTGTAAACTTGGTAGGTAGATCTCAGTGTTTTAGTTTGTTGAATTCAGAAAAATCAGAACGTATGACATGATTTAATATTTTTATGAAATATATTTGACAAATGTAGGAAATGCAGCTTGTAAATATTTACTCTTGTACATGATCTTTTCCTAATTGTTACAGATTGTCGACTGGACTTCAAGCAGCAGGAAATTCTGTTTTTCCTGGACTTTTGTCCCTTCCAGGAATACCTGGATTTTCCCAAAACCCTTCACAATCTTCCTTGCAGGAATTGCAGCACAATGCAGCTGCACAGTCGGCCCTCTTACAGCAGGTAAACCAGTCATACCTGTCAGTACTTTAGAATAGTGAAGTCCTAACATTTAGGAGTAAAATCTTATTTTTCTATATTTATTATCACTTAAATTTTAATCATTCTCATTCCCCATATCTTCAAATCATATTGCCTTCCTTAAACATAATGACAGTGTTACCTATGTTAACTCGATTTTTTTTTTCGATTCTGTGGTTTCTGTAGTTTTTGTTTTTTTAAAAACATTTGGATCAATAAACTAACATTCTTGTTTTTTATGGGGATGACGCATTCTTTAAAACAATTTAAATAGTTAAACAAAGCTGTCTAAGCTAAACATTTTTCTGTTTTTTTTTCCCCCACTGTAGTTGTGTATTTGCTAAAATCAAGTGAAAACCTACTTGTATTAACAGTAATAGCTGAAATAGCTTTTTCAATGGACTCTTTCTCTTTGTCTTAGGTACATTCAGCTTCAGCTTTGGAGAGCTATCAGACTCAGCCTGATGGATTTCCTAGTTATCCTTCAGCTCCAGGAACCCCATTTTCATTGCAGACTGGACTTTCCCAGAGTGGGTGGCAGTGAATATAGATATTAAATGGGTTTTTTCTTTTTTTTTCCCTCCTTTGGAACAAGACCAAAATTGTTTAAGGACTGTGGTGAACACCCTGGAAAAAAAGAAGTTGGGGAGAACTCAGAAAATGAGAATAAGGATTACTCTGGAAAAATTGCAGTGTCTCAGAGAGTTAAATTGTAGCTGCAATTTTTCTTTATAGCAGTTTCAAGCATGGACACTTTCCCATGTAAATAGGACTGACAAATCATATGGGAAACAATATTACAAAAGTGTTCTGTATTTATCAGCTCCCATCCTATGAAATTTTGATATGTGTGATCTATATAGAAAGAATGGTAAAGAGGAGATTGGATTCTTTACAGCCGAATACAGCCTTAAATCTGCCTGTGATTTCTCTTGACATCAGTAATAGTTGTGCCTAGGGATTAAAGGTTGCATGTGGCCCTTAGGGTTTTCCCCTTAGTATGCATGAGTAGTTCCTATTAGTATCAATAGGAACTCAGAGTGTATACATGAAGGGGACTTGAGACTCCTTCCTAACACCTTTCCCCTCCCCATTCTTTTCCCTGCCCCCAATAGTTTTTAAATACTAATAAGAAATGTCTTGCACATACTGCTGAACTAAACTGAAGAATATATTTTGGGCAAGGAATAACTAGAAAAATGGTGCTTATTCTGGTCATTAGAATGACTATTTCAGGTATTTTGAGTAAAAATATACTTCCAGGCATGCTTTCTTACAGAAATACAACTGAATCTGTAATAATTTGCCTTCAGGATATGTTTCTTAACCGTAGTGGTGACAGCATTCGTACATATAGGAACAATTGACTGGCATCCAGGCCATCTCTGTTGTTCGTTGTACTGGAAATCTTTGGTGAATGTTTACAGTCATGGGATTTAGTATTTCTCTTGGAAAGACATTCTGATTAAATACTGAAAAAAAGTTTTATGGCAACATATAGAAAAGATTTGCTTTGTTAGTGAAATGCAGTGTGCACTCTAAGTACCTGTGGTAGTGTAACACATGATTGAAAATCATTTGTTTAAGACAGCTATCTCTACCAGATTTTAGAGAAAAACAGAGAGAATGGTATCCAATCCTGTGATTATAAGTGTGAACTATAGAAAATCTACTGTAGAACATTTCAGCACCTAGAGCTTTTACTTTTTTAAAGATGGTCTCTGATGGAAGATGTTGCTAATGTATTTTCCTTTAACAGGGGAACAAACTTTTTAAGCCTATTAATAAAATATTCCTGTATGATTAGTTTTTAACACAATTTTTAAAATAAAGTTTACAAGACATGGCACAAAGTTTTTAGTGATTACTTTTTTCTAGCTTAAGAAGTACTTGAATAAATGTTTGGATACTTGTATGAATTGGGTAAGTGAAACACTTTGTTTTATGCTGTATGTTAGATGGTCTATAAAAAAATTACTATATAATGTTCTGAATAGTCTATTGCCTATCTGAATTGAATTAATACTTTTAAAAGTTCATACTATTGAGCATAAATTTAAATAATCACAAGTATAAAAATGAAATTATTAAATTTATAATAATTAAAAGAGGGGTGTGCTTATTATGTCTGAAATTATTCACCTTTTAGACTCAATAATATGAAACTATAGTTAGATAACTAAAAAGACTGAGGTTAGGGGCAGCTAGGTGGCGCAGTGGATAGAACACTGGCCCTGGAGTCAGGAGGACCTGAGTTCAAATCCGGACTTAGACACTTAACACCTGCTAGCTGTGTGACTCTGGGCAAGTCATTTAACCCCAATTGCCTCATTAAAAAATAAAATAAAAAATAAAAAGACTGAGGTAAGGGTAGACAACTTCTTTTGAATCCCATCTTTTCTCAATTACTTTAACTTTGTAATTATTTCATTTAAAAACCATATTGACAAACACATAATAGCAACAGTATACATTTGCTTTAGAGAATTATTTAATAACATCTTTAAAACACCCTGTGAGTTAAGCAGGGCATTTGATAAATTTTGGAAGTTGAGGCACATAGAGGTTTTGGTTAGATAAAATCACATGACTGGTAGACCTATTTTGGCATATAATTGGCCTAAAGGCATATATCTAATAAATATATCTTGGTATCTCAGTTCTCCCTTTGCCTTTCACTGGCTTGAGGTGTCTAAGAGTAGGATTGCTGGGCCATGGAAAATTTGTCTCTTGTGAGGGGTTCTTTTTTTTGAATGTCTGTTCATTTCTCTGCTGAATTTTCTGTGTGTTCCTTACTGAAAAGTTGCTTCTTAATCATCTTGGTTTTCCCTTCTAAAGCTCCAGAGTTGTTGTATCTCCCTCCCCAATGCTCTTCTATTTATTCTTTTTCTAAGAAACCATGAGAGTTGAATAAGGTCTGTGTCCCTCAAAGGGTGAGAAGGACCATTTGGAACATTGCTTGTAGGTGTCCTCCAAGATCAGCTGTAAAGGTCTACTTCAGAGTCATGACACTGCTCCCTCCTGGGTCATCTGTGCAACTGCTCCTCGGTCTCCTTTGCAGGATCATTTTTAGTACTGCCCCCTATGTATACCATTACTATCTTGGACCCTCTTCTGTATTCTCTCCTGGTAATTTCATTAGCTCCTATCAGTTCATTTATCTCTGTACAAATGACTCCCACATCTATATATCCAGTCCTAGTCTGCTGTACTTCTGTCCTTCATCACCAGCTGACTGACTGTTAGGAATTCCCAATTGGGTATCCTATAGGCATTTGAAAATCAACTTGTCAAAAACAGCCCATTATTTCTGTAGAGGATAGTGCCATCCTTCTAGTCACCTATGTTTACAACCTTAGTCACCCTCATCAACTTTGACCTAGACTATAGAAATAACTTAATTTCTCTTCTGGCCCCAAGTCTCCAGTCCATTCTCCAAATTGATATTCCTAAAGCCTAAGGTTGAAATACAGATAAAGAAGTTCAAGTAGCTCCTAGTTGTCTCAAGGACCAAATATCCTATTTTCTTATTTAGTCATTTAACATATTTGCAAATTAACTTCAGCCTTTTTTCTAGGCTTACCCATCTCCATATAACTGGCTATACCTCATGTTTAGAATGCGTTCTCTTCTCACCATCGTCTTAAAAAGCAAACAAACGTTAAAAGCACCAGCCCTGGATTCAGGAGTACCTGAGTTCAAATCCGGCCTCAGAACCTTGACACTTACTAGCTGTGTGACCCTGGGCAAGTCACTTAACCCCCATTGCCTGCAAAACCAAAAAAAAACCAAAAACAAAAACAAAAAAAAGCAAACAAACAAAAATCCAGCTTCTTTTAACAATCAGCTTCAGTGCCACCTCTTCCACAAGGCTTATCCTGATTTCCTTGGTTTTTAAAGGCAGTTAGGTTGTGCAATGAGTAGAATGTTGGGCCTGGAATCAGGAAAACCCAAGTTCAGATCTAGTCTCAGACACATATTAGTTGTGTGCCCCTAGACAAGTCACTTAACCTTTGCTTCAGCTTCTTCCTGTAAAATGGAGATAATAGCATCTTTGTCAAAGGGTTATTCTTTTTTTTATCATGGTTTTCAGGTAGTCCAATAATTTTCCAGATCTGCTGTTTTTCCAAGGAGATATTTCACATTGCCCTCTATTTTTTCATTCTTTTGGTTTTGCTTTATTGTGTCTTGATTTCTCATAAAGTCATTATCTTCCATTTGCTCAGTCCTAATTCTTAAGCAATTATTTTCTTCAGAGAGCTTTTGTATCTCCTTTTCCATTTGGCTTTTCAAGCTGTTGACTTTTTTCATGACTTTCCTGCATCACTTATTTCTCTTTCCATTTTTTTCCTCCACCTCTCTTTCTTTATCTTCAAAGTCATTTTTTGAGTGCTTCCATGGCCTGAGACCAATTCATATTTTTCTTGGAAACTGGATATAGGAGCTTTGACTTTGCTACCTTCTTCTGAGGGTGTATTTTGATCTTTATTGTCACCAAAGAAACTTTCTAGGGTCAGCATCTTTTTCTGTCTGTTCATTTTGCCAGCCTATTTCTTAACTTTTAACTCCTTAAAGTGGGGCACTGCTCCCAGGGCACACTGTCCTAACCTTCATGGGGTCCCAGGTGGTTCGATTTAAGGAGAGGCACATTTATCAGTCGCCTGGCCTGTGATCTCCTCTGACCCAGAAGAGAAACCTGTTCCACTGTGTCTGTAGGCTCTGGTGTGCCTGCACCCCTCCCCCATTTGGGCCACCACTCAAGACTGTGACCTGGATCTTAGCTTGAGCAAAACAATACAGTCCCGCCTCAGTGCCAGCAGAGAACCCCTGTAATCTCCCCCTGGCTAACTGCTCGACCCCCTCACTGTCCATGGGCTGAGTTCCAGAAACAGCTACAGCCGCAGGTGAGAGGCTCCTCTGGGGCTGGATTTGTATGGTGGGGCTGCAAGATTGTGCTCCACTCTCACCCCAGCACAACAGATCTTTCCTGCTGACCTTCTAAGCTGTCTTTGGCTGGAAAATAATCTCACCCTGTCTGTCCATTGGTGGGTTCTGCTGCTCCTGGTATTGTCATATGGCATTATTTGAAGGAATTTGGAGGGGTTTGGGGGGAGCCAGCTCTGGGAAGTCACTGCCTGTCCTCTGCCATCTTGGTTCTGCTTCTCTGAAAAAACAAATCTTAAGAAATATTTCTTTCCGTCTGGAGAGATATTGGTATAAAACTTCAATCTAATTCTTTATGGGAGAAGATGTAGGACTAGATGTTTCCTCCATTCCTCATTACCTTTTTAGATCTCACCAAAATAAGAATTATACACAAGGGATAAAAGCAATTGTAACTTTCTCCACAAGTTAAGACACTAAGAATTCTAATGTTATAAGATGATGAACTAAAACAGCCCAGGCCAATCTGCCACCTGCCCAGTGAAATCCCCTTCCCCACCAGCCCCTACTCTGGCAGGCTGTTATAAAAAGATCAACAGGCTTGTTTTCTAGGAATTATTCAACAATTCCCTTTCTCCCCTCCTGTAGTGCCTGCTAGCACCCCTCATCCCCATCCCTCAATCCACCATTCTCTGCTAACCAACAACAAAACTCAATTCTGCCCACCTCCATTCTGTGAGGAGGAGGTAGAGGCATAGGAAAACTGAAGCATGCTTTGGGGTAGGGGGGGTAAGGGGAATGGGGCTCTGCTGTTTTTAACATGGGAAAATTGAGTAAAACCTGGAAGTTTTAACACACAAAGCAAAATTTTTAACAATATAGGTTTTAATAATCTTCAAGTATTAAGTACCTACTATGTGTCAGACACTGGAAACTCAAATACAAATGAAACAATTCCTAGTCACACGATGCTTGTATTCTAACAATAATGATACAAACATCCATGAGCCAATTGGTAACATACAGATATAGTCTTGAGCTACCCCCAGGTTCAGCCCTTTTGGGGCCAGTATTTACCCATAACTGTAGTGCAACAACTTCCACTGGTATTTCTTTTACCAGCCCATTCAGAAGATTGCATATCATATAATAAATAAAAAGGGAAACCCACCTTATACAAGAATATACTTTTCTAAAAGTTGCTACCCCATCCAGTAAGAGTTGATAACATAAGATTTAATGTAGTCAAGGCAATATATGATATGCTCTGTGTAGGACCTCTAGAAATTTATGTCCCTGGGATGTCTCAAACCCCACATTCCCAAATAGAGCCTACTGTCTTCTCCTTCCCCCTACTGTAAACTCACTGCTCTTCTAAACTTTCCTTTTTCTGTTGAAGGAACTTCCACATTTATATTAAGGTACTATCATCCTTCTATTGTCCCAGTGTCATAATGGTATTAACTTCTACTTTTCATTCTCCCTCACCCCACATATCCAACCATTTGCCAGATTTTGACATTTCTACCTGTACAACATATCTCACATCCAAACCCCTTTCTTACACAGAAACTCAATTCAGGCCTCAGTTCATGACTTTTCCTTTAGATTATTGCAACAGACTCCTAATTGGTCTTTATACCTCAAATTTCTCCCCACTTCAATCCATCCTTCTTACTGTCAAAGTGTTTTTCCCTTAAGCACAGATCTGACCATGTCACTCCCCTACTCAACCAACTCCGATGCCTTTTATTGCCTTGAGAATTATAACTAAGCCACTCTTATCTTTTAAAGCCCTTTACAACTTTTCTCCAACCCATCTTGCTAATAACCTTGTATATGATTCTCCCTCCTATAGTCTGAATCAGCCAAACTGGCCTCTCTTCACACAACAAAACTCTTCCTCTCTGGTCTCCCTGGCTTTGTGCTGCCTCTCCCCAAGCCTAGGAATGGCCTTAATCCTGCCATCTTTATAGAATCCATCTCTTCTGTCCAGGCACAGCTCAAGTATTACTTCCTAAGACTTGAAATGTTTCTAAATCCTCTCAACTCAGACAGCCTCTATTTAGCTACTTTGGGTTTATTCTCATTGTATTTCTTTTGTAGAAACTATTTCTATAGATGTAGAGATTACATATAATATACATTTGTCCATTTTCTCTCCTCTTTTG
Organism: Dromiciops gliroides; assembly: GCF_019393635.1. NCBI lineage: Eukaryota > Metazoa > Chordata > Mammalia > Microbiotheria > Microbiotheriidae > Dromiciops > Dromiciops gliroides. Next base: position 575,768,787 of record NC_057863.1, read on the forward strand.
CATCTCCTGGCAAGTAGAAATTGTTTCATTTATTTTATTTGCATTCTAACAGCCTAGCATAGTACCTGGCACCTAATAGACACTTAAATGCTTGTTGATTTATTGATAATTCCCTTTTGTGCTATGTGAGAAATTAGAAATAGCAATAAATAAAGCATGGGAACAGAAGTTGGCTAACTTAGATACAAAGAAAGTCTAGGCTGGAGGCCACATTATTTTGAGGGTGTTGGAAAAATGTATTCACAAAATATCTGAAAAAGGGGAAGATTGCTTTTCCTCAAGATAGTGCCGAAGGCGAAGAAGTGTAAAAAAATTATTTTAACTATATCTATTTTGAAAAATATATAACTGGACTTATATGAAAAATTATAACTATAAGAAAAATTATAACTTGAGAAAAATTATAATTGGGCTGAAAGTCCCTTTGTGGTCGCCATTCAAAGGTAAAAATATTTTAACTAACTAGGGCCTAATCTATGGACTTTTGACTGGCTATCTGCGTTTAGCTGGTAAAGCTATAGCTGGCTATTAGCTGCCTAAACCAGTCTGCAAGGGCCTGTTCCTTCCCCCAATGCCTCTTTTAATTAAAGCAAATGTGGGGTTTATTTAGGTGAATAAACTTAGAGTTAAATGTAGAAACAAGGATAACAAAATTAAAAAACGATCTATCAGCTTCTTAAACTTTCTGCCACCTCTCACCTATGGGTGTGCTGGCTGCTGCTGCTGTGGCCTGCAGCCATGTCTCGCTCAGACAGGTTCACCTTCAGTCCTCTCCAACTTTCTCAGTCCTGTGCTTCTTTTAACTTAAAAGCCCCCTGTTTCACTGCTCTGCTCCTTTCTTCTAACTCCAAGCCCCCTTCTCTTTGTCAACCCCCCTTTACATCTTCTCTACTTGCTGTCAGTCCCCCTTTTTTCTTCTCTCCTCTCCATAGCAATGAACCCTGAAAAGCCCCTAACACCATCCTCTTGCGAACCCCCAGCGTCTCTAGTGTCTCTGTACCAACTGACCTTCTAGTGTTCCCCCTTTCCATCTAACTTCCCTCTCCACACCGTAGCGACAACCCCCAGGGGCTCTGCCTTCTCGCTAGCTCTCCTCCAACCTCATTGCAAAAAAACCCCTCTCACTTTGTCCTCCTTCCCTGTGCTCCTTACCGTCCCTTTTCATTAACCTTCTCTCTCATGTGAAACTCAGGCTGGCCCCCCCAGGGCCAGCCGAGCCCTGTGCTGCCTGCGCTGAGAGCTGGGGGCTGGGTGAAGCAAACCCTGGCGTCTCTCCGGATGTTTTCGTGTGTGCAGCTTAGACCGGCTCAGAGGCCCCCCCACAGCTGAAACGGAGGGAAAGAGGCAGCTCTGCTCAGGGAGCCTGAGGCTAATTTTAATGCCTACAGAAGCAAGCGGTTGTTGCCCCAAGACGGAAGCCAAGGCTAAGGCCTTGAATGCCAAGAAGGCAGTATTGAAGGGTGTCCACAGTCACAAAAAGAAGATCCGAACATCCCCCACCTTCCAGCAACCCAAGACTCTAAGGAGGCAGCCCACATACCCTCAAAAAAGTGCCCCAAGGAGAAACAAGCTTGATCACTATGCTATCATTAGGTTTCCCTTGACCACTGAGTCTGCTATGAAGAAGATAGAGGACAACACCACCCTTGTCTTCATTGTAGATGTCAAGGCCAACAAGCATCAGATCAAGCAAGCTATAAAGAAGCTTTATGACATCGATTTGGCCAAGGTCAACACACTGATCAGGCCTGTTGGAGAGAAGAAGGCCTATGTCCAACTGGCTCCAGACTATGATGCTTTGGATGTTGCCAACAAAATTGGAATCATCTAAACAGTGTCCAGGGCAGCTAGGTGGTGCAGGTCCTCCTGAATTAAGGAGGACCTCAGTTCAAATGTGACCTTAGATACTTGATACTTATAGCTGTGTGACACTGAGCAACTCACTAAACCCTCATTGTCCTGCAAAAAAAATCATTAAATAAACTCCAGCATACTACTTCTCTCAAGAAATATCAATTGCTACCAATCTTTAGAAGCAGCTCGTAGAGCACTGGACTTGGAATCAGGAAGACTGATCTTCACCTGCTTCAAATCCAGCCTCAGAAACTAGCTGTGTTGACCCTGGTCAAGTCACTTAACCCCTTTTGCCTCACTTCCTGCTCTGTAAAATAAGCTGGAGGAGGAAATGGTAAATCACTCCAGTGTCTTTGCAAAGAAAACCCCAAATAGGGTCATGAAAAGTTGGACATCACTGAAATGACTGAACAACAAACCCATTATAAAATCTTTGAAAGCAATCTATACACATCAAAGAAATCCTGACAGAAGATAGAAGAAGGGAACAGGTAGATTTTCATGAATGATAGTGTTTATCAGACCACATTGTAACAGTGAACATGACAGAATTGACTGAAAGGCAAAAGATTGACAGGCCTAGATGGATTGAGACCAGCATCATTGGAAGAAGTATCTGAAGAACAACTTTAACAAAAGGATAATGGAGTGCTGTGGGAGGTATTGGCTTTTTTCAACTAGAAATGTTCAACTGTACACTAGAAAATCATTTGTTGGGGAGGTTTAGAGAGAATTCTTGTTCAGGTATTTGTTAGACTAGACAGCCTTTGTGGTTCTTGCCAACTCAGATTCTATGATTTTATAAAAGTCTGTCTATTTCTTTCTCTCTTCTTCCCTCCCTCCCTTCTTCCTCTTTTTCCCTTCTCTCTCTGCTTCCTTCCTCCCATTTTTCCTTCCTTCCTTTTGCAAACACAGAAGCAGATTTAGAGGGGTTAAGTAACTTTTCTTAAGGCCACAACAAATTTTTATCAGAGCTGTCAGAATAGCCATCTTCTCTAGATTCAATTGACAATATAATCCCACACTACTGGAAACTACGCAGTCAGTGTCAGCAGAGGGGGCGGGGGGGGGCGGAGAGAGAGAGAGAGAAGAAACAAAATAGGTACTCAGACAAATTTTACTCTTGCTACCATATTTATCTCTTTTGTCTCCATCACCATAGGAAAAAAAAATTACTCCGTTACTGTTTTGTAACAGATACTGAGAATGGGGAACTACTCTCTGATGCAGACAAGTACATAAGTGAATAAAGGACTTGAACATTATTTCAAGTTGGTATTTACAAAGAAAGAGGAATACCTCTTTTTTTAATGGTTGGTGGTTTTCATTTCCTACCTAGCTTGGCTTGCTACTAAAGACACAGTAAGTATTTATTCTTTGTTGAAATAAACCTTGTTTTTGTTTTTGTTTTTTAATGCAAGACAATAGGAACATTTTGAAGACAAAGAAAAACAGTAGATTAGTCATCTTCCAAAGGGACATATTTGCATTCATTCACCTTAGGGCACATCTCTGCTGCCACTAGGGAACAATTATTATTATTATTTTCTACCAAGTATTAAAGTGATAGGCAGCGACTAATATGTCACTAATGGCATGAAAATTATTCACGGTATTTTTTTTTATGAGTAAAATCATTGTCCCAGAATTACTTTGTAACTGATGCAGCCTCACTGGGTTCTCTATGCCTTTCCAAAGAAATAACAGGGTTGGAATGAATGACCTTGAAAGTTCCTTCCCCCTCTAAGATTCAGTGATTCTGAGAAGACTAGGGGTGTGTGTGTGTGTGTGTGTGTGTGTGTGTGTGTGTGTGTGTGTGTGTGTGTGTGTGTGTGTGTGAGAGAGAGAGACAGAGAGAGACAGAGAGAGACAGAGAGACAGAGAGACAGAGACAGAGACAGACATGCCCCCTGCTCTTGAGGAACTTATAATTTAGTTTGGAAGGTATAAAAAATGCACACACTAAAATATCTAGCAATACAAGTACATAATAAATGCTCCATGGGCTGAATAATAGTTCAGTGATCAAATAGATGATTTAAAAAGAAAAAAAAACATGTCCAAAGAATATTTCTTCTTGTTCAATGGCAGCATATAGCATTCAAAAATTTGTCACTCACTCTTTTACCAAAGCCCCGAATCACTCTTCGCTAATTCCTCTTTAGGCTAAGGTAAGTAGCCAGGTGATAATGTAGAAGGTATAAAGACATTGGTAATTTTGTATATGCATATATGTATTATGTATATGTATAATATGTATAACTCAGAGGACAGAACCAGCAGCAGTTTTCAAATTCCCAGTGGCCTGGAGCAGGCCAAAGGAGGGACGGAGGATGAAATGAGTTCAGATAAATATTTGGCAGCCCCTAATCCCACAAACACTTCTTAAGTACCCAATGATGGAAAGCTTTGTGTTGCCCAGTTACTTCACTTCTCATCCTTTCCATATTCTTGAATCAATGAGGAATAAGTAAAGTTTGGTTATGGACAGGAAACGTATAGTCGAATACCAGAAATACTACATCTTTAGCCAAAAATAACTCATAAGAATGGAGAGGGAATAATCCTTTCATATCAGTCCAACACAGGAAACTTTTTAAATTGCCATGCCCTCTCTTCTTTCACTTTAATTTAAACGTCTAATATTCTATCCTATTTTATGCCTGACAGAAATAGCGAGGACACCTACAATTGGTGTACTTTTGGGGAACTTGTGGGAAAAGAGACTGAATGCCGGGAGCTTAGAAAGGTCACTGATAAGCTTTAGAGATAGAAGGGACCTTAGGTGTTATCTGTTCAAGCCCTCTCCTATAAAGGAGGATATTTGAAGCCCAGAAAAGTTAAGGGAAAAATGCCCAAGGCTACATAGCCAGTGAGCAGTAACACTGATACTTGAACTTAGAACAAATGAATTTTACAATGTTGATTTTTTTTTTGTGACAAAAGAATAATTTATTTGAACAATCTATGATAAAATGATATAAAATAACCCATTTTCTTAAAGATATCTACAGTATCACTTGGGAATCAAATGTACAGATACTGCCTCCAATCCAGACAAAATAAATTACCATGTTGATTTTTTGAAGTGCAAAGAGACAAATACTTCATATTGACTGATCTGTATATCCTGGTGGAATGTAAGCCTCTTGAGGACTGGGATTTGCTCATTTTTGTTTTGTAGCTTCAGGTTATAGCTGTTATAGCAGCTAGTATCAAGAAGGTGCTTAATAAATACTTATAACTTACAAGTAATAAATATTTGTAATAAACCTTAATACTTGAAAGGAAAGTAATTTGATAAGGGAGGAGGAAAATAAGGCCAAAGGGAGGAGGGGTAGGGAGGGCAAATGAAAAAGAAATGACTGGTTGGATGGATAGGACTATGTGGAAGAGGTTTGGGGGTGTGTCACATAGCCTAGTGCTTGGCATGAATTAAGCACTTATTGAATTATTGTTGACTTGTCTCTTTAGAGGTAAGGAAACTAGAATACTTGTTGAGATCGTATGAACATGGGGAGAAAATAGTCCTTTCCAGGATGATCTCGAAATCTCACTCTGCTTTTTCTAAAAACCAAACTATTTCAAATATCATTATTCACTGGCGGGTTACATTCTTCAAGTCCTCTTTCTATAGAAGGCAGAGTCAACCAACAAAGAGTATTTGGTTTTTGTTTATGGAAACAGATTCCCTTCACCTGGGTTACTAATCTCTAGGGGTGCTCCTGAATGAGAACCATCTCTCATGTACTCATTCTTCTTCCTTTTCTGACCTCACAGTTGCACCTCATCTGCTTTCTGATAACGAATCCCTCCACAACTGCACAGTGAGAAAGACTTCTCTGAGGATGTGATGGATTCTGGGGTGTCCTCCCCTGAAAAGCAGGATAAAGAGAATTTGGTTGGTAGGTTCCTTTCTTTTCTTTGTTTTATTATGGAATAGGTATAGTAAGCACTGCAGATGGGTAATGCGATATAATGGAAAAAAATCCAGGACCTGGAAGCCAAGAATATAGGTTCAGGGGTAGCTAGGTGGTGCAATAGATAGAGCACCAGCCCTGGATTCAGGAGGACCTGAGTTCAAATCTGGCCTCAGACACTTGACACTTACTAGCTGTGTGACCCTGGGCAAGTCACTTAACCCCAATTGTCCAGCAAAAAAAAAAAAAAGAAAAAAGAAAAAAGAATATAGGTTCAAATCCTGGACTCTGCTATTTAATGTCTCTGCTCCCTTGGGTAAATCATTGGATCTCTCTAAATGTCCTCATCTGCAAATGGTGGGCTTATACTCCATAGTTTCTAAATTCCTTTCTAACTCTATGAACACTTAAATGTAACATGATCTTGACCTGCATTTTACTAAATAGAGAAGCCTGGACTTTCTCTCATTTAGAGCACAGGAGACTAGTTGGACCATTCTTTAATTTTCCTGATTAGGGGAGGAGAGCTTATGACTTGCTATATTTTTTCACTTATGGAAAAATAGTTAACTTTTACATTAATTTTGTGGAAGAGTTAGGTAGTAGATGGTTTCTGTGATCTTCGACAGATATTTGATTATCTTATGAGTGAAAGGAAAAAGGAATCATAAGTCAAGACTGATAAGAGGAGAGAAGGATAGAGAACACCCTATCTCCTTCATGATTGATGTATACTACTTCATGTTGGGAATGAACCCAAGTTAAAAACTGGAAAGATGAATACACTTTGCATAAATGGATTCTCAGAGAAAAATTGTATCCTTTTTTGGGTTAAGAAAGCAATCCTCAGGGCAGCTAGATGGCGCAGTGGATAGAGCACCGGCCCTGGAGTCAGGAGTACCTGAGTTCAAATCCGGCCTCAGACACTTAACACTTAACTAGCTGTGTGACCCTGGGCAAGTCACTTAACCCCAATTGCCTCACTAAAAAAAAAAAAAAGAAAGCAATCCTCTTGAGGATAATTTATTCTACTTTTCTATGTCACTGAAGAACTGTTCTGACAGATTTCCACTCACACTTTCTTCCATCCTTCCTCCATCATTGCTATGTTTACTCTAAAGAAAGGAGCAAAGGGAATTAGTAAATATCTCAGTCTGAGTCCCTCCTCAACTATCTTCTTTAATCCTTAGAAGTTCTCCCCCAATTTAGCATTATAAGATTTAGAGCTAAAGGAATTTCAGAAATCATCAAATTCAATCCCCTAATCTTTTAACTGAGGAAACTGAGGTTCAGGGAGCCTGTGAACTAACTCAAAGTCAGGGAGCTGGTATGTGCTAGCAGATGCTCTCTCAATGGAACTCTTTAAATGAAGTTTGAATGATAGCTTGACAGGCTTATTGGATTATTGTCCAGATATGACCTGAACAAGATGGCCTCTGAGTTCCCTTCTGTATGTGTGAAGCTTTGTGATACCCATTAACACAATATAAAAATGACAAGAGTACTGGTCTTGGAGTTAGAAGTCCTGGATTTGGTCTAAAAAAGATCTGGGTTCGCATCTGCCTCGGATCCTTGCTCCTTGTATGACCTTGCTCAAATCACTGCCTCTCTGGGCCTCATCTGTAAAGTAAGAGGTTTGCACTAGATGACTCTGAGAGTTTTTGCAGCTTGAATAGATGACACTGTAACCTGAGTTTGATTTCTTCTCTACTAGCTGTGTGACTGACCTTGGGCAAGCCTTGTAAAGCCTTAGCTTTCTTTCTTAAAAAAAAATGGATTGATGGACATGTTTTGCCTTTACATGACAAACATTTCCAGTTTACCTCCACTCTGTGAAAGGTTTCTTGTAACAAAGTAAAACAATTAAGCAAAACTAGCAATGGAGTGACTTTCTCTGAAAGTGCATACAACAAGGGCAGCTAGGTGGCGCAGTAGATAACGCACTAGCTCTGGATTCAGGAGGACCTGAGTTCAAATCCAGCTTCAGACACTTGACACTTCCTAGATGTGTGAGCCTGGGCAAGTCACTTAATCCTCATTGCCCCACAAAGAAAGAAAGAAAGAAAGAAAGAAAGAAAGAAAGAAAGAAAGAAAGAAAGAAAGAAAGAAAGAAAGAAAGAAAGAAAGAAAGAAAGAAAGAAAGAAAGAAAGAAAGAAAGAAAGAAAGAAAGAAAGAAAGAAAGAAAGAAAGAAAGAAAGAAAGAAAGAAAAAAGAAAAGTTGTTGGGGACTTTTAGAGATGATTACTGTAGAGTAGCAGCGATGGAAACTAGATTACAAAGGGATGGGGAAAGTAGTTATTGGTAAAGAAATAGAGGAAATGAGTAAGATTATACATACACTGACACACACATACATGTATATATGTACATAATTTATATGTATACATTATATATATTCTAATTCCTTGAGTTCCATTTTTCTCCTCTGCCATAGGCAAACATTTTGCAAAAATAGTAAACAATCAGTCCCTCTCTTTATCTATGTAGGATATACAAAAATATAAATATATAAGATATAGGCACATATAATACACATACACACATGCATGTGTGTATACGTATACATATATGTATGCACAGATATACCTCTTAGCATTCTAGGCAAATTTCTAACACTATACATTGTAGAGGAAGTGCTGACCTGCATTGATAAAGTGGAATTTCTTCATCTAGGGTTTCCCTATAGAACTACAAGTCCAGTTCACATCCTTATCAAGGATGGGGGAAATTGAATATGTTGGTAAGTGTGGGAGGGAGCCACTAGAAAGGCAGAGACTGAAATGTCTAAGTTAAAGAGGATATAGTTGATGGAGCAAGGTGTGAGAGATCAAAGTCACAAGTGAAAGCGTTAGCTTTGGAGAGGACAGGGACCCTCCTCCTTTTCATGAGGAGAAAGAGAAAAGAAGCAACAAGGCTGATAAGTTTTTTTGGTATGAATGGGGGATATGTCATGAGACCTGCAGCCTTTCTGCTCTTCAAATCATTCTCCAAACAGCTACTAAATTGATATTCCTAAAGCACACGTCTTATATTACCTCTCTGCTCCAGAGGTTCCAATAGCTCTCTATTGCCTTAAGAATAAATGGATGATTCCGGTGTTTTGCATTTAAGGCCCTTCACAGTCTGGTTCCAATGAACCTTTTCAGGCTCATTTCACATTACTCTGCTGCACACCCTTTATATTCTGGCCACACTGACCTCCTTGTTGCTCTCCATACACAACATTTCACCTGCCTTGTCTGTGACTTTGCCCCAGACCTAGAAGTGCCTCCGTCTTCATTTTTCTTGTCATAGAGTCCCTAGCTTTTTTTAAGATTCAACTCAACATGCCACCTCTAACTCCAGCCATATCATAATTACCTCACTTGCTAGTGTCTTTCCCACCCCAATGACTTTCTAAATAAATGCTTGTTGATCTATTTTATCTATTTCATATTTACTTGCATGTATTCATATAAGTCTGTATTTCCTTATATGTTTCCCTCATAGAAGGTGAACTTCATAATGACTTTAGTTTTTTTGTTTGTTTGTTTGTTTTGTGGGGCAATGAGGGTTAAGTGACTGTCCCAGGGTCACACAGCTAGTAAGTGTCAAGTGTCTGAGGCTGGATTTGAACTCAGGTCCTCCTGAATCCAGGGCCAGTGCTTTATCCACTTTGACACCTAGCTGCCCTAATGACTTTGTTTTGTCTATATATCCCACACACCTTGCATGGTACTTGGTGCATAGTAGATGCTTAATGATACTAATTAGTTGAATGACCTTGATATTCTTAATAGAAAGCTCTATCAACTTCTTTAAGGGTAACTGCTCAAGGTTCAGTGACTCCAGGAAAGAGGATTTGGCTATATATCTGAGAAATTAAATAAGAGCATAGAATCATAGATTTAGAGTCAAAGGGGACCTTAGAAGCCATTAAAGCCAACCCTTTTGTTTACATGGGAAAACTAAGACACCAAGAGGTTAAGTGTCACATAGCAAATCAAGTCTTCTTCATCCCAAGTGGAATCTTCTCTCTGCCATTCCATGCTGTAGTAAGACTGTAGTAAAATGATTGCTGAGTAGCAAAGCCCAACTGAAGGTTTTTGTTTGGTTTTTATTTTTGGTATAGCTAATATTTGTAATAGGGCTCTGCTCTGGCCAAATCACTTAGCTTCTATTTGCCTCAGTTCATCATCTGTTAAGAGCAGATAATACTAGCACTGACCTCCCAGGATTGTTGTGAACATCAAATGAGATAATAATTGTAAAACTCTTAGCACAGTGACTGGCACATAGTAAGTGTTATGTAAATGTTAATGATTTTTATTATCATCACTAATAATAATAGCTAGGATTTATATAGCATTTTAAGGTTTCCAGAGTGCTTTAAATATATCTCATTTGATGCTCACAATCATTCTGGGAGATAGGTACCATTATTATCCCCATTTCACAGATGAGGACCTCTGTGTCCAACAGTTGTCTGAGGCAGATAAAGGTTAAAACGATTTGTCCAGGGTCACACTGCACTCACTTCACTGCTTCCTCATAATGATGAAAATCTTGATTTTGAGACTTTCCTCAGAAATGTATAGCAGCCCGTTAGGAAAATTGAGAAGTGGGAAAATAGCAAAGTTGATTCACATTTTCTTCCCTGAATAATTTTTTTTTTTTTAGTGAGGCAATTGGGGTTAAGTGACTTGCCCAGGGTCACACAGCTAGTAAGTGTTAAGTGTCTGAGGTCAAATTTGAACTCAGGTACTCCTGACTCCAGGACCGTGCTCTATCCACTGCGCCACCTAGCTGCCCCCCATGAATACTTTTGATCTCCAGATTCAGACGCTACTTCTTTGCTCACCGATTTTATCACAAAGTAAGAAAGGCAGGATTGGAAGTTGCCAGCGGGCGCATGCAGGAAGCACCGAGTGGGGCTCTGGCGGGATCCCGTTGGTTCCTGCCCTGGCTGACTCCCTGCAGAGCAGAACCCAGCAGCCTCTCACTTTCACCTGCGGCTAATGACAAGCTCAGGCACCACCAATTCTCCTAGCAGGAGCAACCTGGGTAATTGTAATGCTCAGGTGTAATTCTCGGAAGATCCACGGTGTTCTCCTTTATTCACTTTGCAGCAAGTTTAGCGTCTAACGAAGCTGAGCCCTGTGTTTGGCGGTTGATGACGCACTAGCTGGGTGGGACCCAGGGGATTTTCTGACAGGTCAAGGCTGCTTTTTGTTTTTGTTTTCTTTTTTTTCCCCCTCAGACAAACAATTTGTATTCGAAGTACAGAGGGGGAAGTAACTCTTTCAGAAAAGCCCAGGGTTTGGCTGCCAGCTTGGAGCCAGGAGGTAGCTGCTCTGACTGATGTCCTTCCTGAGCTACCAGAAATCTTGAGAGGCCTGTAGGACAGAAAACTGGGATACGTCTATGACTGCCATTTACTGTGTGACCATTGATCCCTCAATGGAACCAGCAGCTTCAGAAGCTATCACAGATATGGATTTCATAGGACTTGCAGGGGAAGAGACCTTTAGAGACGGTCTAGTCCAAAATTTACAGATGAAGAAATTAAGGCCCAGAGAGGTCAAATGAGTTGCCCAAGAGAAGCAATGTAGTTTAACACAAAGACCACTGAATTTGAAGTCATGAGATCTGATTTCAAATTTTGTCTTCTGAGCCTCAGTTTCCTCATCTAGAAAATGAGGGGGTTGGACCAGACCTCTGAGATACCTTCCAATGATACTCCTTGAAACTATAAAGGTTGAACAGGTGGCAAATGGCAGAGCTGAGATATAGTATAGTAAATTCTACTTAGAAGCAATTGGGCCACTCATTTTCTTTTTATTTATTTCTTTTTATTTTTGGCTGGGCAATGAAGGTTAAGTGACTTGCCCAGGGTCACACAGCTAGTAAGTGTCAAGTGTCTGAGGCCAGATTTGAACCCAGGTCCTTCTGAATGCAGGGCCGGTGTTTTATCCACTGTGCCACCTAGCTGCCCCTCATTTTCCTATTAATCAATTAGGAACAGGCTTTTATTAAGACCCTGCTAGGTGCCAGGTTGGGTAGGTATACAAAGACAGAAGTGAAACAATTCTGGTTTTCAATATTCTAAGGTGGGGGGGGGGAGAGGTATATATACATTTGTAAGTATATGTCAAATAAATAAAAGGTAATGTGGGGTGAGGAGAGGTGCTAGCTGTTTATGCAGAAGGGAACATTTATTTGGTCCATCCATGAAGGAAGTTAGGGATTATAAGAGGCTGCAAAATTTGCATAGATTTTATGCACATTTCTTATAAATTCAATATTCTAAAACTTTCATTATTTTTCTTTTGCTTGCTTAACTCTTTCTGGCTAGTTCTCAACTTTTTTACACATTTATAAGTTTCTGCATTTTTGTTAACATGGATAGGTTTTATCTGCAAGACCTTGATTTCTATTTCTTTCTCTTTCTTCCTTCCTTTTAATATGATCTCACAAACTTTTTCTTGGTAAATATAGCTTAACCATTCTTCATTTTCCAGGAACTTTGGCTAACTTACTCCATAGTGTTTTGCTGGGATACATTTATAAACCAAGTATTTGTTGGGTCTCCCCTTTCCTTTCCTCTTCTACTTTTCCTTCCCCTTCCTCTCTTTTTTCTTTTCTTTTCCTTTCTCTCCTTTTCTAGATTTAACAAGAATAAGAAGGATAATCATTTGTCCTCTCATATTAGGGACACACTTCCCTTCACCACCTTGATTTCTAGAAAGTGTGAGCTCAGAGTTAGCTCAGTCCCCAGCATCAGTTCCAGCATTAGTTCAACCAGTGCTCCCTGATGAGTCCTCATCTCAGTTAACCCTGGACTGGGTCCCAAAGGTTCTTTGTTCCTTGGGGTAAAAACAGATATGGACTTTTACTCTAATTATTAGTCCTTTTAAAAAGGCACTCCCAGTTCTAACCACATGGCTAGCAAATTAGAACCAGTTACAGATTGTCTACACATGCTCCAATGTTTCTCCAAGGTACTTCCATTACACATCATTACAATTCTTCCAGAAGTTGGGTTTTCAGCATGTGCCAAGACTTGTTACACTGATTTTAAATTCATGCTTTCTACTTATTTGTGCAATTTAGAGGTAATATGTCAAGGCTTCCTTTGAACATTCTTTAATTTTTCTTGTTCTACCCCTTCCTCTATATTTCAGATTCTTTATCTTCTCCATTCTTAGAGGTCTTTTGCTCCATCTAGAGCAGGCTTCTTTTCCCCATTGGTCTTTTCTACCATCAATCTTTTAGAATATTCTCTTCCTTCTTTCCAATCTTCCCTCCTTCCCCCCCTTCTTTCTTCTTTGAATCCTCTGGAGACTTCAGACAAGGCTGTCTCTTCCCACTAATGTTTGCTTACCACACCTATTATATGTCTCTAGCTGTTTTCCTGCTTTTTCCTCTCTTACAACAACTTGAAATACTTCTTTATTTGGACTCACCTCTTTTCTTCTCTCCCCCCCACCCCACCACTCCAACACTCCAATCTTTCCCTGAAGTCCCCTCTTGTGCCTTCTCCTTTTCCCCCCAGGGGAATTCCCTCCACTAATTTGAACAGTTGTTACGATCCCTGGGTAGTCTTCTTTTCTTTCATTTTGTGGGCTTTTTCTTGAAATCAGCCCACTTATGCTATAATAAAAATTGTGACATGGTCTTGTGCAGTCTGAAAAGATCTACCCTTTTTCATTACAAATGTCATACACAATTCTATTTTTGCCAGAGGAACTGCTGTGTTCTGTGACCTCCACATCTAAAACATTTTTTTTTCTGACTGAACATTATACACATGATTTATTGAGCTATATCTGTATCATGTATTTGGTATCTGCTATACCCGCTTTCTTTATCCTTAAATGAAAACTACCCAATATATTGTTACCCTCATACTCTCTTTGACACAGTTGTATTTCACACTTGAATCCCAAATCTGTGTACTGTTTTTATTGAAACTATTAATTCATCAGAATATATAGGGTGCCCCTCAAAACTTAGTGCAGTTTTCTGTTACTAAAAGCTTAAAACTATTCTAAGATTTTTGGGACACTGTATTTTAACTGGGTCACAATATCTCCTGTGTTCTCTGTTTCATTCTTGAATACAATGGCTTTCCTGGAAACATCAGAATCTGCCTCATGTCTCTCAAAGGACCTTTAGTTCCTCTGTAAGCACTCAGGCTAAAAAAAGGGATTAAAAATAGAACAGGTTTATTTAAGAAGTAAGGAACAAAGAAATGACCATAGCTCTTAGTAAAGAAATTGACGAGATCCTTCCTAGGGAGCTCTGTTTACCTCCCCAGAGGTTGAACTCATAGTCCAAGAGAACTCAGTGCATGAATTAGTGAAATCCCTGAATAGTTAGATGGAAAGGCAAACCCACTGTATTACAGGTTCAATGTTTTTCCTCAGTCCTTGGGAGTTCTGATAGTCTCCAAATGTCAAAAGCAGCTCCCTTGGTCTGGTTCATATCTTTGCACCAGGATCCAGATGTATCTGTGTGCCTCCAGCCTACACAGATCTCGTTCTGACACTCCCTGAAATGTCTTTGGCTGTATGTGCTAGGCACCTGTCCTTTCCCATGTAGCATCTCCAACTGGAAGATCCCGCTTGATGTTTTCTCACTTGAACCCTTATGCTTTATACCCATCCAGTGCAGATAGTGGGGAAGAGGAGTTGACTTGGTTTTTACAAGTAGATGAAAATAATACTGTAGGGAGATCTAGCTCTGACATGTTAATATTAATTTCCTCTGGGGGCACCTAGGTGGCACAGTGGATAGAGCACCAGACCTGGATTCAGGAAGACCTGAGTTCAAATCTGGCCTCAGACACTTGACACTTACTAACTGTGTGACCCTGGGCAAGTCACTTAACCCTCTTTGCCCCCCCTCCCCCAAATTCATTTTCTCTATGAAAGAGTCTAAATACAGGCTGAAATGCAATGAAACATATAATACACATGGTAAATATTATGTTGTATGGAGCATTATACTAGATAATAATGCATACATATAAATACACGCTAAACATTTATTAGGCATCCATTGTGTGCAGGGCATGGTGTTACACAATTATGCATACATACAAATATATAGCAAACATTTAATAGGTTCTTACTATATACCACACATTGTGCTAGCTATTGAGGCAGAAACACAGTTTAAGAAATACACAGTCCTTCTCAAAGATCTTATAGCCTAGTAACAGAACCTTGCCCTGTCTTCATTCTTTCTATCCACTGTCCATTTTAGGACATATTTCTAAAGTGCCTTAAAGTACACAAAGCACTGCCCTCTCACACACAAGGTAGGAATGTGAGTTTAAATATGTTCATGCCCATTTTACAAAGGGATGAAGATGAAACTCATGGAGGTGGTGAAGTGATTTATCCTCAGCTGCAAAACCAGGGTTAGAATCAAATTTGAACCCAGGTTTCTGCCAGGCTCAGTTTTCTTTCCTCTATTTTCCATCAAATAGGGATACTGAACTTTTTCCTCTGCTCTTCAAATGGGCCAAGTTCACTGAAGTTTTTACCACATTTACTATAAAAGTTACACCGAGCTGTTGCATCACTCCCTCTGACTAAAGGCAGGCTTCACTGAAGTTGCCTAGTTACTACAGGCCATCTCTGCCCTTGAACTTCCTGGTCTTGTTGTACCTGATAGTCTCTGATGAGTAATTCAATAAAATTAAATTCGACACATGTTTACTAAGCTCCTACCATGTGCAAGACTGTCCTAGTACCTGGAGATACAAAGATGAAAAAAGACTCTGTTCTTGACCTCAAGGAGCTTAATATATCATTCAATCACTATTTTTGTTTGTTTGTTTGTTTTTTTGTGAGGCAATTGGGGTTAAGTGACTTGCCCAGGGTCACACAGCTAGTAAGTGTTAAGTGTCTGAGGCTAGATTTGAGCTTAGGTCCTCCTGACTCCAGGACCAGTGCTCTATCCACTGAGCTTAATATATCATTGAGTAGGGGGGAGAAGGGTCATGATAGAGAAAGAAGTAAGATTGAAGGTACAATGTGATAAAGGTAAGGGATAGAGATAGACCAAGTGATGGAAAAAAATTTGAGGAGGGAGGTATTACTTTCAGCTGGTAATAACATGTATTGAATGGGGATGGGTTCAAGTTTCCAGAAGTAGGGGAACGTTCCATTAGAGACCTTGCAAAAGGAAAACCTTTTGGTAGCACTGGCTCAATCAAAAATGGGGCTTCAATAAGCTTAATTAGGTTAGGCCCTTTTATTCAGATCAACCCCTTGATATACAACCAAGAAAGATATGTATGTTTCTAGACAACAACTTTGAAATGGAAGTTCACTTGACCAATTTCATACCATCTCCTCCTACCTTGATTCAGACAGCAGTCACTATTATAGTTTAATATTAGAGACACCTTTTTATCCACCCTGTCTTAAAATCTGCAAATTCCCAGTCTCCTACAGTCCTTTGGTTTATAATCTAAGTCTTAATGTGCTTAGTAAAAACTTATCTTATAAAGGATGTTTTTTTCCAGTGAGGTTGCTAAGCAAATGAAAACTATGCATGTATTTCATCTGTAACTATTTCTTTTACTAGATAGGAAATAAAGAATGGGTAGGATCTTCCAAATGTTTTTTTCTTTGATAAATAAGACAAATCAAAGGTTTCTTAAATTGCAGAGTAGTCTTGAATGTTTATAAAATATGTATAGGAATCCTAGGGAGAGTTTACTGAACAGGGGTGCTCACCCAGAGTTATAGGTAAGCCATGCAAATCTTCTATTACTTGGGATCAAATTAACAGTCATTGTTTGAGTCTTAATCAATAAACATTTATTACATACTTCCTATTTACCAGACACTGTGCTAAGAGGTAAAGATGTTATTTATTGTTCAGGTATATCTGACTCTCCGTGACCCCACTTGGGGTTTTCTTGACAAAGATATAGGAGTGGTTTACCATTTCCTTCTCCAGCTCATTTCACAGATGAAGAAACTGATACAAACAGGTCAAGTGACTTGCCCAGGATCACACAGCTTGTATGTGTCTGAGGCTAGATTTTAACTCAGGAAGATCAGTCTTCTAGACTTCAGGTCTGACACTCTATCCACTTCACCACCTAGCTGCCCCTGCACTAAAGAGATTGAGATTCTAAAGGAGCTCCCTCCTGATAGGGGAGGCAACATGTTCTTAAATTGGTATGTGCAAGTTAAATATAGAGTGGCTGGAAGGCAGCCTTGAAGGGTAAGGCACCAGCATTTGGGGTTGGTGTGGGACTGAAAAAAGGCTAATGGAGGAGTTGATGCATGAACTGAGCCTTGAATATTAAAAGAAGACAGGGAATCTACCAGGCAGAGGTTAGAGGGGAAGGCATCACAGGCATGAGGGAGGGGGAAATTAGCCAGTGCAAAGACAGGAGAGCAGGAGATGGAACATTATGTGTGAGAAACAAGGCCAGCATGGCTGGACTGCTGAGCACGGGGACTAATGTATTAAAATGCTGAAAAGATAGTAAGGGTCCAGGTTGTAAATAGCTCTAAATTCCAGAAAGAAAAGTTGATATTTGATCCTAGAAGTAATAAGTAGCCACTGGAAGGTTTTGAGTAGGAGAGTGATGGGCAGACTTGTGATTTAGGAAGATCGCTTTGGTAGCTGTGTGAGGCATAGCTTTGAGTGGAAGGAGACTTGATGTAAGGCATCCAGTTAGAAGGTTTTTGTAGTAGTTCAGGAGTAGGGTGATGAAGACCATAACTTGGAGGATGACTATGAATTAAGGAAGGGAATCTATGTGAGAGATTGTGTAGAGAAAGAAACTTCAAAACTGAGCAATTGATTAGAGGTTGGATACGTTTGAGAGAGGAGTTGAACATGACGCCAAAATGTTGATCCTGAGTGAATGGTACTCTTGAGAGTATTAGGGAAGCTTAGAAGAGTGATGGGTTTGTGGGGAAAGATAATAAATTCTGGTTTGGATATGTTGAACTAGAGATGTCATTTAGTTAAAAATTTCCAATAGACAGGCAGCAATCTGTAAGTTAAACTCAGGACAGACATTAGAACTGGATAAATAGACCAAATATTAATCTTTATAGAGATGAAAATTGAATAAATGGAAGCTGATGTGATTACTAAGTGAGAAGGTATAGGGAGATAAATGAAGGCCTAGGCTTGAACCTTAGGGGCCATGCATAATTAGTGGACATGATGTTGGTGAAGATCTAGCAAAGAAAACTAAAAAGAAGTGGTCAGACACGTAGAAAGAAAACCAAGAGAGAACAAGGTCACAAAATCCGAAGAGGACACAGTATCCTAAATATCCATATGGTCAATAGCACTAGATGATGCCGAGATGTCAAGAACAGTGAAGATTTAGAAAAGGCCACTAAATCTGGCAATTGAGGTCCATTCAAAGAAGCAGTTTTAGTTGAAGGATAAAATCAGAAGTCAGATTGCAGAGGGTTTGGAAGAGGATGAGAGAACAGAAAGTAGAGGCACTTTGCCTGGACTTCTCCTTTGCACTTATCACATTTGATTTTTATATTACTGCTACTTATATGCATGCCTTTCTTTCCATTAAACAATAAACTACTTGAGAGCAGGATCTCTGTATTATTAACCATTTGGTGACCTGGAGATTATAACTGTTGAATTGAAGAGCCCTGAGTGGCACACACACGCTTTAGAGGATGGTAAACCTGAGGAGTGCTCAGATAGGTTGGAGGAGAACCAACAAACAACAGTGTCATGGAAGGCAGAGTGTCAAGAAAGGTTAATGTAGCTCAAAATGCCACCTGCTGAAGAAAAGGCAAGAACTTAGTCATTTAGAGATAATTTGGTGGTAGGGGTAGAAATTAAGCAGAATGTAGATAAAGGTTCTTTCTACAAGTTTAGCAGTACAAATGAAAACTTTTTTTGGCTTAAAGAAGGTGTGGAGTATTAGAAATGACCACAGGCTTAGAAATTGAAGTTCCAGTTCTGTCACTTAGTACATCTATGACTTCAGTCAAGTCACTTTAATCTCTCTGAATCTCAGTCTCTTCATCTGTAAAATGAGGACTATACAGAGATGTCACATTCCTACCACACAAATCTGTCATATAAAACATCAATGTGACCTTTAAGCTGTTTACTTTTTCAGTATATACCTCTACATTTTTTTCATCTCAGAAATATCTCATTGTAAAAGTGTAGCCGATGTTCAGATACTCCCTCTTCAAATCTCTTTGTATTTACTTATCTGGATGCATACCATATCCCCAGTTGAATAGAAGTTTCTGAAAGGAATTTCTCCTTTTTTTGCTTTCCTATGCTCAACCCTTAGCCCACTGCCTCTCACATAGCAGATACTTGATAAGTGTTTTGACAACTGAATTGATTTAAATTGGGTGATACAATTGTGTAACTTTGGTGAGTAGTGTAAGAAAAGAGCATTAATAGACAATAAAGTCCCACATGAACGTGAGCTTTTGATGTGGATCACTTTAGCAGAACTAGATAAATCCATCCATTCTCCACTAGATGGCAGCCATTTAAGATGTCAGTGCTCATTAATGGACAATAGCACTAACCTTTCTCCTTCTACTCATTCAATAGATGCCCACAGTAGAGGTATTGGGGCTTGTGGCTGGTTCCTGGTTTGCCTTTCTTTCCTGTTGATGGTCATCACCTTTCCTTTCTCTGTATGGATGTGCCTAAAGGTAACACCCTAGGGAGATAATAGAGGTTACTCCCAAAAGCTGCTGAATGACAATATTAAGGCTAACCCCACTCTACTATTCTCTTAGATTGTTAAAGAGTATGAACGGGCTGTTGTATTCCGACTTGGACGAATACAAGCAAAAAAAGCAAAAGGACCAGGTGAGAAATAATGTTTTCTGGAATGTAAGCTTTGTTGACAGTTTAGGCAATACCACTATGGCCCCATGGAGAATCAAAAACCCTAAAAAGGAAACATTATGTCCCTGAAATTATTTAGATTTGATTTCTAAATGCCCTTCTGAGCTGCTCGGCGGACTTATTCAAGCCAAAGTGGGTTTGGGGACCCCTGGGGAAATCATATGGACTTAACCCATCTTTCATGCCATCTCCTACTTCCCACTTGGTAAGGACTTTTAGAAGATACAAGAATGACTAGAGGGAGGAAATGACTTGTCTTTAATTTTGGGGGGACTAGGTTACAATTCAGAGCACTGATAAAGGTTTGGTCTGGGCCATACAATTTGAAGAGGGTGAATATTGCTTTAAGAGGTGCCCTCCTCACAGGACAAATCAAAGGATGGATATCAAAAAGAAAGGCATCTTCACATGTGTTGGAAAGATGGGATGAGAAAGAGGATAGTCTGTTCTGGTTATGTGTCACTGTGCTAAGGGAGGGGTTGTCCCAGCTCCCAGAGGATCTAGAACCATTTCTGGTGGCATGTACAACAATTCTCAACCCCCGCCCCTCAAACCCTGGGAAGAGGTGGAAGGAGGAAGTCAATAGGTAAGAGGTAGAGTAGGCAAGCATCAGGAGAGGGTGGCATCATGTAGTGTAGAGTCTATGGAAGGTCATGAAGCTTAGGTTACAGTGTAATATGACGCCTGAGCTGTTGGCCTTGCCTTAGTTATAGTTCTATCAGATTATCACCTTAGGATGTTTTCCCAAGAGGCCAAGTATCTACAAAATAAAGTACTTAGAAGCCCAAAGAAGATTTGTATTTATATAGTTGTATTTACATAATTATAGATCTGTTTGGCAGCAAGTGGAGGATACTTCTGTTTGTGGGAGTTTATTAAGAGGATGGCCATGTCAGGTTAACCCTAGAATCATCAAAGGGAAAAGAATTATAATTTCATCACTCCCTTCCTCCTCCAAAAATACACTGAAAAACCCACAAAGGTTGAAAACCTAGGGTTTATAAACCTGTTTTTGTGTTTAAAAATTAGTTTTGATAACTGTATTTCAATATATTTGGTTTCCTTTGTAATCCTATGAATTTTATCATTTATAAAAATATTATTCTGAGAAGGGGTCCAATGTCTTCACCAGACCACCAAAGGATCTATCACCTGAAAAAGGTTCAGAAGCTCTGGGCCAAAGGCTTAGAAAATGGGCTTCTAACCTTGAGAAAAGACAAGATATAGAACCAGCACAACTAAAGTGTATACAGTAGTTAACCACTGGAACAGGGCAACATCATCCTAACTTGTACAGGGTAAGACTGAAAAATAAAATAAAGCTTGATCTGGGGACAATGGAATAGTTACAACATGTAGTATGCTGGGGAAAAACCATCCTTTACAAATGAACCTGTTTCCCAGGGGGTTTTATCTACTGAATGTCCCAGGTTGACTATGCTCGTCATATGTGTCTCTAATGAGTTAGCTCAGAATGCCACAAGGACCAGTGGGAAGCCATCCAAACTGTTAATGAAAAGACTCCGCACTTTTGCTAATTGAAGCTAAACATCATTTTGTATCCCATCTGTTGTCTATCAAGACAAAAGGTGGAAATGTCAGGATTTTGTGGGGAAGAAAGTATCCCAGCAATCCCCCCCCCCCATGGGATTATTAGCTGTTTTCAAGGTAATCAAAATCAAAACCCATCTTTTGCCTCTATAATGACATATGATAATGAGAATGGATTGGTGCATCCAAGTACCAACACCAATTTTATTGTTTTTGTGCCTTCATTCTCAAAATTCTACATAAATATAAGCTACTATTATCCTAGCATCTTATTTTGCTTCTTTTGACGAACACACTTTAGAGACAGAGAAACTACAGATATCATTTCCTATTCAAGAGACTTGAAATAGAAGACAGCTGTGGAAGGACCATCAATTCTATAATACAATGGGCATTTAGGGAATGTAGAATATCAGGAAGATTCCCACAGTAATGATCTTCTATTGAATTAAAATATAGAGATGATTGAGAAAGAGTTTCACTTGGAAGCAGCCTATGATATTCAGGGCTAGCTAATATGCCTTTCATATGGATTTATAATGAAATGTTTCCTCACATATCTTTCTTATTAAAATTATCCTGGATTTTTAGTGAGCAGAAAACCCCAAACCAGGAAAAGTATCAAAATAAGTGTTAGGGATCTTTGTTGGCCATAGTGAAGAAAACAATGGTTGCTATAAAAAAGTCATAGAAGCTTTTGGAGCCCCAATTTAAGCTCAAGGAATTTGTCATTATTATTGTTTACTTAAAGTGTATACATTTTGAAATATGCCTTCTTTTTGGTAGGTCTGATCCTGGTGCTACCATGTGTAGATGTTTTTGTCAAAGTTGATCTCCGAACCGTTACCTGCAACATCCCCCCACAAGAGGTACCAATCATTCATGATCAATTTCCATTAGAAATTCAAATGTAGGGGCAGCTAGGTGGCGCAGTGGATAAAGCACTGGCCTTGGATTCAGGAGGACCTGAGTTCAAATCCAGCCTCAGACACTTGACGCTTAACTAGCTGTGTGACCCTGGGCAGGTTACTTAACCCTCATTGCCCTGCAAAAACAAACAAAAAACCCCAAAGAAATTCAAAAGTATATTGAAATCTCAAGTAGCCTTCCTTGAGTGGACAGTTTTATTCTTATAAAGTCCTGGATCATTTGCATTGTCTTTTTAAGTTTAAGTTTGTTTCCTTGAGTATATGCAAGTTACAAGGTAATAAATGCAACATAGCTTCTACCCATTATTGCTTCCTTAGCATCTAACTTCCATAGCACTTGTGAATTTCAAAAGGCCTTTCCTGTATTTTCTTTTCTGTGTTGTCAGTACCTGTAGCTGTTGCAAATTGTAGCAGTTACAGAAGGAGTTATCCAGTGACATCTCTGCAGGATTGTTTCCTAGGATGATGGGTAAGGCTGGTAGCAGCAGGGCCAGTGGTCAGAGAGGGTATTACTACTTGCAGGGCTTTGTTGGGCTTACTTGCCTGCTGCTGACAGTGGCTCAGTAGTTGGTATTGGTGGTAAGGAAGCTGACCTCCTTCTCTACAGAGATTTCTTTCTTAGCCATGGCTACAGAGCTTAAGGGGCTGGACACTGGGCTAGTGGTAAGGAGGCATTACTATTCCCAAGGCTCTTGGGTTAGGGGTCCTAGAATCTTTTTTTATTCCGAATAGAATTTTATTTTCCAAAATATATGTAAAAACAAAATTTTAACCTTAACTAAAAAAAAAAAACTTTGTGTTCCAACTTCTCTTCCCTGCTCCATTCCCACCTTTTATATAAAGATCCAACAAGATAAAGAGTGGGACAAAATAATCAAGTGCATATAAGAATGCAAAGATGTTAGGTACCCAGAGAAAGAAAACCAGAAAGGAGAGAAAAAGAAATAATTAGTCAAAGTAATTTCCTTTCTCATGTGTTAAATGAATATAGGAAACACTAGATTTTCATAGAAATTGAAATTGGAGAACTACCAAAAAATTTACACAAATTAGGAGTCAATGCATAGTTAAAACTTCTAAAATATGGGGAAAATTTAAAAACATCTCAAACAAATAATTTTTCATAGAATCATAGAATTTTAGAGCTGGAAGGGATTTCAAGGATCATGCAATCCATTCTTCTTATTTTATAAATGAGAAAACTAATGTCCAGGGAATTGAAGTGATTTGTTCAAAGTCACAGAATTAATTAAGGACAGATCCAAGGCTGGAGCCCATACCTAGTCTGGTACTTTTTACACTTCAGTGCAAGTAGTCACTGCCTCATAGGGCCTGTCTCATCTGCCAAATGGAGCTGATAATACTTATGTGATTTACCTCACCTGGTTGTTGCTATGAAAGCACTTTGTGAACCCTAAGGTGACATAGAAATGTAAGTTATTATTGCCTGGATACGGTTTGCCAGCAACTCTACTGTGACAATTGTTCCAAGGAGGTAATTCTGGGGTCACAAATATCACAGAATTTGAGAGTTGAAAGTGACCCCAGTAATCATCTAGTCCTACCTATATATGAAAGGAACTCCCACTACAACACAGAATTATTGGATCATTGCTCTATACCTAGAAGACACCTCAGAGGCATCCCTGACAAATGGTTGTTCAGCCCAAGCTTCAAGATTTCCAATGAGAGGGATCTTATTTGAGGCAGTCCATTCCACTTGAAAGACTAATTATTAGAAATTTTTTTTTTCCTGATGTCTCGACTAAGTTGACCTTGACAGCTTTCACTCATTGCTCTTGGTTCCTCCATCTGGGATAAAACAGAACAAGTCTACTCCCTTTTCCACATGATAGCCCTTTAAATATTTGAAGATACCTCTCAACTCTCCCTACACTCATCCCAAGACTTCGTTTCATCAAGCTAAACGTGGCCAATTCCTTCATTTGATTCTGACCTTCCTTCCTTTGGACATTCTCTGGTTTATCACTATCCTTTTTCTTCTTTTTAATCAGTAGCCTTCTTAAACCTTGCACCCAGACTTGAACTCAGTATTGTAGATGAGGCCAGAGTACACTTGAATTATCAACTCCATTCCTGGAATCTCTGACCCTTCCTCTTTAATGCAGCCCACGACCACATTAGCTTCAGTTCACCAAGGCTGTGCCAAGGGAGAGCAAGTTTTGGAAGTTCCCACACAGCTGGAAGGCCTTCAGAATCAGTATATAGTGGTCCCAGGACAAGCCAGGCTAATTTCATTTTCATCACCTGGCTGGTTGCAGAATTTTTTTTTTTCCATTTTAACCATAGCAACCCACAAAAATCAGCTTATAAATCATAGATAGGTAGCATTATGTGGTAGCAGAGGGAGTACCCATACCAATCACATTACAGATCGTTTGAAGAACTCAAGTATTAAAGGATAAAAATCTGCCATTCAAAATGATAATATTCTATTTGGTAAACAGTAAAAAAAAAATCACCACCTTAATATATATTTTGAGAGGAATTAGATAAAAATGCAGAAATAAATGTGTGAAGGAAAACTGTAAAGATTTCCCCTAACTTTTACACAAGTAATAATAGCAATAGCAGTCTTTTTCCCCCTTAGGAAAACTTCTAGTTTTATGTGTTGTCTTTGTGTTTTTCTCCCAAAACATAGAGAATGTTTGCTCTGAGTGGTAAGCAAGTTTCAGTAATTTATTTCTTGACCCCTAATTCAAGATATTTTGAGTGAATTTAGCTTTGAGATTGATTAATCTAAGAAGCAAAATGGAGGTGTTCCAAACTCACCTGAATACACACCAGAAAAGTCCATGTACTGTTCACAGAAAAAATGAGGCCAATAGAAGGCTTCCTCAAAGCAGGGTGAGGTGGTCCCTTTTCTACGTCTATTCACCAACTGGGCAATGAGCTCCTCACTGCCCTTCCTCCCGCGCCCCCCCCCCCACCCCGACCTAAAAACAAAAACAAAAAAACAAACTACTGTCTACCAAAATTGTAATGTTTGTCAACTCTTTTGGAAAGTTCTCTACTTCTGTAATATTCTGTGATATAGCATTATGAGTTTCTTCCCTGGTATTACACACTGGGGAATCTTTACAAAATATCCAAACGAGGTCAATTCAGTCCAAACCAATCTAATACCTCCAAGAGAAAAGTCGAGTTTTAAGTTTATTAGCCAAAAATACTGCATGGTCTCTAGTGCCATCTAGTGGCCTTAAACAAATTACTTTAAAAGAATCCACATTTGAAGCTGAAAAACTGTTCCCTGATTTTGATCAATCAAGTATTAAATGCTGGAATGAGGGAAGCTTTTTTCTACCTCAGAATGGATCCACAAAAGTTAAATAAGATTGTTATGACTTCTTATTATAATTGGTTTGAATTAGAATGTTTCGCATTAGAATGCCATTGTTTTGAATTAGAATGCCATACCTTGGGGGGAGGAGGCTCCAGTATATGAAATTCACCAGCTCTTGACTACATACACAGTGTAGTATATTGGAATGAGTATCAGGCTTGAAGTCAGGTTGTCTGAATTTTAGCTAGTTGTACAACCTTAGACACAAATCAATTAATTTCTCTGTACCTTAGTTTCTTCATTAGTTAAATGAGGAGGTTGGAATAGACCTAGGACCTCAAGTCCCTTCTAGCCATAAAATTCTACAAAGACACACACAGATTTCAATTTTTATTTTTCATGCTAAAATTGATGACCAGGGGAGGGGATAGTGGAGGAGAAGGGAAGGGATAGAAAATTGTCAGCACATAAAGAAATTTGAAATTCAGATTCTCTAACCCACAAGCCTAGATGAAACACCAAGGTCACAACTATTAAAGGAATATAGAGCCAGAATGGTTTGATGCCCTTCTCTTCCTTTTTTACAGATCCTTACCAGAGATTCTGTGACTACCCAAGTGGATGGAGTGGTCTACTACCGAATCCACAGTGCCGTTTCTGCTGTGGCTAATGTCACCGATGTTCACCAAGCCACCTTCCTACTGGCCCAGACTACTCTGAGGAATGTCTTAGGGACACAGACTTTGTCCCAAATCTTAGCTGGCAGAGAAGTTATTGCCCATAGCATCCAGGTAAATATACAGAGTATCAACCATCAGTGGCTTTCAAAGACATGGCTTCATTCTGGAGGTCCCCCCCTCCCCATCCCCTGCATGCTTTCACAAACATAGAGTTTGTTGGAGGACTAGGAACATAGAGAGCTCCAGTGATATTTTTTTTCAGAACTCAGTGTCTTATTTATTTCATTTAACTTTATAAATGAAAGACTCCCCAAGAGGCAATGCAGTAGCATAGTGGATAGAGTGTCGGACTCAGGCACAAAAATCTGAGTTTGAATCCTGCCTCAGACATAGTCATGTAACATTGAGCAAGTCACCTAACCTCATTCTACTTTAGCTTTATCTTCTGTCAAATGGGGATAATAAGTGCTTAAAATTGGACTAAGACTTTTTGGGAAACCCTCTTTATTTAAAGTGCTTTGCAAAACTTAAAGCATTATATAAATATTAAGTTGTTTTCTGAAGAATTTTAAGAATTTTGTTATTTTAGGCTTAAACAAGTATAGAAATTTACTCAGTGGTTTGTGAAGTACCCTGAGCATTTGGAAGGGGTTAGCAAAATTTGGAGTGAGTTAGAAGACGAACCTAGGGGTAGCAGTGAGCTTCCATTCTTAGAAACTCTTGCCTTGTGGCCTGATTTCCCTGGCCTGTTTGTGAAAACTATTCACACCTGGACGTTGAGCATTATCTTGCAGGGGCAATTTAGATTAGATTAATCTTTCCAGGAATCAGCCTAGTGAGATTTCAACTTTCTTGAAATCTTCCTTAGTTATAAACCAAACTGAATCCTGTTAAGTACTCATGGGGCTGCCAAGCCTAAAAAAGGGGAATAAATAATAAAGGAGAAAAAAGGTGAATGAATGAGTCTTATAAATAAATATAGAGCACAAGAAAAATACACCCAGTTAGTGACCTATCTCTTGGTCGGCATTGTTCTTTCTTTTGTTTCTGAAACAGACAATACTTGATGATGCTACTGAGCTGTGGGGCATCCAGGTGGCCCGAGTGGAAATCAAAGATGTTCGGATTCCCTTGCAGTTGCAAAGGTCTATGGCGGCAGAAGCTGAGGCTACCCGGGAGGCTAGAGCTAAGGTAAGGGCCATTCATTTTTTAGGGTCCAGTCTCCAATCTGAGGATCTGGGGGAAATTGAGCCAAAGATTCATTTGATAGTCTGATAAGAAATAATCCTTTTTATTTAGCTGTGTGATTGTAAGCAAGCCACTTAATCACTTCAGGTTTATCATCTGAAATGGGGATAATAAAAGCACCAATTTCCCAGGGTTATTGTGAGGTTCAAATGAGATAACATGTAAACTGATTTGTAAACCCTAAAGTGCTATATAAATGTTAGCTATTTTTGTTATTCTTAATAATGAAATTCATAATAAGAATTTGCCTTTGGACCTGGGGCAGTCTTACACATCACAAGAGGAGATAAAGATACACTAATAATAATAATAATAATAATAATACCTAAGCAGAGCTCTGGCCCCAAGTAGTTTCTTGGGTATATCCAGTATTCTACCTTTGTCTAGGGAGTAATTCTGTATCTGGTACAATTGGTCATTCTGAGGGCGAAAGTACAAATAAACAATGCATATAATAAAAACATATTTTTATCTCCCTTCCCCCTGCCCCAGGCAAAAGCAGTTGCTAAAGGAGTTAAAAGACTTTTTAGGGAAAGATAAAAGAGAAGGTTAAAAGTCATGAGAAAATGATTCTCTAGAGTCTCAAGACCTCATTTCTAGAATCTTAGAAATGACTTTATGTCCTCTTTGTCCAAAAGACCGAAATCAATCTACCCAAGGGCAAAATTAAATTGAACTGTCCCATATCTGCTCTATAACTTCTTTGCTCACCGCAGTCTAGGCTGGTGTGGTTGAAAAATTGGGGGTGAACTCAAGCCTCCCCAGTTCTACCACTACTCTAGCCCAGAACAACCTTCTATTTTATTTTTTTGTCTTTTATTTATTTATTTATTTTGTGGGGCAATTGGGGTCAAGTGACTTGCTCAAGGTCACACAGCTAGTGTCAAGTGTCTGAGGCTGGATTTGAACTCAGGTCCTCCTGAATCCAGGGCTGGTGCTTTATTCACTGTGCCACCTAGCTGCCCCAACCTTTTAGTTTTTGTATGGATATGTTTCCTATACTCCCAGGAGCTAATAGAGATTAAAAGCCCCTCCTATAGCTCTTTACAAGCTTTTGTTGTGGGATCTTTCTTTACCACATATCTGGTGTGCAATTAGCTGAGCCCCAGCTATTCCAAGACATTGAGTTTGAACAACAAAGGTAGGAAAACACTTCAGTGCAGAAGCAATGACAATCAGTTGGTGAAAAGAGTGATCAAGTTCCTCAATGATTCTCATTAATTTAAAAAATTTTTATTTATAACTTTGTTTTTACATCACTGCCATTTCCAGCTTTATTCCTTCTCCTCCCCTAGCTAGAGAGCCATTCATTTCCTGTAAAGAAATAAATACAATAATAAACAAAGAAATAATAAAATAAAATTTAAAAGAGACTAAGGGTAGAGGGGAGTCAAGAAAGTCAAGGAAGAAAACATCTGCCTTAGGTAGTACTACTTGAGCCTCACTGAGATATTTTCATCCACTGTTAACATACAATTCAGTTCAACCATTAAGTATCTTTTTAGTACCTACTGTGTGCAAGACTCTGTAGTAGGCACTGGAAACATGACGACAACATGAAAAAGTTTCCATTGCCAAGAAACTTTCATTCTACCATAGGATTCATGGACTATAATGGAGGGTGCCTTAAACTCCTAACTTGATCTTACCAACCAAACTACAGGACTATGTCTACTAGGACCTACTCTCTACCCTTACCAGGGGCTCTCCTCATTGCAAACCCCACAAGAGTCATGGGCTGTGACTCAGGGTCTTTCCTGGCCACCAGCCCATCCAGGACTCATCAACACAATTCAGGGATCTTCCCCACCAGGATCTGCTGACCATAACCATAACTTTTGTGTCCCCTCCTTGGAATCCCCTGGTTACAACTACCCTGGATCCACAACCCAGGGTCCCTCTTGAGGTCCATCTCTACTCCCTCCTCCCCCCATTATTTCAGAGCAAGGATAGTACTTTCCAGAAGTCAGAAGTACCCATTGCTCTTCATGATTAAGAGTTAACAGAATTTGAATTAGATCTTGCAATGTGAAATGTCAGCAATAAGAGGAAGAAAACATTTCCAAGAATAAATAAATGACCAAAGGAACAACTGGAAGCCACTAACTTCCAATCATCTCTTTGTAAAATAACATCAAAGATGGAACAGTGATGATTCCTAAGTGGCCCAGGAATGAGCTGGTGGAAACTGCTAAACAAAATTCAGACACAGTTGTGAATGTTTTTTCTTTTTGCTTTGTTTTGTTTTGTTTTGGTTTGGTTTTTTTGTCCCCTTGTTACTCAAGGTGCTGGCAGCAGAAGGAGAGATGAATGCTTCTAAATCACTGAAGTCGGCCTCCATGGTTCTGTCTGAATCTCCTGTAGCTCTTCAGCTTCGATATCTGCAAACTTTAGCTACTGTGGCCACAGAGAAGAATTCCACCATTGTCTTCCCTCTGCCCATGAATATTCTAGAGGGCATAGGGAACATCAGTTATAATGATCATAAGAAAAAAATAGAGAGATAGTGACAGTCTCTTAGACTAGCCTCATTGCTCAGAGAGGTCCAATTTATTCTAGTGAAGAAACAGGCAATTGAACAGTTAGGACTCATTAAAACTCTACGGATTAAGTAACTCCATGGCTGGTATAGATATAATAAAGAAATTTTACTTAGATGGTAGAGTGCTTTTAAAGTGGTGGGGTGGGGGGTGGATGGTGGGGAGTAGCAAAAATGACAAGGAACATGTAGTGTTTTCCTTCCAGTCTGGAAGCTAGGTTCTCCATGAACATCAACAGGAACCTTTTCAGAATAGCTGAGGCTCACCTTTGTCATTAAGATCTTGGTTCCCTTCAAGTACAGTAGATAGTCCAGGTGATTTATAAAATGATATGAATACTATATCGCTTCTTAATAATTTCAAATTAGTTGTATGCGAAGCATCCCAGCATAATAACAATAAACATTAAGTTACTTCCTCCAAATGACTGATTCTCTTTTCTTTCCCTTGTTTCCACTGGGTTTGGGAGGAGTGAAACAAAAGTTGTTTCCACAGAGGTTGCCTCCTTAATCAATAGGTCAATCAACAACAAGCATTTATTAAGCACTTACTATGTTCCACGCCCTTTGCTAGGGGCTGGGAATGCAAAAACAAAAATGAAAGCATTTAAAGATTCTCCATTTCCCACCTCAGGGCTGGAAAGATATCAATCTGCTCTTTCCTACTTGTGAATCTCATCTGTCCGTGAGTGAACTGGTATTTACTGAGGACCTGTTATACTCCTGGCAGTATTCTCTGATAACCTTTTTTTTTTTTAATGCTTGGACTACTTTATTAAGCATTGTGGAATCATGGGAAGTATCTGAGCCTCTCTCTCTGATACTCATCTTGGGGAAAGTCATTGTCCCAA
This sequence comes from Dromiciops gliroides, assembly GCF_019393635.1. Classification (NCBI taxonomy): domain Eukaryota; kingdom Metazoa; phylum Chordata; class Mammalia; order Microbiotheria; family Microbiotheriidae; genus Dromiciops; species Dromiciops gliroides. The sequence goes on from NC_057863.1 coordinate 575,799,545, forward strand.
TTTCCCTTTGAGGCCTGTACTCTTGGTCCAAATGCCTAGTCAGAGTCCTAACTAGGGCAGATGACTGGGCTTTTCCCTAGGATACTCAACTTGCAACATTTGCAGATAGCCCTTGCATTTCATCACTAGCTTAAACATAGCATAACTTAGCAAGATTAGGTAGCTAAAATAGAATAACCCTTGTTGCCCCCTCATCTAGAGGCTGCATTTCTGAGATTCACTTCTATCCTGTTCTTTCTCACTCTTGTCCCAGGCTCAGAAACAGCTACTTGGTTCTGGTCCGCATTGGAAATACCTTGGAGAATTGAGGTTTCTACCTGAACTACCTTTGTTCCTTTGTTACTCAAGGTAACACCTTGAATGTTGTTACCTACCTATGGTAGAATGGAAGTCTAACACTTGGAGGTAGTGGCCATTACTTCACTGTCTTCTACCTACCCACAGGTTTCCTCCTCTTTCCCATCCTGAACCCAGAGTCAGCAATGAGAATGAGCTAAGTACTGTATTATTCTGTACTGAACTACCAACTCTTAGAAGACTGCTGTTGGCAGCTGGTTCTCATTTGCATAAACTCAGGAGTCTGTTTCTTGTCCACAGACCTCTGCCCAACCCAAGCACCTTAGGTCTCATTGATATTTCTTCTCCTGACATTTTTCCTCTTGTCAGTTATTTGAGATCTGTCAGGTTTTCTAGGGGCATGAAACTCTAATGAGCAATCTAAGAGTAATAAGCCTTTGTTCAAATTTTCCACCAAAACCATCTGCAAACCTCAGTGCCTTTCAAATGATGTTCACTCATGGAATCCCACAGAGGTCTGGCACCCACCCTGCCTAAAGCTCAACATGGAAGCCAAAGCATTTTGTGTCCTATTACAATAGCTAAACATTGCTCAGACCCCGGCTTCAGAGTTCTAGTTCTTCAGCAATAGACTTTCTTCCTCCTTCAAGGGCACTTTCCTACCCAAGTGCAGCTTCTCCCAGCTTCCCAATCATGTAAAGGATCACTCCAGATCAGGTGGAAATGTGTTGGTGAAGTTAAATTTTGATTGAAAACTCAAAGCTGCCCATTCTATTTCTAAGGCACGTTGCTGGTAAACTTTTGGTGGAGGAGGACTACGCAACCATTAGCTAAGATGATTTTGTGAAGTAATGTTTCCCATCCTATACTGATATGCATAATTGAAAGTCATTTTTATAAGCTGATGTAGGCAATAAAGTGGCAGAAAATGGGGAAATTTAGAGGAACAACTCACTTACCTGGAGGTCTTGTTGCCAAGGTGGGAGCAAAACATATGATATGGGCAATATTTACTTCACTTTAGAGTTCCCACTTCTTTTTGCCACCCAGTGGTTACTTGTTGCTACCTGGCTTCCAAGGGCAACTGACTGTAGTGCTCTATGGGCCTTGGAATACTTTGGGTTTTTTTCTTTCTTTTCCTTAACTTCATCATCTCCTCAAAATTAACCACTTGTAAGTCCCATTCTTTCAAGGCCCTACTGTCAGCTACTAGGGGCCAATGAGCACTGGTGGATAAATCAGATAAAATGGCTCTTGCTGATTATAAGAATATCTAACATTGAGCTCCCAGCTGCTGGGAGGTAGAGTCAAGATGGATTAAGAGGAAACATTAGAATCTAGCTCTACCCCACACATCACCTTAACAAAGATTTAGCAAATACATCAGACTGAATTCTCATCGGAAAAGTAAAGAAGTTATTTTTCTAGCCCAGGGCAACTTAGAGAGACGGAAAGAGAGGTCTGTGGATACTGGAGATTGGGGTTGGGGGCAGGGGAGCCCTAGAGTCAGGAAGACCTAAGTTCAAATCCAGCCCCAGACACTTCCTAGCTGTGTGACCCTATGCAAGTCACTTAATCCCTGTTTGTCTCAGTTTCGTCATCTATAAAATGGGGATGATGATAATATCTATGTCCCAGGGTTATTGTGAGGATAAATAAGATAATAATTATAAAATGCTTAGCATAGTACCTGGCACACAGTAAGTGCAATATAAATGTTATTGTTACTGTGATGATGTCCCCCTACTGTGTGGCTAGGAGTAGCCTCTTTCCTTTGGATGCATAGTCAGAAGAGATATATCTTTAAAATTATCTAATTGGAACAGTCTCTCTCCTGTATCTCTGGCAGCCTCCAGTGGTTAAAGGTCTCCTTTATCCTGAGTATGGATACCATATGCTAAGTTGAATGTGGGGGAAGGACTTCCTTTCCTCATTCCTTTCAGGCCTGGTAGCCCCGAGAAATGGGCTTGGGGTTTTGGTCTGTTTTGTTTGTCCTCTTGAGTTGTAGGCAAAGACTGTGAAGTCTTGAACCCAGAAATCTGAGTCACAGTAACTTAGGAGTCAGGATTCAAAGCCAGATGATACTCCTAGCCCATGAGGGAAGCCATGAAAGGCCAGGATGCTGAGACACAATTCCAGAGGGACTTTGTAATTGGAACTTGGTGAACTACACTGCATAGAAACAGAGGTAAGCTGTGAATCTCATCCCTTTCTCTTCTGCAGAAACTGAGAGGGTTTAAAAGGGAGATTATGCCCCCTCAAGTGCTGAGGGGACATTGGTATATTTGTTTTTGCTATAGCTTTGAAGTAAATAATCCTTAGCAAAATGATTGTTACTTCACTTAAGAGACTCAGCCTCTCAGGGAATTTATCCCTATGGACACAACAATCTGCTCTTAGTGTCTGGATAATTCAATGAAAATGGGTGTGTTGGGGACCACTAAATTGAGGGAATAAAACAACTGGTTGGGTTTGAGACAGTGTTAGAGACTAGACACTCCCAAACCCCTTTAAAATCACCAGAAAAGTCTGGAGGGAGGAGTGTAGTATAACACATCTGCCTGTCAGGAACCAAAAGCCAGTCACTGTTAGTCTATAATTAATAACACCTTCATTGTGGGTTTTTAAGATCTATTATACTTTTAACACTATGAAATACTCTGTTTCTCTTGAAAATAATAAAAAAAAATATTCAAGAGTAGGTGGCTCCTATGTTTTCTCCATTCAGATGCAGGCCTGTTCTAATTGTTCTTCATGGGATCTAATCTCAGTCAATTGCTCATAGTAATCACCTGCTGTGCATTACTTCCCACCCCTCGCATTTTCAAGCCTTACCATAGGCTTTGACTTGGCATGTCCCAGATTTCTTCTAACAAATTTGTTTCAGGAAGATTGCCGGTATAATGATTGAGAAATGAATGCCATCTGAAAGTTACCAAACTTCATTATGAACCACCATACTGCTGAAAACAGAGCTTAGTCCCAGGGGCACATTTATTTGTATGGGGAAGTAAAAAAAGGAAGGAAAATTATGTTTAAGCATTGACTTTAGGTATTAAATAGCAGCCAGCTCACAGACTTTTAAAATCACATTTATTGCTCCTGGGCAAACATTTTAAAGACCTCAGCTTTAAGAGATTTGATATATTAGTTTCATTCTGCAGGGAAATGTTAGTGGCTTCATAAACTCAATAAAAGGGCAAAGTGAATCAATGGCCTGAACCCACATGACCAAATGCAACACCACTGGATCCTCTATTACATACTGTTGTTTGTAGTTTCAGACCACCCTTAACATTTTTTGAAGCATTCAGACTTCTCTGTGGTCTTTCTGCATGGATTAACCCTGTCCTTAAAAGCAAGTCAATAATAACGATAACTTAACATTTATATAATACTTACTCTAGGCCAGGTGCTGTGCTAATCACAGGTGCTATTTTTATCCCCATTCTACAGATGAGGAAACTGATGCAAACAGAGGTATAGTAACTTGCTTAGGGTCCCACAGCTAGTAAGCTTCTGAGGCTGGATTTGAACTCAGGTCTTCTTGACTCCAGGCTTGGTGCGCTATTCACTATTCCACCCAGGCCCTAAATTCTAGAGACAGGCAACAGAGAAGCAAAACTTTATTGGTTTCCTAACTTTGTGGTCCATGTATGACTTTCAGGGGACAAAGACACTGTAGACTGCATGCTCTGCTGACTCAAGATAGCTGTTGCCCAGACCAAGCTCTCCCCAGATCTTCTCTGTTCTTGGCAACTTCACAATTATTTTTGACTGGGGAGATGGAGGTACAAGGGCTACAAGGGAAAAACAGGGAAAAGAGAGGAAAAAGATCAGAATATCAAATATGGTCTCATTCAGTGAGACCCAGAAAGCTTAAATAATTTACCCAGGTCACAAATCTAGCCATTTTTCCAGGCTTGCCTTGTAGTGGAGGCAAAAGATAGCAATGTACCACCAGTTGACAAACAGTTTACAAATGTTTAATAATTGGCTCTCTGAAAGAAAAAAATGTGGGCACAACATACTTTTGAGTATAATTTGCATTATTGACATTTTTCTCCACCACTTTCTTAAACCTAGATGATCAATAAAACAATAAATTGTGTCTTGATTTATAGCATTTCTTGGGGTATAAATGCTCATACTGAAAATTTAACACCCAGCTCTCCAGAGTGTGTTGGAGTTGCCTCCAGAAAACTCATACCTCTAGTCTACTTCAGGGGCTTCCTGGACGGTGAGGATACCTATACCAACAGGGACTGAAATGAAACAAGGTTGGGTGTTTGTTTTTTTTTGATTTCTATCTTAGCAATGTCTATACTTAATTACATTTCAATATTAAACAAAAATTAGAACCCAGAAATCTTCCATGAAGCTATCTTCAAAAGCACAGTTTTATCCCATCTTTAGCCAATAGCAGCATATTCTGGAATACCCTTGTGGTGGGGGACAAGGTGATATCTACTAATATTAACTATCAGCTGTGATTTTTTTAAATGAGGGAATTAGACTGTATTTAAATGGGTGAACAATGAGAAGTAGTTCATTTTTAGCACCATGATGAACATCCCTCTTGGGGACATTAAAAATGACTGATGCTTCAGTTCGAGGAAGGCAATAAAAACTTCCTGGTTTTCACAAGACTTCTGAATCATTTGAAATCTCATAATGACAGAATTATAAGATGGCTGAATACACAATAGGGAAAACTTGAGGACAACCTGTGTGCTTTCAAAACTGATGGATGGCATGTCATAGGATGTTAAAACGAGGATAAGATATTGGTTGGCTATTGGAACATGTAAGAGATTGTGATTTATAGTTGTTACCAGGGAATGTTCACTGAATGTAGAGTAAGGAAAAGATGAAGGCAGGTCCCATCTCTGGGCATACTGGGACATGTTTCTAAAGGAATGACATATTTGCTCTGATGCTAGCTGTTTAAGTATGCCAAACAGACTGGTTAAATTGTTTAGTATTGTTGTTGAATTGTGAACCCTTTTGGAGTTTTCTTGGCAAAGATACTGAAATGGTTTGCCATTTCCTTCTCCAACTCATTTTACAGATGAAGAAATGGAGGCAAACAAGGTTAAGTGATTTGCCCAGGGTCACATAGCTAGTAAGTGTCTGAGGCTAGATTTGAACTCGTGAAGATGAATCTTCCTGATTCCAAGCCCTGTTCTCTATCCACTGTTCTGCCCAGCTACCTATAAGCCTGATAGGGAATGGGAGGCTCAAGTGAAAGATTTTTAAAGGTGAGGAAGAGCTAGGTAGGTTTGTACCCATCTTTTAAGACCCAATGTGCTTCGTTTGTGAAGACTTTTCACACCACCAGAGTTCACTGACATAAATCTTTCTGAAATTCCCAAACATTTATTGTTTGTACTATACATTCAGGAATCAATTATGTATTGCTCTGTCACACTGCTTAAGCAGGAAGTGCTTGATTTATGATTGGCTGGCTTCTACTTCCTAAGTTCATTTTTAAACTGAGGGAAACTCGGAAAATATGTCTCTGTAGAAATAGTGATGGGAATAATGTATGCTTCCTTAAGGCAGACACTACAGGACAGAGTATATCTAAAGTATGGTGGAAAAGGACAAAAAATTAGAGGTGGAAGAGTTCTTGGTGCTCATTTAGTCCAATCCACATGCTAAAAAGATCACACTATAACACATATGACAAATGGGTCTATACATCCTTGGCCCGAAGGCTTCCAATGAGGGTGAAGTTATTACCTCTGGGGGAAGCTGCTACCTCCTGAGGCAGTTCATCCATTTTGAGAGGATAGTTTGAAATATGTAAAGAATTAACTGTTATTTGAGGTTTTAATGACCCCATCTTTTGGCTAGAATTTGAAAGAAAAACCTTGGGCATGCACTGGCCTGGGGCTCCGCAAACTGCATGGTGCTCCACCCACTGGTTGTAGCCGTTGCCATGGAGCTGGTGCCTCACGTCATCACCACTTGCCGAAGTCTACATGGGCCTGGAAAAATTATAATGATTGGAAGCCTAGTGAGGGCAGTCATGTGACTGTCAGAGCGGCCAGCTAATTGGCTGGGGACTGTGTGGGGGTGCTGGGAGAAGGGAGTTTTTTTTCTGGCATTCTAGCTGGAAGCTGGAAGGTGCTGGAAGAGGCTGCAGTGTATTCTCAGCTGATTCCTGGGCGGTGGTGTTTTTGCAGGTTGTATAATCTCCCTTTCCCCATTTTATTTCCTTTCCCTTGATCCTACTGATCCTGTTTGTGTTTTTTTTTCTTTTTAAGTTCGTTCTTGTTAAAATAAATCCTGTTCTGTTTTGAGGGAGGCTGCCGGTCTTCTTCCTTGCCCCAATATTGCTGCGAACCGCTTAGCCCCAATTAAAAATTGGTCCCCACAAATATATATATATATATATATATATATGTAATTGTGTGTGTGTTTATAGAAGGAGAGTTAATGTAATACATACAGGCACATACACATATAGTAGAACTATTCAGAATAGTTTTAGAAAAGATCCCTAATGGTTCTATAGAATCTAATTAGCATGTATAACAATGATTCTTTGAGAAAATGACTTGATGTTGACACTTAGGATAATGAGAACACATCTCCTACTTTCCCCATACCCCTTTTCCAAGGCAGTCTGAGTGTGACCACCCCCTGCCTCCAAATCTCATTCACTTCCAGGTAGCTTTTGTGGCCTGAGTCAGGGCTGTACAATCTTGAATGGAAAGTTTTGTAGATAACTCAACATGCCCCAAATTGAACTCATTATTCTCCCTTCCAAACTCTCCCCTTCTTCCTAACTTCCCTCTTCCTGTTAAGGACATGATTATTCTCCCATTTACCCAGACTTGCAATCTAGATGGCATCCTTGACTCCTTATTCTCTTACCCCTGTGGTAAAAAGTTTTAATAGTCGGTTAGCGATAATGGAGAGGTGCCAGTTTTTTTTTTTAAGGACCACCCTTTTGGGGAGGAGACCAACGGCATGAGCTACGCACGCCAGTCCGCCTGCTGAGCACTCCACTTCCGGGGTGCGAGCTTAAAAGGCAAGGAGAGAACGGAAGTGGGGGCTCTTTTCCTGCTCCGCTGGTCCCCTGGCTGCACTGCACAGACAGACGCTGACTGGAGTTCAACTTGGCCCGGCTCGCGGTTAACAGCACGCGCTTGACTCGGTCTCTCTCTCTCCCCAAAGGTGGCCTTGGGCTTTTGGTGAGTTTTATATGGAATATAGACTAAGCTTAGATTTAAGACTATTTGTTTTGTATTTCTACTTTCCTATCCCTCTAATCAACAGAGAGGTAGAATTAAAATGGATTATGATGAGTTCAAGCAATGTTAGAATTAATGAATATGGGGGAATGGAAAAATAGTGGATGCTAGCAAGATCAAGAATATGGTATATACATGACCAATTTAAAAATTTAATCTGCATTATCAACATTTTCTTAATCACTTTGTTATGTCTAGACAATCAACAAAACAATAAACTCTTGGATTCATTGTTCTCATGTAAAGCCTGCACCATTCATAGGTAAAGAGATTTCAGATAAACAAAGTCTCCTAGTATGAGGACATAAGTTGGGGAAGGAAGTTTGTGAGACTGAATTCACTAAAAAGGATAGGAGAGGGGGCAGCTAGGTTGCGCAGTGGATAAAGCACCGGCCCTAGATTCAGAACGTCCTGAGTTCAAATCCAGCCTCAGACACTTGACATTTACTAGTTGTGTGACCCTGGGCAAGTCACTTAACCCTCATTGCTTCATAAAACCAGAAGCTTCTTCCATTTACTAGTCTGGGAGATAAATTAAGGGAAAGGTTAAAGAGGGGAGATTTATGATCTAATATCCAATTTTAAATCTCACACCCCCTATATCTAATTTGTTGTCAAGTTCCATAATGTGTAACTGTATAATATCTCTACTCTAACTCTGCCACCATCCTCATTTAGGGCTTTGTCATTTCATACCTAGACTGTTATAATAGCCTTTTTATTGGCTATCTTTTCATGCCTGGAACAGTTTCCCTCTTCATCACCACCTCCTGCCTCCTCTAGATTTCTTCAAGTCTCAGCTAAATTCTCACCTTCTGCAAGAAACCTTTCCACTCCTCCTTCTCTCTGAGATTACCCCCTCCCCAATTTATTCTGTATATATCTTATTTGTACATAATTGTTTGTATATTGCCTCAATCATCTTATTTTTTGTCCAGCGTCCTATGCACTGTGCTATCTTGCTGCCTATAGGACATGTTTATTAAAGCCTTATTTTTTAAAATCTTGTTATATCATAGGTTATCATTAGCTCCTACAACCCCTCTTTTCTTTGGGCCCCAGGGGTTAAAGTCCTTTTTCATTGCCATCTCTCTCCTCCTACCCCTTGCCATTGGCTTCTCATCAATGACTCTGAAAGAGAGAGACAGAGAGAGAGAGAGAGAGACAGAGACAGAGAGAGACACAGACACACACACACACACACACACAGAGAGAGAGAGAGAGAGAGAGAGAGAGAGAGAGAGAGAGAGAGGCTGATGACTTTGTTCAACTTTCACTTAAATCCAATTTGTGGGCAAGTCAAGATGTCACCTTGTGATGTCATTGGTCTTCAAAAACAAAGGACAAATAACAACTTCTTTGATTTGGTAGAGAATATAACTGATTCCATTTTATTCTATATTTGCTATTATTTTTCTTTCTCTTTCTGTGTGTGATGTCCTGTTGACAGTACTGGATGGGGGTAAGTACCCCCCTTCTTCCTAATTGCTTTATGATTACAAAAGAAAACTCATAGGATCTCAGTAGTTCCAGAAACTCTTCACTTTTTCTTATCTTCCCCAATAAAGTACAGAGAAATGGCTTAACAAATGCTAATTAACCAACTGACTGATAAAGAAGATGTTTTCTTTTGTATGGTGCAAAAAATTACTGTGCTAAAGGACACTAAAGGACATATTCTTTTCTTATAACAATTTAAGCATCCTTTTTATTATTTTAATAAGTCCCCTTTCCTGCTTTTATCCATCAGCAGCTGACAGTGTGTGTCACATTGGAGAGGATAATTAAATTAGTTTACCAGTCTGTCTGTCTCCTCTGCTGGTTTATTTGGACAATTGCTAACAAGGACCCTGAACCTCCTCACATCTCTCTCATTAGACTGTGAACTTGAAAGCTGGGAATAGCCTTTATCCTTGTTTGTTTTGTTTTGTTTGTATTCCTGCTGCTGAGCACAATGCCTGGTACATATAGGTGCTTAATAAATTCTAGTTCACTTTGTGACTAGTTGACTGGGGTGTGGGGAGGATCAGCAAGGGTTGGAGGTTTCATCGGCTGAGGATGAAGATGAGGAGCAATGGTGGAAGAGGTTGTTTTTTCACTCTAAACCTAAGGGTTGTTGTTGTTCAGTCGTTTTCAGTTGTGTTTTACTTTCCTTTTTTTTTTTTTAGTGAGGCAATTGGGGTTAAGTGACTTGCCCAGGGTCACACAGCTAGTAAGTGTTAAGTGTCTGAGGCCAGATTTGAACCCAGGTACTCAGGACTCCAGGGCCGGTGCTCTATCCACTGCACCACCTAGCTGCCCTGTGTTTTACTTTTCTTGACCCCATTTGGGGTTTTCTTGGCAAAGACACTAGAGTTGTTTGTCATTTCCTTCTCTAGTTCATTTTACAAATGGGGAAACTGAGGCAAACAGGGTTAAGTGACTTACCCAGCGTCACACAGCTAGTAACTGTCTGAAGGCAGATTTGAAGTCAGAAAGACAAGTTTTTCTGATTCCAGGCCCAGCATTCTGTGCACTGTGCTACCTAGCTGCCTAAAGGACATGTTTATTAAAGTCTTATTTTTTAAAAAAATCTTGTTATATCATAGGTTATCATTAGCTCCTATAACCCCTCTTTTGTTTGAGCCCCTGGGGGTTAACTGAAGTCCTTTTTCATTGCCATCTCTCTCCTCCTATCCCTTTCCAATGGCTTCTCATCAAGTTTTCTCTCTTCCCTTGTTCCTCATTCTTATATCCCATCATGTTCTTCACTCTCCTTCAAGCCAGTATTATGAGTTTTTCAACAGGTTATTAATATTAATAACTGGGGAGGAGACATATAACTCCTGTGTAGCTATCCTCCCTCAACTTTTCTTTGAGTAGACTTTGTACAGAAAGGTGAAGACTGGCAAATATGGATGAGAATAAAGATTGTCTGGAAATAAGATTCACCCCTATTTCCAAGGGAAACTCAGGAAGAATCTAGGGGGAGAGGGAACCATGAATTGAGGTGATTGGGTTAGGAACAGGAAGGCAGTAGTCTTGGACAACACTTTTTCACAGTGAAAGAGGAGAGGGAAATCGCTAAGAACTGTCATAGGGAGAGGAGTATATTTGGCAATCTGATTTTCGGCCTCAATATGTCTGTTCACTTAAATTGGGCATACATAAATCAGGGCCTACTATTTATTTTGACTATTGTTATTTCATTTTTCACATGTTTTGGTCTTATTTTCCTCAAGTAACTTGTAAACCTCTTGAATGTAGAGACCATAGCATCTAGAAAAGTATTCATATGTATTAGTTTCTCAACAAATATATCTGCTAAATGATTAATTTTGTTTTTACTGAATAAACAAATTCAAGTTTTTGCTTTAGGGAAAATGAGGGCATTCAGAGTTCAAGCATTTTGACTTCAGTAGATGACAAAATTCTCCTCTCTTATAACCATCTCACTAGCAGTTCAAGTATAGGTTTCTAAACATTTAAAACTAGAAACGAATGCAAAGGATGGAAAATTAAATGAGGTTTATTGCAGACCATAGTAATTTTGTGCTTTTGGTCTAAATAACAAGTTATAACAAGCACCAATATACTGTTCAATTCCTATCTGTTGTCAGTACTCATATGCAGAGATATAACCAGAAAGGAAATAGCTACAATTTTTTTCAACAACAACAAAAAACCTAAGTTATTATAGGCATGGACTTGAGACTAAATAGTTCTAAGTAATTGACATGTAAAACAGAGAGAAAATGCACATATAAAAATAATCTCAGCATTTGTAACTAATAGGAGGAATGAAATGAGTGCACAATCCTGGCATTATAAACAGTCTGATGGAAAAAGTTACATGGGCTACAAAACTTCGCAAATATATTCATTACAGAGATATATAATCTTATGGTATAAGTAGATAAATATCAATTGACCAGATATGTGAAAGTCATTTCAGGGAAGAAGCAGGCAATTAATAACATTACTACACATATAGCTACTTGTTCAGTATAAAGGCTATTATTTCATAGGAAAATTGGCTTGAAATATTTTGCCAAGACTTCAAAATCCTGAAGCCACAATGAAGGACACTGGCATAGGTCTCTACTACTTCTTTTTTTTTTTTTTTGTGAGGCAATTGGGGTTAAGTGACTTGCCCAGGGTCACACAGCTAGTAAGTGTTAAGTGTCTGAAGCCAGATTTGAACTCAGGTACTCCTGAATCCAGGGTTGGTGCTTTATCTACTGCGCCACCTAGCCGCCCCATCTACTACTTCTTTTTATATTTAATTTTATTATATTTCAGTTAACAAAAATATTTTTTCTGCCTCTGACTTCCACCTCTCCTCCCCTGGAAAAAAGAATGAAAAATGAAACCCTTATTACAAATATGAATAATCAGGCAAAACAAATTTCTACATTGACCATGTCCAGAAATCAATGTCTCATTCTTTACCTTGAGTTAGGAATATTAGCATATAGTTGGCATATTACCCACCTCCTTTTCCATCCAGAGGTGGGTAATATGCTTCCTCATTTTAATATACTTAACTTAGTGATAAGCTTTATAGTAACTTTTCTTGTTGCAATCAGTAATTTCATTTTTACTTTGTGGATGCGTTTTTGTTCATAAATTTATTATTCTTTTTCCATCTTGATTTATTTTCCTTTTCATCAATTTGTACTGTACGTAGAGTTCTTATGATTTGCTACAAAATACTTATACCAGGAAACATGTCACATGTAGCACATTTACTATTTTATTTACATTTTAAAGTTCAATATGCAATTAGAAACTGGCTTCTTTAGCCCCAGGGGGGTTAACTGAAGTCCAGATTCAATGCGATTGTTAAAAAGGAGGGAGGGCAGAGATATAAACTTAAAATTGATGATGTTGGAAAAGGAATACTAGACAAAATTTTTCATTATTTTTTCCCTTTTGATTCAGACCTGTGATTCAACCAAAAAGAAGAATATTAGAGGAGAAAACTACTTCCCCAAAATTTTCAATTCCTCTTAAATTTAGTCTTAAAATGCTGTCAGGGGGACAGCTAGATTGGCACAGTGGATAAACCACCAGCCCTGGATTCAGGAGAACCTGAGTTCAAATTTGACCTAAAAAACTTGACACTTGCTAGCTATGGGACCCTGGGCAAGCCACTTAACCCTCATTGCCGTGCAGAAAAAAAAAAAGTTAAAAAATGCTGTCATGGGGTACTGAGAGGTTAATGTGTCTACAGTCACAGCTACAACATGTTAGAGGCAGGACTCAGACCCAGATCATCTTAACTCCAAGGCTGAACTAATCAACATAACACGTCTTTATTTTCATTATTATTGGACTTTATTTTTATCCTTCATCCCACTTAATACTCAAATAAATTTGTTTAATATTTGAAAAGATTGCATATCATGGACAATTGTATGACCTTGAGCTTTTCTATTAAGTTAACATTGAAAAACCATCAACAAGTGATTAGAAACTAGCTGAGAAAATATGGCCATTAAAATACTGGATGATTTTTATGTTTCCATAGGGTAGTCCTTTTCTGTTCCTTCATTTAAAAGGACTGCAGGACTCTACACAGAAGAGACACCCCATAGACTGGTCCTGAGCTGACTTATCCCATCTCTCAGATGAATAGAGCTCTGATCTAGGAGCATCGGTAATAGCACCCAAAGGGAAAGGGGAACAGTAATGAGGAGCAAGCTCGCTTAATTAGGAATGAAGCAGAATCTGAATTATTGGTATCACAGTAGGATTTCACTGCTGGAGGCAGTTTAACTTTGGCAGGGTTTACTGTGAAATGGAATATTTTAAGGGGAAAGGGAAAACAAAACAAAAACCATGGTATTAGAAGTTTCAGGAATTAGATGCATCCTAATGAGATACGACTTCAGCCACATCCTAATGCAAACTCATAGAAAAAGCCTTACCTTTGAGTCATTTTATTTAATCAGCTTTAGATCAGTGGGAGAGCTAATTTCCTATATTTTAAATGTCCTTAATGTCATTTCTGTTCTGAATCATAATCAGCATTTCAATTTTGAGATTGGCTGTAATCTAAAGAAATCAAAAGAACTGGTAGAACCCTAGAGCAATTCATTCATTTTAAAGAGTCAGGAACTACTGAGAAATGAAAGTCTTAAACTATGTATTTCTTTGATTTTATGAACCCACCAATTAATCAGTCTACAAGCATTTAATACCTACTATGTGCAGGCAAGCATTTTCCTCTTAGTTTCATTGCCACTACCATGCCATTTTAGAGTTATTCCCAAGGTGGAAAAAATTAATGAAATGAGTTAAGGAGCAAATTGATTTAAAGTTGTTATCATTTGAAATTTGGGGGGTTTTGTTTGCTTGTTTGTTTTACAAAAAAGCCCTGTGTTGACCATTTCATGTCAAAGAAAATATATGAAATGGGAATTTCTGCAACAGAGTGATAATACAAAGACAGAGAATTTCAACCCCATCCTGATCACTGTTGTGCTGGGCAAATCCAGACATAGGATCTTAGATTTAGAGCTTAAATAGACTTCAGAGGTCATATATTCTAAGACCCTCATTTTAAGGATGAAGAAACTGCACCACTGAGAGGTTGTGACTTGCCCAATGTCACACAGGTAATATGGGAAGTGACAAGAATAATGATTCAAACCTACATCCTCTAACTGCAAGCAACATGCCCTTTTCCTCCTTTATCATGATGCCATCCCATGGCAATCAACTTCTCTGTGGTTTTCATCCATAATAAGAAAAAGAGTTTTAACTGATTTCTTAATGTGGCTATAGAGGTCATATTGCAAAAGTAAATGATAAGTATTTTTTGTGAAATAAATGTGTGAAATAATAATCAATGGGAAATGACAAAATAATTATTTTGGACACATCAGATTGGATTCATTCATGACCTTCTAAGGTCATTCTTGCCTTTTGGAGGCTAGTTTGTTCAGATCTTCGTAACCGGGGCCACATCATACTGGAGATAAAATATTTGGTTGGCCTCACTTCTGTGGTGCTGTTTCCAGAAAACACGAATGGAGGAACTGGTATTTCTACATTCCCGACAAATGACATGGTTACTTGAATAAAGGTCAGCATACTGGATAGACCAGTTGTTTTGGGGTTCTTCTTCATTTGAATACTGGCGCCTTTCCTGTGTATATATTCACTATTTCTGAGTAAGGCATTTTGTAAACTTCAAAGATCTATATAAATGTAAGTAGTTATTACTACACATCATTTCCACTTTTTGGTTTCTATTAGAGGAACCATGTTATAGTATAAAGAATACGAGACTTGGAATCAGAAGACCTGGATTTGAGTTTTGGCTTTGATTGACTTCTGCTTGTTTAACCACAGGCAAATCACTTTAACTCTCCAAGCTTCATTTTCCTCATCTATAAAGTGGGGACAATAACCCGTATCTTATATACTTCCGAGGGATATTACAAAGAAAGCGCTATGTAAATCTCAAGTTATATAAATGTGAATTATGATTACTTAGCTATTGTCAGTACAAAGGCTGAAGAGAAGAGTTTGAATCCAAGTAGAATGTACTTTTTATTGCAATTAAAACAAAAATAGGAAAACATTGAGATTGATGAATATTTACACTTTTAAAAACAAGAGGTTTTGTATCTGAACCATATAACCAACTCAGGCATATATTGAAATGGCTTCTTTAAGAATATAATGGAAATTTAACTACATACTTTAGAAATAAAAGACCCTTCTGTTCAAAGGCATAATTATTACTTGATTAATCCTCTCTTTAGCCTCGTCTTTTAATACTTACTGAGCACCAAAATTATGAATGGGGTTGAGAGGCAAAATACCTTTGTAAAAAGTGAGAGCCTGCCTCTCTCTAACCCTGGCACCTAGAATCCATTTTCTGGGATGGAATTATGAGTAAGAATGGCTTATAATTAGGCCATTTGGGTATTTCATTAACTAAACACCATTGGGTAAGGTCCAAAATGAAGCTGCCTTATAATAACAAATTATTATAATCATAATACTTAATATGACAACAGTTTACATAGATAAACAATGCCTTGAGTATAGTAGACACTTAATAAATGTTTGTTGAATTTTTAAAAATTGAATTTTAGCATATTTGTATCTATAATACTCAAATTCTTACAGAGTAGAAGCTTGTTACAACATGGACTTCAAGAAACCAATATGGATAATACTATAAATGACATATTGAAATTAAATGTTATGCTCTATTCTTTTAAAAAAAATAGGGTTACTAATTGGCCAAGAGTTCAAATCTGCATCATTACAAGCTGCTTTATAGTTATGTGAAATGAAAATTATTTTTGAGACTTTTCATTCACATTTTATAAATACAGAAGTGTGGTGACAATGGCAACTAGCATGTGGTGGTAGTTGTTTTTTTAATGACAAATATCAGCACTCAGAAGACAAGGTAATATAATGGAAGTAGCACAGAACTTAGAGCCTACTCAGGAAGACCTAGATTTAAAGTATGTCTCTGACACAAAGTCAGTCAGTCAATGAAGATTTGTTAAGTGCCTACTAGGTGCCTACTGAGCTAAGCCCTAGGGATACACAAAGAAACAGAAGACAGTCCCTGACCTTTAGGAGCTCACAATCTAATAGGAAAAGTAAATGGGGGCTTATGAAATCACATTTCCTTAAAGTATTAGTATTTTCCTCTTGTTCTAGGCATGTGATGTCATTTTAGTTCTAGAGCTACAAGGGACCTTAGAGATGATAGGATCAAAGACTCAGAGATAAAAGTTACCTTATGGATATATATATCCCTTTTCCCCTACATTATATAAAACAGATGAGGAAAGTGAGGTTCAGAGAAATTAAGTGACTTGCCCAAGGTCACACAAGTAGTAAATGGCAGAGTAAGAATTTGAACTCAGCTCCATGCTGCACCACACTGATAGGACTCTTGGTTCAGGGAAAGCTTTATAGTATAATATGAATTGTAAAGGGAAGGAACCATGTCTTCTGTTTTCTTTATGATTCCTCACAGTGGCTGGTAGAAGAAACTGCACACAATGAGTAT
Organism: Dromiciops gliroides; assembly: GCF_019393635.1. Taxonomy (NCBI): domain Eukaryota; kingdom Metazoa; phylum Chordata; class Mammalia; order Microbiotheria; family Microbiotheriidae; genus Dromiciops; species Dromiciops gliroides. The sequence goes on from NC_057863.1 coordinate 575,816,138, forward strand.
TCAATAAATTTGGATTGACTGTGCCTAAGCAAATGGAATTTCAATTTACTTGTTACCATATGAAAAATAAAATGAAACAAAAAAGATTAAATCCTTTAGCACAATCATGAGCATTACAAAGACCAGTGACATTTGTTTTTAATACTAAGAGTTTTCAGTAGGATGCTATTCTAATCAAGGGTCAAAGAGCAGCTTTTGATTATCTAGGGAATTGGCTCTATTTCTACTCTAGAAAACAGGAAGTCCCCCCCCCCCCAAAGATGTGAACTCATGACAAAATAATAATGTGTTGGAAATGAAAAAAAAATCCATCAACTATTTTTTTAAAAAAATATCTTTGTGAAGCCAATCAATTTTACTATCAAATAAATTCTTTAAGGAATTGATTTTTTTGTGTGTGGTAGAACAGCACAATCTGTAGATGAAAACTAAGGTACTCTTATGTACTGTAGTAAATAAAAATGGATTTCATTAGTGAATTCTGAATTTCTTCCCTTTTAAGTCCTATAGACTTAAAAAAGTTGTACTGCACAATTTTAATACAGCTAGTTTTCAGACACTCACTCTTTGCTCCCCAAACCAAAATGAAACCATGTTTTCTAAAAAGAGAGGGGGGAAGAAGAATAAAAGGGAAACACTGAGATTTCTAGTTCTTTAACAGGGAAAGGTGTATGTTTGTTGGGTTCTACATGCCATGTACTATCCGATAAAAGCATTGCTAAAATGCTCTTCTCTATAAGATGGAATTTGACCAAAGATGGGTTTGTAAAGTTATTGATTATTGGAAGTCTCAGAAGGATCTTGTTGTAATGGTCACAGATATAACAGTCTTGTGGCACAATTCTTTTTTTTGTTGTTGTTGTTGTTGTTGTTGTTTTTTTTAAGGGAGGCAATTGGGGTTAAGTGACTTGCCCAGGGTCACACAGCTAGTAACTGTTAAGTGTCTGAGGCCGGATTTGAACTCAGGTACTCCTGACTCCAGGGCCGGTGCTCTATCCACTGTGCCACCTAGCTGCCCCTTTGTGGCACAATTCTAAAGGGTAGCTTTGGAGTGAGGTTTATCTTTTTGTCAATGGCAATACAAGCTTAGGTGAGATTCTTTGCTCTATACAAATTGAGTCAAGCACTAATCTGTATAGTCCATATACTGGTTGCAGCAACAGAGCTAATGTTCAATTCATACATAAACTATGAGGTAGCCAAAGAGCACATGACCATTTGCTGGAACACTGGGTGTGGAAAGCAGGTGGATGCTTCTAGATGTTTCACCATTGGCTTTTGTGGGGGAAATCTCATGATTCAGAACATTATATGAATCTCTTGGTAAGAGATGCTACTTGGGTGCCCTTGAAATGTATGTAATTGAACCCTAGTAAATTCATTTTGGAGTGAAGAAATTGGCCTACTCTGTTCTTTCTTGGAGATTTTTTCCAATGGTGAGTTGCCAAGCTGCCAAGAAGAAGAGAAATCCATACTATATAATCACATTCATCTCAGTTTTCTCCCAACCACTGTAGACATTTGTCTTCCCAAATCAGAAGGTTAAGGGTATATATAGTCACTGTTACTTTTTCACTAGGTTTGTGTATGTCTACATACATTATGTATATGTATATAAATATATGTATATTTAAAAAGAATGGATGTTGCACTAGAAAGTTGTGGCTAATTCATAAGCATGGGACTTACAAAGAGGTCTTTCTGGATTAAGGAGGACATTTTCTTAGATCTATGAAGCTGAGTAACTTGTGAGGCCTTTTGGGATGGCAGCCATAGAGCATTCCCTGCATCTTGTAATGATTGGAATGACGCCACCTGCTGGAGACTTACTGTAGAAAAGCTCCGCCATGAAGTGACGGTCTCAGAAGGCAAGACCATGCGTCTTTTCTTTGGCGTCAGGAAGTGATGTTTGCTTGTGGGAGGAAGAAGGGGGAGCCTGGTGCGATGACTCTCACTCTTTCCTGTGGACTCTGGTGGAGAGTGGAGCTAGGAATGCTCTCTACCTTTAATAGATAGAGGAATCTAGGCCTTTCTCTCTCTCTTTACAAAATTCTTATTCTCCTTAATAAATGCTTAAAAGTCTGACTCTTGCTAAAGCTTATAATTTATTGGTGACCACTCATTAGATATTTTAGACAGTATAGCTAGAATTTTAGCTTTTACAATGTGGATTTATTTCTAATTAAAACATTCCTAAAATGTGTCATCATTAATTTGGCCCTCATATATCCAAGTGTGACCATGTTACCTATGCACACTGAGATTGGCCTTATCCCAAGAGATAGGAAGCTGTCATTCTCAACAGTACTCAAGAGACACTACCATTAGACATTGCTATATTAATAAATACAACTTCCTCCAATGATGTAGGTGCCATTCTTTCACGCCCACTTTTTATAAGGTCCTAACTAACTACAAAATATAGGGCTTGGAGTTGCAGATGTTTTCTAGGCTCAGTTGTTTCAGAACCCTGTCTTATGTATGAGTTTAACATTATATCTTCTCTAGATGGCCCACATGCCACCAAGTCCATGTCCTTTCTCATATGTGTTGGTATTGTCAACAAGTATAATTTACTATATACTAGTTCTATAACCCATAATATACCAGGACAGAGACGTCCCATTTCCATAAAAATGTGCTCTTTTCTAGACAGACCATATTCTTTGGTTTAATATAAACTTAAATAAGCAAACAAAACAAGGTGGGTCGGGGGAAGGTGAGAGGCAGATCAAATACTACTGGGAGATCTCTTCTCTCTCCTCCCACATAGTTTAAGAAACCCCAAACTTGTGGATTAAGAGATAGCCTTAGCCATGGTTCTATGCTGTCTTCATTTCTTGGAAAACTTGTCATGTTAAACGATGTGCTTCCCATTCCACCAGATTAACGATAATGAAGTTTCTAGTAATGCACTGTATATCCTGAATAAACAACATGAAAATTGCACCTTTGAAGTTCATAGACAATGAAAAAGAGAAAGAACAGGCTTCCTCTTCTATTGTTCATAAGATCTATTAGCACCTTTGGATAATTTCTTCTTCACGGTCTTGAGAAATTGCTACAGTGAAATGTCCTTCCCTCTCAATGCTGCCCTTTTAATGCCTAGCCCTTCTGTGAAGACACGAGGCTGAGCTTTGGGCAGAATGAGAGACTGGGTGTGAAGCGAAGCATTCTTGTGTTTGTAGAAAGAGAAGAAAGAGTTCAAATCAGAGTCTGTGAGTGTACCTAGAGACCATAGAATGGTCCGTTCCAAGATCTCAGGACGTGATGCTCACTGGAAGCTGTGCGTGGGGTTCCTTTCTGAGGCTGAATTGCAGCCCCTGAGCTCAAACCTCTGAGCTGTCACTAGCGTACTGATGCTGGGGCATCATTGGTTCACTGCTCCCTGATCCGTCTGGGGCTTCCTTCTTTTTGGAGCTCTCTTTCCTCTTTAGCAGCAGTACGGTGATTGCAATTAGACAGATGGTAAGCAGGCCAGTGGCTACACCTGTGATAACTGTGATGAGGTTTACTTCAGGACTGCTGTTGTTCAACTCCCTGGGAAGAACTCCATCCAGAGGAGCTTCACTTTGGGGAATCTGCCTCTTGTTGGTGCGGTCCAGGGCTATGTGCTGGATGTTTGTTCCTCTGTTGCTTTCAGCCCCAATTTCCTTGGCAAGTGGGGGAGCATCTCTGGCCTCTCTTTTCTTTCTGCTCTGTGTGGATGTTCTAAGTATCCCAGGACTTGACAGAGAGTGGTACTGATACTCTGTACTCCTTTTACCAACACCTCGGTTAGTATTCTCTTTGGATCTGACTGTATAGATCGTATGTATGTACCATTCCCTGCCAAGCGAGACCTGGAAAACCAACAGAAAAATCATTGTTATTGGACTAAAGCTATTTGGCCAGTCTCATTAACTGTGTCCTAGGAAGTCAACAGAGGGTGGATTTTAAAGAATGCTAATTTTACTTAGTTGGTTGTATTCATTCATTCATTTATCCAGAAAATATTTAAGCACTTATTTACCAATCAATCAACAAGCATTTATTAAGTGCCTATGCTCCATGCATTATGAATAGGAATAAAAGCTGGACTTGGAATTTCACTGGTAGAGGGAATTTCCAGGTGAGGAATCTTCCTCTACCAATGCAGGTTGCCATCTTTTCTGCAGCATACAGTTTTAGAGAGTTAGACAGATGGTAAGCAGGCCAGTGGCTACACCTGTGGTATTGAGAAGTTGAATGACTTGCCCAGGATCCTCAGATTGCAAAGACTAACTCATTACTCACCTGAAATAGTGGTGTTGAGTCAACTTTAAATCCATCAGATCCAGGCTGCTTAACTAAGAGAACTGCTTCAGGGTCATCTGCGGCAAGTTTGGCATTGAATAGAACATTTCCAAAGCTGGTGGCTTGGGTTTCTGGTTGAGCTTTGTCCTAAACGATAAAGGAAATGATTGGCTGCTGAAGATAACACCATACTTTGTAAGCCTGCCTGCCTGCCTTCCTTCCTTCCCTTTCTCTCTCTCTCTCCCCATACCTCTTCCTCCTCCCTCTCTCTCTTATAAATAAAGAGAAAAACAAATTTTCTTCTATGCGACTAAGCTCAAGAAGACTAGGAGGTTTTAATAAGACAGAATCCAACCAACTGGAAACCCATTCAGTGACTTAAAAAATGGAGACTTACCACAATTTTAAATCTATACAGGAGAGAAGGGGAGTCTGCTAAGCAACCATATTCAGCATTACTTGGACTATATTTAGGTACATAGCCATCAGCTCCAGTACAGAGGAACACTTTCTCAATGCTGCAGTAGAAAGAATCACCCAGGTTCTGTACAGGATCCACCATTACTCGACCATAAATGATATCACCTGGAAGGAGAGGTAGGCTATAATAGCTGTTAAGATCCTGTGAGGGACAGGCAAAGGAAGGGGTCACTTCCTTGGCACAAACCAGTCTTCTATAATGATTAAAATACCAGTCACACAGATATCTCTATAGATACAAACTTAATTTTCTTCCTAGAGCTATATAGGAAGTTCCAGGTGAGGAACTACATCTCCCAACGAATTCTACTTCCTTCTCTACAACTCATAGTACTAGAGAATAAAGAGGAGGCCTGGAAGGTTAAGTGATTTTTCTCAGGATCACATGACCTGTATGTATCAGAGGCAGAGGTCTTCCTGACTACAAGACAAGTTCCCTGCCCTGGGTACCATACTTCTAATATGGCAAAAATCATAACAAAATATCAAGGGGATGAAGAAAAAGAAAAAAAACAAAAGAAGATGCAATCACATTGCAATTCTACTTAAAACAGAAATTATCAAAGCTATCTGATAATAGATAAAAAAATTAGTGGAATAGGTTGTACAATAACTTCATCACTCCTGATACTGAGAGGTAAAGTAATTGGCCCAGGGTTCTAAAGCCAGCAAATACTGAGAAGGGGATTTCACCCCAAGTCTCCTCATTCCCAAAGTTTGTACAACACTAGCCATTAAACTGTACTGCTTTTCAAAAAATGCTGCTAGTAATAATGTATCCATATTTTAGATATGGAAAAAGATTGTGAAAACAAGGCTGATATGTATACTACTATGCTAAATATACATCTTTTTAGAATGAGTTTAATAATTGGTAAAAAGTAGAAGTCACAAATACAATTTTCTATCAAGGCTTTTTTGTTTGTTTCATCTAACAAGTTCAATTTTCTTATTTTCTCCTCCTATGCTCTATACAGTGAATCCTTATAATTATTTAAAAAAATATTTTTGGGAGGTGGGGCAATGAGGGTTAAGTAACTTGCCCAGAGTCACACAGATAGTAAGTGTCAATTGTCTGAGGATGGATTTGAACTCAGGTCCTCCTGAATCTAGGGCTGGTGCTTTATCCACTGCATCACCGAGCTGCCCCCTAAATCCTTGCAATTCTTATGGAAATTAAAATAAATATGCATCTACATATGTGTATATTAAATATCATTCAGGTAAGGATAGTTTTCCCATAGCTAGCAGTTAGTCAACAACAACAACAACAAATGCCCAATTCCAATAGCCATATGAAAATGAATTTTTGTTTTTTGCGGGGCAATGGGGGTTAAGTGACTTGCCCAGGGTCACACAGCTGGCAAGTGTCAAGTGTCTGAGGCCAGAATCCAGGGCTGGTGCTTTATCCACTGTGCCACCTAGCCGCCCCCCAAAATGAATTTTTAAAATGATTTTTAGAAGTCCCCCAGAGAGACTAGGTTTATTCCATATAAAAATAACTGCAAAAGCAATAGTCTTATAGACATACTTGGATAGCAGCTGGACCAGATCCCTTTCTACATGTAAACATACCTTCTGTAAATGCAACATCACTCTCCTGCCCAAATCCCATTGATCCATCAGACAACCAGAGACTCTTCTTGGATAGAAGGAACATCTGTGTGTTCAAGCTAAACTCTGCTGCCACAGGGTCACTGACCTAAAACCAATCAGAAAAACTCTTTAATGTGTTCCCCTTGAACACTGTGAAGATGTCAAAATAAAACACTGTCGTTTTTTCATCATCCCAAGAGAATGCAGCTTTTGATATTATCTATGTTAATCTAGTGTCAGTCATTTAGTTATTGATTTACTATATTGATACTATGCCAGGAGCTGTGGTTATGTCTGATTATGTCAATATAACAATATTATGTGCTTCCATGGTGATAATGTGATAAAATGTGATTTCATTGGTGGAGGACATTGATACTGACTACAAGCCATGTGTTGTGGGCCGTGATACTTTGAAAGAGACTTGGTATAGCTTGGATTAGCTTCCCATCAGGTGGATTGGTTGGAAACCCAAGTGTGGGTCCTTGTTGTGAATATATAATAACTACCTTATGTATTGGCTTGTGGGTTTCACAGAACTCATGGAAACCCCATGGACTGCTTCTACTTTACCTGGGGAATCATAGAGCATGTCTTAGGGGATGTTTTAGGAGAAAGCTGAGAAAAGTTATGTTCACCTTATTCCTTTGCTTAGGAAAAGTGAACAGGATTCATTACTTAGTAGATGATTCTTAGGGTCTTGTTCACTGAAGTTCAGAGAAGTTAAATGACATTCACAGAATTTGAACCCAGGTCTTCAAAACAATGAGCCCCACACTGCTGTACCAACTTGTCTCTCCTTATGTGTAAGACTTAGGAAAGCACTAAAATGGTGGGCCAAACTGTCTATGAGGGGGAAAACAAGCAAAAATGCTACCAGGCATGATCTTTTCCACTTCTTTGTCTTATGGAATATATGTGGTTAGCTTACTATTAGCCAACACTCAATATTATTCATTGAACCCTATTCGCCTCCAAATCTCTTTTATGCAGAGCAATGTTACATAGCTTGGACCAATATCAAAGTGTAAGATTTAAAATTCTCCTTAAATATCAAGAAAAAAAACACACCTCACAGTAGAAACATATAAGAATACTTCAGGGAGTTATCCCCAAGATTGCAGTTTCTGCCCAGAGAAGTCTACTGAGTCCAATTCAGGGGAGGATAAAGTCATTAAGATGCTACTGCTTTCTGTAGCGAACTTGGCTTATCTTAAAGAATTGCTCCTGGGGGCAGTTTAAGCAGAAGGGACAGCATGAAGAATTGGCAAGAATTTGCAAGACTGAATTGTGCATCAGAAATCCTGGGTTCAAGTCCCAATTTTGCTACTATGTGGTATTAAGTCCTATAACATCTTTTCTTTTTTTTTTTTTTTTTTGCCTTTACTTTTCTTATCTGCAAAATGAGGTGGGACAAGGTGAATTTTAAGGGTCCCTCCAGCTCTAAATCTTATGAAGTACCCACAAGCAATCCCCAACAGATCCTTCAGACTGGCATCTCAGTGAAAAATGAGGCCAATGAGTGTTTATTACATGCTCAGGATATGACAGGCACTGTGCTAAGCATTAGCAGTACAAAAAAGGTAAAAAACTTCAAACAAAAATAGTTCCATTTCTCAAGAAACTTATATTCGAATAAAGTAGACAACATATATTTATATATACATACATATATGTGTGTGTGTATATATATATATATATATATATATATATATAGTCTGAATGCATACATATATGTTTAGGTACTATAAGATGGATAGATAGATGTGTGTTTGAGTGTGTGTGTGTGTGTATAACATATGAATATAATATGAAATAGGAAGGTATTAGCAGTTGGTAGGACCAAGGATGATCTCCTGAAGAAGGTGAGATTTGAGCTGAAACTTGAAGGAAATCAGAGAAACTAAGAGACAGAGGTTAGAGAGCAGAGCATTCTTGGTATTGGAGACAGCCAGTTCAAAGCATAGAGGTGAAAGTTCGAGTATCTTGTTCAAGGAACTCCAAGTAAACCCGAGTAGGTAGACTACAGCATCTATGAAGGGGAGTAAGGTATAATAAGGCAGGGAAGGTAGGAAGGAGACAAATTATGAAGAGCTTTAAATGTTCAACAGGAGAGTTAACATTTTATCTTGGAGGTGAGAGGGAGACATGGCTAGACTTTCACTTTAGAAGAATCACTTTGGTAGCTGAGTGGAGAATAAATTGGAGTGGGTAGATGCAATAAGGAAACCAGTTAGAAGTCTACTGCAGCAGTAGGTTCTTGCAGTAGTTTAGGTGAGAGGTGGTGATGGTCTGAACTAAGGTTGTGTATGTATGAGTGAAGAGAAGGGGAAATACATGAGATATGTGAAGGAAAATTTGGCAATAGATCAGATATGTAGGGTGAATGAAAGTAAAGATTATAGGTCTGGGTGACCAAAGCATGGTAGTGATCTCAATAGCAATAGGATTATTTGGAAAATTTGGGGGGAAATCCCATTTTGATTTTTATTATAATTCTAACTTGTTCATGAGCTCTTTTTTTAGGTCCTTTATATTTTTTTCAGGTTTGGCTTATGATTTTGTGCCAACTCATCTGTGTGCTACATTAAGTACCATACTTAACTTATTTGTAACATGGAAAATATAACTGAATATAATAATACTTTGTCTATAATATAGATTATTGCATATTAAAGGATACAAAATCTCAGAATCTCTTATTTGAATAAAGTTTTATCATTGTGATATGTTTAGAAGGTATTTAATATTTAACTATAAGTAAAAAGACAATTGGATATAATTTAAGCCATGAATACCATTTTCATTGGAAAAATAATACTATAGTAATTTTTTAATGTTGGACACGTGACATGGAGGATATTGATTAAAGGTGACCTCCACAATTATGAAAACCTTCCAATAAAGCAACACAACAAAGAAATAGTTCTCTAAAAACTACCTGCTGAAATCGGATGTCCAGGTCAAATGTGATTGGCTCTCTGGGGTTACAAATCACTGGTAAGCTGTATTCCTGATGTGGAGAGGTTGTGCATGCTATCAGTTTCACAGTATAGGTTCCTGAGTAGTCTCTAACCTGGGAAGGGAAAAGAGAAAATATGGCTCTTCAGCTAAAAAGCTGAGGAAGAGGGGTTTTTAACTTTTTTAGTATCATAAACCCTGCTGGCAGGCTGGTGAAGCCAATGAACTCCTTCATAAAATATTTGAATATATGAAATAAAATACATACGATTGCAAAGGGAAAAAATTATACTGAAGTGCATTTATTAAAGAATGCTTTTAAAAGTTCTTAGACATCTAGTTAACACCCCCTGATTTCCAGCCACCAATGAAAGAAAATAAAGCTAGATCCTTTATCAATTACCGAAAAGTCAGAAACAAAGCTCCATTGTTGGACTGGCTGGTTGTATGTTGGCTCACTCCTTATAAGACGGAGAGAAAAAGTCAGGCCAGGATGATCAGCTGAGATGATCATAGAGCTCATGGAAGACGCTGTAAAGACAACAACAACAATAGTGATCATAGTACCTTGCATTTATAAAGCATTTCATTTTAAAAATACATTTTTATATACATTATTTCCTTTGTTGCATACAACTCTCTGTAATAGACAGGCAAAGCAGGAAATGAAATCAGAGAAAATGACTTGTACTAGTTAAAATTGGTTGCATGTTACAGTACTGGGATTAGACAACCAATCTTTTTACTTCTTTGTGATTGTTTTACTCTGCTGTACTATACACTCAATAGAGAGTGGGATATGGTACATTAGGTTTAATGTCAGAAGATGTAGTTTGAATTCTAGCTCTGCCTGTGTGTGTGATCTTGGGTCTTTTCACCCCTCTGGGTCTCAAATTCCTCAATGTAAAATGAAGGCTTTGGACAAGAAGATAACTAAAGCCCCTTCTAATTATGAGATGGTTCATTGAAATACTTGAAGTGCTTAGGGTCTCTTTTCTAGTGAGTTAGAGGTTATGCACATTTCTAGTGCACAGATGCTATAAGCTAAACTTAACATAACCAGTTAGTTACAGTCAACACAGCTGGGCAAGTCTAATTTAAGTACAGAATCTATTTTTAAAAATTCATATGAGGCCATGTAATACTAAGATTAACTTTAAAACATATCAGCTTAGTAAATGATGTCAGAAAGTCCCTGTTTTTCAATAGATTGTCAACGCTAAAAAAAATACAATTATTTTGATTGGTTCTTTACTTCTTGTAGTTTGATTTCTTTAAAGATAAAATGAGAAACCCTCATTCTCTGAATGGCCAGCTCATCTTCTCTGTTATCAGAACACATATTCAGGAAAAGGGAAGACTACAGAAAGAGTGTGGATGAGGTTCTTATCCCCTTGAGGACTGCCAGATACATGCACACTTTGGAATGGTGGTAATTGGTACAATAAAATGAGGAGTTAAATATTTTTAGGAAAATATATTAATAAAAATATTTCTTTAAATAATGATTCTTTTGGCATTTGGAACATTGTTGACTCTTTTATGGTTAGCTAGTACTTAAGGACAGGTATCTCATAGAATACTACTGCAGATGAGATTCCCTACATAATATCCATGAAACACTCTTGGAAAAGGCAGTTCTTCATCTCAAGGAAGAAGTTGAAATTCCGTTGTTTCTATTACAATTCTATATTTTTTCCTAATACATTTTCCCTTGGTACATCAATCAATCATTTCCCAATTATAGACACCCTCTACTTTTCCATGAAAAAAATTAAGCAAAATTATTGAATGTAGCCATTGTTATTGAAGTACATCTAACCTCCCACTTTAAAAAATGACTATTTTTTACTAGAAAGAGTTTGTTTTGACCTCAGTCATTTGGATTAGCCTTCATAATTTATTTGATTTTGTGGACATTTAATACGTTGCCTTTATTTACATTCTTTTAATTACTGTATGTATTGTTCTTTTGATTCTAGTTTCCATTAAGATTTATATTATTATTATTATTATTATTTTTAGTGAGGCAATTGGGGTTAAGTGACTTGCCCAGGGTCACATAGCTAGTAAGTGTTAAGTGTCTGAGGCCAGATTTGAACTCAGGTACTCCTGACTCCAGGGCTGGTGATCTATCCACTGCGCCACCTAGCTGCCCCTATTCCATTAAGATTTAATTCCATTTGGCTCAATCCAATAAATATGTTAGTACCTACTATATACCGAACAAAATACTGGGCACTGGGGTGTTATAACTACTGTTATAATACTTGATAGTACAAACAGAAGGTAAGGCTAGTTTTTATGGTTTCTATATAAGAAAAAATTATTAAT